>NC_000073.6:68802319-69524819 GCF_000001635.26 Mus musculus
TCTCATCCCCTTTAAAATCTATTGTGCATATGAAACACTCAGCAAGTGCAGAAAACAACGCCACAACCCGTGAGTACTCAGCAAGTCGATCCAACAACTACTGGTGATGTTTGATTCTTTCCTTTGAGATATGATTTTATTTGTAAAATAAACAGAATATGATGTATACAATTAACATCCCTTCGTTAGCCTCCCCAGGGCAAACCTTTTCTGGTAAGGTACGGATAGCGCTATCATAAATATTTTGTGCAGATGGTAAGGCTTGGCAGAGGGGTGAATATGTAGATGGAACATATTAGAGAATCTAGAAACCAATTCATATAAATACAGTCAATTACTTTTTGGAAAAAATTAATATTTTTTTGTAGTAAGTATAGAGCTTGAACCAAAATTTACTGCAACAATTGGACATACACTGGTGGCCAAAAAATCTTGACTTAAATATTTTTAAAATTGCATTTATTTATTTTTATTGTGTGTATGAGTGTACACACACTACCGAGTGCTTGTGGAGACCCGAGAACAGCTTTCAGAAATGGTTTCCTTCCTTTTATGAAGCAAATCCTAGGGGTAGAACTAAGGTTATCACACTTCATAGCAAGCGCTTTGACCTCACTGCCCATTACATTTTTTGCTTTCTTTTTATCATTAATTAATTTGTTTACTTCACACTCCAAACAGAGATTCCTCTCCCTCCTCTCCTCCCAGTCAGTTCCTCTTCTCTCCCCTCCCCTTGTAACCCCTCTTTTTTACCTTAGAGTAGGGGAGACCTCCCATGGATATCAATCTACCTTGGCATACCAAGCTGTAGTAGGACTGCATGTGTCTTCTATTGAGGCTAGACGAGTTCATCCAGTTAGGGGAAATGGATCCAAAGGTGGATGACAGAGGCAGAGACAAGCCCTGCTCCGATGTTAGAGGTCTCGTATAAGAATCAAGCTGTACATCTGTTACATATGTGTAGGGGACCTAGGTCCATCCCATGTACACTTGTTGCAGGATATTTGATTATACCATGACTATTGAGACTGTTAAAAAATAACAACAGCAGCAACAACAACAATAACAACAAAACCCTGTTTCTAGTTGTGCTGTGGCTCAGCCTTTAACACCTTTAATCCCAAACAAGGAAGGTAAAATTAGTTTGTAGAAGGAATCACACCCATGTTTGAAAGTAATGTCTAACTGAGTGGCAGACAAAGTGACAAATCAGAGAAAGATTTGACAGAATAGGATTTGACCAACTCTTATGAGAAGAGAGAGAAAAATGGAAGCCACTTAAGGGAAGACTGCAGGCAGACAAGGGAGGAAGGAGAAGGGCAGTTTTATCAGGACAGCGGGGCAGAGATCGAACAAGCTAGACACAGATGAAGACAGAACAAGCTAGAGAAACAGGAGCCAAAAGATCAGAACAGATTGCTCGAGTCAGTCTGAGGCCAAGCAGAACAGTTCCGGAGAAACTGAGAGAAGCCTGATTGAATCAGCCTGGGAGGAGTTTGAGTCAGAACAGCTGAGTTGAACAAGCCAGACAGAGCTCAGAAAGAGCAAGAAAGGGTGAGCTTATTCAGCGGTAAGTCTCAGAAGCAAAAACCAGTCTAGGCCTGGTTGCACAGAGGCTTGAGGTTTCCAGGACTAGGCCTAGGTTAGCAGAAGGAGAACAGAAGGAGGCAGTTAACCCCCAAGATGAAAACTAACTCGGGAGAACAAAAGACACTTTTACATTCTCTGGTTGGTGGTTCAGTCTCTAGGAACCCCTATGGCCCCACACTTTTTGATTCTGTAGGTTTTCTTGTAGCATCCTTGACCTCTCTGGCTCCTTCCATATTTTCTCTTCATCTTCCACAGGATTCTCCAATGTTTGCACCTAATGTTTTGGCTGTGGGTCTCTGTGCATCCATTTTCATCAGCTCCTGGGTGAAGCCACTCAGATGACAGTTATGCTAGCCTCATGTCTGTAAGTACAGCAGACTGTTATTAATAGTGTCAGGGGGTGAGATCTTTCTCAAGGCACGGGACTCAAGTTGGACCAGTCTGTGGTTGGCCATTCCCTCACGCTCTGCTCCCTCTTTATTCTTGAACCTTGTATAGGCAGGAAAAATCATGGGTTTTGAGGCTAGATTGTGTTTCTATAAGGCAAAGGACACCATCAAAAGCACAGCATGGTAGCTTATAGAATGGAAAATTAAGAGCTTCACCAACAGTACATCTGACAGTGGGCTAATATATAAACTATATAACGAACCCAAGAAATGAGACAACAACAAATCAAACAACCCAATTAAAAAATGGAGCACAGAGCTAAACAAAATTGTCAACAGAGGAACCTTTAATGGCCAAGAACTGAACAAATTGTACAACATCCTTAGTCATCAGAGAAGTGCAAATCAAAATGACTCTGAGATTCCACCCTTATACCTGTCAGAATGGCTAAGATAAAAAATTAACTCAGGCAACAGCTCAGGCTGCAAGAACATGCAGCAAGGCAAACACTACCCCATTGCTGGTGGGAGTGCTAACTTGTACAAGCACTTTAGAAATCAGTTTTGTGGGTTCTCAGAAAACTGGGAATAGTTCTACTCCAAGATCCATCTGCACTACTCCTGGGCATATACTTAAAAGATGCTTCACCATCCCACAAGGATACTTGCTTATGCACATTCATAGAAGCATTATTTGTAATAGCAAGAACCTGGAAAAAACCCAGATGTCCCTCAACAGAAGAATTAATGAAAGTGTAGTACAATGGAATACTACACAGCTATTAAAAACAATGATATCATGAAATTTGTACGTAAATGGATGGAACTAGAAAAGATTGTCCTGAGTGAGGTAACCTATACCAAGAAAGAAATGAATGGACTTATAAATGGATATTAGCTATAAAGTACAGGATAGCCATACTATAATCCACAGACTATAAGAAGCTAAGTAACAAGGACAACCCGAGGGAGGATGCTTGAATACCACTCAGAAGAAGATGGGTGTGTGTGATGGTGATACCCAGGGGCCCTCCCCCTTCTCAGAGGATGAGGGAGAGAATAGGGGCTGCAAGGTGGGGAGCTGGGAAGAGAGGGGGGCTGATATTGGAATTTAAGTGAATAAATGAGTGTATAAATTTAAAAACAAAGAAGCAGATGGAGAGAGGGGACTGGGTGGGAGAGGGGATGGGAATGAGAACAGGGGTGAGAATCAGGTATGGGGAAGACAGAGGGAGAGAGAACTGGAATCTGTAGGGGGTTATCTCTGGCATAAGCTAGAAATCTAGGGCAATGGACACTCCCAGGAATGTATGAGGATGACCCTCCCTAAGCTTCTAGCAATAGAGGATGTGGAATGTGAGGCAGTCACCTCCTGTAGCCAAGAAAGACTTCCATTAGGAATAGGGATACCATTCCAGCTATACATTTTATCTTTTCTTAAAATGCTAACTGAAAGTGAATCATATATACTCATGTGAAATGTAAACCTATGGAAAGAATAGTATAGAGAATTAAAAATCTGAGTCTATGTAAAGAAATCTTAGATTTGACATTGAAATTATGATCTATAAAAGAGAATAAAATGGATCAATTAAACATCACCAAAAGAAAAAATAAGGCTGTGTGAACAGTCTTCGCAGGATGGAAAGATGGAATAGTTTGAGATACAGGTATGTGGCTCATCTCATCCACGTAAGGACCAATTTCTGCTCCTTCTTTATCCCTGCACATCTTATAGGCAAGAAAACTTGTGTGTTGAAGGTTGTATGACTAAGTCTGTGTCCCCATCCCTCCATTGGAAGTCTTGCCTGGTTATAGGAGGTAGCCATTTCAGGTTCATATCCTGTACTGCTATGAGTCTTAGCAAGGGTTACTCTTATAGATTCCTGGGAGTTTCCAAAGTCTAGGTTTCTAGTTTGTCCCAGAGATTCCCCCACCCCAATTCCAGTTCTCTCTCCCTTTGTCTTTCCCAAACTTGATCCCTTCTGTTGCCCTTCACACCCCCCACCAACAGGTCCCTCCTTCCATTCACCTCTCAATGTCTATTCTATTCAGTGTCTATTCTCTCAATGTCTATTCTATTACCCCTTCTCAGTGAGATTCAAATGAACCTTCCTTGTAACTTAGCTTCTTTGAATCTGTGGGTGATTGATAGCATGATTAGCATGTACTTTATGGCTAATATCCACTTATAAGTGAGGACATACCATGTTTGTCTTTCTGGGTTTAGGTTACCCCACTCAGGATGATCTTTTCTAGTTCTAGCCATTTGCCTGCAAATTTCATCTCATTGTTTTTAACAGCTGAGTAATATGCCACTGTATAAATGTACCACACTTTCTTTATCCATTCTTAGGTTGAGGGACTTCTAGGTTAAGGGATAGTCAACAAATGATTGGCCCACCTTGAGACCCCCTGCAGGGGATGGGAAGAGAGAGAGCACTTGGGACACTACTACTAATACTCTGCAGACAGGAGGTTGGCATCACTATCCTCTGAGAGGCTTCACCCAGCAGCTAATGGAAATAGATGGAGAGACCCACAGCCACACATTAGGCAGAGTTTGGGGAGTCTTATGAAAGAGGGGGAGGAAGGATTGAAAGGAGCCAGAGAGGTCAAGGACACCACAAGAAAACCTAAAGTCATCTAACACTGCCTCATAAAGACTCACAGAGACTGATCCACCAACCAGAGAGCATGATGGGACATGCCTAGGTCCCTTACATATGTAACAGATATGCAGCTTGGTCTTCATTTGAGACACCTAACAGCACTTAAAAATTGTATTTGTCATTCAAGTCCACCTACATATCTTTAACTATCTATTTGAATGAGTATATGTGAAATAATCTCTATATATCTTATTTCTTCAATGCTGTTATAAAATACCATATTATTCATTGTAGACATGCCCACCAATAATCTAGTCACATTTTAATTGCTATAGTATAACATAGATGTCTGAGTCAATCTTTGATTACTAATTTCCTTTGCCTATAAATATTTGTTTCCAAACAACTCAAGAGACTGAGGACCAGAAAGCGGTGGGAATATCTATTCAGAGAAGATAAGCCATAACAAGAAGCCCAGGACTTATGGGAACTCAAAGCAAACTGCCCTCTTGCAAATCTTCTATGTGTGCTTCAGTGAGAAAGCTTAGCCTTGTGCTGTGTGGAAGGAGAAATACTCAATAGGCCTGGGTTTTTTTCTCACAGAGCAGGCGAAAAGAGTAGGTATGGATTTGTGACGTACTAATAACCAGTTCATTTGCTAAACAAATATTAGCAGTATACTGTTGTACCATATACTATCACTGTAAATGAAAAGATTGACTACATGTCACTACTTCTGAAATTTCATTCTTTTCTTGCTGGATTTTACTGTTGTATTTATCATAGAAGATGGCCCACATGAGTCCTATGATGGCCATGTGATACCTGTGACGCCTCTCTTTTCTTTACCAAGTCCTTAGTGATATTCTATGCACATTGTCTTAATGGCTGCACCTTTTCAATATATTTTAATACTTAGCCAGATTACCCTTTCTAACCTTTCTAAATTGTTCTCCTTGTCATCTGTCTCTCTTATCTATCTATCTATCTATCTATCTATCTATCATCTACCTCTGCTGTAGAATAGAAGAGCTAAGCACAAGTAGGTTTCATTTGTGGCTTGGTATATCCAGTTTGCTCATTTTTTAAATTTCACATCCTTCAAATGCATTTTGATTTCATCTAATGGTGTGGAATATTTTTGTTTGTGCCTTAAAGACTGTTTGCATACTTGATGCTGGCTTCTATCCTTTGTAGTATAGTTTTGTAGTAAACTAGGCTAAGATAAAACTGGTGGTGATTTTCTTTCCATTGATCTCCAGCCTAGAAATTGTACTATTTCACTTGATTACAAATTTTGTTGGATATTATGTAGAACAAAAATGCACACGCTTGTTTTGTAAAGCAAACAGTAAGCATTAATCTGTGAGTGCTCTGCCACAGGTATCTCTCTACAATATAATAGACAATGTTTGAGCAGGTGGATATTTGAGGATTTGGTCTCAAATATTGTAAGTATTTGGTGTCAATTACTTATTATCATGTTCTAGAAGCTAAACATAGATTATCTTCTTTGTTTTTCTTTACATATGTCATGGGCTAGGGTTTCTAGTGTAGTGTTGCACAGCAGTGCTGCTGGTGGCACCTGCTGCTTTCTCCTGAGCTCACGAGGCGACATTACAGTTGGGTATTCTGAAGGGTGCCCCCAGGCATTAATCTAATTACTATGTTTTTGTTAATATCAGCAATCTGTGTGTAATCTGATGATTGCATAAGTTTTGACGACTCTCTCTCCTTCCCCTGTCCCATAAGAGAATTACAGATATATAAGATACATAACAAATATAAACACATACATTCATACATATGTATGGGTATGTATATAGTTTGGTGAATTTGTTTGGCAAATGTTTTTCACTTTGACAACTGATTTAATTTTTTACTGACCGTCAACCTATTCCTAATTTGTTTTGAGACATTCAATGATTCCAGGCAATGTATGAAGCAGAGACAGGCACATCGATGGCACTTGCGTGCCAGCCAGTCTACCCAATGTGGTGAGCATCAGCCTATTGAGAGACTCTGTCTCCAAAACCTAGGTAAATCAAATTTGGAGAATAATAGTTAATGTTGTCCTCTGGCTTCTATATGCACCACACACGTTCTTGCATTTCCATCCACATAAACATGCACATACAACAGACATATACACACACACACTAAGTAAAAATTATATCACATTCCTTTCAAACAAATTAGCATAATCTTGCATCTCGTAGGATCATATGTGACCCCGTATGTACGCATTCCCCTTTCATTCTGTGTTATGCTGGTCATGGTGCCTCTGCTTTCCTCTCCGTCTATTTTGCTAGAGATTGATATTTAACTATCATCTTCTCAAGGGTTTAGACATTTGTGGTTTTGTTCACTAGTTTTTTCCTAAAATAAATTTCATTCTTATTCTTCCCTACATCCTTCTTTGAATTTATTTTCTTACTCTTATATGTCTGTTTTGGTTGAACATTTGGTTCATTTAATTTTAGTCTTTCAAAAGTTTTAGGAAGTACCACTTTAGTTATAAACTAGAAACTTTAATAATTGTTCTCATCTAGATATAACAGCTTCACAATCTCTCATAACGTAGGAGTGCATTTTAAAGTGCCTGATATATGCAGCTGTTTTGAGATCTTTTATTATAAACTTTTAATTTTATTGCATTGTGACTCAGTAATGTTTTTATTATATCCATCTTTGAATGGCGTTGACATTTTTCTAAGTAGGGCTTTGCTTGTTCCAAACCACAAGGGAGTTATGAGGTAGTATAGAGACTGGCATCTTGGAATTTGGTGGTGGCTCCCTGGAGACACAAAGGTCTGGCTTATCCAGGAAACAGGTCTGCACACGTTCTCCCATCATGCTTTGCTTTCTCTTTTGTTATCAAATTTTATGATTCAGATTTTTGTGAGACACCATCTTGCGTTTTAACATTCTGAAGATGTTGGCTTCAGGTGTGTTTTTACTTAAGGACAATTTACAAATCAGAAACTTGTAATAAACTCCTTTACAGTTGTAGCTGTGAGGATCCTCCAGTTCCCTTAGGCTTGATTGATAAAGCGTGGCGTTAATCCTATTCCTGTCGTGACGCACAGCGAGCTTTATGACAAAGGGAAACAGCTGGTGGAGCGGGTTCACAGAAAGGTGAAGGTAATATTGCCAGAAAGAAACAAGAAAGAATGATTTTAAAAACGGGATAATAGTTGAAACAACACCATTAACCTTTTGCTTCAGATTACTGACTGTGTGGTCATTTTTAGAGGTCTAACCAAAGGGTTGCAGGAACTGCATGAGACAGACAGACAGAGCAGAGCAGAACGAGCTGTTATTGTTTCCTTCTTTATTCCTCTCTTCCTTAAGACATTAAGAAAACAAGACCATTGCTGTGCTTGGACTTACTGGGAGAGACAGTTAAAGTAATTTCTAAGTGAATGAGTTGACCTCTGTAGAGGGAAGATCATTAAAGAATACAGCCATGTCCACATAATAAATGCAGATACCTGGTTTTCAGACCAGATTCTATCATTGAGCGGAAGCCTGTTGGAGATGCAATCACATGGAGTCTTTCCTATGCTAGGTTTGTAAATACCCTTGAGAGCTTCTGTGACCTTTCAGCAACAGTTTGATTCAGTGGCAACTGGGGTGTGTCTTCTTCTTGACTTCTTCCCTTTTGCCACCTGTGCAGGGAGTACGCCAGCAGGATCAATGTGACCAATGAATACAAGATATTGTGACTCTTCATGGAGGAAGCTTAGATATCCTATGGAAAATTTCGTCTTGAAGAGGAATTATCAAGACAAGGGATTTTTACACTGGCATTGATGGACAGTGGTGGTGTTAGATTGCAAATGATCTAAGAACACTCTCCAATTTTCTGTTCAGATTCATAAGTAAGTATATTGGATTTATATTTTGAGAATTTATGGGCTCATAACATTCTCAAGGGTTTTGCTACACACCAAGCATCTCAGAATAATGAATCAAAAAATGCCCAGTGTGCTTTACTACCTAGAAGTTGCTCCACTTTCGACCTGATTTTATGTAGCCAGAAGCTGGAGCTCAAACCTCCCCTCAGCAGCTATTAAAGTCCTTCCTGGTAACCTTCTCTGGAACTCGAATTTACTCTTGAAAATAAACTTTGGGATGCCTGATTCACAAAATAAGAGACCACTTAGAGAACAGGGTGATCCAGGGACATGGGCTCTGAGCAGTTTAGTCCAACATGGGAGAAGTCTGTACAAGGTACCTCATACATACATAACTTTTAATGTCTTGCATGTGAAACATGAGAAAAAATAGTTGACCTATATTAAGACTTTAAAATAATTAACTGCAAATATCTCCATTTTCAATCACATGCATTTCTACATACAACACACTATGTTTTCTCCCTTCCTTTAGCTCCATTTCCTCCTCTCCCCTTCTCTTTTCCCTGTGGCATGATGTTAGCTCTCTCTCTCTCTCTCTCTCTCTCTCTCTCTCCCTCTCCTCCCTCTCTCTACTCCACCTTTCTCTTTCTGTTTTTACTTACATGTTTTGGGCTTCAATGAGAACTGCGAAAAGACAAAGTGCTTTTCCCCAAACATATGCTCACTCACCTATCTGAGATAAACAATCACAGCCACTTCTACAAATCCTCTAATGTTTGTGGGTCCCAGAGGAAGAACTCTGTGCTTCTTAAAAAAAAATCAATGACTTTAAACACACTGAGTCCATTAATACTGTCCATATGTGCTTGGGCATAGGGTCATCCCCTGGGGCACAAGGAACCTCTCAATGGCCATACTTCTGAGGAAAAATGATACGCTTTCCCCTCAACAGCCAACAACTGTCAATAGCTCCTGGGAAATGGATGGAACCTCCCTTCCTCTTCCCTTCTTCATGTTGGAAGTTTTAACTGGCCTGATGCTATGCATGCCACATGTAGGTAACTAAGAATGCTGTGGGGTTTTGTGTGCAGTAGCCATGCCCAGGTGGGACACTTTTCCCCCATCATCTTCCTGGCTACCTCCTTTGAGGTCTGCCAGTCTCTGACTATGACTGCTCAAGTCACACTTACACAATATATGCACTCCCGTGCACACTGTGTACCATCTTTTAAACCCGCCTCCTCTGCTCTGCCTAGTCCTGGCCATCTGCTGCCCCTTGCTTGGCTAGCTCTTTCCTGTTTGTACTTAGATATTATGGCCCCATTTTGATGTCTGTCTGTCTTTCATGTGCAGTGTCTGACATTTTCCTTTCCCACCAACATCTAAAAGTGTAGTTAGTATTTGTGCCACTGTTGGTCCATGTTACTTCTATCGTAAGTTCCTACCACACAGCCATTTGTTTAGTGTTTATATGTCTGTGACCTTAAAGTGGGCAAAAAGCAAATTTTTGTCATATCTGCTGCCCAGTTCCTAATAGGCATTCTTTCAGTGAATGTATTGGTTTGGACTTTTGATTCTTGAAATTAATATTTTACTTGGGCTTGCTGTATACCATGGGAAATTTATTAGTATATAGAAGACCCAATACAGTAAGACAGAATTACTAGTAGATACTTTATAGTTGCTATGTCTTCTTCACTGTTTTGTGGCCTGTTTGTTTTTAGAGATAGAATCTTGTATAGATCAGCTTGGCTTCAGCCTCATGATCTTCCTGCTTCTGTCTTCTGGGTGTTGGGATTACAGGTGTAGGAATTGCAGGTGTTGGGATTACAGGTGTAGGGATTGCAGGTGTTAAGATTACAGGTGTAGGGATTGCAGGTGTAGGGATTGCAGGTGTTGGGATTGCAGGTGTAGGGATTGCAGGTGTAGGGATTGCATGTGTTGGGATTGCAGGTGTCGGGAAATGCAGGTGTTGGGATTACAGGTGTGCATCACCATGTCAATTCTTCATTCTGGTTTTAACCCATGGAAACAAAAGACATTAAATACCCAAGGAAGTCCAAAGAGTCATGCCATTCTTTGTGTGTTTTAAATTTTGGGTATGTAATATTGTTACACAGAAAAGTGAATGAACATATTATTCCTACCGAAAGAACTTGACTCAAATTTGAGTCTGCTGTTTATCACTAGGTGATCTTAGTAGAAATTGATTGCTTTCCTTAAAATAGCTTGCTCACTTCTAAATTAAGGATCCAGAGAAGACATTTGATCTGATAGAGCTGCACATAGCATTGCTGAATGTGCCACCAACTTGTAGAACCAATGCCTTCCTTTGCAAGATATAATAACTGGACAAGACTGAGACTGTCACAACAGGCATCCTTGTCCCCATTTGCTTTGTTTCTACATCATTAATAGGCCAGAGAGCCCTTTGTCCCTGACGACACAGTTTGTTTCAGGTTCTTTCTAAGCAATCATTGCCAAATAGATAGTGTTGGCTCCAAAAATAAAACCTATCTGCCATGTCAGTGTTATAGTTAGATACTGATGGGAAAAAAAAAAAAAAAAACGTAAGAAAAAAAATTCTGTTACTGTTTAAAAAACCCATAATCAAAAGCACATGGCTCCATCAGCAGCAGGGATGTTACTTTGTCTTTTTGTAATGGGTTAGGCTTTTGTCTGGACACATGCCTCCTCAGAATAAAGACATAGATTTTCCTCTCCCTCCTTTGCTGGTGTGGTAATGGAGAGATAGGTATCAAGAATAGGAAGGTAGTCTCCTGCAAACATTGACATATGGCCATTGCAACCTACTGAAAAGTCCACAGTGCATCATCAATTGCTTGTGTATTGGAGCCCCTTCCCCAGGGATTCTGAGTCTCAATGAGGAACAAGTCAAGGTGCACATTCGCTTCAGGCGTCGAAGGCAACGGAAAGACTTACCCGTTGTAAGCTTGAAAGAAAATACATTCAGTTGGTATCCATCTACACCTTTTCTATGTGACAGCAACCAAGGTAATATGCTTGACAGAGCAAGAAATCAGGAGCGCAGAGGTCTGAATTCCCGTTTTGATTTTATGTATATTGCTTGGATTATGAGAAGTATACAGAGCCCGGTTTTACTGGAAAGCGCACGGGCTGGGAGAATGATCTAGGCAGTAAAGTGCTTGCTGGGGAAGCATAAGGAATGGAATGCTGATCCTCAGAACCCATGCCAAAGGCCAGGCATGGCTGTCCATGCTAGGGAGGCAGAGAAAGGGGTTCTTAATAATGTGTATATGTGCAAGGAAGTGAAAATAGGTTGTATCGGTAGGGGATGGTGGAGGGATGAGCAGTCAGGAGGCTTTCCCAGATCCGCGGTGCCTCGTATCCCAAGGCCCCTTTGGCCTTGCTGGCCATTGAGTCTGGCAGAATAAGTAAATACCAGGTTCAGTGAATGACCATGTCTCAGAAAGTAAGACAGACAGACAGACAGACAGACAGACACTAAAGAAGATACATGACATCAACCTCTACATACATGCTCACACATGGTCATACATACATATGCAGATACAGTGTATACAATATAGTTTTAAAAAATAATGTGTATATGTGCAAGGAAGTGAAAATAGGTTGTATCGTTAGGGGATGGTGGAGGGATGAGGATGTGGAATCGGTCAGGAGGCTTTCCCAGATCCGCGGTGCCTGGTAACCCAAGCAGGGGACAGACTTGGCAGCCAGCAGAAGCCCGATCAGGGGATTTGCTTTACAAAGCAAAGACGGAAGACTGAAGAATCACTGAGTGACACATTTATATTGAGGCACATGATGTTCAAACACAGTCAACGCACCTCATGAATCTTCAAGGATGAGTAGTTTTCTATATTTTAGTACACGTGGCTCACTCTACATCTCTATCACAAAGAATCCCCTCCACTCACATCTCTGTATAATCTGTTTATGTTTGAATATCCATATTTATATCGACTACAGTAAAATGTATATAATGAAGTCATTTCACACCAAGAACATCTTTTTATCTGCTTTGTCAGAGCATCATTTAAACACCCAACATCCTGTTACTGCACCGTAGTTAAATAAACTCCAAGATTCTCACACTCAATAACCCATTAAATCATCTTAAATACTATGTCATAATGACAACTCCATGCAGCCAGATGTGATATCTGAGGAATAAAAAAATACTTTTCCAAAGACACAGCTTCCTGATTTTACATCCTCCAGCCCATCTGCACAGCTGTTGAGTCTCTCCGCTCTGCTTTGGTGGGCGTGTATATCACTTACATCTGCTTCAGGCATGCCTTCCCTGAGGTACCGTGGAATGTTCCCCAGGCCATCGTGATGCGCACTTTTAGGAGATCACCAACATAGTTTCATTGTGTGGCTTTCTCAGTCTGGAAAGTGTAAATACTGCAGTCCCAGTAGGTGCAACAGTATTAGTAACAGGCTTTGTGTGGACCCCATGGTCCAGGAGTCATAGCCAGTCAAAGCCCCACAGAACGGTGTTCATCCCACCTGTGCTGGATAGAAGGCCTGTAACACGAAGAACACACAGATGTGCTAGACATTGCCCATATGTGGACTAAGAATCACTTCCTGGTCTTGTTTGAATACCGTTAAAATCGTGATGGAATACTTCCAGTTCACACCCCTGATCACAATGAAATGTGACTCATGGGACACACCCAATTCCAACCCGGCACGTTTCTGTGTCACACAGGATTGGACGTGAACTTTTGAACTTCCAATTCTATCAGTTAGCATACAACTTGGCATGATCATCCTCGTGCTGAACCCATCAGAATGGGAGAGCCCGTTTGACAAGTGTGTTATGCACTGTGTGGGGAGGGATAATGCCCCACCAAGCAGCAATCCTATAAATGAGGTTATAATAGGCAGTGCACACGGCCCTGATGCCCCCGGATTCATACATGTGGTGAAATTACTTGCTGGGTAATGTCCTCCACTAAGCCCTCATGCTTCAATCTGGAAGGTGGCCCATTGCTGATACAACAAATCAATTGATAAGAAGTGTCTTTATTGCACTCAATAAAATAAAAAAAAATCAGCGCAACCCCAAATAAACATACACGGCTCATAAAACAAATTGCTCACCTAAAATGAATTACATTCTGAGTTTTTTTAAAAGTAAATTATGCCACGGAATATTCAATAATGTATTCGTCCTCCAAAGTGTAAGACTATAAACAGCACTAAAAGTAAATGCTTTCACGTTTCTTTTTAGTTTAGTATTTTTTTTTCAATCTACAGGATTACCAAGAGCAAAATGTAAAAGAAAAAAAAAACGTGGTAGAAATGGCCTGTTCTGTGAAATATAGGAAAAAAATATACCATCTGTGATTTAGCACTAGTCTCCATATTCCATCTGTGAGCTAAGCTCAGATCTTAACAAAGACTGAATCCCATTGCAATTCAATATGATTTTTTTTCTTTAAAAGTTTTTCTAAGAAAACTACTTTTATAACACTCCGTTATTCTTGGCATGGAGTCACTGAATGAAATAGTAAATATGGTCTTTATGTGTATTTGAAGAACTTGTTATTGCATGTCAGGTCCCCAAACTCTAGTAGCTAATAAGCAGAAACGAATCATTGTCTATCACCTCTCAGAGGAGCTGGCCGTAGGAAGGCCCTTACTCACCCTGTGTCCTGAGCTTTCACTGCTGGGTGACAGCCAGTGCCCTGCACAGGAATATGAGCAAGTGATACCTGTCATACAAAGGGAAGCACGAGGACCAGAGAGAGGCATGTGTATGATATGACCAATCCCTGAGTGGAAACACTGCATAATTCTTGGGAAATATTCCTGTTTCTCTAACCAGGTGGTTCTCAACCATTCTACTGCTGTGACCCTTTAATACAGTTACTTGTGTTGTGGCAACCCCCCTCCCCAACCGTACAAATATTTAGTTGCAACCTCATAACAGTAATTTTGCTAGTTATGAATTGTAATATAAATATCGATTATGCTTGTTGACCCCTACAGTGTGTCATGATCCATAGATTGAGAATCACTGCTTAGGACTATTCAATCTTGTCTCTGGCCACCATTTCTTTTTCATGATATATCCTTGATATGGGATTCCCAGCCCTCCTTACAGGGAGGAATCCCAGTTTTGCGAAGCAGAGCTCTAAAAATGGCTTCTCAACCTTCATGAGAACATCATGGGTGTCATGGCAACACAGCCCATTTCTTCTTCTGCTTCCATACTGGATATTTGCTCACTTTCAATGTGAACTTTTGTATTCTGCTGTCTTAGTTAAGGTTTTACTGCTGTGAAGAGACACCATGACCAAGGCAAGTCTTATAAAAGCAACATTTATTTGGGGCTGGCTTACATGTTCAGAGGTTCAGTCCATTATCATCAAGGTGGGAGCATGGCAGTATCCTGGCAGGCATGGTGCAGGAGGAGCTGAGAGTTCTACATCTTCATCCAAAGGCGGCTAGTGGAAGACTGACTTCCAGGCAACTAGGGTGAGGATCTTATGCCCACACCCACAGTGATACACCAGGTCACACCTATTCCAACAAGGTCACACCTCCAAATGGTGCCACTTCCTGGTCCAAGAATACTACTCAGCTATTAAAAAGAATGAACTTATGAAATTCCTAGGCAAATGGATGGACCTGGAGGGCATCATCCTGAGTGAGGTAACACAATCACAAAAGAACTCACACAATATGTACTCATTGATAAGTGGATATTAGCCCAGAAACTTAGAATACCCAAGATATAAGATACAATTTGTAAAACACATGAAACTCAAGAATAGTGAAGACCAAAGTGTGGACACTTTGCCCCTTCTTAGAATTGGGAACAAAACACCCATGGAAGGAGTTACAGAGACAAAGTTTGGAGCTGAGATGAAAGGATGGACCATCTAGAAACTGCCATATCTGGGGATCCATCCCATAATCAGCTTCCAAACGCTGACACCATTGCATACACTAGCAAGATTTTGCTGAAAGGACCCAGATATAGCTGTCTCTTGTGAGACTATGCTGGGGCCTAGCAAACACAGAAGTGGATGCTCACAGTCAGCTATTGGTTGGATCACAGGGCCCCCAATGGAGGAGCTAGAGAAAGTAACCAAGGAGCTAAAGGGATCTGCAACCCTATAGGTGGAACAACAATATGAACTAACCAGTAACCCCCAGAGCACGTGTCTCTAGCTGCATATATATCAGAAGATGGCCTAGTCAGCCATCAGTGGAAAAAGAGGCCCATTGGTTGTGCAAACTTTATATGCCTCAGTACAGGGGAATGCCAGGGCCAAGAAGTGGGAGTGGGAGGGTGGGGGAGTAGGTGGGGGAGAGTGTGGGGGACTTTTGGGACAGCATTGGAAATGTAAATGAAATAAATACCTAATAAATAAAAGAATATACAAACCATCACATCTGCTTAGTATTTGAAGGGATTGATTGGACGCCTGTCTCCCTTAAGATATTATAAATTCTATTCAGCTAGCTTTCCATTTTTATATCCTGTGCCATTTTGTCTAGGGATTGAATTTGTCCATGGAAAAATCTAGCTTAGGAAACAGGGAATTCATTTCTGTTGCACACAGCGCAAGAAATCTGGATGGAGGGATGGCCGATGTCATTTATTTAGAGGCTCATCAATGCAGAGGCTAAATCTTTAAATTTCTCTAGGGCACCTGCTCTGCTAGCCTTTATCTCTGGAGGGCAGCCCAGCTACAGTAGGGTTCTGAATGGTTCAGCCCACTTCACTTATGGAGATCAGAACTGAGTTATGCTGCATTGATCCAAGTATAGCAAACATGAGGTTTGTGTTTTTATCTTTCCAGACTCAAGTAGAAAATGGCAAAAGAAAGATGACTGAGATGGCTTTCGAATGCACCAACATCCTGTGCTGCCGACATGCCAAGTGCTCTGTGTAAGAATTTCTAGCTCAGCCCAGCTCGGGTACGATAACCTTGGGTACCAGAGGAACACACTCTAAGAGAAATTTCCACAAGAGTGAGCTGCGACCATCAGTTCGGTGACTAGGTGACTACTTTCCAAGGAAGAGTTTCACAACCTTCAGAGTTCTCTTACCTTTTGTGTTAGTTCCTCAGGGGGGATGGGCTCAGTCAAAGGGAAATGAGGAAGCATCAGGAGTAAGGTGAGGAACTGAGAGGAAGGAAGATGAGTGCTTTATGCCAGAAAGTTCTAGAACCCTGTGCTGACGGTCAAGAATATGTTCCTGTGTGCCCACTCTTTCACAGATATTCATGCTGAGGTTGTTAACCTATGGACCACAATGAGCAGAAGGTACTCAAGACTGGCCATGCATGTGTGTATGTTTGTATGTATGTATGTATGTATGTATGTATTTCATTTTCTTCTCAAACTAAGTTATCTATTCCTAGGAGGAACTCATTACAGTACCATTAAACAAAAATAACCCTCTGCCTTGGTACTTAGTAAGGGAGACTTGCACTGCTCATCTCTGTTTTCCTGATAGGACAGAATGTCAAGGGACCTTCCTTCTAACTGAGGGATCTCCAGAAGGAAGGTCTCTCTCTCTCTCTCTCTCTCTCTCTCTCTCTCTCATTCTCTCTCTCTCTCTCTCACCTCTTTGTCTCTATCACTGTCTCTCTTCTCTCTGTCTCTGACTCTGTCTCTGTCGGTGTCTGTCTGTTTCTCTTATCTCTTTGTCTCTATCACTGTCTCTCTTCTGTCTCTGACTCTGTCTCTGTCGGTGTCTGTCTGTCTGTCTGTCTGTCTGTCTTTGTGTGTGTGTGTGTGTGTGTGTGTGTGAGTGTGTGCACATTGCACATTTTCTCTGTGATTTCCATTGGGTCTAAACAGTGGATCGTGACTTACATGAAAATTCTGAGATAGACAGATACTATCCCACTTCTCTAAGAGAATTTCCTTACTTGAAGGGCAGGTTTTCATCACTATATTTGTTAGAAAAGAGACAAAGAATTGAATTGTGGGTGATATTCACAAAGGCTAGCGTCCCTTGGTAATGATGGAAGGAAGGACACAGGACAGACGGTAGGTAGCTCCTGGCGATGAATCTGTCTAGGCCCATAGTCTGTCACTGCCAGGTACACCAGGGGACAGGCTTCTTCTTCATGATGTTTAAATTAGGTGTAGTTTGCCCCTAAACTTCCCATCGGCAGTAAGTGCCATGATATAGACACATTCAAGCAGACCACAAATGTACATTTATAATTTGCAAGTCTCCTGAGGGAAACATATTATTGTTTTCAGGGCTTCTTTCCTTCAGCTTTACAGTGGCCTGACCTCCCCTCTTTGATTGCCTGAACCCCTTCACAAGTTCTGCCTCTGTCTCTGAGACAGGATCTAGCTATGTAGCTCTGATTAGCCTCAAACTCACTATCTTGTCTTTTTTTTGTACCTTTTATGCCCCAACCTCCACAGTGCTTGGGTTACAGGCATACACGACCACACTTGACTTATTCTATATTACATCTTTAAACACTTCTGCCTATCTATCAATTAATTTAATATGGTGGGGAAGGGGGTGCCAAAGTGTGCACTTGGAGGTCAGAGACAGCTTTAGGTTCTCTTCTCCCACCATGTGGGAACTAGGGATTGAACTCCACACTTGACCTCTGGGCTGCTCCTTCACCTACCGAAGCACCTTACAGGTCCTGTGCTAAGCATCAGACAGGACTGTCAACACATCTTGCGGTTGGGAAGCAGCCTAATGCTCCTCCTGTTCCTACTGCTGTTGGTTCAAGCATTCTTTCACATTGTAAAATAAAAACATCCTGAAAAAGCATGCAAAATGGAGAAAAGCGACTGAGAGCCAGATCTGCAGAGGCTGTGTATGGCAACGTTGACCAGAGGAGGAAGCTGGGAACAAACTGAACGATCCTCATTCCAGAAGCAGGGAGGGAGGGCTGCTGGAAACCTACAAGGAAAGTCGCTATGGCAGGAAGATATTAATGTAGTGATGGAGAACTCTTCTAACATTCTCTCTGTCTCCATGTCTTTCTCTATGTGTCTGTCTCTGTGTCTGTCTCTGTGTCTGTCTGTCTATCTGTCTGTCTGTCTGTCTGTCTGTCTCTCTCTCTCTCTCTTTCCCTGTCTGTATGTGTGCATGCATGCTTAGATGGTGTATGCACATGTACAGAGGCCAGAGGAGGACCACAGGACCCCACTCTATCATTCCCTTCTTTACTTCCTTGAGATAGTGTGTCTCCCTGAACCTGAAGCTAGACTGCTTCTCAACAAGCCCTGGAGATCCTCCTGTCTCTGCCACCCACAGTGCTGGTGTTAGTGCACCCATGCAACCACCCTGGCTTTTCCCACGGCTTGGGTATTAGAACTCAGGTCATTATGTTGCCCACCAAGGTCTCTTACCTGATCAGCCATCTTATTAGGTCTTCAATTTGTGTGTGTGTGTGTGTGTGTGTGTGTGTGTGTGTGAGAGAGAGAGAGAGAGAGAGAGAGAGAGAGAGAGAGAGAGAGAGAGAGATTGCAGCAAGACTTCCTCTGCCAGCATCCCCTGGCCCCAGCCTTCCAGGAGAACTGCTTGAAGTGCTTTTGTAGGCATAATGAGGGGTTTTTGTTTGTTTCTCTTGATTTTTGTTTTGTTTTTTGTTTTTGTTTTGTTTGAACATAGATGGCCCTCTGTATCCATGGGTTTAGCCAAAGAAACTTAGGATTAAAAATCAAAACCAAAAAACCAAAACAAAACATTCCCCCAAAAACCAAAAATCAAAAAACCTACTGGTACTAAGCAGGTACAAGCCATGGTATCATCACTAGTCCTCGATCCAGGCACAATAACAACTACTTACACAGGAGCATCACCTTGTATTTGACATTATAACCAAACTGAGGCTGACTGAAAGTGTTCAGGGGGATTGTGCTGGTTCTGTGCTAGCATGGCACCATTTTAAATAAGAGGCTGTAACATCTGCTGATTTGGGGATATGCTTGAACCCTTCTGGACTCCAAGCGGCACCTGCATGTATCAAAGATCACCGTGGGCAATATTTTGTAGGCATCTAAGATGAGTGGGTACTGTTCTCATGTGCTTGGTATGAATCAGCCCCTTCTTATAAGTTCTCCACTGTTACTAAGTTACAGATGAGGAAACTGAGGCACACAAAGAGAAGCTAAGGACACGGCTGGCAGTCACACAGCTAGCTACAAAGCCCTGGAGCTGGGATTCAAGGCCAAAGAGTCTGGCTCCAGAACCACAGTATTAAGCCCTGCAATGCTCTCCCCAGGCCCCACCAGACTGTTGACACCAGAAAGCTGTCATACTGTGCAATTGAATCTTCACATCTGATACAATGGAGCTCACATATACCTAGTTTTCTCAACCTTGCTTTTTAATTTTTTAACCTTCCTTCCTTCCTTCCTTCCTTCCTCCCTCCCTCCCTCCCTCCCTCCCTCCCTCCCTCCCTCTCTCTCTCTCTCTCTTTCTTTCTTTTTTTTTTTTTTTTTTTTTTTTTTTTTCTGAGACAGGGTTTCTCTGTATAGCCCTGGCTGTCCTGGAACTCACTCTGTAGACCAGGCTGGCCTCGAACTCAGAAATCCGCCTGCCTCTGCCTCCCGAGTGCTGGGGTTACGGGCATGCACCGCCACTGCCCAGCTTTTTATGTTTCTTTCTTTTGGTGCTAAGGATTGATTCCAGGTTCTCATCAGTGCTTGACAAGATTGTTCCAGGAAACATTATCATCGTCACTGAAGTTGTTTTTTCCTCTGTCTATAGCCACGGCTGGCCTGGGAACCCAATATGTAGACCAGGCTGACCCTTGAACTCACAGAAATCTACCAGCCTCTGCCTCCAGAGAGCTGGGATTAAATTCTTCACTAGGCTGCCTGGCACAAAACTATTCTTTTAACAAATTACATGGTTATTTTTGTGGTGGTTGTTGTGTTTTTGTTTTTGTTTTTGGTCATAGGAATGTAACTCATTCATAAATCTCACAGTGACTACTGATTTCTCCATTCTTATTATTCCGTTTGTGTTTTCTGCCTCTTCTGAGGTCAGTTTTGCATTTGGCATGTTTCCTAGAAAGTGCCTAATTTCCTCATCCACTCCCCATTTCTCCTTTTTAAAATTCTGCTCTTGATTTTATTATCTATCTGAAACACAGGTTTATTTTGCTGTTTACCTCAGGTCCAGGAGCTGGCTGTTCATGCTGTCCATTGCTCCTCATTTGTGTAGCCTTTTAAAGTTATAAATCTCAGTTATGTCTTCCTAGAAAGTCTGCCTGATCAAACAAAAACAGAAGCAAACCGCACAGGAATTGCAGAAAAGTTAATTTAAATTCTTTTCGGTGGTTCCCCTTTCAGCATACTGTGCATCCATACACAGGCCTGTGTTTCCTGTTTGGTGTTTATATTAAACCTTAATTTTTTTAAATGAAAATAGTTTATAGTCTACCTTTTCTACCTGTAGCTCCATCATAACTTAATTCTACTTGTAGATTTAAATAAATTTCACCTTCACTCTTAAAGCTTAGTGTCAGGTATAGATGAGACCCTCGCTTGTACTCCGTGTACTTTTTTCTTTATTGAGAGAATTCCCAGGCAGAGGGTGTGTGTTGGTCATTTTCAAGCCTTTAGGCTCACCCTCCTGTTTGTTGCCTTGCTTCTGGCGCGAACGTGTTAGACTGCCCTCTTGTGGCCAGTACTGTAACTGCATATGCGCAGCCTGTTGGCTGGCACAGTTCGACCTGCACTTAGTATTCAGTTGGATGCTTCTTTGTAACATGGTCCTTTCTCTTTATACTGATGTTGCTTATTTGTGTGCAGAGGTCTCCATACACTAAACCTCAGAAGAGCTTCTAAGCTGACATTGCTCTTTGAGAAGTATGCATTTCAGACTGGACAAGGGCTGGGATTGTTTTCCTGTCAGGTCTCTGTCATGTGCTTGTTTATTCAATATTCACCTGTTGCTGCTTTCCACCTACACAGGAAACTGGAAAATTTCTCAGCAAATTAATTCTCATTGGGTGCTAACCTCTCATGTGATGTGTCAGCCTTGTGGAGACAGAACTATTCTAAATGTATTCATAAGGGACAGCTGGGCCCAGGCTAGCATAGTCACACACCCACAGGCACGGATACAAAGCTTGTCTAACATAAGAAATAAGATGGTCCTGATCCGAGGGATCCAAGACACAGCATGAGCCAACCTAAGCTGATTTCCTTGTCCTGACTCTGGTTCTGGCAAGCTCTGCCACTTATCTCCAGAACCTTGCTCCCTCTTGGGTCAGGCTACCATGGGCCTCACCTGGATTCCAGCTAGGTTCCACAGGCCTTGCGGAATCTTGCTGCTTTGTCTTCCTGTCTGCAGCTGGAGAGGCGGTTCTAAGTCGTTTCCTTAAAGCCAGCTGCAGTGTCTATGACTGTTACGATGAAGTCCAGTTGCACGAACAGAGCTTGTGATGACGTCTTCTCTTTGGCCCTTGGGCTCTTCTTTGCTTTGGAGAGCATGGACCACATACCGTACCTCAGTGCTGTCTTGAGGTGCTGTCCAGCAATCAGGAGCATGACATTGGACTCAACTTGTCCAGAGAAATGTTCTCACATGGTCCTTGCTTCCTGGGTGTGTGATTTCTGTAATTCCCCCTTTCCTTTACGTTGCATTAGCCTCCAGAGGTATTGCTTTAAGTTTGCAAGTCATATTATAAGATAAAACTTTGACAGAGCTGGCGTGGCAATCCTTTGAGTGCAGGAGAGGAGCAGAGTGTCTCTGACTTCCTGTTCTGAGGCCTTTGTCCTTGCCTCTTGTGGTGGTCTGAATGAAAATGCCCATCATAAATTCATAGGGTGTGGCATTGTTAGAGGTGTGGCCTTGTGGGAGTAGGTGTGGCCCTTTTGGAGGAAGTGTTTCACTGCGGGTGGGCTTGAAGTTTCAACAGCTTAAGCCAGGCCTAATGGCTTACTCTCTCTCTCCCTGTTGCTTGCCAATACCAGATGTGGAACTCTCTGCTCCTTCTCCAGTACCATGTCTGCTTACAAGCCACCATGCTTCCCACCATGACTGAAAATGGACAAAACCTCTGATCCTGTAAACCAGTCCCAATTAAATGTTTTCCTTTGTAAAAGATGCCATGGTCATGGTGTCTCTTGACAGCCATAGAAACTCCAATGAAGACCTCTGTCATCCTCCGTGTTCCTTCATAATCCAAGAAAATTGCTAAAATTCTCGAATTACATCCTCTTTCCAGACAAGAAACTGGAATGATAGAAGGACCAAATGAACTTTCTTGATAGGTTGCATGTAGTTTTTTTCAGTACCACATTTACTCCAGGAAGTGGGCTGTTACCAGCCACCTCCAAGCTTCCCTTGAATATGTGGATAAAACACACACACACACACACACACACACACACACACACACACGTTTGCT
The DNA here is from genome assembly GCF_000001635.26 of Mus musculus. Classification (NCBI taxonomy): domain Eukaryota; kingdom Metazoa; phylum Chordata; class Mammalia; order Rodentia; family Muridae; genus Mus; species Mus musculus. Next base: position 68,825,158 of record NC_000073.6, read on the forward strand.
CCTTTACCATTTGCCTTCTTGGCACAGTTGCTGGGCACTACTATCTCCCGCTAGGAAAAGCGTGCACGTTTCAATTTCTTAACTCAGTCTCTCCACCTGCCCTAAATGTCACTGGCCAATCCCATCCGGCCCCAGCCAAACATCCATCACCACCCACCTGTAGTAGTGGCTACTAGCCCCAGTTCCACTTGAGACCTCACATGGCTGCTGTATTCTTCTTGCTTCAAAGCATGGCAAAAACATCCCTTTCTTTCCTCATGCCCCTCTGCCTGCCTCCAGGGACCCAGAAGTCCCGACTCTACCTTTCACCCAGCAATTTGCCCACAGCTTTCTTTACTGACAAATCAAGAACCAATTTGTGATCAGGACCTTAGCATCAGCACCCCCTCTTACACTTATACGATAGAATTCTCACGGTCAACCCCCAAAATGTCAGTATCTGCCTCCTTAGCTACAGCTCAGTGATGGGGAGATGCTCAGCTACAACCTACGCTGAGAAATAAGTTTACCTAGCTGCAATACCTCCTCAGCTTAAACAGTCCTGCTGGGGTTGTAGCTCAGTTGCTAAGAGTGCTAGCCTTGCATGCAGGAAGTCAGTCCAGGCATTGGAGCCCAGGATTGAGCAAACAAGCTGTGGTTATGCGTGCCCATTATCCCAGTACTTAGGCAGAGGATCCGAAGCCTAAGTAATCTTCAGCCACATGGTGAGCTCAGCACCAGTCTGGTGTACACGTGACCCTGTCTCAGAACCAAACACAACATTTACATGCTTACTGTCATCTATTATGTTTTAATGTCGTCAAGAGTGACGCACATAGGGGCTGGAGAGCTGGCTCAGTGGTTAAGAGCGCCGACTGCTCTTCCATAGGTCCCGAGTTCAAATCCCAGCAACCGCATGGTGGCTCACAATCATCTGTAATGAAATCTGATGCCCTCTTCTGGAGTGTCTGAAGACAGCTACAGTGTACTTACATATAATAAATAAATACATCTTAAAAAAAAAAAAGTGACGGACGTAAACGTTTTGCGTCGAAGCCCAAAAGGAAACCAACTGAAGTAGGATGTGTCTGGGGAGGGAGTTCAGTGTATGCTGAAAGTTCTCACTGTAGCGTCTTGAGCTCTACATAGCTGATTTCAGTGGAAGCTGATGGGAGAGTTGCCCCACACCAATAAAGGAGCAGGCGTTCTGCACAGAGAGCTTGAAGGAAACCTAGAAGGGGAAGCACGGTCTTGCATTCACAGACACCCTTGCTATCCATGAGCATGGCAGGCTGAGGGAGGGATGACTAGGCTGGCTTCTGAATACTCTTGGCTTCTTGTTTTTTCCGTTTAATCTGAAAGCAGGGAAGGACTCCAGTTGTAGAGCATTGCCCTTGCTGTTCAAAGTCCTCTCTTTGATCCCCATCACTAGGGAAAAGACTCTAGAGATTTAGACTTTTAAAAATGTCCTATTATTCTGTGATCATCCAGAGGCTTGGAGCCAGTCAGAGCAGAGTGGAGGCAGATGCTCAGAGCAGAGCCGAGAGCTCACACCTCTAACAGCAAGCAAGAAACAGAGCATGCAGTAGGCATGGCGTGTGGGTTTTGAAACCTCAAAGACTGTCCTCTGTGACACACTTCCTTCAAAATGCCACACACCCAATCCTTCCCAAACTGGGGACCAACTACTCAAACACATGAGCCTATGGGAGCTGTTCTCATTTAAATCACCACGCATGGTAACTCCATTTAAGTTCCTTTTGTATATGTGCATAGTCTAAGAAGCCTCTATCATTGGACATGGGGAGGGTTTGGAAGGACTTGGGTGAGGAGAATAGGATCAAAATATATTGTATGAAAAATTTAAAAATAATGAAAAGGTAATAAAGTTTTATTAGTTTCTCTATTTATTTCTTTATGGTCTGTGTGCATATGTGAGCACACTGCGTGCATGCCTCTCTCTCTCTCTCTCTCTCTCTCTCTCTCTCTCTCTCCCTCTCTTTCTGTGTGTGTGTGTGTGTATGTCTGAAAGATGAGATGTGCTTATGTTGTCCTTCCAAGTGCTGAGATTCCAAGTGTGGGCCACCATGGCTAGGATGATAACTGTAAACTGTGGAGGCCCCGGACATGTTCTTTATAAAGAATAGTTTATAAATAATTAATCAAATCCAGAAAGCATGGGGTATGAATGCACTGGTATCTGGAAGAGCTGCCACCCTTTCTCATAGTTTGATGAAAAGTGATGCAAGTCTTGCTGCTCTAGGGCACATGACCGAGGCACATTCTTTGGAGAGTCTGCAAGGACTGCAAGAAAAGGGCAAATGGGGGTCAGGAGGTGAGGGTGGGGTGGGGGAAGGGAACTGGGCTTCTTAATTGTGCTCTACTCCTCAGCTGGAATGGGAAGCCCTTATAAGTCAGATGTCTGTTTTCATGGAGATTTTCAGCTTTAGCTGTGGAACAGAGGCATATGGAACCTTGTTCTTGATAGCAACTCAGTTCTCCCAAAGGAAAATCTTGGTGCGCACTGTTAGTGTCAGCAATGATGTCGACAGAATGAAAATAGGTATTCCCTGGGGGGGTGGGGTGGATAGGTGGTTTTATAGCTGATATAAGGAAATGGACCTACATCCTCTATCTGAACCCACTCTAGATCTTGTTTTAGGGTCTACTGTTTCTCCAAATTGCTTTGACTGCCACTTATCTGATCAGACAGGCATCTTGTTTTATGCATCTCCTGTACATAATGTTGGGCCACCTCCACTTAAGTAGAGCTATTCCAGATGTGTGTGTTCTCGTATGTGCAAGTACACACATGTGTGTGCTTCTGCATGTGTAGACCAGGGGACCACTTTGAGTGTCATCCCTCACCTGCTATCTGCCTCTTCTACATTTTAATTTTCAACAGTCCTTCTTGCTAGCCTCAACATTAGCAAGTAGACTAGGCTGGCTGGCCAGAGAACTCCAGGGATCTGCCACTCTCTAATTCCCAAGTGCTTGGATTATAAGCCTCAACACTCGGATTTGCTATTTTTAAAAGTGGGTATGGGTAGTGGGTCTGGGTGAATTCAGTTTCTCTTGTTTGCAAGGCAGGCATCTTACTGAGTGAGCGATTTGTTCAGTAGTTCTGGATGATAGGCAATGAAGTCCTGGCCCCTGGCCCTGGTCCTGAACACAATAGGTAAACTGTATGCCTATGGTTGGTACTGTGACATCAGGAGTGGATAATATGCACTAATTCATTCAGTGTGAGGTTGTAATGATGATGACCAGGTCCTGTCCAAGAGTCTCCAGTGGAGCCATAGTAAGCGACCTGTGAGAGCCTCATGTGCCCTACCAGGTAGGAAAAGGGCAATGCTGGGTGGAGACAGAGCTACCAAGAGCAGCCGTGCTTAAACATGCTTTCTCTGCACTGCAGGGCAAAGAGCTTTATTCATTCCTCATTATTTTTATGTGACTAATAAATTACAAATAATTCTGGTGCATCTTCCTAATAGCAATTAGAATAAACAAAAGGCATCACTTCAGCTGCTTGGCAATTAAGGTTCTAATGACTGCGGTGGAGGCCCGATGACGGGGATTTGGACAATTCATTAGTTGGAAGCATAAGCACTTAAAACACAACTAATGAAGTATTTAGCTAAATTATTCAAAACAAAACAAAAAAAATTAGGCGGGAGGGACAGATGCTACAAAGAGGCCATATTCTTCACATCCGAGGGAAAACGTGTCGAGACGAATCTTCTTGAAGGATGTGAACATAGTAGGCGAGCTGTTTGCAAGCCTAGCTCTGCTATAAAGCTTTTTCAGCTCTGTGAATATTTCCACATCTCCACACATGGGTGTCTATTCTCACTTAAGTAGAGCTATTCCAGAAAGTTTTTTGTCTTTTGTACCAGATGCATCTCATGGAGCCCAATATCCACACCGCTTTATTGCTAATAGAGTTATTTGCATTATTTGCAAATTTCGTTTGCTCTCTCTTATTAAGTTATGCTCATGTGTGCATGCCATGAATGCATATGTGAGTGTGGGCAATCATAGGGGCCAGAGTTCTGCCCTCCCTCCCTCCCTCCCTCCCTCCCTCCCTTCCTTCCTTTCTTCCTTCCTTCCTTCCTTTCTTCCTTTGCCTTCCCAAGGAGGCCTTCACACACCCCTCCCTCTTTTCTTTCTTTAGAGAACAGTTCTTTCTGGCCCGGTGCTCCCTGTTAAGACTGGACTGACTTCCCAGGGAGATCTACCTGTCTCTGCCTCCTGTGGCACTGGGGTTAGGAGCGCACCGACACCCAGCTTTTTCCATGGCCTCAAGCGCAGTTCTCTCACTGTTACATGACAAGCTTCCTTCCTGGGCTGTGGCCCCACCTCTACTGAGGCCAGTTTGAGCATAGCTGCTTTGAGCACTGCGGAGACTTGTGGACAAGTGATGCCAACACTCATCTAGAAGTGGAATCCTTGCTCCGCTGAGTGCGGCGTGTTGAATTTCATCGGAAGCCGGTTTATTTTTAAAAGCGAGCTCTTTAATTTCGTTTGTGCATCAGCACTCTGCAACTGCGCTTCACCGAAGTCAGACTTTTATTACAAGGCTGATTTAGTTTCTTTGTGACCAGCTCCTCACATCTCCTTTTAATTAAGGAAAGAGGAATAAATGTGTGTGTGTCCTACCATTGACATTTGTGTGTGTGTTTGTGTGTGTGTGTGTGTGTATCTGGGGTAATGATGCAAGATTTAAAATATACAAGATGGTATACAACTCAGCAAATGATGATGAGAAGGCAAAAATGAATTATATATTGATGGGGACTGAATTCCTGGGTAAGAGATCTTGCAGGAACATCATTTCCTTCCCCTACCGAGACACTGCTTCATTCTGGACAGGCACCTAGCAGGCAACCGCCTCGGGCTTCTTTGCTGAGCAGCGCCACCTAGCGTCAGACGTTCCCAGTACTGGTTTCCTCAGAGCCTCAGCTCTTCCCAGACACTGGAGAAGTCTCACAGGATGCTTGATCCCCATCACGCACAGTACCTGACCCTTTTGGAGAGGGCTCTGAGTGTCCTATGGCTGGCTTCTAAGTCCTTGAGTTCACCTAAAGACTGCCTTTATGCAAAGTCCCTTACATGTCCCCGGCCTGTACCCAGGTGGAAAGACTCCAGAGGAAGACTTGATAGTTACCAAGAACCTCTTTCTCTTAGAATGGGTAACTAGGTGGAGTGGCTTTCTGTGTTAAATTACCGAGCACATCCGTGAGACAGAGATCTAGACCTATTCTGTAAGTAGAAGGGAGGTTCTGAGAAATTAAGCGTGTTGTTCCAGGACATACAGCCAATTCTGTAAAGCCTCAGATCTCAATTGGAACCCTTGATAAAGATGGAGGCGTTGCCTTCAGAAGTGCCGAGGGCCCCTGACCTTGAGTTCATTTTCCCTCTCCCCCGCCACACCTGTACTCTTGGGATCCTTTTAAGCTGTCACGCTTCCTGTTTTAAATGCCATCTGGGAAGGAACCCAGTCTGACCCCTTTAGACAGAGGGTCCACCTAATCACAGGCAGGCACTTCCTCCGTCTCCATCTATGACTGGCAGCTTTTCTTTAAGGGGAAATGATTAGAGAGCTTGAGCCGAATAAGCCCTCTGAAGAGACACTTACAGTGAAGGAGAAACATTAAAACGTAGGCCAGGAAGGGTCCTCGGGGCTCACTTAATTGTGGAGCTGTGGATTATTGGTGGTCAAGGTAGAGTGTTGAGAGGATGCACCCAGCATGGCTTAGAGCAGACATCAGAGCCAGGGTGGAGTATTGTGCTCTAACCTGTCCTGGGAACATTTTGTGTGGCATTCAGGATGTCTTGTACATAACCTGGCTTCAGGAGAGAGTTTAATTTGAGGCTGGGTGAAGAGGAGAAAGTTATTCCCCTATAGAACAGAAATGGAAGGGAAATAGCCACTTGACCAAGGGTCTTTTGGGGTAACAGGTGAATTTTTGATCAGTCACTAGAAGGGACCTATTCAAAGTTGCTTTGGACGCCCCCAGATTTATGTAAGTCCTGGTTTCTCAGAATGTGACCTCATTTGGAAATAGCGTCTCTGCAGAGGTGATTAAGGTAAACTGAAAGTTGTATCCCATACCTTAATTCCATATGGCTGGTGCCCTATTGAGCAAGATTATAGCAAGTAAGACGGGCATACAAGAGTATACTAGGATACCCTGAAGGCGAACTTCCACAGCCACAGGAGTCAGAGGCAGTCGGCAAAGCAGCCGCTGAAGCCGAGATATGGATATGCTCTCACAGTGGGAGCCAATCCCAACCTGTGTTGCATGAAGGCTTCCAGCTGCAGAAGCAGGAGGCTGACCATGAGCACCAGGCTGAGGTGCTTCACTTCCACAACCCCAGAAAGTGAATTTGTACTCTTTTGTATACACCACGTTGGACAGGAAAAGACCAACTCTGGTGTGAAATGCCCATGCTGCTTCTAGTCAATGAGGGACTGTGTGGTGCTTCTGCTAAAAGCCTAACCCTGTTTCCTAAGAGATTGTTCTTTCTAGAGATGGCTCTGTAACTGAGCTGTAGAGTTGGGGTCCCTCACACCGCTCGAGTGGAAGAGATGGTAACTCATGTTTACAGAGCCAGGATGGAGAATCAGGAAGTAAGAAGACATAGGATTCATGTGGCATCCCGTCTTTCCTCATAGGAGCTGCTCAAGGCTCACCCCTCTCAGACAACTGATGCTGCTTAAAACTCAGGACTTAGGTGGCTCTCTGAATCCACCTCGTCCTGGCAAATCTTGGAGGTGAAGGGAAGGAGATGGGTGCATTTTTAAATACAAGATTTTGATATGTGCTTTCTGGGGAGGGTACCTTAAAACCCATGATGATTTTATAGAAGGCCCTTTGGTCGGTGGCTCATGTGCTTCCCTGGGGTGTCTTCTTTATACACAGCTCTGCCTGGTGGAGCTTGTAGTCATATGTTTGGTTTTTGTTTGTTTGTTTGTTTGTTTGTTTTTTTAGTAATTTAGGAATGAGTGGCTTGGTAAGAGTTTCTATACCAATACAGACATGTTAATTTATGAACTCAACTGTCTACTAAGAGGGTGAAAAGAATAGAATGACCAGCCTGACTCCAATCAGGCTGCGTAGTAGTATTCAGTATCCAGTAGAATACAGGCTGCAGAGTAGGACCTAGCCACACCATAGATCTTCCGATTTCTTAGTGGATTACCTGTTTTCATAAGAATCTCAGGTGACGCTCCTCAGAGACATTTTACTCTGAAGTTTGCTGTTTTATATTTGGTAAAGGAGAGTGCAGCACGCTGTGAAATTTCAATTTAAAATAACAAAATTTCCGGTTAAAATATACCCAACACATTTCAAGGACCTTACGAACACAAGTGATTTGTTGTTTGTTAGGCACACATTTCCTTGGGTGTCTTGTGTTTTATCAATGACTCTCCTGGTCCCTATGTAAGTCCCTTACATGGACAGGTGGCTGGTATTTCCAGTGCTCAGGGGAATATGATAAAGGATTAGTGGTCAAGGTTCTGGCTCCTTTATCATGGGATTTATAACATTCAAGATGCAAGGAGCAGCCACTCATGCTTATAGATGCAAAACTTCTTGGTGTCAGGTGGCTTCTCCTACCTAGAAGGTTCAAGGCAAGTTATGCAGACAAAAGCAGAGCCATGTTTTTAGCTGTGTAAAGAAATGGAAGTGGGGAGAGTGAACAGAGCAACCTGTGTGGGTTGCGATTTAAATGTGGTCCAGTCTCTGAGACAAGATTTTCATTATCTTGAGCTATTTCCTTGACTCTTTTGTTTCTTTCTCAAGAGTTAGTGTTTGGGGACTTACTATCATTGAATAAAAATTAAATTTTCTTTAAAAATAATTTGTTCTTAAGAAACATTCATGCCACTTGGCTAAGAAGAACGTCCTCACAATAGAAGTGGTTTGAACTGCTGTCCTCAGCAGATTGCCAGGACAAGGATGAGTTGGGGTTCTCTGTCTGGAGTGTTTCTAACTCTCTCACTGCCCACACATCCATGCACACAACTTGCCATGAAATACCTGGGCTTGCCAAATACCAAGAAGAGAGAAAGTAGCTGGAATTGGTTGTGGTGCTTGCCTGAAGTCCTGGCACTTGGGAAATGGAGGAAAAATAATGAGTTCCATACTAACATGGGCTACATAGTGAGACTTAGTCTCAAAAACAGACACAAAAACAATATCAAAAGCAAGCAAACATAGACAAAACAAAAGGAGAAGATGAAGACAAGCTAGTCATACCCAAAGAGCCCTCCGTAGCTAGTCGTGATGATTAACATTGTCAACTGGATTTTTGGTATTACGGTCAATGTCCCCTTCCTTTCATTTGATCCTATAACCAGAAGTAGGGCTTGTTGCTCAGCCAACAGGCTAAACTGTGCGACTATGTGAAGGATGGGGCCAGTCTGTGCCTTCACTGGGTACGATCCAGAGAGAGGCATAGAGAGCCGGGTGAGTCAGTGAAACTTGGCTAGACTTAACTGTAGATGTGTCACTGGGAGGCATGCTGCAGCTCCATGGGTAAGAATTGACTGTCATAGATTGTATCTTCTGGGCGAAATGTACTAGATGAACTACAGATTGTATTTTCCAGGCCGTGATGATTCATGCTTGCAATTGCCGATCTTTGGGGACAGCTCCCACTGGAACAGACACCCCCAGTTTTCCTTAACTCAAAATTAGTCATGTATCCCCTGGAACTCGATGTTTTATTCCCCCTTCCCCCTTTTCTTGGATGTGCATTGTTCAGAGATCTGTGTGCTGTGCATTCTCAATTTTTTTTTCTTTTTACTGTGCCTTTAATGCAAAGTGAGCCAGTTTCAGTGCTCAGATTTTAAGCAAATGTCTTTTTCTGGTTGAAATGACAAAAGACCCTAAAAGACAACTCTTTGATCAGCACCGTCAACTATTGGATGATACTTTTGTTCGACACCAGTGCAGCTTGCAGAATGTTTATTTGGCAATTGGAAAAAGGTCACCATTTTAAGGCAGTTCAGAAACCAAATGTTCCCGTAATATGGCAGATTTCACACAATGCACCCCTTGGCTTGGCTGCTTTGGAATCTGTGCTTTTGACAAGCTTGAGCTATCTTAGCTGCGTGTGTGCATGTGTGTGTGTGTGTGTGTGTGTGTGTGTGTGTCCACATTTGTCTACCTGGGGTCAGCTACAGAGTCTTTGGTTATAGGCCTATGCATGACACACATTGAGCTCTCCACAGTAAGAACATTTATACCCTGAGGTGATTGCTTGAAATCAGGGAAGAGGCTGGTGGGCAGAATCTCCGAGCTAGGTGTAACATATGTAGAGACAGAACCGCATGTGCAAAGAAGCTTGAATCAGGTTTTTTATCTTTCCCCTACCCAATCCTGCGTGTTAAGCAGCATTTGTATAATCCCTCCTGAAGTAGATAGAAAACCCTCTTTAATTAGCTCCTGCAGGCTGTGTCTCTTTACTGCCACCTGTCGTTCAGGAGAAGATTATGCTGGGACAGGGTGTGAGGAGAGGAGAGAATTTTTTTTTTTTTTTTTTTTTGGTCAGGCATTCAGCTCACTACCCTAAAGAGAACTCCACGAAGCCAGGCAGCCGAGCTTGCCCACAGCCAGCAGTGAGAGCTGAAGGATGATTTTTTTTTTTGCCTTGACCTAGAGCAAACTACTTACTTGGCAGCCGACATTACTCATTTAGAGTCTCAAAAGAGCACGTTCCTCATTCATTCTAATAGAAACAGCATCTTAGAGGTGTCCACTGCGTTTTCAAATGAAATCAAGAATGGCTCCTGTAAGTAAAATTCTTCTGAGGACCAGAATTGTGCCAAACATCAGCACAACATTTAATATGCTCATTACAAATTGAAAGAAGGAGTTGAAACTAATTGCAGCTTTGGGTGGAAGTCCTAGTCATTCCAAGTTAACTCAAATGGTCCAGTATATACATGATATTTATTTTTGCTTCTCTTGGGTGTAGTAAATGTGTCTGAGTTTGTGCACTAAACCTCAGGTTGGAGTTGTTTGGCTAACATCTGTTAGGATTGGGGTCTTGCTCTTAATTGGGACCATCTGGAAAGGAAGAAGAGCAGAAAGAGGAAACTCATCATCTATTTGTTAAGGTGTATGCGCGCACGCGTGTGTGTGCGTGCGTGCATGCATGTGTGTGCGTGTGTGTGTGTGCCCGCGCATGCGTGCGCGTGTGTGCGTGTGCGTGCGTGTGCGTGCATGTGTGTGTGTTTGTGCGTGGGTGCGTGTGTGTGTGCGTGCGTACATGCGTGCATGCGTGCGTGCGTGTGTGTGTGTGTGTGTGTGTGTGTGTGTGTGTGTGTTGTATATGCACCCATGCTTCTGTGATGCTTATTTAGGAAGACTGAAGTTTTAAACAACAACAACTTGATTGAACAATAATTCGGATCTGTAATCCCCATCATCTAAGATACCCGAGACATGTGCCTGCATATGCCTGTGTTTAGGGGGATGTCTACTTTTCTTTCCGAGTGTCTGTTTCTTCCAGCCCCACCCCCACCTCTTACTCTAAGGGGGATTTTTCCCACTCTGCCTCTGCTTGCCACAGCTGCAGGGGTCTTTCCTGCTCGAGTGTTCGCTGACTCGTGGATGCCTTCACTCACTCAAAGCATAACGCCCCAGGGCATATTAGTGTTTCTGAGCATTTCATCCTTCTTTATGTAATTTGAAAGCTCATTAATAAGCAACTGTTTTGCATGATTAAAAATTAGGAACTGGGTGTTAGAATCAAAGGGTAAATCTTAAAAAGACCTCCTGTTTTCTGGACTTCTCTTTATTTTGACTTTAGTGGCAAGGAGTTGTGGGGGATGGATCTCTGTGTCCCACTGGACAGCCCAACCTAACTTCTTCAGGAAGAGGAGAGCTCCAGAGATGGGTTTGACTCATTTCCAGATACTTTTTTTTGCCCTGGGAGGGTTTCGGTTGTGTTAATGTTTCTTGGGGAGACATGAAAACATCTGTTCATCCCAGACAGGGCACCAATGATAACTCCAAATTATTCTCCTAAGTCCAGCTAGACAAACCAGTGAGCACATTAGGATTACTTACAAGAATGTGGGTGAAGGTTCAGTTACTGGAGCATGGATGCCTCAAAGGTAGGGAACTTCCTCACCACAGAGCCTATTCCAACCTGGGTGACGACTTGTAGAATGTGCATCCTTACAGCTCCCTGTAGGACTGTCAAGCAGAAAGATCCTTGACAGGTCAAAGGATTTCTTGTACTCAGCCTACACTAGCAGGAGAATCTGTCTTCCCTGGAAAGTGCTAATGCTTATATAACTTTAGCAAGAAGCCTTGTGAATCTTGTAAGTTTCAAGAACTCCTTGAAACTTGTGAGTTGTCTACTTCCTGAGTATTCTTAAGTGCTTCTCCCCAGGATGGAATACTTCAATATGGAGGAAATCACTATCCAACGTGCACTAACTTGGGCCCACTTGCCAGGAAGCTTACTTATGTAGAGGTTAAAAATGTGTGTTGGGTTCTATGAGATTGGAGCCCCAGTCCATGGAAGCCATTCACAGGTATGCAAGAGTATCTTGGAAGGGTCATCTTCAGTGATCTTTTGTCCTAGAGAATTTAGGCTGCAATATGAAACCATCCTTTAAAGTCAATTTCCTTGGGTATTCAGAAATGAGTACCATGTAACACTTTCGACATGGACCTGAGCTGTCCCAGGAGGTGATAAGGTGATGCTTCAGTATATGTTCCTGTCTTACACTACAAGTGGCTTCATTTCAGGTTTCAAAGGAATGACCTGTAGAAGGTGGGATTTACATATTGACATTAGAATAAGAACAAAGACTCAGTCTCCCTCACAGAAAGCCAGAGAACCTTAATGTCTTATGTGGTAAAAAATATTTAATGATATTATTTTTCTAGCTGCCATTTAGCTTCTTGTTTGACAGACAGGTGTGTGTTGGAAAACTGTCTATTCTACAGATTCCTTTTTATATCCTTAGACTTAATGAGGATGTTATGTACTTACAGGGTCAGGCTATTACATTCCTCAATGGGCCAATTACTATAGAATTTTGACAATTCTTTTTGGAGTTCACGTGATCTGATATCCAATGCCATCAAGGTTTATCAAGGTTTATAAAAGTCTGGGTGGTTGTTGCAGTAGTGTTGCACCGCTCAGCAGATATCCTCCTGCATCGGGGAGCTTCTGATGCTGTGTTGCTGGCATGGCCCGTGTTGCCTTCAAGCTGACCTGCCAAGTGCATGAACAGCTAGGAGTGCACTGGACTCAGACTCAGGATGGCAGCTGCACTGTGCTTACAGGTATAGTGACACAGAGCTATGTGCCGGAAGATGTCAGACGTTGGCTGAGATCCCAGAGTTTCTAAAGGAAAACTTTAGTTCCATAACAACGAATTTGCATCTTGTGTGAAGAATGTGTTTTTCACGTTCTCTCTCTCTCTCTCTCTCTCTCTCTCTCTCTCTCTCTCTCTCTCTCTCTCTCTTCTCTGAGTCAAGGATGTATCCTGTAGAAGGGCATCTCTTTTGTCATCTGTGACTGTGTACACCAGATTGGATCTTCCAAAAGCTTTTGGGACTCTCCCATCTCTTTTTCCCACCTCACATTAGGAGGGCCAGGATTATGGAGATCCACTGCTGTGTAAAGCTTTACGTATATACTGGGGATGGAGACTCTGAGCTTTGTGCTTGCCTGGCAAGCATTTTACAAATGCACGCTTACCTTGTGGGTGTGTAGACGATTCAGTGATTGACCCGCTTCTTACGGTTATATCCCTTCCCATCTCTGCTCCAAAATTATTTACTTGGTGATATTGTGTTCCGGTTTGAGCACAAGTTGCCACCATATATTAGATTAAATGTTGAGACTACAGTAGTGTGGAACTTTAGAAGTTATGTTTTTTAAAAATAATGTTATGGATTTTATGTTACGTTTATCAGTTAAAACTTCTGTGCATCTTGTTATCAAGTTGCAAATAACCAGGCCTTTGAGCTCTAAATGATATACCTGCTTAAGCATCAAATTCATATATAAATTCTTTTCATAATTCAGCATTAATTTTTTTCTTCTTCCACTACACATAGTGGCTGCAGAAAATAGAGGAACTAAGCTGGAGCTGACCTGGAAATTTCCTCTCTGATGACCAGGGTATACAGGGCCATGCAAGATGCAGGGGAGGGGAAACGTTGGAGTTACTCAGTGAAGGATCCTTCATGGCACAATAGTGACCTGCTAGGCAAGATGTGTCCACTGGTACGTTTACATGATTGTACGTTTTCTGGTTGTATATGAGTCCTGTTCCACAGGTGGTAATTTATTTCTGGTGCTATAAACTGGTCTAAAGCCCATGGCTTTAGAGGGTTCAAGGCCCTCATTGGGAGCCTAACATTGTGTTGCTAAATGAATATATCAAACTTCCTTCTAAATATGTATGTTTTGTCCATAGATGAGTGTTGCTCTCAACGTTGGTTAGAGCTTTATTTTCCCCAGTGGGCAGTGGTCAATGCAGAGACTTGTAAATGATGAAAGTCCTGAGAAGAAGAGATGATAAGAATTCATTCCTAAATGGGACATCTCTCTCAGCCTCTCTCCTCTATCAAAGCTGAGGTGACAATGAGGAAAGAGGGGTGGAAAGAATGTAAGAGCTAGAGAAGAGTTCTCTGAGATGCTGTTTTCCTGGTGTGGCCACTGTGCTGATTAACCCATAGCTGCAGTTGTGCTGCCATGGATCTGCAGAGGATCAAGCCAGTTAGCATCCCATCATGAATTAGGAGGAGCTCAGGTGCTCTCCTACCCCTGGATAAGGAGCCAATGGCATGTGATGGCTTCTGTGTGAGAGGGATGGCAGTGCTTCTTTGGCTACATGACCAGTACTCAGTTGCTCATGCTCTGGGGTATGGTGCCATGTTCATGCTCTGGTAGATGGCTCTGTACTCATATTGCAATGGATGGCCTTACAGTCATACTCCAGTGTGTTACCCTACACCCATGATATGGTGGACGGGTCTCTAGCCATGTCAAAACGAGCAATGCTCATTTCATTCAATAAATTATATTTAAAAGCAATAAAAGGACTTGGAATGTGAAGGAGACATATTGGGTGGAATCCAGGGAAAATGGGAGGTGGGTATGATAAAGATATAGTAGATACATGTAGGAAACTGTCAATGAATACATAAAGAATGTTAATATGTTTTGTCTTTTCTTATACTATGAATTTGTATAAAATGTAACTCATGGTATTTTGGAGAGTGTGTAGGTAGAAACAAATGCTTTAACTTGATAATATCTTGTAATGAACTTTAGTTTGTACTTTTAAAAGATTCATTGTGGTAAGAGTGATATAGAACTTAACATCTCTGTCATTTTCTATTTAAAAAACCCATATAATATATTTTGGTTATATTTTGCCCTTCTTCAAATTACTTCCAGATCCTCCCCACCTCTTGCCTCCTTCCTCATCCAACTGCATGTTCTTTTCTAACAAACACAAACAAAATGACACCCCCCCACATACACGAAACCTGCAAAAATCAGAAATCAAAATAAATAAGCAAAAGACCAATAAGACCCAAGATGCTCAAAGAACTAAAAATGAGACAGAAAGTATACAAAACTTCCACTGACTTCATTTTGTGTTGGTAGCTACTCCTGGGCAAGAGGCCTGTCCCAAAGGTAACCACCTCTGCCTCGCAGGACTCCATAAGAGGAAAATGATCTTTACCTTGCCTGCAGATAGATTCCTGGTTAGGGCCTGAACCTCATGTCCATTTCCCCATCTCAATACTGGAGACCCATCTGGTCTAAACCTGTGCAGATCTCATGTGTGCTGTAGTTGTCACTGTGTGTTCCTATGTGCATCAGTCCTGTTGTGTCTCAAAGTCACTGTTCTCTTAGAGTCATCCACAACCTCTGGTTCTTACAATCGTTTGGCATCCTCTTCCACATAGGTCTCTGAGCACTGAAGGGAAGGGCTGATGAAGACATCCTATTTAGGGATGACTGTTCACTTGTGGGTCTGCGTTAATTCTCAGGGTAGTAGGATAACCTCATGCAGGAGAATTCCTTACAGTATTTGTTTTCTTGTGGTGACTGGCTTATTTGATTTACCTTAGTGCCCTCATGTTGTTGCATTTGTCAAAGTCACCATCCTTTTCAAGGCTACTGGCATTTCATTGGGTGCCCAAAATACTTTATTTATACACCTGCCCATGCTGTGATAAATACCTGCGTCACACTGTTGTAATTTGGAGTCATTTGTTCCATTTCTTCACAGTGATGTTTTCTAGAATCTCATAGTGGGATATAGCCCCATGGCATTTGATTAGGTCCTGGTTACCCAAGAAACAAGCTAGGTACTGGCTTCTTCTCAGTTCTTCCTCCAAAGGTGTTAGACAGAATGGGAAAAGGTGAAGCAGTGTCAATTGCCCTGCTAGTGGTGCCAAGCTATGGAGCCAGGTTCTTGCTCTGTCCCTGATTGTTTTGTGTTTTACAGCTGCAGCACTTTTCTGCATGATCTGTCACAGTGTAACCAGCAATTGCTACAGTCTTTCAGGTAGCCTCAGAAATCTGCTCCCAGCTACTGTGTAGCTCCTGAGATGGTAACAAAAGCCACTAGATCCTTCTTCTCCTCCCATGTCTGTTAGGTTTACTTTTTGAAACTTTCTAGATTAAGAACCTACAACTTTAATAAAACCAAAAAGCTCTTTAAAAGGTCTGAGTAGGTGTAGCACTTGCCCAGCCTTGATATGGAGAGGTGACTAATTTCTCAGGAACAGACAGCCCCTCCCAACTCTACCCCATCAGATTAATAAGATCTTGATTTCTGTTGAAGTATTTTCATTCACTGGTATCAAGTGAATGAAAATCATCCTCCAGGTCTTTGGTGACATATTGGGACCACTGAGATATCTAGTTTTGAGCAGCTACTGGTTTCTCAACCTCTTCACAGTACAGACAGCTACCATTGGACTACCCAGGTCATTGTATAAACCAATATAACAAATCATATATATATATTTTCTGCCAGCTCTGTACCTCTAAGGAACTTTGGCTAATAGAACATTCAATTCAGTTCTGTTTGCAACTCAGAAAAAAATATGCAGAGTTCCTTAACATGTGCCCAGCCATGGGAGGGAAAAACGAAGAGCAGCTTGGTGTTTCTGGGTCCCTGAGTCAATGCAGATTACCATGAGGAACCACTGGTGGTGGTGGCAGTAGAAACAGTGGAATCTGTGGGACTTTACCGCACGGAAGAGAGACATTAGAGATGCCTGTGTGCATCATATGCATCATCTTATTTAATCCTTAAATAACTCTGAGGTCAATGCTCTCATTATCTCTTCTGCTAGATAAGGACCCCAATAAAGGGCAAGAATCTTTCACTTGTGTGCACTTGTGTGCACTTGTGTTTCACTTGTGTGCACTTGCACTGTGGGGAAAAGGTTGAGCAAGTTTTCTTTAATCCAAAAGATCTCCTTCCAGGATATATGTCATAAGCTTCCTGCTGTTTCTGCTACTACTGTTGCTGCTGCTGCTGCTGGTGGTGGTAGCCAGCCATAGCTGAGTCCTCCCAAGTGCACTTTTGAAGACATTCTCTTACTATCTCCACTCAAAATGAATGGGGTGCACAGTGAATGTAGTCATTTGACCAAGATTGTATAGGACCTGTCAAAGCCAATTTGAATTCTTTAATTTAGCTTCCTAGGAATCATTCATGAACCTTGCTTACTTTCTTCTGGGAGCAATGAAAACAGTTAACAGTTAAAATGCTAGGTGAAGAAAATTTATTTTGAGAGAAGATCTTATGAGTCTAGGTGGGATTCAAATTTATAATCCTCTTGCTTCAGGGATTTACTAGAAAAAGGTGTATTAGTTGGCAAAAAATTGGTAAAATCTCTTCTTTTATAAATTTTACCTCCTTAGGGGCTGGCCTGCAGTAAGGAAGGTGCCCTCTGGTATGGGTCAAGAGAGCTTGGATCCCAGAGTCCTTCACTTCCCAGGTCCTCTCTGGTCCTGTGAGGGGTCCTTGACCTGGCCTGTATTTTTTGGAAAATGTTAGTTAGTAAATAAGTTTATTACTTATTTTAATGTGGAAAAGTATCTAGTGTGCTTTGCCTTAAAGACTCCCCTGCATCAATTATGTAAGTCAGCGGTTCTCAAAGTATCCCTGTGGTCATTGTGGACCAGCATCTAAGTAGCACAAGAATTTGTTTAAGTGTAAATCCCACTCCTCACTGCCATCAGCAGCTCTGGGAGCCACCCTAAAATGGGGCTGTATAAAGCCACATGGGAGATAGAACAGCTAGATTGATCAGGCCACTCTGCTATGCAAGGATCCATCTCGTAAACAGTATGGAGTGTACTAATAGTATATGCATTCGCTCCCTTAGAAGGCCACCCTCAAATTATATAAATCTTAGAACCTCCATCTGCGTCCATGTCCATGTGTTTATTTTCTTTTGCATGTGTGCATTCGTATACACTTTTGTTTGGGAGGGGGGTATGTGCACACTTTTGTGAGGATGCACAGGGGTCAACTCTGGGGGTTGTCACTCAGGATGCCATGAATCTTGTATTTCTCAACAGGGTCTTCCATTTGCCTGGAGCTTGCTACTTTGATTAGCTCAGCTGGCAAGGTATCAAGATATCCCCAGGAACCCTCCTGTTTCTACCTCTACAGTGCTGGGATTACAAGCACACTCCATCATGCCCGGACTTTTAACATTGGTTCTGAGGACTGGACTTGGGCCATTATGTGTGTTTGGCAATCACCTTACTCATTGAGTTATGGCCCCAGGTTTCCACTTTTTAACTGTTCTTTCTTTCCTACCATTTTAGTAGAATTCCTTTCTGTTTGTGTAACCTTGTGTTTCACACAGATTTTTATGATTTGGCTAAAGTGTTTGGATTTACAAGAAATAACACAAACTTACAGCATCATTCCTAGACAGATATTTATATACAAGGTAGGATTTCATCTATTTCTTTGATCTTTCTTTTCTAGAGTGACTGGTATCACCCTGAGGTCACAGGAAGGCTGCATCCCTGCACCTTCAGAAGAAGATGAAGACGACCTTGGAGAGGTCTGGAAACTGAACATCTGGGCACTGTCAGCTGAAGCCAGACAGCGTGAATGCAGTCAACACACCCTCTGCCAGGATGTCTAGGCCTCCTGGGCAGAAGGGCCTTGCTGGCTCCAGTGATGTTATTATTGAAGAGGGTTCTTGAGTTTCTTACCTGGCAAGATCACAGGAAAAGTGGGTTAGGCAGAATTGCAGACCATTGTTGACAGCCTCGGGCAGAGGAGGAAACAGAAACCGAGGGAAGAAAGTCAGGGGATAGAGGGGTTCATGTGGGAATAGTTTCAGTTTGTTTCTGGAACATCTCCAAAAGGTCTGTATGCTTTGCTTGCCAGTAGGTGGCGCCACTGGGAGGGGATGGAACTTATAAAAAGTGCAATTTCTTTGGATGGAAGTTGGGTTCTTGTCGACATGCCCTAGCAGGTGATGTTGCTGCCTGCATCTCTTCCTCCTGCTCTTGTTCCTTCTCCTGTTCCTCCTCTTCTCATTCTTCCTCCTTGTTCCTGTCCAGCACAAATCAAGCAGCTTTATTCTACTCATGCTCCCTACCATAACATCATCCTTTGTCTTAGGCCTCTCCCCTCACTACAGTCCCACACGCCGTGAGGCCAACCAAGAACGAACTGAAGTCTGAAACCATGAGCCAAGTTGAGTTCTCCCCCACCTTTTTTTTAATTATTCAATTTTTATATTTTATTTTTTTTCATACTTATATAGATTTATTAGATATTTTCTTTATTTACATTTCAAATGTTATCTCCTTTCCTAGTTTTTCCTCCAAAAATCCCTTATCCCCTCCCCACTCCCCCTGCTCCCCAACCCACCCTCTCCTGCTTCCTGGCCCTGGCATTCCCCTACACTGGGGCAGAGATCCTTCACAGGACCAAGAGCCTCTCCTCCCATTGATGACCGACTAGGCCATCCTCTGCTACATATGCAGCTGGAGCCATGAGTCCCACCTTGTGTTTTCTTATAAATCAACCTTCCTGGGCATGTTTCTGAGCACCAAAAAGCTGTCTAATGAAGAGAAGCAAGCAAAGAACCCCCATCATCAACCTTGGGTCTCACCCTACATGTCTACTTCCTCTTGTGGTTCCTCCTCCTCTTTGCTTTCTGGAGGCTCTCGTGATTCAAGGGCTACATGCAAGAACACTCACAGCCATAATTTTTAACAAAGTGAAAACAGAGTAACATTTGCTTATTAGAATAATACGTCCATTGAGGTGATGGGGCTGGCAGAGGCTAGGCATGAATGTTGGTTTATGAGTAGTACGCAAATTGTCATGCCCAGTTCAACTGTGGTTCTGTGAACTTTGTGTCTAAGAAGAGCAGTACAAATATACATATATGTTTCAAATTGTGCCCGCGGCTACCATTAAACACGATGGGACATTTAGATATTGTCCTTTTTTTTTTTTGAGTATTTTCTTCTTTAAAATAACATACACAGAGACGATTTTACTTTGTTATCACGAGGAAGAAATGCTGTACTAGCAGATTGGGTGGTGCTGCTATTTTTAGAACAGCTTGGACATTTTACCGCTGCCAGATTTAAGTGAGACTTTCCAGGAACTATGAGTTAAGAGTGTATACAGAGGAGAGTCAGATCATACATAAACGCAGAACTCTCCCCTGAAGCATGGACCAGGAAACCTGGCGGTGTGGCCTGACTGACCCAGCTTTGATCAATAAGTGAGAAGGTTCCCGGATGTTTATCTCTGCTTTCCAGTTGAAGACTAATGGAGAAAATCAAATCTGCCCTTACAATTCCATCTCTGCAGGTTTACTGCCTGCAGTTCCCCCAAGTCACCCGCCTGCAATCAGGGTACCCCGGAAACCTCCACCTCTGCTCTGACATGAAAGTGATTCTCCTTCTCTGCCTGCTTTTGATCTCTGCTAGATCCAGGTGCTAGAGCTTGTGCTGTGGTAACAAGCTCTGAACACTGCTGGCTCACTACTTGATTTCACTGGGAGGGAGGGGTGGTCTTTGTCTATCAACCCACAAAATTGGCTCTTTGGAGAAATGATGTGTACTTAAAAATTAGTACCATTCCGGGTGTGTTAAGAATCCAATTCTGCACTGGTCCAAAAGTATTTTGTTGTATGTGTGTACGTGGGCTGTGTGTGTGTGTGTGTGTGTGTGTGTGTGTGTGTGTGTGCGCGCGCACGAGCGCACAGTACGTTTGTGTGAGAATATGCTTGTGGATGTGAGAGGAGAACTTTCTCTCTCTCTATTGCTTCCTGCCTTATCCATAGATGTTGTTCTCACTGAGCCTGCAGTTGGTCAGTGAACCCCATGGTTCTGCTAGGTTCTTCTCATCGATACTGGGGTTACAAGCATGCTCAGTTATTCCCTTCTTTGTGAGTTCAGAGGACTCAGATCCCTGTACTCAAAAGAACAAATGTTCTTATCCACTGAGTAAATTCCCTAGTCCCTCTTCCAAAAACATTTCCAGGGAGAGAGGGAGGGGTGTTGCAGAGGGGTGGGAGGGGGAAGGAAGGAAGAAGGCAAAAAGAGACCCATAGTTTTAAATCTTAAGCATTAAGTTCCATTTGCTCAAAATGTTTCAGAGACACTAGGGTTCAACTCTTACTGAATAGAACAACTATTGAACTTGAAATTTTATCGTATTATGTTTTCCTAATAAATGCTACCAGGAATTAGATTTTATTAGTGGATCCATAGGGTCCAGAGATAGTCGTTAGTCGTTTTTTTTTTTTTTTTTTTTTTTTTTTTTTTTTTTTTGTAAATCCCATAACCTTGACATTCTGGCAATAAATTTAGTTTCTAGAAAATAAATACAATATTATAATGTCAGAGCTGCAAAGGGTTTGAACCTGAGCAGGGTTCCACTGGCTGAAAGCAGTCAAGCTAACGTGGTTCTGCTGTTTAAATTATATCATGTAGGTTTGTAATTAATAGAGAAACTTCAAATTTCAGAGTTCTTTTTTGAGAGAAAGTTCAGAAATTTGGATGGGAAGGATGCGGAAATTTTTTGAAAAATGTGCTGAAATCACACGTGAGAGACAGAGTAGTTGTGACTTTGTAGCAAGTTTTCAAAAACCTCAACAGTGAATTACATTGAGCTGAATACTATGAGGGCACTTTGATTCAGTGTTGATGTGTTCTTGTTGCTGCAGTGATGGGGGAAGTAGTTACAATGTAACTTATTATAACAAGATGATACATTTATAGTAGCAGGGTCAATTGGCTTGTTTATCACAGGTCACATAGTACAGGTCATCTCTCTCTCTCTCTCTCTCTCTCTCTCTCTCCCTCTCCCTCTCCCTCTCCCTCTCCCTCTCTCTCTCTCTCTCTCTCTCTCTCTCTCTCTCTCTCTCTCTCTGTGTGTGTGTGTGTGTGTGTGTGTGTGTTATTTAATCAATTCTTTACCTTATGTATCATAGAACCATGGTCCTATATGAGAAGAGTGTAAATTTACTGCATATGGAAATCAAGAGTTTCCTAAAGTTTAGAATGAATAAAACAAAATAAGATAAAATTTGATTATCTATATGCACAAATATATATCTTTATATATAATGTTATATATGTAAAATAGTATATATTCATGTACATATATAACACATATAAAATATTATAGAATATAATATATTCTCTATTTATCTATCTAGGAATGTTTGTATTTAGGGAATAAGGTGCTGATAACAGTTTGGAATTGTCAAGTTTGGAACTGTCAAGTTCTCTGTTATCTACTGGAAATGCTTGCCTGGACTTTAGTGTCAGGGGTTTCAATATTGTCAGAGTTCCAGAGAATGAGAGATTTGGTTGATAAGGCCTGTTCCAGGCAAGAATGTTGAGAGTTCTGTATACCTGTAGCATTCCCTCCTGGAGCTGATGTTGAGTGCATGCACTTCAGTTAGCTCTTTTAGTACCCTCAGATGAGAGGGGTCTGTATAGGGTAGGTATATTCACAGAGAGCAGGAAGAGGAGACTTGGTTGCCAAGTGATGCTGTGGTGAAGCTTACCTGTTCAGTTTAAGCTCTGTGAGTGGGAAAGCAGAGCTCCTGGTCAGTTGAGGGGAAGAAGGAAAGTGTCTGGGAAATATCATCAGAGTGGAAGAGGGCAGAGTCTATGGGATGCAAGAGTTCCCACCTTCAGTTTTGTTTGGCTCAGCTCCAGTCATTCTCTCTCATGTCTGACACTGGATTCTTAGTCTGGTGGCCAGCCCTCATCCTCATACTGCCCACCCAACCCCTTTCTTTCCTCCGTGTTCCCAACGTGGACCCCAGCACACAGCACTTTCTTTTGTAGGTTGTAAAGAACACCGGAAATCCGAGAGTGGGAACTGGCCACAGTCGTGCATGCTTAGAATCCCAGTACTCCAGAGGGTAAGGTAGGAGGATTGGTACTAGCTCAAAGCCAAACTTAGCTTTTAAG
The DNA here is from genome assembly GCF_000001635.26 of Mus musculus. NCBI lineage: Eukaryota > Metazoa > Chordata > Mammalia > Rodentia > Muridae > Mus > Mus musculus. The sequence goes on from NC_000073.6 coordinate 68,847,637, forward strand.
TAGCAAGTTTGAGGCCAACCTCAGGTACATCTTATCTCAAAACCCAAACACATAGGACAAAGTGCTACAGGCAGGTGACGGGGAGCATTGTGTCTGTTCATTTTCCAGTTCTAGGTCTTGAAGATGGCTGAAAAATGAACTCATCTCTTTCAAGACTTAATTAGGATCCTGTATCAGGATCAATAATAACTCCAACCAATGTCAAAGGGACAAAAGAAACCATTGTTTGTTTGTTTGTTTGTTTGATTCTTTCTTTCTTTCTTTCTTTCTTTCTCTCTTTCTTTCTTTCTTTTTTGCACTTAATGGGAGGTTGAGATACTGAGAAATTGCTGTATCATTATTTTTAAAATTGAAGGTAGAAAATAAAAATGAAGTTCTACTCACTGACAACCTAAGCATCTCTGATGGTCACAGACCTGCAGCAGAGCTGAAGGAACGTTCCTAGACTAATGGGGTCCTGACACAGGGATTCATTCATTTCATGTTGAGATTCTGGCTTATTCTATTGTGGCATTAATCGAGGTTGACTTACAACATGGATGATGGACACATGACTATGTATCTTATTTGTTTTTCAATCTAGAAAATTCATTGCAAAAAGATTACTAAGGAGGATCTTTGTACTAAATTGAGCATTTTTTTTCTTTTTACCTCCATTGGAAAACAACTGGACAATCAAATGGTCCCTGGTTGCATATGGATGCAATATGGCTCGGAGAAGGCTTGCTGACAGAGAGCAGAGTTTTAATCGATTCCAAACGGCCTATCATATGGATATTTGAAATGCCATGCTATAAACAATGTTCTCCTGTCTTATGGGATGTTCTCTAAGGTTGAATGTAGATGAAAGCCAAAATTTCTATCACACGGCAAAGCCTGAAGTGAACGCAAACCTCGTAAGTGCTCCTTTTATTTGCTGTCGGATTCTGTTAACAGCCTGTCTTCCAATGTCAGTACTATGGATATCTTTAATGCTTTGGCCATTTGCTGACCCTCATGCTCATATCCCGCCTCTCTCTCTCTCTCTCTCTCTCTCTCTGTCTCTGTCTCTCTGTCTCTCTCTCTCTCTGTCTCTCTCTCTCTCTCACACACACACACACACACCATTTTCTATTTTTCTCCCACATCATAAAATACAGAGTAACCTTGAGAACCCTTTGGTTTGCCTAATCTAGAGGGAAGTTTAGTCACACATCTAGTTAAGTTAGTAAATAAATGAGGAGTTTGGTCTGCAGACTCGTAGGATGGGGTAATTCGCCTGCCCCTGAATGGATTCTCAGCAAATGCCCTCCTTTCTTTGTAATGAGTCCTTCTTTTCCTTAAGGTATACGTGATTTTATCAGCATGTCTTCATAACTAGACTAGGCATGTAAAACTAGAAACTTAACTATGTTGACTTCATTCATTGAAATTTTATTCATTCATCCAGGAAATAGTTATTTTTCCCTAATGGTTAACTATAAAAATATAGACATCCATGTAAAGAATAATGATACAGAGAAACAGAGAATAAGGTAAAAACTCCCCTTGTATCTGCTCCAACCCTTCCTACAGTCGCCCATGGGAACACTGAGAGTGTACCATATTAACTTTCAGACATCCTAATCCATAGACAAAGATCTATTAAAGTGCTCAATGAAGTGTTGATGTATTTGTTTTTAAAAATGTGAGCATACTGCATGTGCACGGCTCAATAGTTAAGATCACTGGCTGCTCTTCCAGAGATCCTGGGTTCAATTCCCAGCGTCCGTATAGCAGCTCACAACTGTCTATAACTGCAGTCCCATACAATCAGAAGCACATATTTATTTCACCATTCCTCTCTTGATGGGTATTTATGTGGATCTTAACTTCTAATGGTGAAAGGAATACACAATAAATACCAGCATGTTTGCAAGGCAATTTCTCAAAGAAGGGGAACTTCTGGGTCCTTCATTTTACATTCATTAATTATTGTGTTCAAATTTTTGGGAACTTATACACAAATAAAATACACTCAAACATTCTTTGGAGCTAAAGGAATAGTTCTTACTCTACAAAATTTGTGGTTTCTGTGGCAAGAAATCCAGAAGAAGAGTGAATTCTAAGTGGGATGTCCCAAACTGTCTATTGAAGGCAAGGCAGGGCTGTGAGGGCAACAAATGCCATGACTCTAACTCAGGCTTTGCAAAATGATAATTACTTAGAGGTTGGGATTTCAGTGTGACAAACTCAGAATGTCTCAACCCAACTACTTGACAGAGTGGAAATGTACAGGGAAGCAGACAGGCTTGTTTAGGGAACCAGAGGCACAGATATCCAGATAGAATACTGGAAATTTCAGGGAGCTTTCACGTTGGAGAACGAGAGAACTCTTACAGTTTCTGAGATGACCTCAGACTACAACAACTTTTGTTTCAAAGATCTCTTCTCTGTGCCTGATAGAAGCAAGGCTTTTATTTTGGCCCAAGGCTAGCTTGCTTTAATTTTCAACTTCATGTACACGGGGGGATCAGCAGCAGTCTCCTCTTGAATCTGGACCATTTCTGATAAATCTTCGATGTTTTGTTAGTGTTGCAGAATTTAAAAAGGGGAATATCCCTACTTTTAAATTATTTTCTCCTGTATCAATCCAAGCCCCAGGACCCTTCCCCCACCCTCCTTTGGATGTTACATCTTCACTTGTGGAATCTCATTGAATTACACAGGCCTTAGAACTTATACATTTCCTTAAGGGGACTGGAACATTTCTCAATTGTTAGAGGACCAGAGTTCAGTCCCCAGCACCCTTACAAGGTAACTCATTCCTACCTAAATATAGCTCCAGGGGACCAACCTCCCTTTTATGGCCTCCTCTGGTACTCACATGTACATACCCACACATGGCTACACTCACATACACCTAATGAAAAAAAAAAAAAGATGATGAAGTCTCTTAACAATTTACTCAATGATAAAATAATCATCCTGAAAAGAAAGTTGTAGCCCCGTGCTCCACCATCTTTGAGATGCAAAGCTTATCATGGGAATTTTTAAGATTGTTCTTATTGGTTCTGAGTTACCTCACTCAGGATGATATCTTCTAGTTCCATTCATTTGCCTGCAAAACTCAGGATGTCCTCTTTCTTAATAGCTGAGTAGTATTTCATTGTGGAAATGGACCACATTTTCTGTATCCATTCTTCTGTCCTGGGACATCTAGGTCGTTTCCAGCTTCTGGCTATCACAAATAAGGCCGCTATGAACATAGTGGAACAGGTGGCTCTGTGGCATGGTGGGGAATCTCATGGGATGTGGAGCAATAGGAGGGTGGATGGGGTTGGGTAGAATAAAATATGGAGTGTAAAAAAATAAATATAATAATGATGATGATGATGATGATGATGATAATGATGATGTTCTTATATTGTTCATGGTAAAAGCTTAGCCCCACCCCTTAATAATAGGACAAAAGCTGAAAGAACCACTAAGAGAGCACAGGAATGGGGAGAAGGAAGGCACTGGAGAGATGTCAGGAAAGTGTGCTTCCTCCTGAAGAAGTGAATGAATGGGTTTACCTGACTGTTGTGAATGAATGGGTTCACCTGCGACTGTTGTAAATGAATGAGCTTACCAGACTTTTGAAGATGGATGCCAGTCAGAGAGAAAGAGAATTGATGAGGGCCCAAAATTAATCAGTAGATGCAGTGAGTGAGGTGGGCACCAGAGGAGGACAGTTATAAAAGATGTCCCATAACACCCAAAGATGCTGGACACAGAAGAGTCACAAAGACTAGGATGGCAGAAGAAGATGATGGATTTACAGTTCAGTCCAACTTTCAGTCTGCAGTCATCCTTTTGAAGACCAGCACAAGGACCCATGAGGCACTGTTTGTATTTTCAGTCCAAGTTGGGATCGTTCCCCTTTTCATCTAGTTTCCTGTCCTGAAAACCATCCTCCTACCCTCCTAGCTTTTGTCAGGGTCATCTTGACTGGGCAGAAAGGAAGAAGAGAAAAGAAAGGACTGGATTTTGATGGTAGGGAGAGATGGCAGCAGCTGCGGCAACAGCAACAGCGAGGATGCACTTACTAGCAAAGACCTAAGGCAGGAAAAGGCAGTGGCTTGTTTCCCTTGGGTTTCTTCATCTCTAGCTCAGGAGAAGCAGAGAGAAATAGGTGATAGGGAAAGAAAATAAAAGGAAAGACAGTTTTCCTTTCTCTGTTAACAGTGAACAGTTCAGCTTCTGGTGACTCCCTAGCCTCCCTTTACTCTTCTTTCTCTTTTCATATCAAAGGATTAAAGGGCGCCCACATGGGCAAACACACATTTACCATACACACACGCACGCACCACAACACACACAGATCTTCTCTTCAGCTCTCTGCAATGATTTCTTTAGGCTTGGTTGCTTTTTCTTTCTCTTAGTGCCCAGCCCCTTCTCGTAGTTTGCTTTCTTTCTCTGACCCTCTTCTCTCTGCTGAGTGTGCCTGCACACTCCTACGCCTAGCCTCCCTCTGCCTGCTGCCTCTGCCTTCTGCCCCTCCTGCTGCCAGGCTCCCATCCAGTCCCCAGAGCAAGGACAGCTGCTGACACTTCAGAGTGCCTGAAGGCCACCAAACAGGTTGCTAATCCTTTGAGCCTTGAGAATATGTCTCAGCCTTTGGTAGGAGAGGGACAAAGGCTTTGAGAGATGGAGCAGAGAGCACGTAGGAACAGTTGCAGGGAGCTCACCAGCACCAGCAGGAGGGAAATGCTAGCCTGCCATTTCTAGATGCTGGGGAGCATATGGAGAGCCTGAGATTGTTATCAGCTGCCCAGAGTAGGCTGTGCCATCCCAGCTGCTTTACTGTGCTCTCTAAAGAAAGCATTATAACAAACTGCCTTACCTGTGGTGTTTCAAAGCAGGTGCCTCTCCTATGAGACTACAGTCTTCCCTAGTCCCCAGTGAATTCCAGGATGTCCCATGAGAGACAGCATCTCTAGTCATTGTGTGAGCTCATCTTAACATGTACCTATCAGGGCTTTGAACTTCTGAGTGTTTGGTTTGTTGTCATATGATTATATGATGATCAAGACTGCTATAGTGTGAGTCTACAGTGGTCAGGGTTCTCTAGTGGTATAGAGCCAATAGCATGTATATATATAGAGAATATATAGTAAAAAACATTTGATGGTGCTACATGATGTGAGCTGGGCAATCCGATGGTGACCATGCCCGACTGGAGGGTGACTGGAGGGGCTCAGAACATGACAGCCTCTCATGCTGCAATAGCCCCACTTCCGTCCTGAGCTCCTGGAGGCCTAGAGGGTTGCTGGTATTCAGTTGAGTGTTTGAAAGATAAAAAGGACTGGGTTTGTTGGGGCAGCAACGAAGTAATGCACTGACTAGCAAAGAACTAGTGGGAAAAGGCAGCAGGCTGTTTTCCTTGGGGTTCATCTCTGGGCTACGTTGGAAGGTTCTTCCCACTCCGGAGTAGGGTTTCACTATCAGTTGACCTTTCCTGGAAATGCCTGTGGAGACTGTCCCAGAAGCGTGTTTTGGAGTTGACCTCAGCTACAGGGAAGTTCATAGTCAAAACTTACTATGGCAGCATCGTTAACATACCCTGTCCACTGGACACCACTACCTTAGAAACAGAAAGTTTACAGGCGAGAGTAACATGCACTGATAGGTACTGGCCTACTGGTACATGACTGTTAATTAACAGCCCTTACCCACTGTGCCACACACTATAGAACTGAGATATATTACCTAAATTTTAGATCACTTGGCAACACCCTGTTTTAGTATATAATTTTATATGGATGAATATAGATAGCTATATGTGCTTATATGTTTATATGGGTTATGTTCCAAAAAAATAGATACTACAATGTACTGGTTATTGAAATTTTATTTAGGAAAAAAATGATTGACATTATTTTCTATTTTTCTGATGTATACTTAAATGTGTAAAATTACATTCCTAAAAATAATTTAAAATGTGCTTACATTATTTCCTTCTTCCTTCTCCTTCCTCCCACACCTTCCATAAATTCCCCATGTCTCTCAAGTCCCTAGTCTCTTATTTTATATATTATAATCTAATTATTTTATATGTTATATATAAATACATATGTAAGCATGAGAGACACCCCAAGTAAAGTAAGCTACTGCTGTTGCCTTTGTTCACCTCTCAAGGTTGAAGAGAAGCCCCTATTACTGAAGACAGCATGCAGTATAAACCCAGGGTTCAAGAGCTGAGCTGGACCTGAACTGAAATCTCAGTCTCTGAGGACTGGCTTTCATGGTGATTATAAAAGCTGCCAACAAAGAGAAATAACCAATAATCCTACCCAGCTGTGATGTCTAGGAACCATAGCAATGACCAGCGTGGCGTGATATCCCCAAGGATTCAGTAGTGGCACACATATCTTGGTGGTAACCAACAGCTTTCTATTTTGAACTTTAGACCTGCTCAAGAAGAGGGAAATCATGACTGATGCTGAAGACCTAACCAGAGTTGGGGGCTAATGTGGTCTTGGACCCTAGAGTTAACTTGTTATCATTGCTTTACTATTCTAGCATAATTCCTAATTATAATTAACATTTTAATTCTTTAGCTACAAGTGTCTATATGGACAAACGATACTCCAGTGAGCCCCAGTTCCTCTATTCATGTACTGTCTTCTTTCTCGAGTGATAGACTAAGAAGGTTTAAGGCTTCTTATGATTAACATGGTCTAACCTGTCAATGTCCTGCCAAGGACACTGGGTCTCTGGGAGATGGCCTGAATCACATGTGTTCAGGGAGCTAGTGTGTCTGGAATCCGGTGGGTGTCATCCCCACTCCATGCTAGCACCTTGAAATCGCTCTTCTCCCTATAATAAAAGTCCATTCCTTATCTTATTCACTTTTTAATTTGTCACTTGTTACTAGCTTCCACATTGTCCATTTGGCAAAGTAATTTTAAACCACAGAGAATTGTCTTTTGGTCCACAGACTACTTGATGACTACTGCACACCTTTGCATGTGTGAGTGGTGTGTGTGTGTGTGTGTGTGTGTGTGTGTGTGTGTGTGTGTGTGTGTGATATCAATTCCCCCAAAGGAAGGTATACAATCAGGGCACATCTAATATTTAACAGGTGCCTCTACTCACTTAGGTGAGGATTTCAAAGTGAAGTGTTTTAATAGAGACATTAAGGAGCATTTGGAAGGTACATGTCCCACACTAGACTCTGCCTTCATTACACTGTAAGTGTGACATGGCTTCTGTTGTAGTTAGCAGATCCTCTTGTAACCAGAACATATAGTCAGAGGCTGGAAATGCCAGTCCTTCCTACTAATGCACTGCTTATCTGGTTCGTGTGAAGCCAGGCCTTTGAGCATTGGATTCTAGTTCAAATCTCCTGTGACCTTTGAGGAACTTGATCATTATAAGGCTAGGATGGATGATGTAGTTACCACACTTTTTCCAAATGTGATATGTGTTTCTCTCAGGAATTATACAATGTATTTGATTAGGATCTACCAATTATGTAACATATATATGCATGAATATATTTACTGCAGTGATAATTGATGTGTCTATAAATCTCAACTAAATTTGCATGAATTTATATACCATGTATTAAAATAATAAACGTATCAAGTAAGTAAATGTATACTGATTGAATGCTATTAAAAGCAATGGCAGTAACTACATATAACAACATTCTCTTATTGACTACAGTGCGTCCCTTACTCCAGCAGATTCCTGAAAATCAATATCAGCAAGTAACAGAGAGAAAGTGCTCACTGGAAGTTTTCCTTCTTCGTAGCTGCTATAGGTCAAAAGTAATGTGACTGAGATTTTTTTTTTTTAATATAATTTTTTTAAGTAGGTAGGAATGTCTCAGTTTAGAATCTCCTCACCATCCCCCCAACCACAGCTTTGTTCCCATCCCGGGTCTGATTGCATGTTATCACCTTCAAGAGAACATCTGGGTCACCCTGAAAGGGTGTTAATCTCCTAGTATCTTCCCTCACACCTTATTGACAGCTCAAGTCAGGGTGGCCTACTTTGGTGAATCTGATTTGTCAAAATTCCTTTTTTGGCTTTATATTCATTTGAAAAATCGAGCCTCTGCAATTTCCCGAGCAGGGTATATAATGATCACTATTCTGAATGACCTAGCAGAGTTGCTTGATAACTGTCGGGGGAGGTATTCTGTACTGTTATAAATGCCTAGCTGCATAAATCAGCAGAGTCCGAGGTAAGTAGGTAAGAAATGACTCTTAGAATCTCCAAAGCATTGTGCAGAGAAGTCCCGTCTCCTAGTGGCTGAACACTCAGCCTTACCAAATAGGACTGTTTAGTTACAGTGGAACACATGCAGCCACTTCCAGGTAGTTCACTATGTTCCTGAAAGGGCTTGGGCTTTCTTTCACTGGATCTGAGGACCAGGACTACAATTAGTCATCAGACACTGTTGAATGTCAGATTAATTGATGAATCCATTGTGGAGGGACCTATGCTGGGCCTGCAGGTATGAGAGGGGCTCTGTTTCCAGAAGCTCTAAGTCCTTAAACTACAGTACCCATGCTGGGTGTCTGATACCTCCACATGAGTTTTCGAGCAGGATTTTATAAGGAACCACACAAGTTATATAGCTTATTCCTATCTCTCTCCATTGCTCACTGGAAGTAGAAGGTAAAACTCTACTATTGAAAATGCTATATGCTTTGGTTTCAGGGCACAGAGAAATTAGGCTGCAGCTGCCCTGAAAGTTTTCACTATGGTGGTGCTATGCAGGCTGTGGGAGGGGATTGTTCTCAAAGATAATCTTGGTGTGAATCTTGTATACAATACTAACTTTCAGGTAACAGGCCCAGGTTGTGAAGTGGTGGGATGGTTCTTAAGGGCAAATAATCCACATTCTGACTGTGTTTGAGACCCGTTTCATTGGACAGAAATTATGTTTGGCTTTGTAAATCTGGTCAAAACCCCATAGCTGGGGAGGCCATAACCCCCATAGGACATTTTACCAAACAGACATCTGAAAATGTATGTTTATGTCCTTAGATTACTTCCACTTTCATCCTCAGTCAGAGAAGTGTCTTTGCAGTGGGAAGTGGAGAATGCAGGGGCCCATAGTCAAACTTCTTATAATAAGCGATTGAATTTCCAGTCCTCAATGAGACAACTGCATCATTCTTCTTCATCAGGAAACATCGTGGAAGAAAGGATGTAAGAGTTATATGATGGGAAGGAGTGAAAACTGTCTTCAACACAAGATATGGCTATTGCACCAATAGCCCTCTTTACCTACACAAAGCCTGTATTAAACTGGCTATGCTAATATTACACTATGCATGGGGTATGGATTCATGAGAATCTATCCCTCTGTGAAGAACTATAGACATTTGATGGTTGCCCAACAGTAAGGAAAAGGAGTCATAATTTTGAGTAGTGTAGCAATTGGTTAACTACCCTTGCTCATGTAAAGATTCCCCACTTGTGTTCAGGCAAACAACTCTAACGAAGCACAGTGGCTCACCCACAAAAAGGCAGAAAAGTAAGGATCAGATTTACTTCTGGGTTGTTGGTAGTGGCAGGGGAGTATGATAACTAGATAGGAATAAGGAAACTAGACAGGGATATGCAGACAAGTACACTCTATCTTGCATGAGATTGTGGAGTTTTTAGGAGTCCCAGAGAAGAGGCAGTTATGCTAAATACACTGTGGGTCAGTAGGTTATTTGCTATGATATTAGGCCATGCCACTTCACTATCTTCATTAGGAGATATTTCATCAGGAACATGAATGGGGAGCGTCTACTGAGGAGATCCACACTTGAGCTTGGCCCCGAGAAGCCCCCCATTAGATGAGGACATTTCAGGCAGAGGATAAAGACTTCAACTATAGAACTTTCAGCAGTGTTTGGGCTCTGCACAATGGAGAATGACCAATAGTCTTGGTTTTCTTGGGTACTATGTGGGCTCTTGGACAATAACAAGGTCAAAATGATAAAAAGAGGCATTAAAATGGAAATAAAAACCAGTGTTTAGCTTGAAATCCTGCCTATGAAGTAAGTAGAGGACACAGAACTACTCGATCTTTAAAAGAAATGCCATGAAGCAGGGTTTTTGCTGTTAACTTATGCTCTACACAGAAGTAGAGTGTGAGTCAGGTGCCAACTGTGCAGCTTCAGTAGCCTGTACCCCCAGCAGGCTACTGTACAACTGAGGACCAGGGACAGGGTTTCATGCAGGACCAGAATTAGATAGAGCAGGAAGGTTACATTGATGGAGATTTTGAGTTTGATCCAGAGACAGGGTATGCGGAGATGAGTTCTCATGTCTTATTTGAAAAAACAAGGTTTTAACTAAGTAAGAAGGGACAAATGGTTAAGAAGTTCATGGTAATTCCAAAGGAAGCTTGAAGTGGCCAGAACTCAGTATGTTTTAGAAGCTTTTAAAAGGTGACCAGCCCCCACAAACTCTTCAAAAAGAGAATTTGAGAGTTTTTGTAGAGGGATACAACACTCTTAAGTATTCTTGTGAAATTCAGACATAACATAGATTTCTTATAGTCTTGAACAAGTTCTACATGACAAGCCTGACAACCTGGCCCTCCCAATACAAGTGGCACAGCTGCCATTTGGAGAGTGGTCAGGGAAAAATACATATTAACATTTTGTATGAAGAATTTTCCAGCTTGGGGTGTGGTCACATCAACATGTAATCCCAGAACACAGAAGACTGAGGCAGGAAGACGGAGACTTGATGACTAGACTGTGCCTTGGTGAGACCTTGCCTTAAGAAGTTTAACTAACTAACTAACTAGCTAACTAACTAACTAACTAGCTAACTAACACCTAACTAACTAGCAAACTAGGAGGAGGAATCACTGGGAAGCACACTGTAATACTTTACTATAGACAAGAGTGAGTCATACTTGCAGATTTAATTTACCACAGGCATCACATTAATATTCATGTTCCTCACATTAATATGTATGCTAGGAAGCTTCCTCCAACAACGGTTGTGGAACAGATTGAAGTAGGCACAGTGACAGCCATTGCTGCAGAGGGATAAGCAGGACTGACTCAACTTTGCTGCTCACTGCATGTGAGGCAAGCCATGAGTTTGCATGGTTTGATTAAAATGGCTTTATAGTTCTGGCACAGAGCCCAGCACATGGTAAGCATTTGCTTATGGAAGCCATTATAATATTTTCATTTCATTATGATAAATGGGGGCAGACTAAGTCAAGCCATCAAAGTTTGGCCCACCCATGGGATTTTTAGATTTTCTTAAGCTTGTCCTCCTTCCTATCCCAGACAAAAATCCATCAGTTGATATGCTGCGTACCCTCTCCACCTCTCCACCTAATGAACTGCAAAGTGTCTGAGATAGCTTCTGGCAGAGGCAGAGCCCAGCAATCTATGGGCTGTGATCTGTCAGATGATACAGCAGTAGTCCCAGTGAGGCCCTGACATGTGGTCTCCAGGAGGACAGGAACCTCACTGTGTGTGACATGGGAAACCCTGACAGGTGAAGGAAGCTGTATCCTGATGTGCCTTCCAGAGGGAGTGAGAACAAATAATGACAGGGAGCCCCTGCTCACTCACACTGAAGTGCCCTCCATGATTGGCATCCTAGGTACCTTCCTCCACCAAGGCGCTTACATCTGTTTGTGATTTGGGAGCCAAATATTGACAACAAAATATGATCGGCGAGCCCTAGAATGAGGGGTGATGAGAAGATGAAGTTCATTTTGCCCTCATTTATCCAAACCGGTCCACCTCTCATTCTGAAACCAAAGAGAAGCCATATGCATCTCTGCCTAGTCTTGCATTCTGCCACAAAGTTACCATACCTGCAACATAACTCTGAAGTGTAGCTCTCCCCAGGCAGAAGGATTTGGTGAATAGGCAAAGGTTTAAACTGCCCCTGACCTTGAGATAGTTTAATAATACTGCAGCTCTCACAGTGAGCACAGAAATGAGCCATCAAACCACGTCAGGTTTTGAGAGAAACTTGGAATAGAATGACATAGAGACAGTGAGCTTATTTGTCCCGGACAAATCAGGGTAGATGCCCCCTAGTAAAGGACTAAATTGTGTCCTTCACCCTCCAAGTTTACATATTGCAGCTGCAAGCCCTGGTATTTAAGAATAAGACTATATTTGGAGGCAAGATCTTTAAAAAGATACTTGAATTCTAATGAGGCCACTAAGGTGGCCTCTAATCCAATTTGAATAGTGTCCCCGGAGAAGGAGTAAGTTTGGACAGATAGAGAGAGACACCAAGGTTTCATGCATGGAGAATAGAGCATATGAGGATGAGAAGGTGTCCATCTTCAAGTAAAGGACAGAGGCTCCAGATACTCAACACCAGCACTTCATCTTGGACGTCAAACCTCCCGTACTGGAACTGTGAGAGATCAATTTCTGCTGTTTAGCAGACCCAGTCTGTGATACTTTGCTATTGCATTCCTAGTAGACTGATACAGCCATCTAGTCTCCTGAGCATTCCTTATCTGTGAAAATTAAGAGAGCCATGCCCACTCTTCTTGACTGATTTATATGGGATGTTTACTACTTATGCTGTCCTGAGACATAACTGTATGTTAGATACCTCAATAGACACCTTGATGAGCCTAGTTCAGGCTACATCTTGAGAGTTCCTAGTAGTCCAATTCCAAAACACTGAGAACTTAATAATACAAACTGTAAGTCACTGTCAGTCCCATGCATACTGAGAATGATGCCTTTAAGGACATTTTAGCTATGGAACTTTAGGAAGAAAAATGACTAGCTAAGAACAGCTATAGCCAAACTCTGGAACAGGAAGCATGTGATAGAACGTAATTTGATATGGCTAACTATAAGGGTGAGCCTTGGACACACGCAGACAAATGGGCTTGCCAGGTCAACAGCTCACTAGGCTGTGTGGATGGCATTGTCTTTGGTTTGGGGCCCATCTGTGTCACTTCCCTTGGTTTGCCTGCATTCTGTAGGACTCTCTCCAGTGTGTCTCTAACAGCTCTTCCTCTCATGAACTCTGCCTCTGTGGGTGTTATAATCAGTGATGGACATACTTTATCAAGTTGGGAGGAGTGATCTTTCCATTCATTTAGATCCTATGCATCAGCCCTCTCTAACCTTGGTGCTCAGGGATTTGTGACTTTAGGACTGTGGTTCCAGTCTGCATGGAACTGAAATGGAATAAACACTGGAAAAGGCAGCCCATGTACCTGAAAGTCGCTCTCACTGGGGACCTAGGAAAGGGAAATTTGCATAGCTGCCCTGTGTAAAGCTCAGAGAACAGCAGGCACCCAGTGCATGCTGGCCCTCACTTACAGGATGCTTTCCCGAGAGTTGTTCCAGGGCCTTGAGCTGTTAGTCTTTCAGTGTAAGAAATAGGTCACTGCCTCTTCCTTATGGGATGTATAAGGAAACCTGTGTCAACCACAGAAATTGCCTTTCTTTGGGCAGTTCCACGGCGAATACTTTTTAAGTCATACTTTGTCCAGGAGTCATTGGAAGTATCATGCCCACCATTAGGGGCAAAAGGGACAAACCATGGGCCCTAGGTTCAAGTTCCTCTTATCTCCCAATTACTTTCTTTTTGATGGTTTCCGATAAGAACGTAATGTAGTCAAAGGCACTTTAGGACACTGATTTATTTCTTTAGAGAGACATTTTATTTTTATTTCTTTATTCTTAGCATACATGGGCAAGTGTATTTCTTTCACTCCCAGCATTCCTTAGTTTATCTAAAGTTCTTTATAGGATTGAGGCCTTGTGGGCTTTTCGATCTACTTCAGTATGTCTACTGTGCTTGTTCTTCTCCTGTTTATGCAGTCATATCAGTCAGATCCCTAATCAAGGAAACTTCTCTTTTCAACAGATGGAGACCTTACAGAAGACCACAACCAATCAAAATGCAGTCATGGAGCCCACTCCCAGTGGAAATATCTAGGATACAGGCTAAGGCTTAGGGATAATTTTGGAAGAGGGAGGCAGAATGATTTTAAGTGCCAGAGAACAGGGAGTTTGCTGTGACATTGTGTCTCCTAAAAATGTCAGAAGCTACATCCATAAAATCTACTAACATAACTGCTTAAAAATGTGTTGAATGAGGAAAACAGCAATAGGTAGGTTAAGGTGGATGGCTGGGGTGGGTGTGGGGAGCCTAGGAGGACTCAACCCTACACACAGAAGAACAAACAAGTAAGGGATGCTGAGAGTGGAAGAAAGTCTTCCTCAAGGAAGAGAACACCAATACCAAATGCATTTTCCTGATGAGGGACGGCCTTGTCTACTGTGGATAGTTTCACTACTGAGCAGGTGACCCCTGGGTGTATAAGCAAGAAGGCTGAGCAAGCCTTGGAGAATAAGCCAGTTAAATAGCTTTCCCCCATGGTCACTGCTTTCAGATTCCTGTTTGAATTGCTTCCCTGAGTTCCCTCAGTGACGGCCTGTGACCATGACCATGTAAGCCAAATGAACCCTTTCCTCCCTAAGTTGCCTTTGATCATGGTCTTTATCAGAGCAACTGAAAGCAGAGTGGAACATGCACCAGGGGACTGAGAACCCCAAAGGGAAGCCACTGTTCTCTAGCTGCACGCCTAATACTTGGCAGGAAGGGAATTCCTCCCCAGAGTGCCTGCTGTTACTTCGGCTGTTTGCTCCACTGGAAAGCACCTGCATAGCCCTTTCTTGTGCAGATCCTTCAGATGTGGCACCTTTGGGACGTGAAATTTTTAACAGTTCAAAACCAAAGTCCTGGTAAGTCTTATCTGCCTCTCCAAAAAGCTTCTGTCATATGGCCATCCCTTGTTCTCCTGTTCCCTAAAAAAATATACCAAATCCCCAGGGAGAGACCAATCTAAAATTCTGATATCCTTCCAGTAGCTGAAAACATAGTATCCATTGGAAATGCCAGGTGATGTGAATGACCACCTGGAGAGCTCATACTGTGGTGGATGTTAGGGCCACAAAGCAGCTACACTGAAACGGTTTAAAGAACTCACTCTTTGAAACTTGTCTTTTGTTGTCGTTTAAGTATGACAATTACTTTCAGTAACATTCAAAAGAGCATTGACCACATCATCCAACTATTTTATTTTCTGTAAAAATAAACTGATCGGTAATGAGTTGGCCCCGCAGGTACAGTCTACAACACCTGATAGCTTGGGGAGGTCCACCCTCTGAGATCCACAAAATGAAAGGGGAGATCCAATTTCCCCAAATCATTCTCTGTCTTCTACAGGTCTGCCATGGCATGTGCACACCTATCAATCAAACAATCAATCAACCAATCAATCAATCAGTCAGTCAATCAATCAATCAAGAAATGTAAAAGAAATAGCAGTTAAAAAGAAAAGTAAATTGGACATGATGATAATTCACCCGAGGAGACCATACTTGATAAATGATTATCTTAGAATCATATTTTCTTCAATACAGACTTCTCCATCTAAGGAAGTCAAGAAACAAGGAAGCCCTGTGGAAACTCTGAGCAGAACCTCAGTGAGCTGTAGACAGTTCAGACAGAGCTGCTATTTTTTAAAATAAGTTGTTTTTATGCTACTACGAATTATTCAAATAGATTTATATTCAAATGGTTTTATATTCAAATAGTTTTACTATCAGTATCAAGTACTGATGACATCTGAAACTGTCCTGCTCTTCAGGTATTTTGTTCCCTGGGAGGTTTAGCCTAGAGACAGTATTGTTCTTTTCAATGCTGGAAATGCTTGTTCTCCAAGAAACAATGTGGTCGGAACCCTGAGGGAGTGCACTGAAGGCAGAGTAGAGGCCTCTTGGTGGCTGTAGTCCTGTCTCAGGTGGCGGCAGTGCTCTTGTGATGTTCGTGTGTGTGTGTGTGTGTGTGTGTGTGTGTGTGTGTGTGTTGACTCAACATCCAGCCTGAAAGAACAAACAACAGCTTCCCTTAGCATCCTGACCCCTGACATGAGAAGGGTACTGTTGGACACTTGAGTGTGAATCAGACACCGGCAAGCTGAAATATGGTGAGAGGAGAGGAAATGCACACTTGCTGCTGGGTTCCCAGAACTATGATAGAGCATGGTCTTGTAGCCAAACTCTGAACATGTTCTGGTGGTATGTAAGTACGGAGAGTGGGCTTCTGGCAAACTTGCAGTTTCCATGCATTTGTGTGTGTGTGTGTCTATGCATGTGTGTCTGTGTATGTGAGTGTGTGTGTTCCAGAATGTCTCTAGCTTCAGGCTCTGCTTTTAGGTAATGTGTTCTATGCATTTCGCTCCTTTCTTTTCCTTAAAATGTACAAGATGGTATTGATCACAAAGCAAGCCACAATTATGATGTTTCTTTTAGAAATTCAGTGTGACTTGAATACAAGAATATGCCCTACACATTTGACTTAACTTATGCCCAGTTTCTGGCCTGCAGCTGACTACTGCTTAGAGCTGGTTGGGAAGCCTTCGGTGTGTCCTGCTCCAGGGCTTTTTCAGAATCAGCACTGTATCACACTTCTGGATCCCTTCTGAAGTTTCAGAAGTGCTTCCTGTGAGTCCAGTACATCTGGCCCTGGGAGTAGCTATGGGAACATAGTTGCTACATAACCTCACCCACCTTGTCTTAGTTTCCCTAACTGTACCCTGTGGAAAAGGTAGGCTGGATAAGCCCACTGCCTAGCCTAGGGCTTAAGTAAGGAGCATGGGTCAGGGAAGCCTCGGGGCCTTTTTCCTACAGGATAGCTGAAGTACCCACTGGGAGAAAAGGCTTGACATTAATTACACAGAGGACTGTAGCCAAAGAGGTATAGCTTTAGAAATGTAGCCAGATATGAACACAAGGGAACGGATGGGTTTCGCTGTGTTGCCAGCCACCTGCAAGGCCCACCCCACCCCCATCTTATTACACACCACATCCAAGTGCCAATCAGCTGCAACAAACCCCAGTGGGCCCCAACAACAGGTGTCTCATTAAACGTCTCTCACCCTCCCAGGCTTCCCCACTGACAGGTACCAAACTCACACTCAATCACTGCTTAATCACAGCCAAACTCCATTAACAAGTCATACTAATTACCAACTTCTAACAGTGTCTCTGGTTCTGAGGCAAAATACCTTATTCTTTTGAGAGGGACACTGGCTTGTGATCTTTCAGAAAGACCCATAAATTAGGTCCTTTAAAAATGAAGGTCAAGGGGGGGAGGCAGGGGAACTGCTGATAGGCCCAGCATGGCAACTGTCCTGAAAGTGAGCAAGACGAAGCTCTGTTTGTTTTAATTTTGTGTCTGCTAGGAGGCCCACAAGGGTCCAATTAGCTTGTTACAGATGCTCATGTGGCGTCCATCTCCTTGTCTCTTTCTGCCGCTCCCTCCTTTTCTGATTTTTTTCTTTTCTCTAGGAGGGATAAACTTGTAGCACAGATTGCTGGCCTGCAGGCATCTGACGATCAACAATTAGTTTTCTGTGATAAACCCCCTGTGAAGTAGGAAGAACCATTTCAGAATTCCTAATGCTTAGGACAAGGCAAGGAGTGGTTTAGATGCCTGGATATGCTCTGCTGCAGGTTTGGAGTGGCCAGAGGAAGACATCATTCCCTGAGTAAGAGTCCTGCTATACACTGGCTTTTTTTTTTTTGCCCCTTTAACTCTTCTTTTTGGATCTTTATGCAACAAGAGTCTCTTCTGTTGTTAGTTATTATGTTCTATTATTTGAAAGTCACCTTGTTTTCAGACAATGAACAACATATAAAATATTCCCAGAGAGGAAATAGGTAAATTAGCAAACATGAATTCCTTACTGATCTGTAGATGGTCTTGGTCTCTGGGTGGTGTTCCTCTCTGGTTACTATGGCATGAAGGTCAAAGCTGACATCATCATCATCACCACCACCATCAATCATCATCACTGTCACCATTGTCATTGTCATTGGTGGTGGCGGCAGCGGCTGCAGCAGCAGCAGGTGGGACATGAACAAAGGGGGCAAAGAAAATGTAGCAGAATTGGGATTTTTAAAAAAATATTCCATTTTCACTTTCAAATGAGGGAGTGTGATGTTCAAACACTTTAATACAATATGTCTTTACCTGCTTAAGATGCTATCATATCACATTTTATATTAAATACTTTCTGAGCTATTCTAGCTTGAGTAGGCTATTAATAACCAGACAAATGTCCCCTTATTTGTCATCTGAGTCTTGCTCTGTTCCATGTATGTTCTCAGGGCTAGCTTCTCTTGGCTACATGCTCATAGTAGTCTGACCCCATGGTCTATCATGCTTCATGGCAACCTCCTCCTTTTTTCTCCCCTTTCTTTCTCCTTGTAGTTACTCCTGATATCCCCCCCCACTCCCTCCAAAGTTCTACCTTTCTATCTCCCCTGCCCAGTCACAAGCTCTAGCGATTTATTACTCAGTCAGAGATTTTGGGGGAACATTCATTGTCATGCATTGGTCAATACAATACCCACGTCCAGACTGCAACCTGGTCTTGAGGTACAGAACTCAGCATCTGGATATAAAGTGTTTAAGAGCAACCCCAATATAACCCCAGTGATTCAGGTTTAGCTCCTTGACTGGAAGGCATTTGTGGACATTCACTGGAGATTAACACCTTAGATTCTATGGCTAATCATTCTATTTTAATTTGGTCATTAGCTTAGTTGGGAAAGTGCTTACTGTCCAGGCAGGAGAACATAAATTTGGATCACTAGAACCCATGTGCAAATCAAGGCATGACTATAATTGATGCCAGTGTGGGGGTAGACAGGCAATCTAAGCAAATGGGTGAACTCAGGGTCTCTGAGGGACCTTGTCTCAGGTAAGAAGGTAGAGAAGTGACTATAGAAGGCATTCAGATGACAAGATCTGGCCTCTGTATGTTTCCACACAGGTAAGTTCATTGTCCCATGAATACACAGAGACACACATACCAAGCATGGTCTTGCCATCATAGCCTCAATATTGTGTCAAATCACACAACTTGCCTGATAGTAAGACTATATCTGCAACAGCTTTTAAAACCATGGTCCTGACTCCACATGGGGTTGTGTAACTAGTTGTGTGGTAAACTAAATATGGCAACAGTAGAGGCTCTTGGACCTGCAATGACCAGAGACTGGCTCAGAATTAAATGCACAATGAATCTGAGATATTTGTTGACCTGTGTGGCATCATGTGACTTCCCTGCAGGGTATGTACTGAACATGACAATGTGCATAATCGCATTTGTCATCAAGTGATACAAAAGCAGGTGACTGTGCTAAAACACCTCACTCACCTTTATACAGTAAAATTTGCATTGTCTGTGTGTGAGGATTTATTGACAGAAATTTAGTCTAACTTCACTGTAAGTAGAATTCTGCTCCCCCCATCCTTTACCGGACCTCATGAAGATCTATTAAGCAGAATGTATGAACAGTTAACAACACATCCAAACACTATAGCTCTGACTGATCGAAGAGACCTTGCTGTTCACATTGTGAGGTTTTAGAGGTGTTGATGTTGTGAGGTCCAAAGGAAGCTAATTTGTCCCCAGATATCATGAAGTCCCCTGCATCACTAAAAATCTGCCCTGTAGTCATAGACACTGTCTACTTTAAAAACAACCAGATAAATTTCCCTAATGACTTGTAAGTTTTCTAGTTTTTCAGACAATGACAAATCTGGTAGGAGTGGCGCTCCTGGGTAATACTGGACGCGCATGCTCACACTCAACACTTACCCCTCCGGCTGTCTCCTAGGTTCTCCAGGCTCTTAGCTGCTAATACAGTTTTGCTGATATAAATTGAATTCCATATTTATTGCACAGCTAGTTTACAGTAAGGTAAAACAGTGGCATTTTATTGCTCATTAACGTGCAATCTTAGGTCTTTATACAAACAGACAAAAGGGCTCTCATCTCCAGTTACTGCTTGTTAAAGAGGAAAGCAGTCTCCTGTTTACAACCTAATGGTTGGGTGCACTTGCCATTTTGTAGCAGCTTTCATTTAGGAGGCAATAGAAGTAGTGGATAGACAGTAGCTCAGAAGAAAACCCACAGGTGGAGGCAGCAGTAGCCTGGGTGGTATATGGAGCTCCCAACCTCTGAGTGCTGAGCATTAAATTTTCAGGGTCTTGTTTTTCCCATATACACAAGATGGGATGCAGTGATACAGTTTGAACAGATCAACTAGTCATAAGCCACAGACACCAAAGAAGACAGAAAATGACTTCTAGGGTATAAAACCATCCAGTGTGAGGGGCCTTCAGTGTGAAGGGGGGAGTGTGTGTGTGTGTACATGAGCTATTAAGCTGGGGTACAATGATTTCAAAAGGGTCCTTGTGATAGTTTATATATGCTTGGCTCAGGGAGTGGCATTGTTGGGAGGTGTGGCCTTGTTAGAGTAGGTGTGGTCTTATAGGTGTGGGTTTTAATAACTTTGTCCTAGCTGCCTTCATAGGAAGATGTAGAACTCTCAGCTTCTCTTGTTCCATGCCTGCCTGGATGCTGCCATGTTCTCACCTTGATGATACTGAACTGAACCTCTGAACCTGTAAGCCAGCCCCAATTAAATGTTGTCCTTTATAAGATCTGCCTTGGTCATGATGTCTGTTCACAGCAGTAAAAGCCTAACTAAGGCAGTCCTCAATAGGATTTCAAATCTCAGACTTTATAGAACAGAACATTTTTCTGTGCACTCAAGCTCGAGAGGCCACTGATCCACTAGACTGTCTGACTTGCAAACTTCAAAGATACCCCTGTCCCGCATCTCTAGAACTAGGATTACAGTCACTTGTGTGCCACTACCCAGTTTTTATATGTTGATTCTAGGGATCTGAACTCAGGTAATCCTGTTTGGACATGAATTAAATAGATTAAAAAAGGGTGGGGGGAGGGAATCTCAGCTTCGACCCAAGATGGAGTAACAAGAGGATCTTACCTTCTTCAAAGATGAAAAGCAAAACCTGTGACATATTTGGAAAACTCTTCTGAAGACAATGTGTATCATACAATGAAGGGCAGTTGCCACTGAGGTACAGGGAACAGAACATGCAGAAAACCTGCATGGCATTCCCATATTAGCACGTAAGAGTAACTCAGCTGTGGCAGCAGGAAGAGGATTCTTGAGAAAAGCCGACTGTCTCCTTGACGGTCAGATTGAGTAGCAGAGATGCATAAGATCAACTAGGCTGTCCTCGTATTTAGAAACTAGAAATCAGCATCAGTTTGTGAGGGGATTTTCTGGGCAAGGAAGGACATTTGAAAGGATGAAGTAGTAGTGCTTGTGTGTAGTAAGGGCTTAAGATGTTGGCTGTCTCCATTATTCACACTGCAAAAACTCACAAATCAAAAGAAAACCTAGGAGACTCTGGAGTCAACAGTGAACTTTAATTCACCCTAGACTGAGCAATGTGCAGGACCATGTACTATATCATAAACATAAAACTGGAAGGATAAAATAATTTCTAAGTAATAATACACAAAACAAAACCTAAGAATATTTATGAAAATAAACATCTATTTCTCAGCAAAAGAAAAATTTCATAAAAATATCATTAGATATTCAAATTAATATGAAAGAGAACTGCATGGTAAACAATTAACCAATCAAATGATACTTAGACCTGATGCACCTTAAAATCATCTCAGACTAAAACACCTTTTCATGTGTTTAAAATAAGCAGATACAGAAATATATGTTACATATACATATATGTATACATATGTATACATTTGTACATATTCTGTATATGTATATACATAAATATACAAATATTTATATGTATATATACCCCAAATCAAGAACATAGATAAATTCTGAAATGTATACAGAGACGAGTAATGACTCAATGATCCAAAAACGTACAGAAGAAAGAAGGTACAGTGAACTTGAGAACAGAGCAGTGGAAGCCACCTATGAGGAATCATTGAGAGGCTGCAAGGAAAAGAAGGTAAAAGTAAGAGCAGAACCACTTTAACGTGCCTAAAGATATGTAATGGGATATGATGTGGTGGTGTGTGGTGAGGGGATAGAAGATGAGGATAGCAAATATACTCTAAATTTGATAGTAAAACTATTAAATAGCAAGTAATTCTAACCATAAGAAATGAACAAACAAGATGTACACTTACCAGCTAATTCACAACCAGTGAGAAGAAGAACATCTGAATGCTGTCAAGAGAAGCCAGATTCATGTTGTGTACAAGGAACATGGATGGGGCAGATATTAGACTCAAACCATGCAAGTTAGAGAATACTTTTGCAGCTCCTGATAGAAAAAACTGTTAAGTTAGAATTCTATTTGGTAAAACTATTCTTCAAACTGAAGGCATGTTTTCAGATATAGGAAATTAAAAAAAAAAATTACTCATTGACAAACATGTCCAGTGAGTGAATGTATGTATGTATGTATGTATCTATCTATCTATCTATCTATCTATCTATCTATCTATCTATCTATCTATCTATCTATCTATCATCTATCCTTTATCATCTATCATCTATATATCTATCAATCATCTATGTATATTATCTGTTTGTCTATCTACTAATCTACTACCTTCCTATCATCTATATATCAATCATCTATTAATCTATCATCTATGTTTATTATCTATCTACCATCTATCCTTCATCTATCGTCTATATATCTGTCAATCATCTATTTACTACTTATCTACTCTCTATCTTATATATCATCATCATCAGTCTCTATTATCTATCATCTATCTATATTATCTATCTACTATATATTTTCCATCTATCATCTATCAATCATCTCTCTCGTCTGTCTATCTATCTATCTATCTATCTATCTATCTATCTATCTATCTATCTATATATATATCATCTATCTATTATATATCTATCTTCTTCTGTCATTTTATATAGCTAGATGTTGGGATAGTTACTACAATAAACTAATAGAGATGTCCATCACCTTCCATGTTGTCTCCTGTGTGTGGTGAGAAGATTTAGATCAGTCCTCTGAGCATATTTCAATTGTAAAACTATGAACTTTCATCACCATGCTGAATGCTTTGCCTTCAGATGAATGTTTTTGAAAATTCTAAACTAATACTTGTCACTCCAGAATAGTTCTATATCTGCTTGGTAAATATGCATAACTTGCAATTTTAAACAGAAAAATCCACTCTCAGGTGGCTCAGCAAATGCAATTAAGTACTTAAGAAAAAGATATAGTAACACTATACAAGAAAATTAAAGGGGCAGTGAATTTCTGAGACTAAGACTTCTACCCAAATCAAACATATATATCACCACAAAAGAAAACCTAATATATATCATTGAAATGCATGGGGAAATAATAAGCAAACTTTTTTATTTAAATCCAGTAATTCACAAAGAGTACAGTACACAGGATAAAGTGGTGTTGATCTCGGGAGCTCTTGGGTTTCTTTACATAAGCAACAACAACAAAAGAATCTTACCTCAGTAAATACATGTAAGAACATGTTTGAAGAAAATCCAGCTCTATTTTTGATCGTAAGAGAAAAAGACAAAAAGCTCCTTAATTTGTCAAAGGCTTCTTATGAAAACTTCCAATGAACATAATATTAAAGGTGAAAGGCTAAGTGCCCCCACACTAAGGTGAAAGCAGGATGGAAATATTGCTGTCAAGAAATTTTCATTCCTTATTGCATCGGAAGCTCTTGTCTAACCGTCAGGCAAAAGCTTACATTAGATCCTCCTATTCCAGTCCACTTACCCCCATCCATCTGTAAATATCTATTTTTATTTCCCTTCTGAGGGAGACCCAAAACCCCCATGCCCCCTCCCCAGTCTCTTACTCTATACCCAACCTCTGTGGTTATATGGATCGTATCCTGATTATTGAAGACTCAACAGCTAAATATTTTCTTTATTACTTGTCCATTGGTGGATATGTAGGTTGTTTCTAATTTCCAGCTATTATAAACAAAGCAGCAATGAACATGTTTGAGCCAATGTCTTTGCAGTAGGATGTAGAGTCCTTTGGGTACAAGATCAAGAGTGGTACAGCTACATCTTGAGGTAGATCTATTCCCAGATTCCTGAGGAACCACCGCACTGATTTCAATAGTGGCAGTACACCTTTGAGACTCCTCCAGCGACAAAGGCGCATTCTCCTTGTCCCACATCTTTCTCACCATGTGCTGTCTGCCACTTGCATTGTTGATCTTGCCATCCTGGCTGGTTTAAAGAGAAACCTCAAAGTAGTTTTGATTTGCATTTCCCTGATGGCTAAGAATGTTGAACATTTCATTAAGCATTTCTCAGCCATTTGATTTTCCTCTGTTGAGACTTCTTGGTGCCTAGTGACCTACTTCCTTCAATTAGGCCCTGCCTTCTAAAGCTTCAAGAACATTCCCAAAGAGTGTTACTAGCTGGGGATGTTTAATATGTAAGCCAAACAACTGTCTATGTGAAACCATGGAATCTCAAAAACAAACAAACAAACAAAAAACACCTATTCACAGTAATAAATGAACTTAGTGAGGATATACAGTTAATGGATATGAAATACAATTGCATTTCTAAAAACAAGCACCAAACTAATGAACATGGAGACATCAAAGGCACTTCTTTCACAGTAGCAGAAAAATACAGAATACTGATGTATTGTTTGTTTTCCCATTGCTGTGCAAAGTAAATAACAATCAACACAGAAAGATGGGTTCATTTGGGTCAGGATTTGGGGTGATACAGTCTATCATGGTGGGGAAGGATGAGGAAGTGTGTTCATAGTGTATCCAAAATTAGGAAGCAGAGAGAGATGAATGTTGGAGCTTAGATAGCTTCCTCTTCTTGCTCTATTACCCACCATCTTCAGAGTAGGTCTTCCCTGCTGAATTAAACATTTGTGAAACACTAAGGTGTGTCTTCTAGATGATTCCCAATCTAGTCGAACTAACAATGGAGTTTAACCATCATGACCTCAAACCGAATATCACCATCACATATAAAGTGCAAACAACAATAACATTTCTAAAATAAAAGGGTGAATATTTGCAGGCTTTGAATTAGACATCATGTTCTTTTAAAAGATCACAAATACATGATCCAGAAAAAAAGATATACTGGACATCATTAAAACAACAACAACAACAACAACGATAAGGTTCCTATCTTTAAGTGTCACTGCTAAGATGGTGAGAAGATGAGTCACAGACTGGGGAAGATACTTAAAAAGAGCAAATATCATAAAAGACTAGTATCCAGAATAGCTAAAGAATCTTCAAAATCCAATATGAAGACCAAAAACATTAAAAGAATGAAACATTCAGGCAGATTCTTCACCAAAGCAGATATAGGAAGGAAAGTAAACAGCTCTAAAGTTTCTCAACACCATCAATTCTTAGAAAATACAAGTTAAAATGCAAGATAATATCAAACATAGAATAGAGTGAGTACTGTCACAACTGGGTATGCCAAGTGTTGGTGAGGATGTGGTGCAATTAGAAGACACACAGCACACGTTGCAATTTAAAATAGCACTGTAGAGAACAGTTGTGTGGATTCTCACAGACGAGAGCAAGGTTGAGAGGAAACACGAAGCGAAGGGGAGGGGGAGGTCAGGGAGAAGAGGGTAGCCAAGGGAATATGGTCTTTGAAAGTACATCTGTTCCTTTCTTGCTTCCTGGCCTTTACAGACTCACACTCTTACTCAAACACATAAATCTAAAAATTCAAAGCTAGCATCTACACATGAGAACAAACATATGGTGTTTGTCTTTCTGGGCCTGGCCTCCCTTGCTCAGTATAATATTTTCCAATTCCATTCATTTTAATGCAAATTTCATAATTTCTCTTTTCTTTCTAGTGGGGTAGAATCCTGTTGTACACATGTACCACGTTTTCAAAGTCCATTCAGCCACTGATGGATCGCTAGGCTGATTCCATTTCCTAGCTATTTTGACTAAATCAGCAATGGGCAGGGATGTAAGGGGACCTTTGTCTTAGGATGCAGTCTGTCAGAAGTGTTTTACCTAGGTGATGTGGCTATTCTAGCTTTAGTGTTCTGAGAAAGCCCCGCACTGATTTCCATAGTGCTTGTACCAGTTTATCTTTCTCCACAGCCTCGCCAGCATTCGTTGCCATTTGTTTTCTTGATCACAGCCATTCTGAATGAGATGAGATAGAATTTCAAAAGTGTTTTTAATTTAGAGGAATTTAGGATATTGGACACATTTAATAGTAGTTGTTTGGGAGCTGGAGAGGTAGTGGAAGCCTTAAGGGGGATAGAGAGTAAAGTATATGGGCTCTGAAAGTGGGGTCAGAAATACTGGTGGTTAAAAAGCAACTGGGGAAAGGATGAAGGAGAGAGGGACAGAGGGCTAGCCAAAACTGTACATGAAAAAAATGAAAACGCACTTCCTTTAAAACTGTCGAAGATGATTTATACTTAAAAAAAAAACCCCTCAGAAAGCTGGAATGAAGGAACTCTGTGTGCGTGTGTAACACTGCGCCTAGAAGCCATCGGTTTCAAACGGAAAACAAAGCACTGTATAAGAAGCACCTCTGTTGCTTTTGGGTATCATACAGAACTAGATAGGAAGACTTCTTACGGAAGACACAATATGTCTTATCTATGGAACACAGGGGACTCAGGCTGGAACTGAATGAAAATGTCTCTTCTCTTGGCGAGTGTTCACAGTACAAGGTGATACTCAGGTAACTGGGGGATAAAAAGTTAGAGGTCCAACCCTGATATGCTTCCTGCATTCTAAAATACTGACCTGCCAGACAGGACAGGCCCACTGGGACAATCAAGTTATTAGGGACACTAACTACTTGCTGCTTTCCCACTATTTAGGGACAACCAACTATTTCCTCCTTCCCACTGAGGCCATTTCATAGGAGGAAATTCATGGCTTTTTAGTGTAAACCTATTCAAAAGCCCATGATTAAGAGCTCATAAATCATTGCTATTGCTTGCTTTTGGTAAAGTACATTTTCCCCCAAAATGCTTTGTGAATATTTATTTCCTATTCACAGATTACTTCTATCCTCAGTCTTTGTCAAAACATCTTCTTTTGATAGTGGGTGTTTGTTAACACAAACATTTATTTATAACTGATAAACAAGCTAAGTGATCATTTAGTACCCTAAACAGGAAACCTATATCAACCCCTCTAAGGCCCGGTGAACCTTGCAGAACCAGGGTCCGAAAGACCGTAGTAACTTGAGGTGGATGGGAGTGCCGTGAAGTGCCCTCATGGTTGTTGCAGTCATGAACTGAAACACGCTGTGGTTACCTGCACTAGTCCCTCACAAGATTGGTCTTTTAGCAGTCTATCACAGATAGAGGAGATGCTCACGAGGGTCCACTTGTCTCTAAGGAGCCATTCTCAGTTAATAGGTTGTGGGTTAGAATAGAGTCATATTCCTTGGTAAGGTAGCCATTCGTCACTTGCCCAAACTTCTATACATCTGACTGTGATTAGCTTAGCAACCCTAACTACGTTCAATGGGTTCCACACACACAGTACAAGGCATGAAAAAAAAAAGGTGAGGAACTTTTTGGAGAGAACAATTCATGAAGAGTGAGATGAGGATAAGGCAGAGTGATGTGGAAGATGAAATTACCAAAGTATACTTTGTACATCTATAAAATAGAAAAAAAACCCCAGATTGTATAGATGCATGAGATAGTTAAGAAGAAACTTTGCACATTATAATGTATAAAGTTATCAAAAATGAACATACATCCATGGCTATCTTGGCTATCTTTTTTCAAGTTACACTTTGTATTTTATTATCATTTTCTTTTATTGAAAATAGATTCTTTTCTCATATAATATATCCCAACTGTAATTTTCCCTCCCTCCAATCCTCCAGTTTCTCCCCACCTCCCCTCCACTCCCCTCCAAATCCACTTTCTGTCTCTCATTAGAAAAGAACAGGGTCTTAAGAGATAACATCAAATGACAAAATGAAATGTAATAGGATGAAACAAAAACTTTTATATTGAAGTTGGACAAGGCAACCCAACAGGGGGAAGAGTCCAAGATCAGGCAAAATCATCAGAGACATGCTTGATCTCGTAATCAAGAGCCCCACAAAAATGCTAACCTAACACAAACAGATGTGCACGTGTGTGCACACGCCACACACACACACACACACACACACACACACACAGTGGACCTGGTACAGAGTCACGAAGGGTCTGTGCGTGCAGCTTCAGTCTCTGAGATCATATACACCTTTCCTTGCTACAGAAGGCCATGTTCTCCTGGTGTCCTCCAATCCTTCTGATGCTTACAATCTGTCTGTCTCTTCTCTCATAGGATTTCCTGAGTTTTGAGAAGAGGGATTTGATGGAGACCTACAATTTAGATTCTCTCTCCACATAAAGTCTGGCTGTGGGACTTCTGCATCTGTTTCCATCGGCTGGTGAAGAAAGCCTCAATGATACCGACAGGATAAGGCGCCGATAAGTATCAATATAGCAGAATGTCATTAGGAATCATTTTACTGATTTTGCTTTTAGGCCAGTCATGTTAGGTTTTAACTGAGGTTGGGGGGTGGGGGGCCTATGTAGTCTCTGGTTCACGGTTACCTACACAGTGTTACGTTTGGTTTAGTCCACGCTCATGGAGTGAGCCTTAAGTCAAATTAGACATTGGTTGGCTACTCCCACACATTCTGTAGCATGTATAACATATTCCCTTAGCATATGTTGCAGGCATGACAGATTGTAGGTCAAAGGTTTTGTGGCTGGGTTGGTGTCCATATTTTTGTTTTGGTAGCTTGTAGAGTATGTAGGGGTGAAGGTTCTATGTAGGCACCAGCTTGACTTCCCCATGTTCAATGAATTGTGTGGATGTTGTCCTCAGCAATAGGGGCAAGCTGTCAGTTTGCGGAGAACAACCGTTTGTCTTAGCATCACACTGAATTGTTTGGGGATTTCCACGGAAGTCAACTGAATTCCTCATTACTAGAAGTCCTCATTAGGATCAGCTTCATAGATTCCAGGAAGTTTCCTGTCTATGAGGTTTCTATACCATCCCATAGTACCCTCTTTATTTTAGCAGCCTTTTTGTGCACTCTGTCCCTCCACCCCACACAACCTGGTGCCTGCTGCTCCCATTCCTACTTGATCCCCAGCTCATCTATTTTATTCTAATTTTCCTTTACAGAGAGATCCCTGCATCTTGTTCCATCCCTACCCCTTCTCTTTACTTGATGTCTCTCTGTCTATAGATTGTAGATTGGTTACTATTTAGTTAATGGTTAATATCAAAATTTAAGTGAATACTTAACATATTTTTCTTTCTGGTTCTGGGTGACATTACTCAGCATGATTTTTTTTTCTAGTTATATTCATTTTCTTACAAATTTAATGGTGTCATCGTTTTTAACAGCTGATTAATATTCCATTGTGTAAATTGCCACATTTTCTTTATCCATTTTATTGCTGAGGGATAACTCAGTTGTTTTGAGATTCTGGATTATGAGCAAATTCACAATAAGCATTGCTGAGCTAATGTCCTCATGGTAGGTTGGAACAATGTGATAGTTTGTATATGTTCAGCCCAGGGAGTGGCATGATTAGAAGGTGTGACCCTATTGGAGTAGGTGTGTCACTGTGGGTGTGGGTTATAAGACCCTCATCCTAGCTGCCTGGAAGCAAATATTCTGCTAGCAGCCTTCAGGTGAAAATGTAGAACTCTCAGCTCCTTGTGAACCATGCCTGCCTTGATGATTATGGACTGAACCTCTGAACCTGTAAGCCACCCCCAATTAAATGTTGTCTTTATAAAAGTTGCCTTGGTCATAGTATCTGTTCATAGCAGTAAAACACTAAGAAAGAAATTGGTACCTGGAGTGGGGTATTTCTGTGATAGGCCTGACCCTGCTTTTGTTTGGAATAATGTGGACTTTAGGTCTTTGGATTTATAAAGCAGTGGAATGGTTTAAATGGGGGTTTAGTGGGCCATCCTTAGGAATATGCAAGACATTGTTGTAGAGAGTGATTTGAACTGTGCTGACCTTGTCCAAGGGGCTTCATGGGAGAAGAATTACACTTTGTCGCATAAAGACTGCTTTTGTGGTATTTTGGTGAAGAATGTGGCTACTTTTTGCCCTCGTCTGAAGAATCTGCCTGAGGCTAAGGTGAAGAGACTCAGATTAATTGCATTGACAATGGAAGTCTCAGAAACACCATCACAGACTTTGTAGTCCTCCACATCACTGTTTGAGACTGTTTCTCATAGAACTTGGAACTTGTCCTTTCAAGTCAGCGGTTCTCCAGCATGCATTTGTTTGTCTCCCACCCTAGTGCTGAGGACCAGGCATGCACTGCTTCCACCTGCTTCTGTGTGAGTACTGGGGTCCATACTCAGATCAACATGTTTGTGTGCCATCACTTTACCCACAGGGCCTTCTCTACATTCCTGAGGTTTTTACTTGAAATTTTTATAACATTATAAACCTTCTTTTAAAGTATTCACTTACATTCTTTTGAGTCCATGACTTTTCTTCATCTTTATGAAGCTCCTGGGAATAGCATATTATTATTAATCAAGCATTTGAAGAAATCTTTACATAGATGGTAAGAGTTTCATGTTTTCAAAGATATATAGAGAAAAAGATGTATTTCTATTGTTTTTCCCATTTCCTTTATATAATATATTGTCTTTAATATGGGCAGCTATCCAGTTTTGCTGGTTGATGAATCCATCATGGTTTCCTGAGACTTGAATTTTGTAATTTTTGTTCTTGAGTTTAAGGTTTCCAGGTATTGAAAACTACTTCTTCCAAAACAAACAAACAAAAAAACCCTTCTGATTTATGTTTTAATACAGAAGTCCTTATATTGCATGATGTCTGGTGATTGACATATATTCACTCTGTGATGTATCACTGTGCATATCCTGTATTAAAATTAAAATTGGCCAATTGGTTGCTAAAATATTTACAACAGAAAATTCCACTGGATAAGATACATCCTGTGCAAGAAAATCACATTGGCATTGGTATAAATGTGAGTGACTGTTGATGATCTGGAATTAGCACAAGGTCCCTCTTTATTGTTATAGTGACAGGCCAGGTGGACACTGGGTCAGCAGTGGAAGAGTTGATGATGTTTCACACTTATGCAGACATTCCAAGTTTAAATTGCTAAGAGGATATTTATTAATTCTAATGCATTTTGGGTGGTTTAAGGGCCCCCGCAAGCTCATGTATTTGAATACTTGGTCTCCCATTGGTGTCACTGTTTGGGAGGTTAGGATATAGAGGCTGCTGGCGGTAGTTTCTCCATGGATACAGGCTTTGGTGTGGATCTGGGGATATGAATTTATGTCCTTACAATTGCAGAGTAAGCATTTAACACAATATGCTATCTTTACAGCTCCTTGGTGTATTTTTTTTAAATTGAGCTATTTTTAAACATTTTACCTTCTGAAATACATTATTGTTACCTGTGATGTTTCTGCATTTTATCTGATCCTATGTATTAGAATTCTGAAGTGTTTGACTTTAAAATATGAAGTAATTCAGGAGGAAAATGGGTGGAAACTCCTAATTTGGCTTCAGTTGTTAAGATGATAGAGTGCACAAAGAATCTCAAAACTTTATAAGAACTTAGGAGACTAGAACTGTGAGTGCTCATTGAATTGAAATGAGATTAGTATGACAAAACCTGAACCAGCAATGAATTTGATTATGAACACTGGTAATCTGCAGATGATTGTAGAGGCTAGCAACCTTTCAACAATTCATCTAGTGGTCATGGAGTTCTGATACAGGAGTCCAGAGTCCCCCATTAGTGGTAGATTCTTTTTTTTTTTTCTCAGTTTCAACTCAAAGTAGAAGCTAATGGATAGTGCTTTTTTCCCATTTTTTATTAGGTATTTAGCTCATTTCCATTTCCAATGCTATACCAAAAGTCCCCCATACCCACCCACCCCCACTCCCCTACCCACCCACTCCCCCTTTTTGGCCCTGGTGTTCCCCTGTATTAGAGAAAGTACCCAAGGAGCTAAAGGGATCTGCAACCCTATAGGTAGATTCTTCATATACTTTTTTTTCTGCTTTATTATTTAAAAGGTATTTATTCTTTAATAATTTCATCTTTGTACATAATGTGTTTTCATCAGTTACTCATATTACCTTTTCATATTTTCTTCCCAGTCCCTCTAAATTCTTTCAATAAGTCCTCTTCCTACTTTCATGTTTTTTTTTAATGATCCACTGAGATTAATTAGAATTGCTTGTGTGAACATGTTTATGGTGTTTTCCAAATCTTGGGAAACTTACGCATGGCTACAACACTGTTTGAACATGAATACCTGCCTCCAGCATTTATCAACTTCCAATAATTCCTCATTGAGGAGTACCCTATTGCCAGTTTAATTTTAGTACAAAAGATGATAGTCATCTATACTTATAAATGTTAATAATAAACAGGATAACCATGTGTAGTTGGTTAGATTAAATTCTCAACTTGACACAGTCTATAATCACCTGAAAAGAGAGTCTTAATGAAGAATTAGCTAGATCAGGTTGGCCTGAGGGTATGTCTGTAGGGTATCATTTTCTTAATTGATCTAGACCACTAAGGGTGGCACTGTTCCCTAGGCTGGACCCTGAGCTGTATAAGAGGGAAGAAAATTAACTAAGCAGCAAGCAGGCAAGGATTCAGGTATTCATATTTTCTCTGTGACACTTTACATTCTTGTCTTGATTTTCTTGAAATAATGGACTGTAATCTGAAATTGTATGCTGAATAAATAACATTACCTCCATTTACATTAATTTTTATCAGGGTATTTGTCACAGCAACAGAAATGAAAGTAGGACACTTGGCCATTTGATCCATTATGTCAGCTGGTATTTTTGGAGCACTGTGTAAGGATCTTAAGATGCCAGCTAAGGATATTTCAGAAGTTCTCATGAGATTTTTCTATATCATCTTTTACCATCAGCTCCCTTTCAGGTTAGTTGCAACCCCCAGCACAAAGTCTCATTGTTTAACAAATAGAACTTAGAGCAAAAGAGACAGTGAAGCTATGTCCTTATTATGTGAGCTCCAAGGTCCTTGGGAATTAAAGTGACTTCTGTGAAATATGCTCAAATTTACCTGCTCCTCTGAGGCTGGTGGTCATCTGAGATCTAAGATGCTAAGGAAACTTGGGGATGCACTGTCCAACATTGTGTTAGCGTTCATATCTGTGTCTCTGAGAAAGGCCCTCACACAAACAATGTGAGGGCAAAGGTTTATTTTGGCTGATGTGTCCAGTGGGCTATAGGTCATTATGGTAGGGAAGTCATGAAGACAGATGAGGAAGACAGAGCAGCCGATCAGGAAGCTGGCTGATCACATTGCATCAGCATCCAGGAAGCCAACAAAGAACAGGAAGTAAAGACCAGGTTATGAAGCCTCATAACTCACTTTCAGAGTCATCCTTATTCCACCAAGTCATATTCTAAAGGTCCCATTCCCTGCCCAAACAGCATCATCAACTGAAGGCAAGAAATACGTGACCCTAGAAACAACATTTCATGTTCAAACTACAGCTAAATGCTTTATATAACCAAC
Source organism: Mus musculus (assembly GCF_000001635.26). Classification (NCBI taxonomy): domain Eukaryota; kingdom Metazoa; phylum Chordata; class Mammalia; order Rodentia; family Muridae; genus Mus; species Mus musculus. Next base: position 68,881,102 of record NC_000073.6, read on the forward strand.
TTATAATGAGAAAAGATGTATCTGGGGGCATAGTTTTAGAGGTTCTAACTCATGGGTTATTGATATGGAGCCTTTGGAGAAGCATCTCATCATGGCTGATGCATTTGGAAGATCAAAACTGTTAACTTCAGGGTGGGTAAACAAGACCTGTAAAGCCAAAGGATAGATTCCCATGATCCCTTTCCAAGAATATCTCCAATGACCAAGGACTCACTAGGGTTTCACCCCCTAGAAGCTCTACCACCTCCCAATGGGGTCATTATGCATTAATATGGACTTTTGGGGACATTCTAGACCCTTACTACAGTAAACATCTATTAGCAAGTTATATAAGAATTAATAATCTAAATCCACCTTTCCCAAACAGGAAAGCAAGGAAGTTGATGGGCAGAAACCTTGACTTAATTACAACAGCAGGGTATGATCTCAAGCACAAGAGAGGGGTAAGGAAGGCCCGTGGTGCTCTGGCTTTCCCAGGTTTGGTGAGACATTACATAAGGACTTGTTGAAGGCAGAAAGTATGGCACGAAGTATCTTTTGAGGGCCTCTGAAGTTTATTTTAGTTCTTGCTCTGTCATTTCTATGACCTATTTTTATAGATGATTTTTTTACAGGGTCTCATGTAGACCATATTGACCTAAAATTCAGTATGTAGCCCAGACTGGCCTCAAACTGAAAATCCTCCCTCCCCCAATCAATTTCTAGGATTATATGCATGTATATTTCTCCCAGCCACACCGACCCTATTTTAATTACTTTGAAACATTTTAATATTTGCTTTCTGGAGTCAAACTTTGATAGTTCTAATAGTTGTTTTGACTATGTGTAAAATCCTAACTTCTTTACTATTTGCTTTGATATAGTTCTTGCTATGTAGCCTCACTGGCCTCAAACTCAAAATCTTCTTACCTACCAGGATTATATGTATATATCACCATGCCAAATTAATCATTAGGTTCTTAGGAACTCCTTTTGTAAGAATAGTAAGCAGAAGAGTATATATTTTGTAGGACTGTTGTAAGCCTTAAACTCCTGCTATTATTTATTATTATTATTATTAATTTTCTACAATGTATCAAGTGCTGGCATAGAAACTTAGATGATAAGTATAAGGAGTAAGCATGGGCACCACACACTAAGGGAGAGGCAGACATGAGTGCAATGGGGATACACTCTGGTGGACGTGATGTTAGGAGAAGCTCAGGGTTTCAGTGTCATTGTATCTCTGAGGTGAGGAAGCTTCAATCAGGATGACCTACATAGAGAGGGGATGAAAGCAGGAGGAAGGGGAAGTGAGTCACTGGCAACAGCGTGGGGGTGAGAACAGTACGTGAGGACAGAGACAAGGGGCAACTTCTTGTGGGAAGTGCAGCTGTAGTTACTGGTGTCTGACATGCAGGACTCTGTAGGCCACATCTGAGGACCTTCAATCTGATACTATGGAACAGTAGGAAGGAAGATACTACATAGGAAAGTGATCGAGTGGCATTTAGTTTTAAATTAAATGCTGTCAAGGTCATAAGGTAGAAGCTGAAGTCAAAGTGAAGCATCTCAATGTGTGTGTGTGTGTGTGTGTGTGTGTGTGTGTGTGTGTTTAATGTGTGTGTATTTGTGTGAAATTGACTTTGTGTGTATCTGTGTGTATGCGCAAGTATGTGTGTTAGTGTGTATCTGTATGTGTGCATGTATGTGTGTGAGTGTGTGTATAATGTGGGAGTGCGGGTTTGTGTCTGTCTCTGTGGGAGTGTGTGTGTGTATACGTGTATGTATGTATATATGTATGTATGTATGTATGTATGTATGTATTTATGTATCTATGTGCATGGGTGTCTGCATGTGTGTATGTGTGCATAAGTGTGTGCATGAGTGTGTATCTGTGTGTGTGCATGTATGTGTGTATGAGTTTGTGTAAGTATATGTGAGAGTGTGTGCCCATATGTGTGTGTAATGTGTGAGTGTGAGAGTGTGTGTGAGTGTGTATGGGATTGTGGTGTATACGTGTGTAATGTATGTGTATAGGTTTGTGTCTCTACGTGTGAGTATATGTGTGGGGGTGAGTATGTGTGTAAGAGAGAGTGTATGTGTGCATATATATGTGTGTGTATCTGTTTATGAGTGCTTGCGTAAGTGTTTGTGAGAGTGCATGTGTCTGTTTGTCTGTCTGTCTGTGTGTGTGTGAGTGTGTGTCTGTGTGTATGTGCATGTGTGTGTCTGTGTAGGGGTTTTTGACCTATGCAGGGATAGGAAGGAAGGACGATATTACAGACATTGTACTTTCCTAGGCAAGAAAATTTCCAAGAATATGAGTACTAATTATTGGTGTGTGAGGTCTGTGTTTGCAAGTGCTGATGGTGCAGGAATCAGGAATAGAGAGATGGCATAGGTGTCAGATTTTGTCATTTCTGACTCGGGAAGGATAGTCTATATTAATACTTAGATTTATGGAGTGCAGAGAGGAAGAGGGGGAGAAATGCACATGACCCTTCTTTCTCAAGGTTAGAACATGGAGCTATATAAAGGACCACGCTTAGAGGAGAAAAGAAATAGATAGTGTTTTTCCTTCTCTGATTGGCTTGAATCAGTGCCCCCTGTCCCCACTCCCCAAGCTGTTCACAGGTGCTAAGCAGGCTTTAACAGATTCAGGTATTTCTGCAACAGGAAAATATTTAGAAGAGTCAACTTGAGAAGTGGATAGATAAGTAATTGATTTGGGACTCCTGGGTATAATACATTTTGTTCATTAAAGATGTGCAAAGCCTCTGGGGTTATGCTATCACCCCTGCTAGCTTCTATACTGCCTCACTGACCAACATCTGCAGTCATCTCCGTGTGTCCCAGAGCCCTCTGAAGTCGTCCCACTGTTCATATTTTATTCCTGGCAACCCACGCTCAGCTTCTTGAATGGATAATATTCTTTCTAACACCCAGTTAAAATGACTCTGTTTGAAGGGGGCTTCATTTCCATAATGGGCTGAAACCTGCTGGTATTTAACAGCTCAGTGGAAGGTTAAAGGTGCTGAATTTTAATCAAGGGAGTTTTTTTTTTCTTTCATTTTCCATACCACCAGGTGTAATCCTCCTCTATCTTTCATTTATCAGACATTCACAGTGCCAAGTGGTGCTTAAACTAGTATGTGGTATCACTCAGATCTGATTGGAATTGTACAGTATGGAGTGTTACAGTGTTCTCTGGTTCCTGGTGCCATTCTCAGAATGAAGAAGTCAAGAGGCCAAACATAGTGTGCTAAAGGTGCAGTTCCCCCTAGAGTGTGTCCGATTGCATGACTAGCCTGGATATGGTTATAAAAACTGGTTCTAATAGTTCTTATTAAATATACATGACACAAGTCCTGAGGTTTTCTCCAGAGGTTTAAGCCCAGCGTTCATACGCACAAGCCGCTTTTGTTAACTAAAATCAGTATCTATTCACTGAACAGGAAATACCAAAAGTTTCACAGCAAAACACACCTTGAAGGCAACAAAACCTGATCTGCTTCTCTCAGCTCATTTCCTCATGTAACTGACTCACTCTTCCCTGATGAAAGTTGAGGGAGAATTCCTCCAGACAGCTGTCTGTGGTCTGTCTCCAACTTCCGGTCTCTCATCTTCTCTACAGCTGTGCTTGCTACGCGCTCCACTTAAATGTCTTTTATTGAGGTAACTTCCTGTTGCTGCCTCCCGTAGTTGGGCTCAGTTCTTATCTCAGTTGACCATAAGCATCAGTTGTTACACTGTGCTCACATCTGTTTAAAACATCTCTTGCTTTCCCCCACTGTCTAGGTCACAAATCACGCTTCTTCCATATCTGCTATAGATGCTATAGAGCATCCTGGATGTTCTCTAAAGGACCATGAGTTGAAGGTGCGATCCCCAGCTTGAGGTGCTACTGACATGTGATAGAAACTTTAGGAGATAGGGAGAAATAGAAGGGAATAGAAGATATTGGGAGCCTGGAGTCTCCTACTCTTCTCTCTAGGTTACTGGAAGCCATGAGGTAATATTGCCACGTTATGAACTCCCTGCCAGGGAGTGATGTATCACCACAGGCCTAAACCAAGGAACCCAAACAGCTATAAGCCAAAAAGTTGCTTTTCCTTTCCTCCCCTTCCTTCATTCTCTTTTTTTATCTCCCTTCATGTACTTCCTTATCCTCCCCCTCCTCTTCTTCCTCCTACTTCTCCTCCTCTCTTCTTCCTCTTCCTTCTCCTCTTCTTCCTTCTCCTCCTCCTGTTCTCCTCTTTCTCCTTTTTTATCTTCCCCCACTGTGTATGTGACTGTCTATATGTTTGTGTGTATGTGTGTGTGTGTGTGGTATTTGCATGTGTATACATGTAGGTTTAGGTGACCTTGCCCATATTTGCTATCTAGTTGACACTGTTATGTCAACCCTAAAATTGCTCCACATTGTTTATTAAGACAGAGCCTCTCCCTAAACCTGGAGCTAGCTTAGCATTTGAACTCGACTGGCTGGCCAGGGAGCCCCTGAGATCTGCCTGGTTCAACCCTTTCCATCAAACACTGAGATTACAGATAGAGCTTTAGTGTGGGTGCCGGATTTCTGAATTCAGATCCTAATGCCTGTGTAGCAAGACTTGAGGCCACTCCCTCCTGAACCATCTCCCCAGTCCCGTTGCTATTCTTTGTCACAGTAAAGGAAAACTGACTAACCCATTTGAGTGGCTCTTCTTTACTCGAACATCCTGCTTTTGCTCTATGAAGCTCAGTTCTTGGCCCCTTTCTTGATCCAAACTAACTTTATTCTGTGACTTCAGGCTATGTTATGCCATTAGATATGATCTGTGTGTATAGAGAGGTAAAACATTGCTTGCAGACTAGATAGCTTTTCTGAACCTCACATTTCTTTATCATGTTAGGAACCAGGGTTGCTTACCTCTTTCTCCAAGAAAGAATTTGCTCTTCAGCTGCAAGGAGTGAGCTAGTTGCCATCTACAACTTATCAGGATCTGGGGTCTTGAACAAGATCATGTTCTCTAGGCCAAAGCCCAGTCAAGGACTAAATGCAGCAGGGAAACTTGGGACTGACCACTTTCAGCTGATAAAGGGATTCTCTCTCACTATCTTAACTCAGAGGCACTGGGCCAGTTGGACTAAGACTTGTCAGACAGCATGATAGTTTGCACCTCCCTGCCAAATCTGACTTCTGCTAGCAACTACCTGAGGATAATGACTGGATGGATGGATGGATGCTGTTGTTCTGTTCTACCTGTGTACTTGGAACTATGTTTTTCTGGATTATGGGGGTAGAATTTGCTTTTAGACTCATGATTATTCATTAACTTTTTGAACTCTGGCCTTGTTCTTTCTGATTGTGTTTTTTGCCTGCAAAGTATTTGCAAGAACAAAGTTGGGTTTGTTCTTTTGAGTGGGACTTTCTTCTTATACTCCTGCTTCTTATACTATTAACCCTATCCATTTATATGTGAGCACATACATTCCTGGGAACTCTTCTTAGTGTAATACTCAGATACGTCTTGATAGACTGACTCTTTGCTTGCTATAGCTTGCCTGTACAACCTCTACAATACAATTTCCACAGTACAGTACAATCTCTACAATATGACCTATTATTACCTTCTTGGGAGTTGACTTGTATCTGAAATGTTTGTATTGGCCTTAGGTTCTTGACTGGACCATCTTATGTTTTTTGTTTGTTAGGTTTTTTGTATCTTTTTTTTTTTTAACACCCCGGGCTCACTTTTTTGGATTTATCCCTTTTACCTAGCAATTACATTATAGATCATAATTCATTTCATGTTGTCTTACTATAATTAACTCTGTTGTAATTTAGTCACGTGACAGTGTCATAGAGTAAACCAATCATTGTAGAAAACCAGTAATGCCTCTTACAAAATCCAGTCTCAAATTGGTACACACTCAATGGCTGCTCCCATTTTAAAATATCACTAAGATGGCTCAGTGGATAAAGCACTTTGTGTGCAAGTATGAAGACTTGGGTTCAAGTTCCCAGAACTCATATAAAACTGGATGCAGTAGCACACATCTGTAATTACAGAGCTTCTACAATGATATAGGAGATGGAGACAGAAGAATCTCAGAAGCCCTTGGGCCTGGAGTATACAAGTAGGTGGCCCTGCTTCAACCAAGGTGGAAGACAAGGATCAACACCTGAAGCTGTAGTATGACCTCCACCTGGACAATAGGGAACGAATATACTAACACTTACATAACACATGCATACAGATCATACTCATACATGAGATAAACGCATATCACAGTTATAAATAAATCAATATATCACTAGGTGACTTGAGTCTGGCTCGGTGGCCCACCACACTGATCAACACAAACACTCATAGGCACCATTCACTTTCTGCTCCAGAATTTGATAGGCTTGAGCATTTATACTGAACCTGATGGTGGAGCTTACATTCCTCATTGGTCAGTAAGTTATTTGGTAGGACCCCTTCTCTTCACACAGTGCTGTTGGTGCAGTACATACAGATGAGGACACTGGCCATCTGCCTTTAGGAAAAACAGATGACAAAGAAGAAACATTCTGTTTCTGTTAAGGATTTGCAATTTCGTTAACTGTGCTGAATGAGTACATTTTTAAAAGGCTCTATTAACAACTTAATTACGGAAATATCTTCTTAGTGGAGAATAATAATTGTATTGTCTGTAGTAAGCAAAGTTTCCCCCATGTCTTAGATCTGCTTCTCATTTCTTTGATAAAATATACTGGCAGAAGAAAGTTAAGGGGGGAAAAGGTCAATTCAGCTCTCAATTCCAAGTTGCTGTTCATCATTATGGGGAAACTGAAAGTGGAAAGACATTAAAACAGCTAATTGCATTCATAGTCAGAAGCAGAGAGAATGAATGCATGCACAATTGTGTTAAACTCAGTTTCTCTACTCTTCTGCAGTTCAGGAGTCACTGCCTAGGGAATGGTGCCACCCACAGTGGATTATTTTCTTCACCTCATTTAACATAATCAAGAAATGCCCCACAGACATGAAGCAACCTGATATAGATTATTCATTGCTGAGACTATCTTCCCAGGTGATTCTACAATGTATCAAATTCATAATTAAAAGTAACCATCACATCAAAGGAAAAGCTCAAACAGGATTTTACAAAGAGAGAGATAGGGAGGATGCTTGTGCACATGCATGCATGTGGAGAGAGAGAAAGAGAGAGAGAGAGAGAGAGAGAGAGAGAGAGAGAGAGAGAGAGGAGAGGAGAGGAGAGGAGAGGAGAGGAGAGGAGAGGAGAGGAGAGGAGAGGAGAGGAGAGGAGAGGAGAGGAGAGGAGAGGAGAGGAGAGAGAACAGAGATGAAAGAGACAGCAAGACAGATAGAATTGCTTTATGTAATCAATGGGGGCCAAGAAGACCCACAATCTGCTGTCTTTTAGGTGGTGCTGCAGAAGAAACTTATGAGAACATGGCCCTAGGTGTGCTTGTTACTGCTACACAGATGGTACTGTAACTGAGTCTTCAGTGGCCGCTCTAACACTGCATCAAGTAAGTGACTCGGAGGTGGTGTGAAATGCTTCCTAGCATTTCTTTTGCTAGGAAGTGATCTTCTTGATTAGAATAATCCTACATTGGAATATGATGATGACAGATCAGGTAGCAAGTTCACAGATGGTAGTTGGAATAGATGTATTATATGCAAAGCAAGAAAATATCAGCCCAGAGTAACTGTGTATTTTAAGAATAAAATATTTCTATCCCATGATGGAAGCAAATGGTACCGAGTAGGATGCAGCTGCAACCACTGCTCAATTTGTGAAGTCAGAGAAGGAACTGGGAATTGGGTAGAGACTATAAGCATTTTGAGGTGCATTCAAAAAAAAAAAAACATCAAAATGCCATGGAGGTGTTAAAAGGTGATTTTGGCAAAGTCTCAGAGAAAATTAGGGATAGTTTCAAGAAAGCATTACCTCCTTGAAAACTATAGAGTTAGTTATAAATAAAATGTGTATAGACTTATGGATAGTAAGATCACTGGGCAAGTCTAAGATAGAAGAACTTGAACAAATTTTTGATGGAGGGTAACACTAACAAGCAATTGAATTATAAGACTTGAGGAGATTATTTTTGCGTATGTGGATAATATATGTACATTGCTATGCATGTGTGGGAGTGTGCATGTGGCATGGGTTCTATGTGACAGTCAAAGGATAAGCTGGTATGTTGTTCATCACCTTTTACCATGTTTGAGACAGGTTCTCTCTTTTGCTGTACACAGCCACGTATACCAGGCCAGCTGCCCCATGAATTTTGAAGATGCTCTTGTTTCCCCCTTCCATCTCTCTGCAGGAGCGCTGGCTGCTCCAGCTATGGAAAATCTATGCCTGCTTTTTTACATGGGTTCTGTGGGTCCCAACTCAAGGCATCACGTGAATTTTGAAGATGCTCTTATTTCCCCCTTCCATCTCTCTGCAGGAGCGCTGGCTGCTCCAGCCATGGAAAACCTATGTCTGCTTTTTTACATGGGTTCTGTGGGTCCCACCTCAAGGAATCACACTTGGACAGCAGGTTCTTCAGCCGTTGACTCATCAGCCAAGAAGATGTCTGAACCAAACTTTGAGGGGAGGTTTGCTTGGTTCCCCTGAATATTTATACTAAAACATAATTGAAAATGGAGTGCTGAGCAAACTTGGAGATTTGAAAGACTCTCAGCCTTAACATGTTGTAAACAGTGACAAAGTTTATTTTGAGGATCACTCTAAGGGCATCCCTGAGCATTTGTGTCCATAAGGCTGTCCTGAGGGCTCATGTGAACTTAATCAGCAAAGAGCAGAGGTGGTGTTGTGCCATAAAACTATTGCTTGCTAGCACAGAGAAACAGAAAGACAGAAATGGAGTAAATAGGAACACTGAGACATTTTGTTTCTGACATCTGGTACCCTACAAAAATGTGGAGCATCTCAGAGGTCATCAGGGCTGTCACAAATACAGACCCAGAATGCATAGGTTCTGTTTGCAAAACTACCAAGTGGTGAGATGTTTGATTAGGTGAGACTCAAGGAGACTTTGGACCATAAGCTTTAGACTTGATGCTACAGTGGCAGAAGACTTGCAGGGGACATAATAGAAGGTCATGGCTTGGGCAGTGGCAAAAGCAGAGTGCTATTAACTGAATATTTTCCCTTATAAAATGAGTATGTTGCTACTCCTTGGAGGTGGAGACTTTGAAGATAGCCTGGTTTAGGTAGCATTATGGGGGTTAGAGGCTCACAAAGGGATTATAATGGGATCATGATTATGCTATTGCCCATATAAGGAAAATGTCACTTTATGGGAATACTTGGGATGGATTGCTCATCTCTGCCTTTTGTTGAGCTGTGTTTTTTTTTTTTTTTTCATGTAAGTTCTGGGTGTCAGTACTTCACTGGGCACATGCTCTGAAAATTTTTATAGATTTGTTTGAGAGGATGTTGGAGGAGACTGCTGAAGGTAGGCTGATGTGACCGGTGGCATTGAGGAGCAGGGTACATCATGTGAAAGTACTGTCACTCTTACTCACAGATGGGATTTTCTCTGGTAACTGCTAGTTATGTGGAAAGTCAAGCTGGTCATCTTGACAAGGGGACACATCAAACATCTCTTGAGCAGCAGGAAATCCTGCCCAAATCGTGCGGGGTTAGGCTGAACCTGGGGAAGGAAGATATGTATTGCTTTGTCAAATGGCCACAAAACACTCCCTACACTGAAAAGACGTTGAAGCTGAAAACAAAGTTTCTCATGTCCAAATAAAGTTTGTAAGGGATGCCTGGTGTCTTATTTTCGTTTCTGTTGCTGTAATAAAGCACTGACCAGAGCCACTTTCGGGGACAGAATGGTTTATTTCAGCTTATACGTTGAATTCTAGCACTGAGGGAAGCCAAGACAGGAACTCAAGGCAGGAATCTGGAGGTAGGAACAAAGGCAGGATCAGCAGAGGATGCTGTTCACTCATGTGCATCCTTTAGCTTGCTCTGCTGCTTCTCTCAGACATCCCAGGACCACACACCTCGGGGATGGTACAGCCCACAGTGCACTAGCTGCCCCCAGCCCCTGCTGGCCCACAGAAACACCCACATTGCAGACACAGCTTAATTGAGGAAATTCCTCAGCTGAAGTTCCCTCTACCCAGGTGACTCTCATTAGTGTCAAGCCAACAAAACTAATAAGCAACAGTGAAATGATTTTGAATATAAGTGAGGTATTTGTAGGTCATAGATCTTTTGTTGAATTTTGAGAAATATTTTGTTTTCAGGCATGTAGAGGGTAGATACACAGGACAACGTGCGATGTATTTCTTCAGAGACTGCCCTAAAAATCTTTATGATAAATAGGTTATAACTTTACTGGGGTTTAATACACATCAATTTATGGAAACATTAATTTTCAAATGCATGGAAAACTAGAATAGAGACCAAAGTGTGAAATCTCAATAATTTCTACTGGCTTTTGGGATGGGAGCACATATCAGAGTTGACGGGATTTTCCTATGTTTGTGTGGTCCTGGCCTTCTCTCCAGAATGAACCTGTGAAGTCCTCCAGCAGCTAACTCCTTAGTCTCAATTTTTAATAAAGTAGTCTTAAAGGGACATGTGATAAAGCACTGACCAAAACACTTTAGGGAACAAAATGGTTTATTTCGGCTTACACATTGCAGTCTGGCACTAAAGCCTAGCTTTGATAAACTAGTCTTGAAGTTCCCTACATGTAAGAAGCATGCTAAATGGACACCTCTTTAAATTTCTATACCACACACAAAGTCTGGTGAACTACATCCCCACTACTGTGTATCTATTTTTCTATTTGCTTTTTTTATCATTTCTCTTCTCAGTGCAAATTTTCTATGGGGTGATATGGGTGACTCTAAAATCCACTGAGATACCCCATAGAGATGCTGTAGCTCTTCAGGGAAAGCCCTTGCCTCCTATAGCCTTTGCTAATCTTTACTTTGCTCCTTATCTGTTACACTTTAAATAGGCCCTGGACTGCACTTAGCAATACCTCCATGTAAATCCTCCCCTGCTGTCTCTTCACCCTGCTTTCAGAGAATGAGAACAATGCCATTGTCAAAGTGCAATCATACCGTTAATGTATGCAGAAACAACTAAGTATGTTGTGATCCACACTTTTGTGTTCCTGTTGCCCTGGAACAATATATAGTTTGTCTTTTTTCATGAGGACTGATATTAAACCAGAGACACAGGAGAGCATCATCTCACAGATCCCCTTCAGCTCAAGTTGCTCCTACCTAACACCCCCTCCCTTCATGACCCTCTTTGATCATGACTGTTTGATTTTTGTAGCATTGATCTACAATTAGTGCAGTAGGATTTCCTTGAAACAGGATTCTCATGAAAATCAAATCAGGATGAATTGAGAAAAAAAACCAAACAGCGTTTATAATGCTCTGAGTTCCTTTAGTGCTTTAGCGTTTGACAATCTCTAGTTTCTCTTAAAGAAACTCAACATCTCTTCTCATTATTGACTTGCACCAACAATGGCCATGTAAGACACAGTGTGACTAAGAATTATGTGTTTAGAACCAGAATTGTAGTAAATATACCATTTACTTTACCCTGAGTTAAATATAGGGTCTGGAAAAGTTGGTTTCTATATCTGGTTAGACTGAATCATTTGATTTTTTTTTGTTTTGTTTTGTTTTTGTTTTTTTGTTTGTTTTGTTTTTGTTTTATTACATATTTTCCTCAATTACATTTCCAATGCTACCCCAAAAGTCCCCCATACCCTCCCCTCCACTTCCCTACCCACCCATTCCCATTTTTTTTGGCCCTGGCGTTCCCCTGTACTGGGGCATATACAGTTTGCGTGTCCAATGGGCCTCTCTTTCCAGTGATGGCCGACTAGGCCATCTTTTGATACATATGCAGCTAGAGTCAAGAGCTCCGGGGTACTGGTTAGTTCATAATGTTGTTCCACCTATAGGGTTGCAGATCCCTTTAGCTCCTTGGGTACTTTCTCTAGCTCCTCCATTGGGAGCCCTGTGATCCATCCAATAGCTGACTGTGAGCATCCACTTCTGTGTTTGCTAGGTCCAAACTCTGTTGAAGGAGGGTCTGCATAGTGCATGAGCTGGCGATTCTCTTGCACTTCTCCTCAGAGGACAGTTTTAAGTACCCAGCCTCCCTCAGAGGTTAAAAATGTCAGCAGCTCAGAATTCAGGCTCAGGCTTTATTGATCATTTTCTTGCTCCTGATAGGGCAGGAGTGGGTTTAGAACATGTTCCCGTTCTGGATCCAGTCCTGCATGTTTATTAGAAAGATGTGTAGCTGATCCATCTTATGGATTGCCACTGAATTCTTTTTGTCTTCTTCTTCAGAATCAGTCTAGTCCTCTAAGAAGAACCCATGAGACTTGATTAATATCATTTTAAACCAGTGTTTCTCAATCTGTGAGGTGCAACCTCTTTGGGTGTCACATATCAGATATCCTACATGTCAGATATTTACATTATAATTTATAACAGTAGTGAAGTTAGAGCTATAAAGTAGCAGTGAAATAATTTTGTGGTTAGGGGTCACCACAACATGAGGATCTGTATTAAAGTATTTCAGTATCAGGAAGGTTGACAATCACTGTTTTAAACAGATTTCATATACATCAACTCTTTGGAAGACAGTGACTGCTTGACTCCTTCCTGAGTTTACCGTGGAGATGTAACAAGAAGTATTCCACCTGTTTCTGGAGTGAGCAGACTGTCGCCAATGACACTGTGGCTACATAATTGGGGAGTGTGGAAGTCAAGAGTAGTTCTTAGTTTGTTCTTCTACATATGGATGTTATAACCCACTCTAACTGCTTAACATATAATAGGTTACCTTTATTCATCATGCTGAGAATTGACTTTGGGGACCTACTAGTGCTAAGTAAGCTTTCTATCAGTAAGCTATGTCACCAGCTCAAGTTACTTAGTTTAAAAAGATGATTTCCTTTATTTTTGAGATTATAACAATTACATCATTCCCCCCCCACACTCTTCCCTTTTTCCAGAACCTCTCATAGACTCTTCATTGCTCTCATTCATATTCATGGATGGACTCCTGTTCATTAGCTGCTGTTACCTACGTAGATGTATATGTATATACATATGTATTCCCAAATACATAAGTATAGCATGCTCTATCTGTATAATGTTATTTGTATATATGTTTTCAGGGATCACGTGGTATTGGATAACCAATTGGTGTGCTCCTTCCAGAGGAGATCCAGTTCTCCCCCTCTTGGCCTTCCTTAGTTGCCTGTTGTTCTATGTGCACAGTTAAGGCCTCATGGAGTACTCCTGTCCATGTTAGCATTGAACATTGTTGTCAGTGTTCAGCCTACGTTTAGGCTTTGCCTTAAGGATTGATTTAGTCTCTAGTGGTTGCCAAGTGTAGAGGATCAGATGCTGGTGTCTACATTCAGCCCCTTTTGCCAACAGTATTCTGTGAACTAAGGCACTCACTGTGCCCTAGCCTTCTCCTGATTGATCCTTTGCCTTGAGATAAATGCAGAATGTAGTTTTTTTTTCTTCCTATTGTACTAGATCCTAATGGCTATTGCTTTGAAGTTCAAAGAAGGCATTGGTGACACAGATGGCTGCAAAAAGCATGAGGGCTCTTTGCTTGAAAGTGACTTCTTCCTCTTCGGATGCTATCTAGTGAGAGGTATATAATCTCCATTGTATCAATTTAAAGCTCTCCAAATTATTATATTTTCACATTTTCCAACCCTGTTGACGTTGCTGCTTAACTACCTAAATGCTGACCCTATTTTGATTCTGAATTCTTTGAATCTTCTGAGTTTTTCAATATTTATTTTATCTAATTCTAGGAAATAGTTCAGCTATACCAAATGCTATAGATTAAAATATGAAAATACCTATAACTCCTATAAACTGAAATTTCATGTACAGCTTTTCTCAAAACTATTCTTGGAAAAGGTAATCAAAATTGCTGTTATTTTCCCATTCCTTTTAATTTGTACTGCATAAAATATATATCTGAAATTAAAATACAATATTGATCTGTGTACATTCAAACTTCAAACATGTGACATCACGTTGTGTAATATAATGAGTCAAGTGAAAGGCCATATTCCACAGGTCCCCATATTCCTACTTCTAGATACACATAGTGCAGAGACAGTCTCTCATTTGTAAAAGTAGAGATGCAATGAAAACCACAGCAGCTTTCATTACTAGAAGGCCAACTACAACAGGGGAGTTGGTAGATACGTGATCCATAAATAAAATAAGTACAATACACCTGCTAAAATTAGTGAGTATGATGTGCATGAACACTGGTGAAAAATCAAAGATATGATTTAGGAGGCTCCTGGGAGTCTATGAGGTGAACCTAGCTGAGACTCCTATCAGCAAGGGATGTGGAGATTGAAGTGGCCACCTCCTGTAGCCAGGTGAGACTTCCAGGAGAGGGAGGGGGACATCATTCCACCTACAAAACCTTTGACCCCAAATTTGTACCTGTTACAGATGAGCAGGGGTTAAAAGGGAACAGAGATGGAGGGAACAGCCAACCAATGACTGGCCCAAATGGAGACCCATTCCATGTGAGAGAGCCAGCTTCTGATACTATTAATGATACTCTGCTATGCTTGCAGATGGGAACCTAGCATACTTGTGTTCTGAGTAGCTTCATCCAGTAGAAGATGGAAACAGATGCAGAGACCCACAGCCGAACATTAGGAAGAACTCAAGAGTCTTATAGATGAGTAGGAATAGGATTGAGCAAGCCGGATGGTTGAGGGATACCACAAGAAGATTACAGAGTCAACTAACTGAGCCCATGGTGGCTCAGAAAGACTGAACCACCAGCCAAAGACCATTCAGAGGATGATGGACTTGGGTTTCCTCCATATTTGTAGCAGCTTGGTCTTCATGTAGGTCCCCTAACAATTGGAGTGGGTGCTGTTTCTGACTCTACTGCCTGCCATTGCCCTTCTCCTAGCTGGACTGCCTCATTAGGCTTTAGTGGGAGAGCATGGGCTTAGTCCTTCTTATACTGGATGCCCCAAGGCAGACTGATACCCAAGGGGGAACTTTCCTTTTATTTTAGAAGAAGCAGAGGAAGTAATGGGGGTAATGGAGAATGGATTTGTAAGGGTAAGACAGGGATTCGTAAAGGTGGGTCAGGGAGGAGAGAAGGGAGGGGGGACTATGATCAGGATATAAAGTGATTAAATAAATAAATTAGCAAAAAATCGGAAAAAAATATGACTTGAGTAGAAAAAAATCTATTTGTAAAAACCTGTTGTAATAATACCTTTAAACCAACATTTTAAACCTGCAAAATAATGCTGAATTACTAAATGTTTATAATTCTAACTTATGCTTAGTTTTAATAAAATGTCTTATATATGCATTATGTATGTCCTATCTATTATTTCATATACTATATTAAATATGGTCTTTATGCATAGATTGGAGGTAACATAATAATAAATTAACATTTATCATTTTGTATTTCCTTGCCATAGTTTCAGCAAGATCTGTTTTTTATAGAAGCTGTCATTGAATTTTGTTGTGCTACAATAATGACCTAAATTATTAAAAATTAAAATATAATCATATTAAAAATGATAACAATTCTCATTTGTATTTATAATTCAAATAACTACAATAGTTCAAGCATCAAAATTTATTGAAACTTCTATTAACAGTCATGATATGATGACATATTTATTTATTTTTAACTCTTTATTGACTAAATTTTTTTAGATGTTTTCTTTATTTACATTTCAAATGTTATCCCCGTTCCTAGTTTCCCTCTGAAAATCTCCTATCCCCTCCCTGCTCCCACTGCTCCCCAACCCTCCCACTCCCAATCCTGGTCCTGACATTCCCCTATACTGGGGCATAGATTCTTCACAGGACCTAGAGCCTCTCTTCCCATTGGTGACCAACTAGGACATCTTCTGCTACATATACAGCTAGAGCCACCAGTTCCACCATGTGTTTTGTTTAATTGATGGTTTAGTTTCAAGGAGCTCTGGTGGTACTGGTTAGTTCATATTGATGTTTCTCCTGTGGGGCTTCAAACCCCTTCAGCTCCTTGGGTGCTTTCTCTAGCTCCTTCACTGGGGACCTTGCGCTCCATCCAATGTATGATTGTGAGCATCCACTTCTGTATTTGTCAGGCACTGGCAGAGCACCTCAGGAGACAGCTATATTAGGCTCCTGTCTGCAAGCTCTTGCTGGCATCTGCCATACTGTCTGGATTTGGTGGTTGTTTATGGGATGGATCCCCAAGTGGGGCAGTCTCTGGATGGTTGTTTCGTCAGCCTCTGCTCCAAACTTTGTCTCTGTAACTCCTTCCCTGTGTATTTTGTTCCCCCTTCTAAGAAGGATTCTGAGTTTCTGGGCTAATATCCACTTAACAGTGAGTGCATATCATGTGTGCTCTTTTGTGATTGGGTTACCTCACTTAGGATGATATCCTCCAGATTCATCCATTTGTCTAAGAATTTCATAAATTCATTGGTTTTAATAGGTGCATGGTACTCCATTGTGTAAATATACCACATTTTCTGAACCCATTCCTCTTTTGAGGGACAGCTGGGTTATTTCAAGCTTCTGGCTATTACAAATAAGTCTGCTATGAACATAGTGGAGCATGTAGCATTTGTTCTTATTACAAATCTTCTGGATATATGCCCAGGAGAAGAATTGCTGGAATATTCCGGTAGTACTATGTCCAATTTTCTGAGGAACTGCCAGACTGATTTCCAGAGTGGTTGTACAAGCTTGCAATCCTACCAGCAATGGAGGAGTGTTCCTCTTTTTCCACATCCTTTCCAGTATCTGCTGTCACCTGAGTTTTTAATCTTATCCATTCAGACTGGTGTGAGGTGGCATCTCAGGGTTGTTTTGATTTGCATTTCCCTGATGATTAAGGATGTTGAACATTTTTTTTAGGTGCTTCTCAGCCATTTGGTATTCCTCAGTTGAGAATTCTTTGTTTAGCTCTGTACCATTTTTTAAAAATAGGATTATTTGATTTTCTGGAGTCTAAATTCTTGTGTTCTTTATATACATTGGATATTAGCCCCCTGTTGGATTTAGGATCAATAAAGATCTTTTCCCAATCTGTTGATTGCCTTTTGGTCTTATTGACAATATCCTTCGCCTTACAGAAGCTTTTCAATTTTATGAGGTCCCATTTGTCGATTCTTGATCTTACAGCACAAGCCATTGCTGTTCTGTTCAGGAATCTTTCCCCTGTGCCCATATCTTCGAGGCTCTTCCCCACTTTCTCCTCTATAAGTTTTGTGTCTCTGGTTTTATGTGGAGTTCTTTGATCCACTTAGACTTGAGCTTTGTACAAGGAGATAAGAATGGATCAATTCTCTTTCTTCTACATGCTAACCTCCAGTTGAGCCAGCACCATTTGTTGAAGATGGTTTCTTCTTTCCACTGGATGGTTTTAGCTCCTTTGTCAAAGATCAAGTGACCATAGGTGTGTGGGTTCACTTATATATAGTCATATCATCTGCAAATAGTGATATTTTGCCTTCTTCCTTTTCAATTTGTATTAATTTGATTTCCTTTGTTGTCTAATTGCTCTGGCTAGGACTTCAAGTACTGTATTGAATAGGTAAGGAGAGAGTGGGCAGCCTTGTCTATTCCCCGTTTTTGGTGGGATTGCTTCCATTTTCTCACCATTTAGTTTAATGTTGGCTACTGGTTTGCTGTATATTTCTTTTATTATGTTTAGGTATGGGCATTGAATTCCTGAACTTTCCAAGACTTTTATCATGAAGGGGTGTTGGAATTTGTCGAATGCTAATGAGATGATCATGTGGTTTTTGTCATTGAGTTTGTTTATAAAGTGGATTACATTGATGAATTTCCATATATTGAACCATCCTTGCATCCCTGGGATGAAGCCTACTTGATCATAATGGATGATCCTTTTGATGTGTTCTTGGATTTGGTTTTCGAGAATTTTTAAAAAAAAATTTATTAGATATTTTCTTCATTTACATTTCAAATGCTATCCCCTATACCCTCCCCCCACTTCCCTACTCACCCACTCCCACTTCTTGGCCCTGGCGTTCCCTGTGCTGGGGCATATAAAGTTTGCCAGACCAAGGGGACTCTCTTCCCAATGATGGACGACTAGGCCATCTTCTGCTACATATGCAGCTAGAGACAAGAGCTCTGGGGGTACTAGTTAGTTCATATTGTTGTTCCACCTATAGGGTTGTAAACCCCTTCAGCTCCTTGGGTACTTTCTCTAGCTCATCCATTGGGGGACCTGTGTTCCATCCTATAGATGACTGTGAGCATCTGTAATTGCCAGGCACTTCTGTAATTGCCAGGCACTGGCATAGCCTCGCAAGAGTTAGCTATATCAGGGTCCTTTCAGCAAAATCTTTCTGACATATGCAATAGTGTCTGCGTTTGGTGGCTAATTATGGGATGGACCCCTGGGAGGGGCAGTCTCTCGATGGTTCATCCTTTTGCTTTAGCTCCAAACTTTGTCTCTGTAATGCCTTCCATGGGTATTTTATTCCTTATTCTAGGGAAGAATGAAGTATCCATGAGTTGGTCTTCCTTCTTGATTTTCTTGTGTTTTGCGAGAGTTTTATTGAGTGTTTTTGCATCGATATTCATAAGGGAAATTTGTCTGAAGTTCTCTATCTTTGTTGGATCTTTCTGTGGTTTAGGTGTCAGAGTAATTGTGGCTTCATAGAACAAATTGGGTAGAGTACCTTCTGTTTCTATTTTGTGGAATAGTTTGAGGAGTATTGGAATTAGGTCTTCTTTGAAGGTCTGATAGAACTCTGCACTAAACCCATCTGGTCCTGGGCTTTTTTTGGTTGGGAGACTATTAATGACTCTTTCTATTTCTTTAGAGGATATGGGACTGTTTAGATCACTAATTTGATCCTGATTTAACTTTGGTACCTGGTATCTGTCTAGACAATTGTCCATTTCATCCAGGTTTTTCAGTTTTGTTGAGTATAGCCTTTTGTAGTAGGATCTGATGATTTTTTTGTATTTCCTCAGGTTCTGTTGTTATATTTCCCTTTTCACTTTTGATTTTGTTAATTAGGATACTGTCCCTGTGCCCTCTAGTTAGTCTGGCTAAGGGTTTATCTATCTTGTTGATTTTCTCAAAGAACAAGTCCCTGGTTTGGTTAATTCTATGTATAGTTCTTTTTGTTTCCACTTGGTTGATTTTAGCCCCGAGTTTGTTTATTTCCTACCTTCTACTCCTCTTTGGTGAATTTGCTTCCTTTTGTTCTAGATGTTTTAGGTGTGCTTTCAAGCTGCTAGTGTATGCTCACTCCAGTTTCTTTTTGGAGGCACTCAGAGCTGTGAGTTTTCCTCTTAGTACTGCTTTGATTTTTGTCCCATAAGTTTGGGTATGTTGTGGCTTCATTTTCATTAAACTCTAAAAAGTCTTTAATTTCTTTTTTATTTTTTCCTCCATCAAGTTATAATTGAGTAGAGTGTTGTTCAGCTCCCACCTGTATGTGGGCTTTCTATGTTGTTATTTCTATGTTGTTATGTTGGGTTTTTATGTTGTTATTGAAGATCAGCCTTAATCTGTGGTGACTTGATAGGGTGTTTGGGATTATTTCAATATTTTTGTATATGTTGAGGCCTGTTTGGTGACCGATTATATGGTCAATTTTGGAGATACTACCATGAGGTGCTGAGAAGAAGGTATATTCTTTTGTTTTAGGATGAAATGTTCTATAGATATCTGTTAAATCCATTTGTTTCATAACTTCTGTTAGTTTCAGTGTGTCTCTGTTTAGTTTCTGTTTCCAGGATCTGTCCATTGATGAGAGTGGGGTATTGAATTCTCCCACTATTATTGTGTGAGGTGTAATGTGTGCTTTGAGTTTTAGCAAAGTTTCTTTAATGAATGTGGATGCCCTTGCATTTGGATCATAGACGTTCAGAAGTGAGAGTTCATCTTGGTAAATTTTACCTTTGATGAGTAAGAAGTGTCCCTTTTTATCTTTTTTGATAACTTTAGGCTGAAAGTTGATTTTATTCGATATTAGAATGGCTACTTCAGCTTGTTTCTTGGGACCATTTGCTTGGAAAATTGTTTTCCAGCCTTTTACTCTAAGGTAGTGTCTGTCTTTGTCCCTGAGGTGGGTTTACTGTATGCAGGAAAAAGTTGGGTCCTGTTTACATAACAAGTCTGTTTAGTCTATGTCTTTTTTTTTTTTTGTTATTTGAGACAGGGTTTCTCTACATAGCCCTGGCTGTCCTGGAACTCACTTTGTAGACCAGGCTGGCCTCGAACTCAAGTCTATGTCTTTTTATTGGGAAATTGAGTCTATTGATATTAAGAGGTATTAATGAAAAGTCATTGTTGCTCCCTGTTATTTTTGTTGTTAGAGTTGGAATTCTGTTCATGTGGCTATCTTCTTTAGATTTGTTGAAAGATTACTTTCTTGCTTTTTCTCGAGTTTAGTTTCTCTCTTTGTGTTGGAGTTTTCCCTTTATTATCCTTTGAAGGGCTGGTTGTGTGGAAAGATATTATGTCAATTTCATTTTGTCATGGAATACTTTGGTTTTTCCATCTATGGTAATTGAGAGTTTTGCTGGGTATAGTAGCCTGGGCTGGCATCTGTGTTGTCTTAGGGTCTGTATGACATCTGCCCAGGATCTTCTGGATTTCATAGTCTCTGGGGAGAAGTCAGGTATAATTCTGATAGGTCAGACTTTATATGTTACTTGACCTTTTTCCATTATTGCTTTTAATCTTTCTTTGTTTTGTGCATTTGGTGTTTTGATTATTACGTGATGGGAGGAATTTCTTTTCTGGTCAAGTCTCTTTGGAGTTCTCTATGCTTCTTGTATGTTCATGGGCATCTCTTTCTTTAGGTTGGGGAAGTTTTCTTCTATAATTTTGTTGAAGATATTTCCTGGCCCTTTAAGTTGGAATCTTCCTTCTCATCTGTACCTGTATCCGTAGGTTTGATCTTCTCATAGTGTTCTGGATTTCCTGGATGTTTTGGGTTAGGATCTTTTTGAATTTTACATTTTTTTGATTGTTATTTCAATTTTTTTTCCTATGGTCTCCTCTGCACCTAAGATTCTCTCTTCTATCTCTTGTATTCTGTTGGTTATGCTTGCATCAATGGCTCCTGACTGCTTTCCTAGGTTTTCTATTTCCAGAGTGGTCTCCCTTCGTGATTTCTTTATTGTTTCTACTTCCATTTTTAGATCCTGGATGGTTTTGTTCAGTTCTTTCACCTGTTTGGATGTGTTTTCCTGCATTTCTTTAAGGAGTTATTTATTTCCTTCTTATAGTCCTCTATCATCATCATGAGAAGTGACTTTAGATCCATATCTTGCTTTTCTGGTGTGATGGTGTATCCAGGACTTGCTATGGTGGGAGAGTTTGGTTCTGATGATGCCAAGTAACCTTAGTTTCTGTTGCTTCTGTTCTTATGCTTGCCTCCTGCCATCTGATTATCTCAAGTGCTTGCTTCCCTCAATATATCCGATTGGAGCTTGTCCTTCCTGTAATCCTGGTTCAGTCAGAACTCCTCAGAGTCCAGCTTTCTCTGTGATTCCTTGATTTGTAGGCTCCTGTGAACCTGAGATTCTGGGTGTGTCAGAGTTCTTGGCAGTCAAGCTTCCTCTGAGACCCTGAGATCCTGGTGTGACCAAGCTCCTGGGATCCTGGGATCCTGGAATCCTAAGATCCTGGGCGTGTTAGAGTGCCTGGAAGTGGTACCTCCTCTGGGGACCATGGGGCTGTCTGCTGTGTTCAAACCAAGGTAGACCAGCGCAGACCAGAAGGGACCCAAGCCGCTGATCAGGTGGGGTTCCTATGTCCCTGGTCCTGCTGGCACAGACTCTTCATGATTGTTTTGGGACAGATGTTGCATTCTACTCACCCGTGATCCTAAGATCCTGGCGTGCTAGTGTGCCTGGGTGTAGATAGTCCTCTGGGGACCGTGGGACCATTCACCGAGTTCGTGCCCAAGTTGGCCTGGTGATGACATATTTATTATAGTTGCCCATGGTTCTTTACTTAGAGATTCCTGAACAAATTTAACTATTCTCAAATTCTCTGATCTGTTTTGATAATAGATGATAAGTCCCTATTTCTGGATTTGAAAGATGGCTCAGCATCAGTTAAAAACACTGGTTGTTCTTCGGGAGGGTCTGGGTCTGAGTTCCAGCATTCACATGGCAGCTTATGAAGATCTGTAACTCTAGTGCCAGGTGATCTGATGCCCTCTTTTGGCCTTCAAGAGCAGGCAAAACACAAAACACCCAGGTAAATAAAAAGAGGAATATATATATATTCATTACTATGTTCATGTTCAACTACATGACAAGAAGCAACTGAGTGAGAAGGGTAAGGGGTTTATTTTATTGTGGTTTAGGATTTCATGGATATGGTCTATAATGGTAGATGTCCAATTCTTCCTCTTGTTGTAATATGCAGCATTACCACAAGCATCTTAGGGGATAAACATGTTTATTTCTGCTTACAGTTTAGTCAATCATCTAGGGAAGCCAGAGTTAGGAATTCAATAAAGGAACCTGGAGGCAGGAACTAAAGCAGGGACCACAGAGGAATGCCAGTTAATGACTTGCTCTCATGTTCTAGTTACTCTAACTTAAACAGAGATTTTTTTTCTTACGAATAACATATTCATCTTTTCTCCAGCCCCAGATCTATAGCCTCTTCCTTAACCACTCAATTTTGGGTACTTTTAGTCCACAAAATTCATTTTGTGCTCCCCATGTAATCTTGGGTGTTATGGCAATCCACTAGACAGGGACCACATCCTTATTAAAAAGCTGTCTTTCCAACTCCTAGGAGCTACCAATTGCCAACAGCTCCTTAGAAACCTAAGGACTTCCCTTCTCCATGCTTGGATATTGTCTGGCTTCATCCAATATAGGTGTTGTGCATGCTGTCACAACCTCTAGGAGTTTTGTGTAACTGTCCAGACAGTTTCCTTGATATCACCTGCAGCCCCTGGGTCTTCAAATTTTTCTCCACTCTCTTCAACAATGACCCCTAAGCCTTGGGAGAAGGATGTCCCACTTAGAGCTGAGAACCCTACAATCTCTTACTCTGTGCACCTTGACCAGTTGTCAGCTTCTGTGTAGTCAATGCCTATTTCAAGAGAAAGCTTCATTGAAGAGGACTGATAGATGTTGTAATTTATTAATATAACTACAAGGCATTAGGCCATGGTTTAATATTATGACTATTCAGCAGCATAATGGTATATTCTTCACTGTGGCCCATGACAGGTTGTTTGCCCTGAGAAGGTACTAGATATGGGCTGTATCTTGTGGAGCAAGCCATGAATATGAGCATAAAGTGATTGGTTATGCCTGTGATTTCCATGCCCCCACTGCATCAGTAAGCATGGCTTGACAGGTTGGTTATTATTGTGACTGGCATGGTTTACAGCTGGGTAAAATTGAGGTTTTTTTTTCTTTCTCCTCCAGTAGCTTACAAAGTATCTTTGAATTATATGAAAGCTATCCAGTATGGAAGTTTGGTTTTTCCATATTCTACAGCTCAAGTTCCTGAGGTCTTTCACAATATGGTCTTGCTATCAAGTTTTGTAAGGTAACCAAGAATATAGCACTGGCGTGTAGTGCCAATGGGAACTCTTGGACATCAATAAGCTTATGTATCTGTGCTCATTAGCTTATATCAAATTGACTCAAATAGAGTCCCTAGGAAGAATGGACTTCACTTTAGTAATTACTTCCTTCAGATCCATGTGATTTTCTCTTCCACATGGGAAGTTGGTTTGAGGGTATATCTGTGGGCATTTTCATGTCTAGTGACTAATATGGGAGGGCCAAGATGACTATGAGTGGTGCTGCTCCTCAGCTAGTGATGTAGTATGCGTAAGAAAGCAAGTTGAGCTAGCTATGGGAAGTAAGCCAGCAAGCAAAATTTCACCATTGTCTCTGCTTCAGGTCCTGAGTACAGGCTCCTGCTTTGTGTTTCTGCCCCAACTTCCTTCAGCCATGAGCTGTGATCTGGGAGCTGTAAGAGGAAAGAGATTCTTTCCTCCTTAAGTTGGTTTTGGTCCGTGTTTTACCACAGCAACAGAAAAGCAAACCAGGGTAGCAGCTCTTCACCCTTGAATTAGAACAGGAAGAACTTTCCAAATGGGAAATGATAAGTAAAGGGAAGTTTTGTACAAAAAAAAATTGTATTCATTTTATCTAAGTGGCAAGTAGTTACAAGTTATTAGTTATGTAGTTGCCCCTAGTACAGCTGACTAATTAAAGCAAATACATGCTCACTGTAGGCATCCACAGACGCTTTGCATACATGATGGTGGAGTTGATGACAGGGGATTGTGAAAGATTACGAGGATGGAAACTGGGATGGAAATGTAGAAATATCCTGAGAGTAGATCCTGCAGGGAAAGTGCTACACTCATCCTGATAGAGTCACAGCCATAATTCACTGTTTTTGATGGCATGATAGCTCCACGTTCCAGGGTTGAATCTGAAGAACACAGAGAGGAGAGGACCACCAAGCATTGAGTGAACTAGGCAGATTGTCACAGATGGCACCATAGCCACTCTGAGACCCTGGTCCTTCTGTGTCCTGGATGGGACTTGCATTTGCTCCCATCTTACTGAGGCGTGTGTGTGTGTGTGTGTGTGTGTGTGTGTGTGTGTGTGTGTATGCGCACTGTTTCTCCAGCAAGCTCTTTTCTCCCCAGCCTGTTCTTACAGGGCTATGAAATGCATAGGTGTTGGCCATGGTCCTCCGAAACAGACATGTGATGTGACTAACAGACATGTTTGACCCCTATCAAAACTAGCAAAGGCCCGAGATGCTTCTCCTCCTTTGGCAAGCACTTGACAGTTGGCAGGCACACTGTTTGGCATTTAAGGGTGTGGAACAGAGTGTGAGATCTCTTTACAGAATTGAATGTCAGCGCCTAGCATACTGTAATGCCATCATGTGGATTCAGGCTATTCTAAGGCAGCCGATGCACTGAGTCATGTTCTTTGCCTAACTCAATTCATTCAGCATTTCCAAAGGTGATTGGGCATCTTACACTAGAAGGTGTGGAGAGATCAGAGAAAATGGGTACCAGGCTGCATTTCATATAGAGGAACATTCATTCCCAGATTGTCCAGATACTAGAAATGTCCACAAAAATCACCCTTGTACATATAAATAAAACTGTCACCAACACAAGCTCTTCTAAATAGCAGAAAACTAAATCAATGAGCTCAACTAAAACATTTTATCATCATAATTTGTATTATATGACTAAAGCAATTGGTCTTTTACTATAGTGTGCATAGCACACTATTAAATGTACAACCATGTCTTAGTAAGAAAGGGCAGATCAATGATGAAAGGCAATTAGCTACTGAAGTTCCCAGGAATATCTTCCTTGTTTCAAATCGTTCACCAGCTGGGAATGAGATGAGTCTGGGAATTCACTATGCTTCTGCAAGGGTGTAGGCTTACTGGTGACTTGCTCCTCCCCAAATAGACTCATCCCACCCAGTAAACATTTTAGTCTCACCATATGACTTTACTTTTTCACACTCAGTTAGATATTTAAATATAGAAAGACATCCATGAATCACAAATTATTCACAACACAATAGGAACAGCCAGAGAAGTTCACACATTCCCTCAGGGAGTAGTTTTAATCAGATACTATTTAGTGCTCAGCTAAAACAGTTAGTGGCACTAGCAGGCAAATTCTCTTTTTGTCAAGGAGTTAAATTTTAATTTTCCACCCCTAAAAATGAGAGAATGTTTCAATCCCTTGACAGTTTGGGGATCCATTGTTTCCAGTTGGCTGCAGATTGAAGGACGACAGCAGTTTGAGGTCCCCTGGCATGTTCATGAACTGTGTGTCTCTTCTCCCAATTATGGTTCCTTGAGGACTCATGCTATCAGTACGCACCAGCGGTTTCTCACCATTTTTTTTCTTTTTCTTTTTTCTTTTTTTTTCTTTTTTAGCCAGAAGCAAAAGAATATATTAGCCATCAGCAGCAAGACACAGGCAAATGGATGTATGAGATGAGGTTTATTGGGATTCCACGCATGCGTGGGGGTGTGACTCTACTTCAGAACTCATTTTCACCGATGCTGACACAAAAGACAGTCCTCGGAGATCTGTCTGTCAAAACCCAAAGTGCTCAGTAGAAATTAGATTACTCACGCTCAGGCAGAGGAGGGTGTTGGTGATTTAGAATAGTCCCTTAAATACCAATTACATTTGTATTTACAAAGCAAATTAAAGCCACCTGAAGGACATTGTTCATACTGGCTACTATCAATGTGTATGAACATGGTTCTTTGTTGGTATTTGAAAACTTATGAAAACACACACACACACACACACACACACACAGAGTTTTTCTTCCCATTTTAAACTTAATTCCAAAAGGCTCAAATGTATTTAAAGGAACAAGATGTACTGTTCAGTAGTATTGCTATGTGATTTTTGTCTGCAAATTGTCTGCCTGTCCCCGTTATCCATATCCAAACAGCCATGGAGAGTGAGAAACATGCAGGTGGGTTCTCTTTGTCTGTAACAGCAGATGCTCTGTGGGCTTATGGTAAGGCTGTATTGCTGGGCTAGCATGTCATTCATAGATTGGCATAGAACCTGCAGACAGATCCTAACTCTTTTAAGTCTAATACCGCTATGTGCAGACTTAGCAATCAAACTCATTTTTCATAAAAATATAAATTAATAAGTTGTATAATAAAAATTACCCCTTGTACATGAAAATGGGGAAGATTCTTAGAACGAGAGTTTTAAAACAGAAAGCAGAGGAGTCCTGGGAGACTCTAGCAGAAAACAGACTCCGGTGCATAGGAAGGTCGAGCGCTTCCCAGTACCTCGTGGAGGGTATTACCCACCACTAGATAATGAAAGAAGCTGGCTGGCACAAGATTTCTCTCCTTGTAATGGTACGACAGTGCCAGGCTCTTTGAAACTCCCCTAGTGTGTTCTGGAATGCTAATTGCGTGTTTGTATGGCCATCTCTTGGTATCTCAATTTGGAATGAGTGTCACTGCTGAGCAGTGAATTCTTATTCCTGTGATCAGGGTAGTGATCAGGGAGATTGGCTCTGATGTGTGGCTCCCCAGATTCTGACTGTCACAGCTTAGCTCAGACCTCTCTTCATCTCTCCACATTTTGGAATCTCTCTCTATATATATAATGAAGCATAGATTCATTTACCTAGCATTCTGTCATCCAGAAAACTCTATTAACTTTTGCATCTGTTCTCTGCTACTATTGGGATAACGGATGCTCATTGTTGTGACACTGAAGCCATTCAGGTGCCTTTGGCATCACACAGGATCACATGGCATTTTGTATGGGTGGAGTAAAGGGTTCTCTAGGGACCTGAGACAAAGCAGCCATTTGAGAGGCCCAGCAGTGTCTAGCCCAGGACAAGCTGAAGTGTGAGAAAAAAAAAAAAAAAAAAGAGGCATTCCCTTGTTCAGCTGCAGAGTGCTTTCTCACTTGTATTTACCCATCATTTGTGCCTGTATGCAGCACATATGTTCAGAGTGTGTACATCTGCCAGGGACCACAGATACAAAGATAGATTAAACTCAAGCTGTTAGTGTATATAGGCCCTTAGTACGGAGGAGGACCCCTGGAGTTATAAAACAGTGGTGATGAGTCACAGCTTGGTTTTGCTCACAGAGCATAGGCACCTAAAACTGGCAGAGGGTTGTGAAAGGTGGGGCTTGGGGCTTTTTGATGCACACAGTGATTCTATTTATTCCAAAGTTTCCAATGGGCAATTGAGAGGAACAGAGAATTCTAGGCAGACATCAGAGGATAAACAAAACATAGAGGGATACCACACATTTTCACGTCTGCTGGGAGCTTCCAAGAGTTTAGAGGCAGTATAGCACCAGCAGCAAGGAGAAGGCTGTATAGTGTACACAGTCATCGCAGAGGTCTTTACAGAACTGGAAGAAAATGGAGCTCACGGATGACCACTCTAGGATTTTTTTTTTTTTTTTTTTTTTTTAGTAACTATGTGCATGTTTATTCACCGAAATTACCTGGTAGTTAACTCCTACCGGTCATACCTTGGGGTATGTGTACATATCATCTTATTCAACCTTTATTATAGGCTTATAAATTAGGAACTAATTTTAATTTAGTAGTAGTAGAAGAGAGAGATAATTTAGTTTAGTAAATTTTAGTAGTAAAATTTGACCTCTGGTCTGTTTGTTTCTTTTTTTTTTTTTTTTGACAGTTAAGTGAGGTTATATGCTTCTTACAGAGAATGGGTAGATTGACAAGTTCAATAAATCTTAGACACAAGAGAGACATTTACTAAGATTTGGACACAGCAGAGGTCGAGTTGTTCTGAAGTTACAAATATTAGCTCAGTGGCCTCAGTTTCTTCATACATGAGACTGATAAGATGGTGGTGTATTGACCTTTTAAAAAGTCTCAAGCATTCTCCTTTTGGGGAAGTCAAGTCTCTTCTTTTTTCTCTTGGATCTGGGAGGAATTATGACAGCTTTAACCATCAGGGTACAATAAGAATGACACAGTGTGATGTTTGGCATGTCATAAAAGGCCATGTAGTTTCTGTTCTGCCTGTAGGGACATTCATGTTTGGAAATTTGCACCTCTAATTTACAATCCCAATTGCTGAGTCCCCCACCCCACCTTGCTGGGAGGAAACACAGGCTACATGGAAATCCTGCAGATGCTTCAAGGATGTCTTGGCTTATTCTTAGTCAACAGCCATCATTAACTTTGGCATTCATTTGTAAAGATGCTTGCAGCTGACTCCACCTCACAACTGCTGAGTTACCCCCTAGCTGTCCCAGACTAAGGGGCTAGGGAGAAGGCAAGTCTCAGGTGAGTGGCTCAAAGAAAGACTTTTTAGAGGAGCTCTGTCTTTTCTACTGCTGTGTCAAGGTCCCGCCTCTCTTTGCCTTCTCACTCTGTGCTTCAAGGACAATCAAGGCATTTGGCTTTGCCTGGAAACCAAATGCTTTTCAAATTCAGGCTCACTGTGGTGATTAACTTAGTTTTTACTTTCATATGATAAAGTTAACATTATAAACCAATAGTAGAGAGTAAGCCAACGTCTCCCATGTTCTCATGGCTCCCTTCTGAGGATCCATGAATGATGCTTAAGGCAGATCCTACTTGATGGATGAGATGGGTCCCTAGATGGTTAATCTCATCAACTTGACAGAATCTAGGCTCTCATCTGGGAATTGAACCTCTGGGTGTCCCTGTGGGGGATTATCTTGATTCCATTAAGTGATATGATTGATTTCATCCTTCTTAATTGTGGGTGGAATATTGAGTTGCATAGATGGGGAAAAAGAGCTGAGCAATATCAGACCCACCTTTGTCCCTCTGCTCCTTGACAATGTATACAAACTGACCTGCTCCTTCAAGTTCCGGTCCCCATGTCTTTCCACCATGGTGGACTGAAACTTGACCAGGGTTTGTAGAGTAAGGTTTCCCTCCTTTGTGTTGCCTTTGCCTTATTGTTTTATTACAGCACCGGAAAGAGAAGCTAAGGTGGACCAATTAGACCCTGAATATACAGGAAGGCAAATAAGTCTGCAACAGTCTCCAAAACAGTCAGAGACTGTTGCAGAGAAGGAGCTACCACGAAGCCAGGGGCCAAAGGGAACAACTCATCTTGTTGAACCAAAACCATTCTGGAGAGGGAAGAAGCCTGCTCATATCATGGTTTTGGACTAATATTGTTTTTATGGCTATTACTCGTATGCAGGTGGGGTTTCCCGGGGCTGGGTTGTGAAGGCAAAGAAAGGACAAACAAACTTTGTTTTTTTCTCCAACACACCTGTTAGTAGTTTCCATGGTCCCCAGTGGTCACTATGCCTCATTCTTTCAGAGTCCATCGCTCCTTTTTATCAGAGCAACAGTGAACTATGTATCTACTTCCCTTTACCAGGAACCAGAACCCCATAATTTCAGCCCAATATTATTTCTCCAGATAAAAATTAGTGCTTATTATTTTAATTAATTATTTGCATGTCTCTATTAGTCTATGGCTTTATTGTCATAAAATTGTGCCTATTTTATTTTTGACTATGGGACTAAGATCTTGACTATGCTGGCAAGAACTCTGCATTGAGTTAAAATTCTGCCCTTCCACCACCTTTAAAACAAATTAGATATATATTTAGAAATAGTTTATTGTATCCAGTTGCAGAAAAATAAAAAATATTCCCCAGTGGGTGTGCATGGAAAGCTGTTCATTAAATTCAGAATTCAGTTGAACATCTATACCTGCATCCATCCCAGAAAAGAAAACAAAGGCAAGCTCTTTGAACACACATGGTTTACCTCCATGTAGCCCAAGAAGGAGACTGATTTTTTTTTAAATATCAGTATATGTGCCCATGTTTTTGTGTGTGAGTGTATGTGCATGTGCCTGTGCGTGTGCTGTACACATCAGAAAGCATGTGGAAAGGAGAAAAGACATCTTCACCTTCCACTTTGTTTCAGTGTCTCTTGTTCCCTGAGGAAAATGCGAGTCTAGCTGGCCCATGAGCTTCTAGGTACTTTTCTATCTTTACCCCACCCCCATCTGTCTACAGGAGCATTAGGATTATCGACACAAGCTAAGAAGTGTGACTTTGCATGTGTTCTGGGGATCTGCTCTCAGGGCTTCACATTTGCATAGTAAGTGCTTTACCCACTGAACCGTTGCACAAGCCCAAGACTAGCAGTTCCTCCCCTCTGTCTTTTTTCATTCATTCAGAATTTCATGTATATATATGTGTGTGTATATATGTATATATGTGTATATATATGCATATATATGTATATATGTGTATACACACACTCACACACACACACATATATATATGATGTATTTTGACACTATCAACCCTATATTCCCCTTAGACTCCTCCCATAGCCACCATACTCTCCTCCTATCTTCATGTCCTTTTTTTCATAGTTGACTTAGTCCAATCAGAGTGGTCCATATATGCATGGAGCTGGGGCCATCTACCAGAGCATGGACAATTTACAGAGGCTTCTCCCTTGAGGAGAACTGACTCTCCCTACCGTAGCCACCTTCCCCTGTCAAATCTCCTCAGCTAGGTGCTATGCTTGGCAAGGCCCTCTCCTGTCCATGTTTGAATTGTGACTGACTAGATGTTGTGCCTGTCTTCTGCAGCCACTGTGAATTGATATGTACACAGGCCCTGCCATGAACAGAAGACAATAGTTTGCAACAGTATTTCTTAACTTCTGGCATTTTCGATCTTTCCATCTACTCCTCTGCAATTCCTCAGAGCGACGTGAGACAGGAGTGTGGTTTAGGTGTCTCACTTAGGGCTGAAAAAACACCATGGCCACTCATCCTCTACACTCAGATTACCGAGTCATCAGTTGCAAACTGAAGGCTGTGACATCTTAACGACCACTTTCCAGTCTTGCACACAAGAAGCTTGTATATTCTCTCTATCCCAACTAGAAAAACTAAAACCAAACTGAAGATTAGCATCTCCTTTTCACTCTTGAAAATAAGCTGTTGAATTTAAAGTTAGAGAGAAAAAAAAACACAATAATTAATTGGAGGAGATAGCTTAAAAAAAAAAAGCATTTGAGGGAACTTGTGCAGGGGTAAACAGACTCAGAACAAAATGAATAACTTGCTGAAGGGCTAGTGTAGAAAAGTGTTGGGACCAAAACTCCCACAAGAACTGGTTGAGATTTTTTTCTATAGTTTTCTAAGTCTTACTTTCCAAAGTTCAGGCTGGTTCTTTCAGT
Source organism: Mus musculus (assembly GCF_000001635.26). Classification (NCBI taxonomy): domain Eukaryota; kingdom Metazoa; phylum Chordata; class Mammalia; order Rodentia; family Muridae; genus Mus; species Mus musculus. The sequence goes on from NC_000073.6 coordinate 68,912,879, forward strand.
AAGAAGGATCCTCACATGCTTCTAGCAGGGATAGAAAAAAAAAATGTGATAATTTTGAACTATGCCTGAGTTCTTTGTTTCTAGAAAGGTCTGTCTTCAGGGTAAAGGGTTTAATCAATTCCTAAGCTGTTGGGGTTACAGTCATGCTGAATGGGATGAAGGCATCCATCCAGTTCTCTCTGTCTTAGCCTCTTGAAAGAAATCATGGATGTCTCGTCTTGTCCTGTGTAAGTAGGAGGTAGTGCCTGAGACAGGGAGGCATATGCCTGCCACACAGGGTCACTAGCCCCAGGGCTGCAGTTCAGAACACTTCTCCTTTGCTTTATCAGCACTTTTTTGGAGGCCTAGTGACAAATTAATTCAATTCCCTACAAACATATACGAAGCCTAGAGCAGGAACAGACTCAAGTATACTAGGATATCTACTTGAAGTTTAAAAAAATCATGGTTCTACAGTTTGTATGCTAAGGGCTCCAACAGATCCAGTAGACAGACAGCATGAAACAACAGAGGAAGGTGTAAGGAAAGAGGTGGAAGTCCTAGGAAAGGAAAAGAAGGAAAAGAAAGAATGCTGGAGTTAAAACACATTGTAGCAGAAATGAAGACTGCCTTTGATGGGCATGGTATATTCATTTTCCCTCATCTTAGTCTAGAGGTTCAGTGTTATTCCAGCCAAAGACCCTGAAGGTTACTTAGGGGCATCAAGAAACCGCCCTTAAACTTGGATGACACAACAAAAGATTAAACAAAACCCCAATACAATATTTTGGAGGGCTAATATTAATTGACTTCACAGCATATTGTAAAGTTACAGTAATCAATGCAGTGGGGTGTTGGCGAACAGAATATATAGACAGAGCAGTAAGCTAGAAATCTCTAAAATAAATCATAAAAATACAATCAACTGATCAAATGGTCTTTGGCAGAGAAGAGTAAAGGCAACATAAGGAACAAATCATTTATTTTTCACTTTGGAATATGAAATAGTTGAGCATCCATCACTTAATATGAGTCTAGACACAGACCTTATACTCTTAAAATTAATTTAAGATGGTTGTAGGGACCTACATTTAAAAATTTAAAGCTACAAATTTCTAAATTATCACACAGAAAAGAAATATCCAATAATCTGGGATTTGGCAATGATTTTAGAGATATTGTTGAAGGCTGAACTTCTTTGATACACTAGTCTTCAGTGAAATTTAATTTTTTTCCCTCTGTTGAAGATAGTGTCTAGAGAGAATAAAAAGATATTTGCAAAAGAGATGTCTAAGACAGAGTTGGTATCCAAGATATATAAAGACCTAACATTCAACAAGAAAAATGGTCCAATCATCCTCAGCAAGACAGGAACAGAAGGCACGTAAGCTCAAGAAGACATCATTCCATCTCTTATTCCATCAATGAAATACTAATGGAAACATGATAGAGGCAGTGCTACATGTCTAAAGTGCAGAATGCTGACAATATTACATGCCAGGAGGACATTGAGCAGCAGTAAGTCTTATTCACTGCTGATGAGAGTGCAAGAATGGTGAGCCACGTTGGAAGACAGTTGGACAGTTTCTGATAAAAACTAAACATAGTCTTACCATATGGTTCAGTGATGACAATTCTTGGTACTTACCCAAAGGAGTTGGAAGCTATATTCGCTCAAAAGTCTGCATGTGGGTGTTTACAGTAGCTCCATTCATTGTTGGCAGACAGTCCAACATCCTGGAAGCAATCCAGATGTCCATTAGTCGATGAATGGATTAATACACTGTAGTGCATCTAGACAAGTGATAATATTTAGTGCTAGAAAAAAGTGACCTATTAAGCAACGGAGATATGAAGGAAACTCTAGTGCTCATTGCTATGTATAGGAGGCCAGTCTGAGGAGGCCACCATAGAGCATCCTGGGAAACACAAAACTGTGAAGGCAATGAAAGTGAGTAGTTGGCGGAATTTAGAGAAGAGAGACTCATATTCAGGCAGAACACAGAGGATTTTTATGGCAGCAGATCTATTTTGTGTGCTATTATAAATGGTAGGTGCAAGTCATTACCTATTTGTTAAAACTAGAATTTGCAGGACAGAGAATGACAGTAATCTTTGATGCAAAGTTTTTGGATACTGATGTCTCGATGTAGAATCCTCTGTCCAGTCACCCAAGTGTGATTGTGTTGCAGAGGCTCACAGCAGCTGGCAGCTGAGTCGGTGAACAGGGAAGCTGGGTTTCCTTCTTGCATTTTCCTCAGGAAGTTAAAATTTTTCTAAAATATTGAAAAATCGACTCTGAGGTCTCACCTGGATTGATGTGAGACGTGTGCGCCATTAACGAGTAAGGGAAACAGGCAAACTCAGTGCCGGTGGGTTCTGTTTAATGAAGGCTGCACAAAAGTGGGGCAGGAGGCAAGAGTGGGAAACACGTTAATTATAATCTCTGCAGGCTCCTCAAAAAAAGGCAAACCTCTCCCTGGGGTAATGTTGCAGTACAGTGGAAATCTCTGAAGTTTCTAATTTGATAAGCAGCCCATCAGTATTCTTAATAATTTATGAATGTATATGAATACACATATTTCTCTGTTGATCAATAACTGGAAGTGCATTATTTAACAATTACTTAAAGCTGTACTTGCCTGTGACATGTTTTGCTAAGTGATCTTTTGAGTTTGAGAATGCTTCATGACAACGGCATTATCTGGCGTTTTCTGTTTACCTAGTCATTACAAGGATGATGCCTGTTCTGAGGCTAGAAAAGCAAACTAAAATCACAGTGTGGGAAACTGAGAAGCCAGGGACATTTGAGAAAGATGCACATAGTGCCCATGAGTCCCTAGAGGATGCTGACAGTTGGAGGAATACTGGGGTCTCTAATCAGTCCTTCTAACCTTCTGAGAGTTTACATAAAATTTCCACACTAGGTATAAAGCAAGAGGAATTCATGCCATACTTTCTGAGTTTACATTTACACAGACTTAAAGAATCTTCTCTGGGGATACTTTGAGGGGTTTACATGATGAAAACCAAATCAGATCAGTTCTCGAATCTACCAGAGCCCTTATCAAGGGCGCGAAAGCCGCTCTGCAAAGCAACCTCACCTGGCAGCTCTTGAATAAGCGCTACTCCTGTGACTTACATAAATGCCCCACTGTTAAAAATGGTTCCCGTTTGTGACGCAGGTGGGAACCATTGGAACCATTGGAAGGTGGAACCTACAGAGAGGCATTGGGAGAGGACCTTGGGCTCCAGACTCTTCCCTTCACCCCTCTTTGGCTTCCTGGCTTCCCGGTGAGCAGGTTTTTCTTCTTTACTCCCATCATGACATGTGGCCTCACCACAGGCTACAAAGCAATGTGCCAACCACAGATGGAAACCTCCAAAACCTTCAGCCAAAGTACATCTTTTTCTCTTTGTGAATTGATTATCCCGGATATTTCTCGTCGTGACGTCAAACTGACTGACACACCTGCTAAATTACTCTCTCGAAAAGACCCAGAAATCTTTATTTTAAAGTAGTCCCAGGTGACTTTGATGTGACAGGTCCTGAGCTTGAAATTTTGTGCTTTTGTTGACCTGCAAGGCCCCTGAGATGTTTCATCATCCCAAACGCTCGGCAGAACTTTATGAACTACCTCTGTGTTCAGAGATGCGTGCAAACGATCCTGTGCAAAAATGAAGATGGCATTTGCTCCCAAAACACCATTTGAGGTGGGGGTTGGGGGGAGAAGGGCGGGGCAGGGGGAGAGCAGATATCTGCTGTACCAGATCTACTAAGAAATCACTCATTGAGGAGCCCTTTGTAGACATAATTAAAAAAAAAAAAAAAAAAAACCAACAACAACAACAACAAAAAAACCCAACAGAGATTAGTTACAAAACAGGAAAAGAACTCCAGTAGACTAGAAATAAAAGTGAAATTCACATCAGAAATGTTTGTATACTCCAAACGCATTACAAAGAGGCACAGGAAACCTGGCAAGGGTACTGGCCCACTTGCTGTAAGTCCGGGGTGCTGACTAGAAACTCACTCCGAAGCAGAGGCCAGGGGGTTCACTAGAGAGTCTTAAACTGGCTCTGATCATCAGGAAAACTTTTCGATGCGACTTTTTCTAGTTGAGATGCATCCAACTGGGCAGGATGGACGGCTGCAGGTTTGCTACATCAAAGTAAGCATCATTTAAGTAAAATTCAAAGGAAAACAAACCAACAACAACAACAACAACAACAACAACAACAACAACAACAAAACCCTGAAAAGCAACCTCCCCCTCAAAACTCCAAAAACAATACCAAACATCAACAAAAAGCCAAAATTAAAGATCGAGTCGAGGGGAAATACCTATGAATAAATCAATTACCCATCATCTTTGATCTCATCGTAATGAACCCTGACCGGGTCATTATGAAATAGTGAACAAGGCATTCCTTTTTATTTGCAGAAGTTGAAACGACTCATCACCAGGTTACTTTTGGCGTCAAAGCTAAGGTTATTTTTCCAGGCTCAACATCTGTGGCTAGTCAAAGGAACTAATTGGGCAATAAAATGTTTCAGGCTTATGGAAATCGGTATTAAAAAGACAACTGATAAATATTAGTTGCGTAAATATCACAACAGAGTCCGGTAACTGATCTCTCCCGGTTGTGCCCCGAACAGATTTCAAAATGCCGGAAGTGAAAGGGCTGCGGCCAAGTGTCAGAGCAGAGGGTGTTTATCTTTGCGGAGCACGGGACTGCTTTGATGTGGCTTAGGACGTGCTCGAGTATTTCAAACAGCCTGCAGAAGGGAAGCCAGCAAGGCATCGAATTATTTACCCTTCCCAGGAAAATATTTTAAAAGCTCTGTGAGGCTCCATTTCCTAAAGCCACCTGCCACCTAAAGCACCCATAATCAGCCCCAGATGCAGGACCCCAACCTGCTGGCTAACCCCGTGACTCCGAGAGAAAATATTTCACCCACTCCTCACCACATCCTTAATTCATTCGAAGCTAAACTTTCAGGCCATAATTTCTGCTTAAACTTAATAACTCAGCTCTGACATTCCTTCCCAGTGACCCTAAAGTTCCATTTGGCTGCCCTACCACCTGCTCCCAAATGCATTAAAACCACTCAAGGTCCCCCCCCCCCCCCAAGTATCAGTTTTGTTTTCTTTGCTCAGCCTCGAGGCCATCCTTTGAATGGGAGGAAGTGAGGATGCTCACTGCTATTCCGTTGTGAATTTAGAGAGGGTTAGGTTTCTTTACTCAAGGTGTTTTTTTTTTTTTTTTTTTGTCATCTTGGCCACAAAGCTATATTGGTTCCTAAATTTAAAAAAAAAAATTGAGATTCATAATTACAAATATTGATTTTTAAAGACAGCGTGGGAAACAATGTCTAAATCTTTTAAATGATCTCTCTGTGTAAAAGGTTCTTTAAAAATATACAACTTCTGAATATTTTCTATGATGTCAGAAAAACAATGAACATGTCTGCTTGGCAGCGCTGAGAAGCACACTGACTAAACTCCAACAGGAGCTTTTCAAAACTTTTCCTAGTGTCTTTACCAATGTGTGAAGTCTGAGGCACAAGAGTTCAGGCTTTTTTTTTTTTTTTCCATTAGAAACGAGTAACATTTAAACATGTTATCTACTGAAAAAGTGCAAAATCTACCCATTTTCAATGGAGCAAGGGGAATATTCTTGTCACGCTTGCTAAGATTTGAGTAAGTGGCTAACATTAATCTGCTTCCTGCATGAAACCTCTCTCTAACGTTCATCTATTTTTTAATACCAAGGAACCTTTCTCACATTAGCGAAATTCCCAATCAAAACATACTCCGCAGGAAAATGTGTTGATGTGTGTGTGCATATGTGTGTTGCATATGTGTGGTCACCCAAAAGGAATGACTACTTAAGGAAAGGGCTCGTAATTCTAAGATAACTTTGTAGAAATACACAGCCCTGTGTGAGAGCACACTGGTGAACTGCACCGTCAGGACAGTGGGCATCCATCAGTTATTGACACCCGTCTGTGAGAAGATTTAGACAACACTCTTCTCCCCATTGCCATATGTTAGCAATCACAGATAGGGGGCATTTAGTCATTTATTTATTTTAGTGGAGTTGGGTCAACAGGTTAAAATAATAATCTTTCTCTACAACCTGTTTGGGGCTGCTTTAGTCTATAAAACTTGGGTAGGCATGTGAAGAGGCCTAGACACTGGGTCCCCCCTATTATATTTCCCTCTAACTCCAGATAACACCAAATAAACCGGTAATCACACAAGAAATCACTCAACTTTTACTGTCCCTGCCGCTCTTTGACCTGCTGCTAGCCCATTTCATTTCCCATGCTCTGGCCTCTTGGCCTCTGTCTTTATAAGCCGTATCACCTGGCCATCAGGCGGCTCCCAGCTCCTGCATCCTGTCTGGTGTCTGGTTTCTTCCAGGTTACCCAGAGTTTACAGAGAGGACTGCCTGCCTCAGGCATACTGTTCCAAGCAGGCCTAAAAGCAGTGGTCTAAAGGCCTTCATTGCTTCAAGAAGACAGTTTTCCTTCCTACTGGAGAGCTGAACTATTTTTCCTTCCCCAAAGTATTGGACTTAAAATAATACCTCATTTGGTACTCTTGTTTATGATTTACTATCTGTAATCAGATCATTCACAAGGCAAGAACACCTTCATATAATTTTAGGACAAATCAAATATCAATTATGAAGTGAAATGAATATGCAATTTCTTACCTGAATATGAATATCCAACTCTTAATTTTTTTCTCATTATGACAACTTCTGTTTGTCCCAAATACCCTTCTCCAACCCCCACACATAGACAAGTGTCCTTTTCCTTCCAGCAATTAAGTACATGTATGTCCCCTTTTTGCTATACCATATTTCTGCTCATGACATCAAGATTCTTCAGTCACCCGGTTTTAAACTATGTGGTGTCTTCCTTCCATCTCTGTGGTAGTGACAAATGTGCTATAGGCCATTCACCCAGCATTACTGGGACATGGCTTTGAGTCAAATGCTTCTACTTGTCTGAATTTGTGAGGTACTAAGGTCATCTGTTACAAACCAGACATAACTGTTGCATTCCTATAGCTCTGGATGGGATAAGTAAGAATATGTAAAGTGCCCTGCATGTCCCTTGAAAATGTGTCCAGTAAATACCAGCTATATTTTCATGATCATTAAGCATTTACATTGAATAATCTCCAATGCTACATTGGGTTGACCTTCTGTGTGAGTCCGAGCAAGGTTAAAAAAGGGCAGATGTGTGTATATAAATACAGTATACACAAATCTGCATGCACCTGTAAACATGTGCATATAAATACCTGGACAGAGATTCCTTGACTTAGAGTGGGGTTGTGTCCAAATAAACTTATCATAATTGAAAGTATCTGAAGTGAAAAAGTGCACTGAGGACAGGCGACCTGCTGAGCATCATCGCTTACCCAATTGACATTAATTAGCCTACAGTTGAGCAAAATCGCCTACTGCTGTGTTTAAAGTGCTGACTAGAGCATAATGCTGTTCTGAGTTGAACTTAGTGGAAACATTTGAGCTTGGGCAGTGCTGTGCCTCCTAGAATCCACATGGGTTGAGTGCTATGTAACAGTAAGAGCTGCTACAACAGTGAGCTGTAAGGTCGCTCGCTTTGTTTGCAGATCTAATGCTGGGCTTCAGCCTTTTAAGCAGGTGGCGTGTGGTTCGGATTGAGAGGTGGATGTCAGGGACATGTTAGCAAGAGAAAACTGGATGAGGTGATAGCTTATAAGCTCTTTTGGCTTGTGAATGTGATGGTAAGAATGCCTGAGGAAAATGAACCACCTTATTGTGGGGCAAGATTGACCAGCTATGGCCCAGAAGCTGGAGACACTGAGGGAACGTAGGGGAAGGTAGAGGAAGTGACACCGATTCAGTGGTCACAGCTGATAGTCAGCAGGGGGGCAGCAATGTATGAGCTAAGTAAACAAAATGCTTGGTTCACGTAGGATGCTCCATAACCACGGAAAGACAGCTTCTTATACATTCAAGCAAGGAAAACGAGAGGTGAAAATAGGAAAGGCTTGGATCTGAGTAGCCTAGCTGACCCAGAACAATGCTACCGCGAAGCTTACCACCCACGTTTCTCCTCTCCCGTGTTCCTTCAGAGAAAAGACATAGATACTTAACTCCTTTCTACTAGATACCCTTCTGAGGTTGTTCTCTATAGATGGATACTTTTATCCCATCACTGTTCCTCATTTGATGTCATGTGACGACCCATCTAAGGAGGAGACACCTGCTCCCCCATGACACCAATCCTCAAAGCAGCTGCATAACTTCTATCCCCTTCCCAAGACACATTAGACCATTTGAATTGACTGCAGGCAGTGTTTCTACTTAGAAACAATTCCCTTTCCCCACTTTTCCTTGGATTGCCTCTTATTCGCCTCGATTCCCCTTTATTTGACCACTTATAGTCAATGATAATCTCCTTTTCTCCTTAAGAGCCAGTTCTGGGCAGCTAAAACCCTAGAGTACCAGCAAGGCTTCAACCAACAAGTGCATTTCCTTCAGAACAGAGGCTGATCAAATATGATATTTGAATTCAGTCTGATGTCTTTCCCACAGTTGGGTACTTGGAGAAAAACAACTAGATTGTTTAATAATGAATGAACTCTGATTTTACAGGATTGTATTCTATGCCAGTTCAAGAAAATGTTTCACTCTGTGCCACTCCTCTCTAGCACATAGTGGGGCACCACAGCAGGATCTGTGCAAGCTCTCATGCCTAGTGTCTGACCATGTCTGACCATGTGTAGTTTATACTTCATAGTCATTTGTCATTTAGTTCAAATTCAGAGATGTCAGTATTGACACTCATCCAGAGAGTGTTTTCTCTTTTCTGTTTCTAGGGGACAATGGCTTGTGTCTTGCTCATTGTACATCCCCGAACTCTTTCTTTCTGGGTGGACAGGTACACTCTTCACATCCAATATCAGAACTCCTGGATTTGTTTCCTGTGGTGGCCACAACAAATGACCACAAATCTGGTGACTTAAATGTATATTCATCATTGTGGACCCAAAGTTGGAACTGAGATTTTGGCAAATCCATGCTTTCACCAAAGACTCCTTGTTGGAATCTAGTAGAAGTTTCTCTTAATCTCTTCTGGTTTCAGATCGTTACATCACAGCTCTACTGAGTTTCCCTGTGGTCTGTTATCTCCTTCCAGGTGCCTCAAGCATCTCCCCGCCTTTCTTGTATAAGACAATGTCATCAGGTTAAAGGTCCCAGATAATCCCAAATGACCTCATCTTAGGATTCTGAACTAAATTAGTTGTGTAAAAACCCTTTCTCAAACAATGTCACTATGTATTTTGGACATGTTTGCATCCTTTGGGAAGACACATTCAGTTCACTAAAGCTCTTCAAAGCAGCCAGTTCAAGCCTTCTAGGTCTAGGACTGATTTGAGGCAACGTTTGACCCATGCTCTTAGTTATTAACCATAAAATCTTCAGCATAGATTCATTTTTTTTTCAAGAGAATGTAACACTAGCACCGAAGTGAAGAAGTACAGCTCTTGGATAATAGTTGGCCATGAGCTGCAGTGTTTACTGACCTAACTTCAACTTGGAACTTCTCAATGGGGTAGGGGTGCCTGAAACCCTATATCCTGTCTCAGTGGTTAAAGTTGTGAGGAGAGAGAGAGAGAGAGAGAGAGAGAGAGAGAGAGAGAGAGAGAGAGAGAGAGAGAGAACGCTTTGGCCCTTGGAATAAAAGGCAAGCAGAAGGTTGAGTAAGTGGCTCAGTTGGTACATCCCTTACCTTACACCATGAGAACTTGTTAAATCTATACAACCCCCATAATGGAGAATCCCTGTAGCTTCCTAGGCAAACAGACTAACTTACTTGTTAAGTTCCAGGCCAGGGAAAGATCCTATCTCAAAAACAGGTAGGCAGTGTCTGAAATATGTCACTAGGCTGGCCTTTGGCCTTCAGATGCATATGCACATATACCAATGCATATGAATACACATACACAGTTTTTAAAAGATAAATGAGAGGTAACTACGGTGTAATGTGCTAAACCTCCACACATGTTAACTATTTTAGTCATCTTCAACTTTATTCTCTTCCACAACCCAGCAAGTGTAGTTTTCAATAGGTTGAGGACCAAGATGGTTATAGGTCTTCTCAAGTACAACGGGTTGTGTTTGCTTGCTATGGGTGGGCCATATATGGACAGAATCTCTTCCTGGGAACACCTTTGAGGGGCGGATGCTTTGTGAGCAGAGAAATCTATTCTTCAGCTCAACAGTAACCACAAGAACAATTCCCTAGGAAAACAATGAGCTGGTCCTAAGATTCATGTGAGGACTGCATTGCTGGCAACTATGACCATATTAAATATATGCTAGGGTGCATCAAGACGCCTCAGCTGGTGGGCAGGTAAGAGATACAGAAGTAAATTCAACTCCAGTAGGATAAAAAAAAAATTAGGCCTTTGGTGCCATGTCAAATGTCAGCTACATTAGCTCTTTGGTTAATAGTTATTCCTTTTCTCTAATTAGCTAATAGATATTCAGTATGTAGCATTGGTTGATATGGGAAAACTCTAGCAGAATTTGGGGGAAACTTGGCTGAACTTGGCTGAAGAGTAAGAAAAGGCCTGGGTTCACATTCTCATGTGGACTTTAGGGTTATTCTGTGAGGGAGGGAAGACTGTGAGGAGGTTGAATCCAGACAAGCTACAGACATTCTGCTCTTGGCACTACACACATATGGGCTTGTACATAGCTTGATGCAGGGGGACATAGTCCCTGGGGGTGGGTCTCTGGTGACAGTGGAAGCAGCTGGCCAGAATGGTTCAGTTTTCATATCTAATTTCACTTCTGTCTCATGAGGTTCTGTCAAGAAATTCCCTAAACTTGTTAGGGAATGGAGTCTCTAAACAAGCCCTTCTGCTGGGCCCTTGGTGGGTCCACAGACATAAGCTGTAGGCTCGCACAGATTGTGGAATTGATAAAGCCTAAGGGACCACATGCTGATGACAGGGGCAGAGTGGCCTTAGCCTTCCTATAGGATGCTAGGCCAGAAAGCGGCCCCTGGGGCCTTAGACGTTGCTGTTCTGGCTGTGATTTGAGTTGGGCTGACTGTGCTCATTGCCTTCCCATTGGTCAAACACACAGGTTTCCCTCTTTTCCCCTTGTTTCCCTTAATTACTTTTCTGGACACATTTGTGTGGGTGTTATAGTAGAGATAAGAGGGTTGGGTTTAAACTCAGCTAATATATCCATCTCCTCTTAGATCCTCAGTCACTTCTCTTCCTTTAGCTTCCAGTGTTTTCTTAAGTCAGATGGAAGGAGTATAACCTGCTTTGATCGATGCACACGTAAAGATGATAAATTTTTTTTAAAGGAAACAGGACTTGTGAAACCCTTTGTGGTCATTAAGGCACGCTCTAAAGATGAATGATCACACACACACACACATACACACACACACACACACACACACACACACATACACACACACACCAAGTGGCTTGATTGCTCAGACACTTGGGTGTTTCTAGAATATCCTAAACAACAACAACAACAACAACAACAACAACAACAACAACACAGGTACAGAGTAAAGGTGGGCAAGTCCATTTCGAGAGAAGATGGAAGATTTCTGGGCAAGTGAAAAGGCCATAAAACTGATCTAGAGCCTCATTCATGGATGAGGATGCTGAGGTCAAACAAGGGAAACAAGGGGCTGAACAGATTTAAAGCCTGTTCCCCATTCCTGTAGTCTCTCCCCTCCCCTCCTAATCCTAACACTGTCAACTTCAGAGACCTCTTTTATAGATTTGGTGTCACCCACTCTCTGGTCTGTTAGCCTCATTCTTTCAACCTCCAGAGAACTGAAGGAGTCGGGGTGGTCAATATGCCCAGAACTGTGGGCATTATTGGTGATGACCAATGCTCTGGAACGCTTCAGTAATGTGCAATCCAGTGGCCTGGCTGCCTCTGCTACCTCTTTCCAATTCAGGGACGATGTATCTTGGATAGTTGTTCTTTCTTTAATTGTTTTAATTGTTTTTTTTCAAGACAGGGTTTCTCTGTATAGTTTTTGCTGTCCTGGAACTCACTTTGTAGACCAGGCTGGCTTTGAACTCAGAAATCTTCTTGCCTCTGCCTCTCGAGTGCTGGGATTAAAGGTGTGTGCCACCATGCCTGGCTTGTTTTAAGATTTTAATTGTTTTTATTTCAAGATATCTCAGGATAGAAATTCCCAGCTGAGACTTGGCTGTCATTTCCTCTTCTACTTTTAGGAAATTAGAGAAACACAAGATTGGTAATAAGTCAAGGAACCAGTAACCAGGAAGGTGAGAGAGAAGAGAGCTCCAGAGGGTCCAACACTGCGCTGGTGTGTTTATGGTTGTGTGTCAGTGACTGACCCATAGGAGATCCTTGAAAAATATCTGTTAAATGAGAGGTGAGTGAATGTGTGGCCTCTTTAGAATATTGACAAATGCGTAGCACAGCAGCAACATGACTATTTGAAAGACATGCTGATGCTCCCTCATTGTTTTGGAAGAGGGGCAAGGGCCATGGGATAACACAAGGATGTGCCATGTTTTCTTCTGTCAGAGGCACTCTGAATCTCTTGTTGGGTTTCCATGCAGATGGAAAGTGGGGTGAGGGAGCCAGTACAGCTGTTGTGGGAACGAGCGAGCCATCACTGAAACCGTAAATATGCCAGGGACCCACACTGTGATGCTGACAGATGCCCTCCTGGCAAGCTCAGATGGGAGGACTCATGGAATCCAGATTTTAAATTAGAGTCACCTGAGCCCAGTCAGGGACCTGCCATCCTTCTGATGGAATGGAAAGGAGAAGGGGGGGGGGACGAGCTGAAGAAAATCTTTGTAGCTGAGCCTACCTGACTTTCCTCAGTGGGAGACACATGAATAGTGTTTCATGTCAAGGAGATGTAGTTAAAATGCAGACTGCTGATCCGTGGTCTCTGAATTCCAGAGGCGTGGTCTGTGCCCGTGGACCACTCATCTTCCCTCCCTTTGATCTATCACTTATGGAGAGAAAGGCTTTTATGTGTGGTTCCCATACAATGGGTAATTTAGTTCATTCCATTATGAAAAAGTAGGAAGTCTAGTACATTTGCTTCAGTTTTTCTTCAAAGTACTTAGGAATGTATTATCCTCGTATGCTTTAGGTAGCCCGAATACATTTTCTCTGGTTGTTTATAATAGAATTTTTGAACTCCTTTTAGCCAGCTCAAAGTAAGTTGCAAGTTACTAAAATAAAATAAAACAAGGATGAAAGCATGCACTCTGTCAGGGTGCACAGTTGCTTGAGACAGGTGATGCTAGGGCACTATATTGATATTATGTTGACCCAAAGTGCCTCTGTTTTTTTATAATTGAAATTGGCACAATTTTGTGCCTGTTAAATTCCAAGTCCACTTGTGGTCCTTTTATGCAACAATGTAATTTACAGTCAAGCCCCCATGCCCCCAGGTCCTGCTTAGAGTGTGTACCCTGTGTTTCTGAATTCAGTTTGCTTTCTTGGTTAATTTATAAGCAGTGATATGTATCAAAAGATGGCCTAGTCGGCCATCACTGGAAAGAGAGGCCCATTGGACTTGCAAACTTTATATGCCCCAGTACAGGGGAACGCCAGGGCCAAAAAGTGGGAGTGGGTGGGTAGGGGAGTGGGAGGGAGGGTATGGGGGACTTTTGGGATAGCATTGGAAATGTAAATGAGGAAAATACCTAATAAAAAATTTATAAGCAGTGTAAGAGGAGTTAACTATAACGTCTGTATCTGAGGCTTGGATTTGTTTGTGTCTGAGTAAAGGAAATGCTCCCAAGCATCCACAAGTTCATTCCATTCACGTGGACCAACGGAATCCAGTGCTAGTGACATTTGAGTCAGAAACCACACATCTAACTTTAATTTTAACAATGATTTCAAAAGGTTGAGGTTGATGGGAGGAAATCTTTCTATTTCTTTTGTCAGAAGAAATTTTACACAAACTAGTATTTGTACAGAAGAGAATCTGCCTTTCAATAACTGGGTAAGTTGCCTTTAGACTTCAGACGAAAGAGTGTACACATTTTATCTTTATTGCAGGGAAGCTTAAAGAAGTACAAACAGGAATAGAAACAGGAATAGTATAGTCTTGTGAGTTTTGGTTTTGTTAAAGAATCTTGAGGGGAAAGGAATATGTTAATGTTTTCTGTTGCTGTATCAAGATACCCCCAAACTGTGTAACTTATGAAAACCAGAAATTCATTTTGTTCGTGGGTGGGTCTGGTACATCCAAGCATGTGGTCCTGGCATTTGGTTTCATTGCCAAGGGCCTTTTGCTGCTTGTAGAGAACTTCACATAACGAAGCAGAGCAAAAGCACTCGGCTAGGCCTCTCTTCCTTTTCATTACAAATGCCATCAAGACGATGTCACCCTCATAACCTCTTCCAATCCCAATTACCTCCCAAACACTCATCTCTAAAAATCCTTAATATATAAATCTGTGGATTGCGTTTACAACAGAGAAAGGTCCCAATAGAACACATTCCAAGAGGGAGATGGCTTGGTCTCTTCACTTCTCTGAGTCAAGGGGACAATAATGTGTGATTGTTGTGCTTGGATAACTTTTGATGTCTCTTGTCTCTCTGTATGTTTTATAGGCTTTTTACTTCAAAGCAAAACAATACAAATGGCTACTTTATGGACCAACGTGCAGTAGAATTGAGGCATAGCATCTTTAAACAGGGGAGATCAAGAAATAAAGAACACATACCCAGGGTATAAAATCTTCATTGAGAACCTAATTATTAATGGGAGACTTGGTAAAATTTGAATATAACTTCTGCTTCAATGAACCTCACTTTGGCTTCATGAATGCTAAAAAGCTGTAATGCTAAGCATGTTTCTATAGCCCCCACAGTGTGAAAGGAAAGTAAAAACTTTCAAAACATTTTCATCCATATTATTGGTCTTCATGGTACTTGAAAAATTTTAGTGACATAGTAACACAGAAGAAGGTTTGAGATATACACTAATGTTTCTTTTACTCACCTTCCTTTCACCCAGGTAGTTAGGCAGTATGTGCTCCCGTTTTGTAGAGACAGAGTGTATTGACAAATCTATGGCCATCAATTCCCTGTAAAGTAAAAGGGTAGCTCACTAGGCAGGTGGTAACTTGGGGAGATCCATCTAAAGTTGTCGGCAGTCTTTAACATTTCAAGAATAACTCACGAAGGAAGACAGAGTTCAGAGATGAAAGAAGCAGTTTAACTGGGCAGAATGGAATCTTATCTTGGTACCCATTTCATGGCCCAACAAGAAAGGCGAAACTTGGTTGCAAGGAACCTTGTAGACAGATAGTTTCAGAGAATAAACACCTTTTTCTTTGTTTTCCATGAAATAGACTGAGTTCAGTGGACATTTGGGTGCATGGATCTGTAAGAAAAATTATAAGCCAAATAATGCTGGAGCTCTCTGATAAGGCAGTCAGATGATGGGAAAGGAATGTCATTTTCAAAAGCAGTCTAAAAATTCTTTGAAATGTGTTCCATAAAGAGGAACTCTTTTCATTTCTGCCCTTGTGGAAACAGTTTATTCTTTCTGGCCTGTTTCTTGCAATGTTAGCTTATACAAGGGCTAAAATGGGGCTGCTCAGCACTTAAGTACACTTGAAACTCTCATACATAGAAAAGAAAAAGAAATAAATACTTTAAACCCTTTTTAAAAACATAGAGCCCTTCCTCTTTGGTCTTTAGTCAAAAGTGATTTGGGACCAGTCAATCTGGGAAGTGGGATCAGTCAATGGGAATACAAATAGAAGTTTCCAGGCATCAAGATACTAATGGTTTTCCTTCATAGCTCCACAAGAGCTGTAACTTTGTGAGACCCTGATATCTTTGTCTTGTGTTCATTGGATGTCAGTCACCAGGTCTGCCTCCCACTCATAGAACATGTTTACAGAGGTGTGTATCACAGGAGACCATCAAGGATCACATTAAGCTTCCAGGAGAGTGATCATTTTAGTGTTCAGACTCAGTTTTAGGATAAGGGTTTGTGATTGCTCTATAGATTTGACCTTTTATAATAAGAAGTCTCTTGCTAAAGTGAATTCATTGGTGGTATACCTGGCACTCTGGGAAGCAAACTCCTCTGTTCCTTTCCAAATCAAGCTAGAGTCTCTTAACCCTGCAGCAGATCTAGAATTAAGACTCTTCATGTTTATTCCACAATCATCATAGAGTGTGTGTTCTGCAATGTACCTTATGTTACCTATGGTTGGTTACCAATGGTTGGGGCTGGCTGTTTCCAGGTTCTCAGGTATTATTTAAGAGCTAATTAATTAATTAAGTGTAAAACTCCAGGGAAACTCTGTTCAAAGCAAAACAATAATACAAATGAGCCAGGAATATACTGTCAAGATTGACAGCAGGTCACATGAGAGTCTTCTAGTAGACCTAGTCCCTAGTTGGTGGTACTGTTTGGGAAGTGTGCTTTTGTTGGAGAAGGTGTCTTATTGGGGCTGAGAAGGGAAGCTTTAAAAGCCCACACCATTTTTACTTAGCTCCCCAACTTTGCCTCCTGCTTTTGGATCATGATGAAAGATCACAGCTACTGCTCTATTGCCATGCCCAACCCCCTGCTGCTATGTTCATGATCATGGACTCCAATTCTCTGCTTTATAAGTTGTCTTGGCCATGATATCTCTCCATAGGTATAGAAAAGCACCCAAATCACCTTACCACAATATGCCAAATGTTTATCATATGCACATCCAATTTTGCATGAACATAAGACAGAAGACTTTTCCTTAAAAAATGTACTGTGAGGGCACAGTTTTGCCTTAATGTGTATGTACCTACAACTAGTTAGATGAGGTCAGCCTTGTTATTCTCAGACATAAGCAGGGTGTGACCGACTAGAAGCTAAATCAAAGAGAGGAGAAACATACTGTATTGTTTACATTTGGGGTGTGCATATAGTTTCATGCAGGTGGAGATCCTAGGTTAACTGGTCAGAGAGGGTGTGTACATAGGAATTGAGTGTAAGGGCCCTGCGCTGCTAAGTACATTATTAGAAGAGGTAAGTGAACGTAGCTCACAGCAACTGGGATGCCAGATTGCTAAACTATTCTCCATGCTTGCCTGCCACATTTTCCGTCAGGGTAGGATTCTCAATCCTTACAGAAGAATCAGATTATTGTGTCGAAGCTGACCACAGAGAGAAAAGCTGCTTTAATGGCAGTCATAGACGTAGACTTCCCAAATGATAAATGTTGAACACTTAGAGATTTCTTATTTGCAGTACAGTGTGTGTGTGTGTGTGTGTGTGTGTGTGTGTGTGTGTGTGTACACATGTAAGAGTGAGAGGTGGGGAGGGGGAAGAGAAAGTAGAGAGAGGGGGAAAGAAAGAGGGAGAGGAGGCAGAGAGGGAAGGAAGGAAGGAGAGAGAGAAAAAACAATAAATGTGTATCTGATTGAGACACTAGAGTTCTGCTGTAACCAGCCCTTAAAAACAACAAAAGGATTTTATAGCTACCATATGGAGGTGGGTATGGAGCCAGGGTTGGTTTTCTTCCCGTGAGGCCTGCCATTCATATTGTGCTACGCATCTCCTGGCAGCACCTTGCCAAGTAATTGAGCACTCTCTGTTGGACTGTGCCCCCTTTGCTCTCTTCTCTACTACTGAGAAGGATTTCTCGAGGGTCTCTGCTTTCTAGACCTTACTTTGAGAGTGCTATTTGGACTGCTAGAGTTCATGTCTGTCTAATTTTCTATCTCTTTATCTTCTGCTACCTGGTGTTGTGAGCAAGCCTGCCACTGCGTTTAATAGGAACCTCTCAGTATGTTGCTGATCAACGAATGAGTGTGTGCAGCAGGTGTGTGATGCTCTGTGGAGCCACTGCTCCCCCAGGCCTTTCATCGGGGTTTGCGTTTAGCCCAGTTGCCATGGCAAGGTCACGTGATGGCACTCCTTCCAGATTTGCACCATTGCACGACTCCACAGTCACGAAGCTCCTTGAGGACAGGTGGCATGTCTTGTTGATATAAAATTTATGTTAGTTCACTGACCCATGAGCTCTCAAAACATGAGTGCTGAACGATTTACCATTTCAGTGAAAGAATAGAAATTACAAGGAGACATATCTGTGACACAAGCACTTTAACATCGTGTCAGTGCTTTAATAAGGTGCTGACGTGTGGTGGAGAGCATGTTATTTAGCCTTGGATGGCCTGTGTAGAAGCCTTCCCCTTCATACCAGCTGAATAAACAGGCGCATGCTAATTAAATTCCCTTCTACACAATGCAAGTGATCCTGGCAATCGGGATCCCCCAGGATCTGTAGGGTATAATAGTACAAACATAGGAAAGTCGCCAGGCAGCCCTTGGCACTTTTTTTTTTTTTTAAATGCTCAACAAATGTTTGCCTCTCGGGTAGTGTAGACTTCTTTAGAGAATGTGATTTACAATATTTTTTTTCTTTTGGAGGTATGTTCCCTGCTCTCAGACTACTGGAAAACAGTGGTTGGAAGTGTATTTATACGAGTAACTACTCAAACCACAACTAACTATCTGTGTGGTTAAATGAAAGATGACCCAGATTCTGGTCTGCATTCCTCTGTGGACAGATGTTTAATGTTTATGGGTCTCCTTTCTTTCTCACTTGTACAGAGATACTTTTAGACATTCTTCATGGCTAATGGCAATGACTACATTGAAAAGCTCAGTATGCTTCCAGACACATAATACATTCCTAATAAATTTACTTTTCTTTCTCATTATACTTAGGATGGCAATCTCTTAGTAGTGTTCTTATCCCACATGACTCTCATGACATCTTTCATTCACAGTCCTAAGTCCCAAGGAATAATGGACTAGAAGAGTTTATGGGAGGGGTGGGCATGTAGAGAAGTCAACATCATAGGAATCCATCTCTCTTGACATTCCCACTTCCTTCTTATAGTTTCTTCATTTCTAGTCTCTAAGACATCTACCTAGCTAGCCATATCAGGAAGCACATTAGCCACTGTAGCAAAGTCTATAAGAAAAGACCTAGTAGAAGGCTGGGAATAGCTTAATTTGTAAAGTGTTTGCCTTGCTGGCATAATGACTGGTGTTCAATGTGCATAGCCCACATTAAAAAAAAAACAGATCAGAACAAAACAAAACAAGCACTACAACAAAAATCAAGTATGGTAGTATGCACTTATATGGGAGAAGGATATTGCTGTTCTCTGGGCTCACTGGTCCAGTCAGGATAACCTACATAGAAAGTTGCACCACTCCACAGTCACAAAGCTCCTTGAGGCATGTCGTGTTGATATAAAATTTATGATTGTCGTGCAAGCCAATTGGAATTGCTACATTATAATTAAATTAGTAGGTGAAAGGGCTACAGTTACCTCCTAAGGAGCCACATCCAAGTCCTCTTGCTTCCACATACACTTGCACAAATGTGCGCACACAAAATTACATGTGCATGACTAAGTGACAATAATGGAAACACAGACATCTAACATTGTGTATGTTCTGTACACAATAAAATAATTAGTGTGTGTGTGTGTGTGTGTGTGTGTGTGAGAGAGAGAGAGAGAGAGAGAGAGAGAGAGAGAGAGAGAATGAGAATATGCAAAAACACATGTATACCATGGCCTGTGATAAGGTCAGAGGACAACTTGCAAGAGTCAAGTGTCTTATTTTCCCAGATATGTCCTCATTGAGATCAATAACTTAGGTCATCAAGCTCGGTGGTCAGTACCTTATTCCTTAAATAATCTTGTCTCCCCCCTTTTCTTAAAAGACAGGAGAAATATGTTGCCTTAAAGGATAATTGCCTGTGTATGCAGACATACATACAGATACAGTTCAGGATTTCAAAGCAGCACCTGGACTAAGTACATTGCATACAAGTCCCAGCTCACCAGCTTTCCAGATTCTCACAAACTTGATTGATGCCCTGCTACCTTGACAGATGGTTCTGTCCTCTGAGTCCAAGTTCCTCTTCTTTCCCGTGAGGGTCTCCTTTTGCCCTATGTGCCAAGAACATCACTGTTAACAGTGATAAGCTGTTGACATTTGTGTGGGCATTATTTTCTGCTCAGAAAACCAGAGATTTCCTGGAAAATCTTGGCATATAGCTCTCCTAATGAAGAAATGCCTGTAGACCCTCACTGTTTTCTGCCTACCATAAATCTCATATGCCTTTGTGCTTGATCTATAGGGGCTTCGTTGAAGCTATAGTACGGTCAGATTTGGGAGCTGTGTTTCCGAAGGTAAGTGTAAGTACCTAACTGTAGGGAAGTGTTGCTTTCAGGCTTCTGCTCCTCTTTATTTGTCCTTAGATACAAGAGAACATGACTTGCATGTGTTTATCTTCTCTTCGAAATTTTTTATTACTCTGTCAATTTTGCAGAATGAGCACATGGATGGATTGGTCAAAAAAACCTAATGATGAACATTTAAAAAAGTTAGTGTCTCAGTAGCTAGAGTAGAAAAGAACATGGAAGTGGAGCTGGGTCCAGCTAGGGCAGGGCTATCAGCCTGCACTGGGAATGCTGAGGCAGGAGGATCTTGAGTTTGAGGCCAGCCTAGCTACCTCACAAAAGCTTGTCTCAGAAAAAATATGGAAGTAGAGTTTCTGGTGATCCTGTTAATCTATATTTATATTGACAGCTTCTTGGCTTTGAAGTTATTGGAAACCAGACACTATGTTGTTGTACTATTTTTTCTTTTTTTATATTTATTTTTTTATTAGATATTTTCTTTATATACATTTCAAATGTTATCCCGAAAGTTCCTTATACCCTCCCTCCGACCTGCTCCTCTACCCACCTACTCTCACTTCTTGGCTCTGGCATTCCCCTGTATTGGGGCATATAAAGCTTGCAATACCAAGGGGCTTCTCTTCCCAGTGATGGCCGACTAGGCCATCTCCTGCTACCAGTGCAGCTAGAGATGTGAGCTCTGGGGGTACTGGTTAGTTCATATTGTTGTTCCACATATAGAGTTGCAGATCCCTTCAGCTCCTTGGGTGCTTTCTCTAGCTTCTCCATTGGAGGCCCTGTGTTCCATCTTAGAGACGACTGTGAGCATCCACTTCTGTATTTTCCAGGCCCTGGCATAGCCTCATACGAAACAGCTATAACAGGGTCCCTTCAGCAAAATCTTTCTGGCATATACAATAGTGTCTGGGTTTGGTGGCTATTTATGGGATGGATCCCCCAGTAGGGTAGTCTCTGGATAGTCCATCCTTTCATCTTAGCTCCAAACTTTGTCTCTGTAACTCCTTCCATGGGTATTTTGTTCCCTATTCTAAGGAGGAATGAAGTATCCACCCATTGGTCTTCCCTCTTCTTGATTTCTTGTGTTTTGCAAATTGTATCTTGGGTGTTCTATGTTTCTGGGCTAATATCCACTTATCAGTGAGTGCATATCTAATGACTTCTTTTGTGACTGGGTTACCTCGCTAAGGATGATATCCTCCAGATACATCCATTTGTCCAAGAATTTCATAAATCCATTGTTTTTAATAGCTGAATAGTACTCCATTGTGTAAATGTACCACATTTTCTGTTCGATGTACTATTTTTTTGAGTCCTTTTGATATAATACTTTATAGACTGGTCATCATGGATTGTCTTATCTAGCATATAGAACACTGAGGTTATGGAACTGGCTGTGGCTTGGACGGCAGCATTGTTGCTCACACTGTGGCTGAGAACTCTGGCTTGACTCTAGGGTCTACTGCCCATGTATTTGACTTATCCTTTTTTCCCTAATGGCAGCCAGGCTTCCCCCTATATCTGGTGTTTACTGACAGGACCAAAGAGCGTTATAGAAAACCTCTGAGAAACAAGTGCTCAGTTGAGAAGTCCTTTGTGTAATAAGATACCATCCAAGTATAAGCCTACAATCGTTTACTTCAGTCTCTATTTCTCCATTACTCTACCAGAAATCTGATTGTTCCCAGACCCTCTGTGGCATGAGTAAAAGAAATAAATGGAGCTTTCTGACTTTGATTATATGAAAGTAAAACACACTAGCTAGGAGTAGTACACACGCTGTAGTTCTCATAAAGCAGAGGCAGGGGGATCACAAACTCAAGGAAAGCCTGGGCTACATAGTGAGCTTCAGGATAGTGTAGGCTACATAGGAGTTCTCCGTCTCAAAAATTTAAAATAAAATAAATAGAAGAGATGCTTTTTTTCCTGAAGTAATTCCTAATTACCTCATCAATAATATTATGTCTATGATAGAAAGTCATAAGAGTTGACCAATAGGAAATATTTCTTCTTATATTAAGGAGGTCAATTGCTTTGGATATGGCTTTGATTTTGGATATGACCCTAGAGCCATGTTTGGCATAGAACCCTGATGAAGTTGAGAAAAATTTCTTGGAGAAAGGTCATGTGGCTATAGTTTCAGTAGGTGAGCTCATTTATTGGACAAGAGGGAAGTGATCCAGAGCTTGCTGGACTGGAAAAGGACCCAGGGCCCAGGGAAACAAAGTCTTGGGGGCATATGTCTGGACATAGGCCTCAGTGGCATCAGTCACACTGATGGTGTTTGAGTCTATGGAGCCTTAAGAAATTACTGATGGAGAAAAAAAATAAGATTGAACTATAACTGAATAAGGAATTAACAACAGCTTAGTATTTGTAGTAGGAAAGCTACACTCATGCCCACTTGGGTTTTATGTTAGTCAGCATTCTCTAGAGAAATAGAACTGATAAAACAAATTATCTATCTATCTATCTATCTATCTATCTATCTATCTATCTATCTATCTATCTATCATCTATCTAGAGAGGGAATTTATTAAAATGACTTGCAGGCTATTGTTCACCTAGTCCAACAATGAACTGCCAATGAAACATTCAAGAATCCAGTAGTTGTTCAGTCAATGAAGCTGGATGTATCATCTGGTCTTCACTATATGCTGGAATCTCAAATAAGTAGGTGCTAATGCCAGTGAAGGAATGGACTTGCTAGTGATAGCAAGCAGACAAAGAGCAAAAGCTTTCTTTTGTTTCAATGTCCTTTACACAAGGCAAAACCAGAAGGTGTGGCCCAGATTAAAGGTGGACCTTCCCACCTCAAACAACCAGATTAAAGTCTTGCATTTCATATTATTGAATTAAGAAAACTCCATCACAGGGCTTACACAGCCTCTTAGATTTTAGTTAATTCCAGATGTAGTCAAGTTGATAACCAAGAATAGCCATCACAAAGTTTATACTTTGTACATTGCTCAAGACTAATGACCACACATATAGTGTCCCCTGCCACTGGCTCTGCTCCACTATCTCCATTTGTGAAATTCTCACTCACCTGTATGGCTTTTTTCCTGTTTTCTCCACAACGAGAAGGCTACACATCTGTATGCCTTTGCTGATATTAACAGACACACAAAGCTAGATGTGTGGGAGATAGTTAGTTCCAAGTCATTTGGTGCATCGAACGCAATGTTCATCAAGGCTCTTGTTGATAATCACAGCTAATTCAATTCAATTCAATTCTGCTTGGGCTCATAGGTAATTTCCTAGGTAACAGATTCAGAAAGTTCAGGGAGACTCTAGCCTAGGAAAATTAGGGGCAGTTTGTTCAGGATTAGCTTTTGTCCTTCAAATTTTCTTTGCTTTATTCAAAGCATCAAGGGCTTTCTCTGTGACTTCATCAAATCAGGGTAAACACAGTATGTTCCTCAGCCTCCAAAAGAAAGTTCCTTTCGTTGAGTAGGAGTGATCAAATTATCAAAGTGTCTTTTTATTGGTCCTTAGATGTTTCCAAAGTTTCCCCTAAACTGAACCTGTGCTCAGGGGATCTGATGGCATTCACTAGTTCTGTAGCCTGAGGAGCATGGCATATTTGGTCTAGGCTTAACAAAGCCTGCATTCATAAACACTGATTGAGAAAACATTAGCGTGTGTCTCTGTGTGCACGCATGCACGTTTGTATGTGTGCCTTTAGTAGTAGTAGTAGAAAAACAAGATAGTTTCTATTTAAGAAGGAGAAATGAACGGGTTTTACCCAAGATACTTCTTCATTGGAGATACGGTCTTTTCTTAGTACCTATGGGAAATTTGCTTCCAGCCTGTCCCTATGAACATCCAAGACTTCATCTATAAAGTGGCATAGCATTTTCATAGGAACTATGCACATCTTCCTATATATTTCTTCATATGTTTGTGCCCTAAGTGCCTTATAGGATGTAGATGAACATAAAGCATTGTTATATTGTTAATGTGCTGTTTCAGGAATAACAATAATGAGAAAAACAGCCCAGGTTTCTTAAGTATAGGTGCAGTTATTTTGGCACTAATACTGCTACTCAGAAGTCAGTTGAAGGCATAGATGTTCATATGATGGTCCAACTGCATAATCTTCAAGAGATGAAAGAGAGACTGACAGAAAGAGAATAAGTTTGGGAGGCTGTTTAGGGGAATTTTAATTTTACTGTACAGTAGGGTGCAAAGATTAGTGGGTAGGCTGATTCTGTTGTGAGAGTAGAACCATTGGACTGGGCAGGGGGTCCCCAACTGACAGGTTAGAGAAAGAACTGAAAGAGTTGAAGTGGTTTGCAACCCCAAAGAAGGAACAACAATATCAACCAACCAAATACCGCCCCCCCCCCAGAGCTCCCAGGGACTAAACCACCAACCAAAGAGTACACATGGAATGACCCATGGCCCCAGTCACATATGTAGCAGAGGATGACCTTGTCTGGCATCAATGAAAGGGGAGGTCCTTAGTCCTGTGAAGGCTTGATGCCCCAATGTAGGGAAATGCCAGGATAGGGAAGTGGGAATGGGTAGGTGGGTGGGTGGGGGAAACACCCTCATAGAAGCAGGGAGAGGGGGGATGTGGATGGGGGACTCCAAAGAGGAAACCAGGAAAGGGGATAACATTTGAAATGTAAATAAAGAAAATATCTAATAAAAAAAAAAAAAAGGAAAAAACCCAGAGGCACTGAGCACTCAGCAAAGCAAGGGTGCTGTGGCTTCTCTGTTTTCACTTTTCATCTGTCAAGAAGCTTTGTTCCCAAAGGTCCTACAATCATTGACTTATGCTCTATATTCATTGTTTGATATGGCGGCTCTAAAGGGGACAGATACCAAAACGATCAAGTGAGTCTTCGAGTCTTCACTTGTATTCTTTGCAATTGTGTTTTATTTTTATTTGTTTGGGTATGGCTGTGTGTCACGGGTGTGCCTGGTGCCCACAGGGCCACAAAGAGGACATCTGATCCCCTGGAACTAGAGTTACCAGATGGTTATGAGCTGCCAGGTAGATGCTGAAAATAGGACTCAGGTCTTAACCTTTGAGCCAGCTCCTCAGTAGCCTCATCCCTACACACACACACACACACACACACACACACATACAGAGAGAGAGAGAGAGAGAGAGAGAGAGAGAGAGAGAGAGAGAGAGAGAGAGAAACACAGACATCCACTCCTCATCACTTTTCATCTGTCAAGGAGCTTTGTTCCCGAAGGTCCCACAGTTATTGATCTATTCTCTGTCTTCATCTTCTGATATGGCGGCTCTAAAGGGGACACCAAAATGATCAGGTGAGTCTTTGAGTCTTCACTTGTATTCTCTGCATATTCTGTGTCTGGTGCACAGCACTACATAGAGTATTTAATGAATGTGTGAAAAGAAGAAATGAGATGTATATACACAGAATCTCCAAGGTTTTGAATATTATAATGATTAAAAGTATAACCCTGGGAACATGCATGCATTCTTAATTTATCCTAGAAGTTCTTACCTCTACAATGTCAAACAAGTAACCCAAAACCTTGAACACCTCTAAATATCGGCATTGGTTTGACACCCCACATCTACATGGGTATACCCCATATCTACAAGGGTATTTGAGAAAAGCAAAAGTCAATGACAGGCTCACATTCAGTCTACATAAAAAGAAGAACTTTTTAAAATGGTTACCACATGGAAAGAGACACAAAATAGTGACACTCTCCTGGCATGTTCCCTGGAGGTTTAAGCATGTTTTTTTTTTTTTTTTTTTTTTGAACTTGGCATGAGAGGCCCTCACATTTTTTGCAGAGTTCACAGCTGTTTGGACTTAAGATGTAATTACATTTCATTATCAGTGTCAGATAAAACACACACAGCCATGTTGGCCCAACCAAGTAGAGCCATAGTGATGGGGAAAGAGAAGTTGGCCATGAAAAGTTAGACTCAGAGATACAACTTTGATTCTTTAAAAAAAAAAAAAAAGTTCTTCATCATGAGACTTCCCTGCATGCTTTTTGGAGGGAGTTACAGTAGAGACAATGGATGTGAGAATATGAGAAGATTTATGTGACAATTCTCAGCAAGATTTATTTTGATACAGTGTACTGTATCAATATGTAAAAATCTAATAAATATCCGTCTTTAAAGAGGGGACTGCTCTAATTTTACTGTTTCAGAGAAGAGGTTTGGCAAAAAGTCAGAATGTGCATTAAAAACACACTTTCAAGAAGTCTAATAAATAAACCCTTTGAAATATGGTTTCCTAGTGAAAGGCATGTTAAATCATTTTGATAAAGAATCTAAATTAGATCTTTAAATAAGAAAGGCGAGTCCCCTTAACTTATTATTTATAGATCGTTTGGAAATAAAATCTATGCAAACTGATTTCTTCTTCCATTCTTTATAAGGAAATTGTATTGTCAAGTTTTAATAGCCCACATGGTTAGCTGGAGAATGTTCTCATTTAGAAGGGAGGCAGGGCCATGGGGACAGTATTCAAAGATCACTCATGATGTACTGGACTCTGTGTAGAGCTTCATGGAAACCCCTTACCTTATTTTGCCGTGTCAAGAAATTACACTCACAGGCTCTGGACAAAGAGTCCTTGCTGCAGACTAGCTGTGTGACATTGAGCAAATATACCTTTCCATGCCTCAGTTTCCGAAATTATAATTGAGACCAATATTAATACCTGGCTGATAGACTATTGGAAGGTTAATTGATTTTGGATGTTAAGAGTGCTTGGCAGTGTGTTGGGTCTACAGAAACTGACAAGAGATGCTAACTCAGAACAGAATCACTCTGTTCATACTAGGGCCCAGAGACTGAGAATGCTTACAAGTATGTAGTTGGTTGTTGATTAAGTCAAACTCTACATGCCAGGTATGTTTGCAAATGCCCACATCTGTGCTCATTTACAGTCATGCACCTTATTACTTCCATCTCAGACTGTGCTATCATTCGTCCATTCTGTCATGCTGTGTGTGTTACATCTCTAGAGTATAAAACATGTAATCTAGTACATTGGATGACCAACTAAAAGTTTTTTATTTTGAATTATATTGTATACAATATAGAATACATATTATAGACAAGTCCTAACAGATGATAGTTCAATATATGATTTTCAACCTTATGATGGTACAAAAGCAGAAACTGTACTTAGGATTTGGGGATTTAACCTTTGCCTGGGGTAGCAGTATTTGGTTTGATCCTCTCTCGGGATGCTGCAACAGCGGCATTTACCACCACTCACTCAGCCAAGCTATTCCAAAGTGAAACCGCTGACACCCTGCAGTAGAGAGTGTTGCCAAGGTCTTTATGATTGGGTAGTCATTAAATTACATGAGCTATTCAACAATTTTATTACAAAACAAGATTAGTATTAGATGGTTTTGCCCAATTTTTTTTTTGTTAGTGTAAATGTACTTTGATCATGTTTAAAAGAGAGTACGCTAAGTTAGGATGTTTGGTAGGCTAGATGTGTTAAATACATTTTAGATTATTGTATATTCAACTTATTATGTTGGATTTCTTGTGACAAGTACCATTGTAACTCAAGGAAGAACTCTATACAATATAGTGACCATATAATTTTCTAATTATACTATGTTACATATGATTGATTCATATATACTATGAATGTGACTGTATGCTAACATAGACATAGACTTACTTTAGGCCATGCATTGGGGATTGCATGTAACAAGAAAGAGCCTGTCATCTGACTCCACTTAGAGAAGTGAGGAAAGACATGTCAATAATAACAGTAAACTGTGTTGACTTTCTCTGGTCAACAGGGATACATGTTGGACCTAAGCCAAACATAGGTACAAGAGTCATTGTGCAACATTTTTTCCCCCTGGGGAGATTTAGCAGCCATATCTACTTACCCCAGATATGGAACCAATGACAGGCCAAAGTAAAGACACTATCAAAGTCCAGCTTTGTGAACAATGAGTTTGATTAGGGTTTCTTACAGGGATATGTGTGAAGGAGTTACTTACAGGAACAGAGATGACTCAAAGACAGTTGCTTCACCCTAGCATGATTGACAGCTCACAAAAGATGGGACCATGGAACAAACTGCACAACATTCAGGCAACTCAACAGGTAGCAAGTGTCTTTTCTAGCTGGCTCAGTTAGTTTGAACCTTTTCCAAGAAGCTGGGCTGATTTCTGCTCCTTCTAGGCTACTTGAGTGGTCTGCTTAGGAGGCAGGGTTTATATAAACGTCTTCTTTGCAGCTTGGTTCCTCTCTGCTTCCTTCAGATACTGGACTTGTCTGAGAGTGATTCTGAGCCCTCTTTACTGTCCACTCTTACAGGGGGAAGGTACTAAAGAGTCTGGTTAGTTTCAGCAACTTCCTTCTGTTTTGAGTTGTTGACTTTCTGGTTTCAGGAGCTTCCCTGCAGGATGGGATGTTTTAATCTGGGAGGGATATGCTTCGCAGCAAGAGTCAAGCCTTCTCTTGCTGCAGACTGAATCAATGTAGGAAACCTAGTTTTTCCATTAGACTCCATTAGCTAAGGCAGAATTCAACTTACTGGAATTCTTAATTTCCTATGTATTTTGGATAACTGAGTAACAACTCAAACCAAGATCGTCCTGGGTATTGCTGATGGCAGATAGTGCTGACTACACACATCTTGGTCAAGTAGAAAGAGCCTATGTGTCTGTCAGGCTCTATTGAATGCCAATTCTTTCTTTGCTTTCAATTGTGCCATGAAACATGTTAATACCAAGTGGCTATCTCTATAAGAGGGAAATGATTCTTTCATACACTTAGCATGTGTACATGCCCCAAGCTTTGTGCATGACACAGTCTGCACGTGTATACAAAGAACATTGTTAGTTCAAGGGAATCGTGGAGAATGGATGAATCTCCTGACTTTCTGATACTTTCATACAGAGTCAAATGCTAACACAGGGATTACCTGTGACTACGTAGTCTTTTTGTAGACTCAGAAAGAACTAAGCTTTGGACTGGATAAAAAGATGGGCTCTCTTAAAATGACAGGTTGGAGCCTCTCTGGATTATGTAGCAGAGATTTTAGAACCTCTTGTCTAACTAATGGGGGATCAGTTATTCTTCTCCTTGTGTTCCCCAAGTGAGCTCAGAACTCTTTACCCAGACTCCAAGTCCTGCTTCTTCCTTTCGAAGGCAACACACTGTCTCAAAGAAGCGTATGGTTTGGTGGAGGCCAGAAGATGCTGTGTGTAAAGGAGCTGATATTCAGTCTTAGACTTAGTCACCCCTACCAGGCACTGATGTAAAAGACGCTAGATTAAATATTCCACTAGGGTCAGAGTGTCACATAGATTATCTTGTTCCTTTATGGACTTTGTAAAAGCCTCCATGGAAGCCTCATGCAGTGACATCACCCATTTGTCATTGCCAAAATGGCGGCAAATCGAAAATTGAGATTTCGCAATTCTGATTGAAAACGTGACTTCTGTGTGTACACGGGGATGCAAATTGAGTGGGAGGTTTCTTTGTGAAAGATAGTTTCAGCTATTTTAAAGGGAGTGTTGCGTTTTGTAAACGCCGTGTAGATCATTGAGGCTTTAATTCTCGGGCCTTTTAAACTTAATAATAAATTACACTAAGGAAGGCAACCTCTCCATTTCTTTGGATAATCATACTCAGGCTGGTGTCAAGGGCCAGCATTTCTTATATTAAGGCAATCCATATCTGTGCATATCCACTGCAACCAGTGAAAATGAAGCTGCATCCTTGACGAGTAAGTTCTATTTTCCTGTAAGAGGAGAGACATTTGGCAAGCCAGTGAAATGTCAGAAAATTACACGTTCAAAAGCTCCACTGAAATTAAAAGAACACCATGAGATGTGACATTCTTAACTTCTTCTCCACTCAGTAATTGTTAATTAGATTAATTACTGTCTGGCAAGCTGAACTGAAAACTTTATTTTTGCACACTTCGGGGTGAGGTCAGTTCCTCTGCTTGCTAGAGGCTGATCTTGGGGCCTTGGAAGCAGCTGTAGGAAGACCCTTAACCCTAAGATGACTGCAGCCACTGGCAAAGAGGAAACAAAATGTCTCAGTAGTGTTGGAGGGTCTGTGCTTCTGCCACCAATCCACTTGTGGATTAAATTAAGCATTCCTCTTGCTAGGGCTCCCTACCCTCAAAAGTATCTCAGTAAATGGCTTGATATCTTAGCCCTTCTAAGAAATGAATCATATTTCCTCTGTCAGACTTGATTGCTGTAGACTATTAATTCAGTCTGTATTGATCTCAAGTCCATATTTCTTACTGTTTAGATCGGAAATTATCTCATGCTATTAAAATGCCACGAAGTTTCCGAAGCTCTTACATCCACTGTTCCAGAGGCCAAGTTCATCCCTGTGCAGCATGGCAGGATTTGGTATTTAAATCTGATTTTCACCCCTTAATTTCTTGTTCCTTTCTCAGGGCAAAGACTCTTTTATTATCTGGGGCAGGGAAAGGAGACATGGTGCTTAAATAAAACTGAAAGACAGAGCATCTTTACGGGGAAGCTCGCCAGACTCCCTTACTCTATCAATTTTCTCTGGACCTGGAAACTTCTAAAGAAACATTATTTAAAGGGCTTCTTGATAATGAGAATTCTCCTAATTTTTTCAATTTTTCCCCAAATGTCTAAGAAGACATGAAAAGGGGAGAACTAAAAATTGTATCAAGTTTTCCCAATTATCCATGGTAATATGGATTCATTATAGAGGATGTGGATAAGTCTAAGTAGTGTAAAAAAGAAAATAAAACCTGTCCACTTGTGTGTAGTCATTAACGTATGTATTTTAGCAGAAATATTATGCAGTGCACTGGGCATAGGATGTGACCCTGTATGTTTGGAGGGTCACTTTAGGTTGGGCTTTTTTGTGTACTCACTTATCTCCTGGGTCATCATTGCCAGCCTTAGAGATCGACTTGGAGAACCCATCCTGGGGTCTAGCACTTTGATTTGAGCAGCTGCTGGCACATGTTTTATTTTTTCCCTGTGGTTTAGACATTCTTGCTTCTCTGAGCAGGCACACAACGGCCTAGGTGTGACAATGGCTTTCAAGCATTGGCCTAACACGTCAAAAAAAAAAAAAGGTTGATCATATGTTTTTCATATTTTCTATATTGAGCACCTGAATTTAAGGCACTTGTCACACAACTGTACTTGGTTGAATCAGCAGTAATTTATACTGTTTCATAAATCATAACTCTGAATAGGAAATGGAGGTCTATTCTTTCCTGGCAGCCAAGAGAGTGATTCCACAGCATCTCAGGAGTAATATGTGGTACCTTACAGGATACCTAGGGTCAGCTTGGCTTTGGACACAAAGTTCATATTAGAATGGGAAGTGCAAAGCTCATGTTATAACAGGAAATAAGAGTGAACTTTACCCATAGCCATGCCAAGTGGGCCAGTTGTAGCAAAGAAACAGAATGGAGCTTCCCAGTCATCACTCACACTCTGAATGTTAACAGAGGCCTGGCTAAAAACACCAGTGCAATGAGATTTGGACCGTTGACATGGGCAACATGAAGTGGCATTCCTGCCCAAGTTTATGGAAAAGATTTTGTCTTGACAGGTAGAATCAGATTGACCACAACTTGCATCTAGCTCAGATCCTAGAGGGAATTTTTTTTTCTTCACACTATCAGGAGAGAGGAATTGGTGGGAGGAAGTATCCGAGTTGTAATGATTACCTCTTCCTACCAACTTTGGGAAGCAGAGTACAATTATCTGAGCTGAAACAAAGCCAAGAGCTTGGGTTAATGTCTTTACTCTTATAAGACTTGCCAAGGGGCTGGCTGTTAGTGACCCTCTGGGTTAGAACCCAGCTTCACAAGGAAGAAGAGACTGAGAGCAGGCTTAGGATTTCCAACTTCCCATCAGGCATTACCTTGACGTTTGCTTAGAAGGATATGCACCAGCACTCAGGGCCTGGAAGGCCTTTTTGATTTACTCCAAATATCAACCATTCTGACGATGGTCTTCAGTGTTGCTGTTGAGATAGGAGATCTCTGTTTAATAGTACTGGCAGATAATACTACCATGTTGGGTTGGCATGAACCTGGGGTCTGCCATGATTTCCAACAGTCATGGCCTCAGGACCTGGTAGCTGTAGTGAGCCTGCATCAAAACCATTTAGACTTACTCTTTATTTCCCCTTCCTAGGTCCCAGAGCTCCCTGTCCCATCATTCAGCTGTGCTCTACTGTAATATTTCTCTCATTCCTTCTCTCTTATGCATTTAAATAAATGTTAGTTTCAGATTACTTGGAGATTTTTTACCCAAATTATAAGCGTACATTTGTCTTTTCAGCACATCTTTAACAACAACATCCATACACATTAGGTCCAGTCTAGAAAGAGTATTTACATGTTTCTGGGATCCCGAGAAGTGGACAGGATGTATCATTTCATAGATGAGAAAATTGAGACCAGCATTATTGAACAATTTACCCAGGGTTCATAGCTAGTACGTGGTGGGCCTGGTGCAACAGCCAGCCATGACTGCCAAGTGATATCAGAAAGGCAGATGTTGAGTGATCTTAGTTGCTATTTCTCCCACAGTTTGTCGAGGGAGAAATGAGTGGTTCAGATCTCTGGGCTGAGCTTCTTATGGTAAGTTAAGCTTTACTTACATATGAGACTTACATGCTTATGACATGTGTGTTCTACAGGGCTTCCCTGGAGTCACTGTTCTGTCCTGTCTGCCTTTCCAAGTGCTCACAAGTCCCTTTTCCCAGACCTCTATGCTGCTGTGTTCTATCTTTCAGACACTCTCCATCTCCCTTGGTCTAGATGCTTCTTTTTTTTTTTACCCCCTAATAGCCGTGCCCCATCTGCTGACCTCACCCCACCTCCTGTGGATGTCTTTTTTGATTTAGGGCCAAGCTGTTGCTCCCAGGTCAGAAGGGCCTCCCTCTGGGAGGAGCTGAGTTTCTTATTCTCCTTCTTGGCAGTCTCTGGGGTTGCTTCTTGGGAATGACATGTGTCTCTTCATACCACACCTCATTTGGTGCCTTTGTTTTCTCATTTCTTTTCCAAGTCTTGGCAACCGAACAGCACCTCAGCACAGTTATAAACTTTGACCACGAGTTGTCACTGATGCTTTCCAGGATTGAAACTGCTGTTATTTCTTCACCTTTTTCCCATCGGAGGCTAAATGTCATCCCTGAAACAGCCCTGAAAGGCCTGGCAGCTTACTGGCCATAGACAGGAGACTCCATTCTGAAAACAAGCTTCCTGAGCCATAAAATTGGAAGAGAAACAAAGAGGTGCCAATCGTTCATGGCACAGATTCCTGACTACAGGCAGTCCTTTATTCAACAGACACTTAGAAAATGTCAGCTTCTTAATGGGGCAAGCATGGTGGTGGCTTTCAGGACTGTGATGTGCCAGAAGGCAGAGGAAAGAATGTCACAATGTGACAATAATGATTTCAACAAGAGTAAAAATTAGGATTAGGTGGCAAGCACATTCGAGGGCTAGCTAGAGGCAGAGACCATTAAACAATTTTGGGAAAGTCAGTACTCAGCAAATAGATCTTCAGAAAGTAGTAACAGCAGACATGAAACTCCAAGGGAGACTCTCTCTCCCCATCCCCACTCTAACACATGCACAAATGGGATGGGGGGAAAACACATTTGGGAATTGATAAACAATGATAGGAGATGGCTTTCTAAAGCAGTGGTTCTCAACCTTCCTAATATTATGACCCTTTCATAGAGTTCCTTGGGTTGTGGTGACCCTCAACCAGAAAACTATTTACATTGCCACTTCGTAACTTTAGTTTTGCTACTGTTATGTACCATAAAGTAAATATTTGATATGTAGAATGTTATCCCCTTTCCTAGTTTCCCCTCCAAAAAAACCCCTATCCCCTCCCCCCCTTCCCCTGCTTCCCAACCCACCCACTCCTATTCCCAATCCTGCCATTCCCCTATACTGGGGCATAGAACCTTCACAGGACCTAGGGCTTCCCCTTCCATTGATTACTTACTAGGCCATCCTCAGCTACATATACATCCAGAGCCACATGTCCCACCATGTGTTTTCTTTGATTGGTGGTTTAGTTCTAAGGAACTCTGGGGGAACTGGTTAGTTCATATTCATGTTCTTCCTATGGGGCTTAAGACCCCTTCAGCTCCTGGGTACTTAAACACTATTTATGACCGAGGCAATTTTAAATCATGAATGTAGCCAATTGGTGAGACAGAACATGTAAGCATTGGTCTGATGGAGAAAAATCATCACTTGAATAGTCACTTTTCATAAAATGAGTTGGGTAGAGTACCTTCTACTTCTATCTTGTGAAATAGTTTGTGCAGAACTGGAATTAGATCTTCTTTGAAGGTCTGATAGAACTCTGCACTAAACCCATCTGGTCCTGGGCTTTTTTTGGCTGGGAGACTATTAATAACTGCTTCTATTTCTTTAGGGGATATGGGACTGTTTAGATGGTCAACTTGATCCTGATTCAACTTTGGTACCTGGTATCTGTCCAGAAATTTGTCCATTTCGTCCAGGTTTTCCAGTTTTGTTGAGTATAAGCTTTTGTAGAAGGATCTGATGGTGTTTTGGATTTCTTCAGGATCTGTTGTTATGTCTCCCTTTTCATTTCTGATTTTGTTGATTAGGATTTTGTCCCTTTGCCCTCTAGTGAGTCTAGCTAAGGGTTTATCTATCTTGTTGATTTTCTCAAAGAACCAACTCCAATAACCCCATTAAAAAATGGGGCTCAGAACTGAACAAAGAATTCTCACCTGAGGAATACCGAATGGCAGAGAAGAACCTGAAAAAATGCTCAACATCCTTAATCATCAGGGAAATGCAAATCAAAACAACCCTGAGATTCCACCTCACACCAGTCAGAATGGCTAAGATCAAAAATTCAGGTGACAGCAGATGCTGGCGTGGATGTGGAGAAAGAGGAACACTCCTCCATTGTTGGTGGGATTGCAGGCTTGTACAACCACTCTGGAAATTAGTCTGGCGGTTCCTCAGAAAACTGGATATAGTACTACCGGAGGATCCAGCAATACCTCTCCTGGGCATATATCCAGAAGATGCCCCAACTGGTAAGAAGGACACATGCTCCACTATGTTCATAGCAGCCTTATTTATAATAGCCAGAAGCTGGAAGGAACCCAGATGCCCCTCAACAGAGGAATGGATACAGAAAATGTGGTACATCTACACAATGGAGTACTACTCAGCTATTAAAAAGAATGAATTTATGAAATTCCTAGGCAAATGGATGGACCTGGAGGGCATCATCCTGAGTGAGGTAACACATTCACAAAGGAACTCACACAATATGTACTCACTGATAAGTGGATATTAGCCCAAAACCTAAGATACCCAAGATATAAGATACAATTTCCTAAACACATGAAACTCAAGAAAAATGAAGACTGAAGTGTGAACACTATGCCCCTCCTTAGAAGTGGGAACAAAACACCCTTGAAAGGAGTTACAGAGACAAAGTTTGGAGCTGAGATAAAAGGATGGACCATGTAGACACTACCATATCCGGGGATCCATCCCATAATCAGCTTCCAAATGCTGACACCATTGCATACACTAGCAAGATTATGCTGAAAGGACCCTGATATAGCTGTCTCTTGTCAGAGTATGCCTGGGCCTAGCAAACTTAGAAGTGGATGCTCACAGTCGGCTATTGGATGGATCACATGGCCCCCAATGAAGGAGCTAGAGAAAGTACCAAAGAAGCTAAAGGGATCTGCAACCCTATAGGTGGAACAACATTATGAACTAACCAGTACCCCGGAGCTCTTGACTCTAGCTGCATATGCATCAAAAGATGGCCTAGTCGGCCATCACTGGAAAGAGAGGCCCATTGGACACGCAAACTTTGTATGCCCCAGTACAGGGGAACGCCAGGGCCATAAAAGGGGAGTGGGTGGGTAGGGGAGAGGGGGTGGGTGGCTATGGGGGACTTTTGGTATAGCATTGCAAATGTAAATGAGCGAAATACCTAATAAAAAATGGAAAAAAAAAAAAGAATAGTCACTTTTCTACTAAAGAGATAGACACGTGGGCATGTTAGCCCTAGCTTCATATTTTGCAATGAACATATTTTATCCGTATCTAGCCCATATCTGTAGGAGAACCAGTGTCTGAAGACTCAAACATCAAGGAAAAAAAAATCAATTGTTCTCAGGGTATGGGCAAGGCAAGAGGATTCTGCTAACACAAGCCCCTCTTGTCTTTTCCTTTTGGGATACTGTGATTGGAACTCTTCTGTGGTGTGGAACAGGCTTGATTGGCTATGTGCTTGACACCCTTTTGTCCTGTTATGTGATCTTCTTTACCATTTCCCTGGAAGCCATTCTCCCACCTCTTTATAAATGACTCAGGGGAGCCAGGGACTTGTTGAAGACTCTTGGACTCCAAGATGAAAGAGTTAGGATAGAAATCAAGACCTTAATTTCAAAGGCTCATGATTTCCACATGTGGCCCTGCTCTCTTGAAAAGATAGATCTGTTCTCCAGAAAACCATAGTGCTTTAGAGACACAGGCACAGTAATCATGAGCATTGTTTATATGTTCCTGTCCCTTCATGTCCCCTAAGGAGTGATCACACTACATCATAGTCTTCTGAGGAATGTACATATCTCACCTAGGTTTAAGGATGAAGTAGCCTGCATAGAGGCAAGGTAGGAAGTGGGCTTGAGATAAGTTTAACTTAAATTTTGCTACTATTTTGGGTAATGAAAGATAGAAAAATAAATAAATTTTGGGTCACAAAGACAAGAAAAACATAATAATTACAAGTAGAGATATCTTGCAGTTAGTCTTCTTGATTTAACACTTGAGAAAAATATTTGATTGATCATAAGACAGTGCATTTCACTATACAAAATTTAGAAGCTTGGACGAGAAATAAACTCATTTTAAAATTTGCTTGTATGAAAGCTGCCTAGAGACCAGAAAGTTGTTCCTTTGGCTTATTGCTGTTTCTCTAAAATTGAGAGGACAGAGCCATTAGCTCACTAAAGGTAAAGGGGATGCATGAGTTCACTATTCAAGACAGGCATGCTTACATGTTGGTGCTTATGCATCAAGACTTGACAAATAGACAGACAGACAGACAGACAGACAGACAGACTGGTTTAGACATGTATGTGGCCGTGTGTCTCAGTATGCAGTGAGAACGGCAGATGAAAGCAATGCATATTATAGGATCAAATGACTGAGGTTGTGTAGAGTCTTCTTTTCCTTCCCAGGAGACTAGAAATGTTTCCTGGGGAGTTGTATGATGATCTGTTCCTTCAGGGAATGGTTAGTTTACTGTGGTCTTAGTTGTGGGTTTTGGATACTTAACTCCTTACCACTACCACCACCACCAGTACCAGCACCACCACCACCACCACCACCACCACCACCACCACCACCACCACCAGTACCACCACCACCACCACCACCACCACCAGTACCAGCACCACCACCACCACCACCAGCACCAGCACCAGCAGCACCAGCAGCATCCCTAGCAACACCAACACCAGCAGTCCCCTCTCTCACCTTTCCGGCTTGGTAAGCAGCGGTCCATGCAGTGTGACTATGTCACTAACTCAGTGTGTCTCAGTCCATTCCATGACTGTATTCCCAGCATGAGTGGGAGTTGCATTCACTTGGCTGAGGAGAGCCACTTTTCCCTAATAGAAGCAATGTATTATGTTATAGTTTATCCCATTGTGGTATTGTAGTGTGGACTCTGTGTTGAGAACACAGTGTTTCCTAGTGAGCTTGTTGTCTCTTGTGGTCTACTTCTTTTTAATTAACAATAATTAATTAATCATTTTAGATTCCGTATTTTATCCCCGACCCAGCCCACCCTCCAACTGTTCCACATCCCATACCTCCTCCCTACCCCCCACCCCTGTCTCCAAGTGGATGTCCCCACCCCCACCCCACCTGACTTCTAAACTCCTTGGGGCCTCCAGTCTCCTGAGGGTTAGGTGCATCATCTCTGAATTAACACAGACCTGGAAGTCTTCTACTGTATGTGTGTTGGGGACCTCATGTCAGCTGGTGTATGCTGCTTGTTTGGTGGTCCTACTTGGGAGGGAGAAGAAAGCAATCACAAGTGGGGAGGGAGAGGGGGATCTGGGAAAGAGGGAGAGGCATAGGGGAACCTGATCTAGTATTGGGTGAGAGAAAAGGACTGAAGCCCTGAGAGCAAGCAGAAATAATGGAAACAGGCACCCTCAGGAGATAGGAGGTTGGGGGTACCCTCTAGAATGCACCAGAGACCTTGGAGGTGAGAGACTCTCAGGACTCAAAGGGAGGAACCTTAGATAAAATGCCCAACAGTAAGGAGAGGGAACTTACAGAGCCCACCTCCAGCAGGAAGACAGTGCATCAAATGAGGGAGAGGGGACCATCCCACAGCCATAACTCTGACCCATAATTGCTCCTGTCTGAAAGAATTGCAGGGATGGAAAAGGAGAGGATCCTGTGGAAAAGATGGTCTAGCAATAGGCCCAAAGTGGGATCCAGCTCAAGGGGAGGTCCCAAGGCCTGACACTATTACTGAGGCTAAGGAGCACTCACAAAAAGGGATCTATCATGACTGGCCTCTGAAAGACCCAACAAGGGGCTGAAAGAGTCAGATGTGGATATTTGCATCCAACCAATGGATAGAAGCTGCTGATCTCTGTTGTTGAATTAGGAAAGGCTGAAAGAAGCTGAGAAGAAGGGCAACCCTGTAGGAGGACCAGCAGTCTCAATTAATCTGGACCCCTGAGATCTCTCAAACACTGGGCCTCCTGTGGTGGTCTTCTCCTTCTCCTTCTCCTTCTCCTTCTCCTTCTCCTTCTCCTTCTCCTTCTCCTTCTCCTTCTCCTTCTCCTTCTCCTCCTCCTCCTCCTCCTCCTCCTCCTCCTCCTCCTCCTCCTCCTCCTCCTCCTCCTCCTTCTTCTTCTTCTCCTTTTTTTTTTATCTTGTCACAACACCGATTGAAGTTAAATAACACAACACGTTGCCACTTCACCCAAAAGTGGTGTTTTTGACTCTGCCCCTTCTTAACGGCTCAGTGGGTCACTAGCAAAAGGCTCACTGAGTGCTTTTAAAAGGGGGAAGGTCTACATCTTATTATGTGACCTTGAACATCCATTTTTCACATTGGGAGGCCCCCTTTGGAGAATGCCACAGGTACCAAGTTGGTGGATTCAGTACGTGCAAGCTTTGCCACTGCTCTTCTCATTTTTACTAAAAATTTCCCGGCTCATCACACATTTCCTTCTCTAGATTTCCAAATAACTTCTTTCGTTTTAATGGCAGTGAGCTACCAACTCTGACACACATGAAGAATCCAATTTTCTTTGAAATGAAGAGAAGGAAAATACCACTAGTGAGCTTTCATCATTAATTTGCTCTTTACAAAATATAAAATCACCTGGTTATTGCAGTCCAAACAGACATCAGCCCTGTTCGTGAAGGGCTTACACTGTGGAATACAAATCACACTGGCCAAGTATAAGGAATAGAGTTGCTGCCGCTTCCCACTCTACTAACACAGAGTCCAGGTAATGTGGGAGCTACTAACAGCCTAGGAATATGGGAAGCAATGACGCCTTGTCCTTCTTTCATTTTGGTTTTTAATTTAACTTTATTTTCACTCTGTTTTTCCTTTAATTGTGAAGGTGCTTCAACCCAGGATGGACTGTGACAATCACAAGTACATCACTAGGGCTGAGGCCTCAGAATCCAGCCTAGTGTTTCGTCCCCTACATAGCAGGGATACTGCAGGGAGTTTAAAGCACTCTGAGCTCCAGAGCCTGCACATCCTCTATCCCACTCAAGCCTCATCTCAGAGCTCTACCTGGGGCACCATGGTTACTGGGGCCTTCCCTACAACTCATGGTAAGACCCAAACTGAGATGCTTGCTCTGTAACATAAGAATTCTCTCCCCTGGACCTCCACGTGAAGAAATCTAAATAATACAATATCCTAGGGGCCCCCAAGAAGTAGAGAGCAAGGATATTTCACAGATAAAGATACTAAGAGTCACTAGGATGCCACTCCTTACTTACAATTAGATGTCAGCAAGGGGAAGGAACCTGTGCTCATTTTAAGTTCTAGCAATACTTCTGCTCCTTTTCATGAACGTCTCCAACAGTGATGTCTGTTAATAGTCACTGTTTTATGCCAGGGTTTGCAATACGATATCCATAATGGTTATGCAGTTTAATCCCCATAACATGCACACATGGATTCTAGTCTTGACTAATTGCTTATCCTTCAAGGATTAAGTAAAAGAATAAAAGCATAGATCAGTTTAGATAGCTATGAGCAATGTCTTAGGTTCTGTCAGAGTGAAAGATTTCTCTCCTTTTGTCCTTCTGGGATGTGTAACCCTAGCAGTTTCTTCTCTGTGGCTATTCTCCAAGGTAAGGCACCAGGTCTGCTCATGTACATTGACTTTTCTCTCCTAATATGTCTTCTGTAAAATTAGCATTTTGCCCATCAGCCTCAATTTTAAGATCGGATTTTATATATGCACTTGAGATTAAACTAAGAAGGAAAATATCAGTTTTACAAGCTGCTTAGTCAGCCTGTGTTCTGAATATCTGGATGTGTAGTATTTATTCTTCCTGTTTAAACACTTAGTATCATCAAGGCAGGAGAAAGGCTCAGATGGATGAGATAGCATCATTTGGCCACTCAGTGTCATCTTTGCAAGGACCACGGTGTACGTCTGGTCGGACATACTTAAGCAATTACCACCTGGAGCAGAATGGCCCTTTCCTTTGATTTTGCACATCCCCACAAACAAAGGCAGTTGTGGGGTGAATAAGATCTCTCTTCAAAAAGAGGAAGGACCAAGAGGCACATCAAAAGAGCGATTGCGTTAGGAGCTTCTAAATGCCAAGTCTTAAATCATCCTAGCAAATTGTTTTTCTGCTTGTTTCCCTTCTGGTCTCCAAAGCTCCATGATGGATTGCTATTGGCTGGAGAGAGGGAAGCTTAGGGTATTAACCTAGTTGCTAAGACAATTAAGGGCATCTGTTTTCCCCAAATAATAGGTCTTGTTTTAAGAGTGTTGACAATAGCAAAGTTTTGATGAAGAACTCCTTGACTTAGATCTTGGAGATGGCTGTGTACTACAGTGAAGATGCTTGTGAAGAGTAGAGAAACTTATCCAGAATTTCATTTCTCATATTGTAGGCAGATATACTCATTGGGAACACTGCAAAATCACCCTTGATATTTTTTATTTCGGACAAATCTGTTAATAATGAAGCTGGTGTTGACTTATACCCCATGTGACTATTCCTGAGGATGACTTAATTGCTCTCTTAGGGAAGAAGGATGAAAATAATTTCCTGCTTTTCACAAATCCATCTAGTCCTAGGTGACAGCATCAAAGCCACAATCATGTGTGATGACTGCTCTTCACTGTCAGCTTGGTGAGGAGATGCCCAACGTTGGTGTTTTCAGAGAGTTTTAAATGAAGGAGAAAGACTCGCCTTAAATGTGAGTGGTACCATCATATGGGCTGGGGCTTCAGCTTGAATAAAAAGAGAAAAAGTGATCCGAGCACCAACTTTCATTTGTCTCTGTTTCCTCATGGTGACAAATGCTTGATGCTCTGTCTGCTGTGCCTTTCCTCCATAACGGACTGCCTTCTCATACCACGAGCCAGAACACACTCTTCCAATTTCAAGCTGTTTTTTTTTTAAACAAGTTTTTGTCACACATAGTAAGAGAAGTAAGAAATGCACCATCCTTGCCTGTCTTGCCTTTGACACTCTCCAGGTTCTAAGGTCCTCCTTCCTCTTGCCTGCACTCAGGTTAAAAAGGACATGGCACTTTGCCCCATGTTCTCTTCAAAACAGAACATTCACTTTACCTGTTTTCAATCAATCACAGATTTTACATGATCTCCGTAATGAAAATAATAAAAGGTCCTCAAATTCCAGGACTTTGAAAAAAATCCCAATAACGTTCTCTCTTGTAGCAATACCTGAAATCAAAAGTATAAGCTTTCCTCTTTGTTTCCTTACAGTCTCACATACTTTTAAAAATGCAGAAAATGTCCCCTTCATTATAAAGCCCCAGATTTCTCTTTTATCGTCCATAATTAACCAGTCTTCTGGGAAACAAAAGCCACCTGATTTCCAACTATAATAAAGAATGGCTTCTACCATTCTGATGGTAAGAAAGCTTGGTGTGGACTTGAAGCAGATATTGGAGCCAGGGTGTTTCATATCTCTCTCCTTCCTGGCTACCATGTACTGAAGAGACTCTTTGCCACCCACCCTCACCATCATGTTTGTACTGCCACAGGCCCAAAGTAACAAGGCCGCATGAGTATGAATGGAAATATCTGAGTTTTGCTCTTTTTGAGTATTTTTTGTTGTTGTTGTTGTTGTTATACTAACAGAAAGCATACTCACACACAAGTTGGGGCAAAATAAATTGCAACGAAAAAGGCAAATGGGTGTGTTCTTCTTGGCTTGCATAGAAGCCACAGGCTTTTTACTTTTCCCCCATGGATTTGCACTGGAGAATCCTTAGTCCCTTTTCAGTGAAAGTCTAATCTCTCTGAAGCAGAAATGTTATAGCTTCATTATGAGTGGGGAGAGCATAGTATGAATGGTTGTTAGAAAACATTGCCTAACTTGGCAGGCTTTATGCTCTGTACTATATGTTTTCCCAAATATTGTCTTTTAACTACTTATCCTTTTCCTTTTTTTTTTTTTTTTGTCATGAAAGCAACTCACAGAATCTCAAGAATCCCATCCATAAAACCACACTGTCCATTTTCGTAAGGATTATGATACACGGAGCAGTTGATTTTCTAGCCTCTTCTGCTTGCCTTCTGGCAGGAATCAAGACTTTCTTGTTCTTGCATCTCACCGGATGTTACCTTATGTGTTCAGACTTTCACTGCGATGGTCCTAAAGTTTGTGTTCCCTCAAAATCTGCACCCTAAAAGTCTAATCACTGGTGTTTTATAAGAGCACCCCTTTAAGAGATGGTTAGGCCAGGGGAATTGGACTCTTATAAATGGGTAAGTCTCTTAAAAAAAATTCCATGAGCAGGCAAAAATACCTCTGATACTATTACTGATGCTATGTTATTCTTGCAGACAGGAGTCTGGCATGGATGTCCTCTGAGAGGCTCTACCAGCAGTTGACTGAGTCATATGCAGATACTTATAGCCAACCATTAGACTGAGGCCAGGGACCTCTTTGGAAGAGTTAGGAGAGGGACTGATCGAGCTGAAGGGGATGGCAACCCCATAGGAAGACCAGCATTGTCCAATAATCCAGACACCTGGAAGCTCTAGAGACTAAGCTACCAACCAAAGAGCATACACAGGCTGGTCTAAGGACCACAGCACACTGTAGCAG
The DNA here is from genome assembly GCF_000001635.26 of Mus musculus. NCBI lineage: Eukaryota > Metazoa > Chordata > Mammalia > Rodentia > Muridae > Mus > Mus musculus. Next base: position 68,956,522 of record NC_000073.6, read on the forward strand.
AGGACTCCTTGTTTGACCTTAGTGGGAGAGAATGAGCCTAATTCTGTAGAGACTTGATGCCCCAGGGAAGAGGGATATTTGGGGGTTGGCGGAGGGGAGGAAGGGGTGGAAGTGGAGAGGAGCACCCTCTCAGAGGCACAGGGGAGGCATGATGAGGTGGAAAACTCTCAGAGTGAGAGACTGGGAGAGGGACAACTTCTGGACTGTAAATAAATACAATAATTAATTTAAAATTCTGAAAATTAAAAATAATAAAATAAAGTAAAATCCTAGGGAGTTCCATGGCTCTGTTAACTACGTGAAGAAAGAAGAGACCATGCAAGAGGGCTTTTTATCAGATGACAATTTCCAAATCTGCTTGTAACTTCAATTTTCACTTTCAAGTCTGCAGAAGTAGGAGTATAAATTTTGGTTCTTTATATGCCACTCAACTCAGAGTATCTTGTTATAGTAGCCTAAATGGACAAAAAAACAGTGTAAACTAAGACAGAAGAACAAAAGTAATACCAGGATTAAGTTGAAACGGACTTATTTCCTGCAGATCCCTGGTTTTACAACAGCAAATCATCACTCCTGTCTTCTTTTAGACGTTTCAAAGTGGAATGAATAGAGCAGGACTATTTCTTTCAGAATATCATGACCTGTGCTTAATGTTCTTTAGGAATTTATAGGAATAGAAACTTGCATCTAGTATTTGCCTTTGTGGACTTTTAAAAATTACATCTGTTTGCCTATTTTATTTCATTTTGAAAACTCTTTAAATGATCTATTTTATTTATTTATTTATTTTATTTTATTAAATATTTTCCTCAATTACATTTCCAATGCTATCCCAAAAGTCCCCCATACCCTCCCCCCCACTTCCCTACCCACTCATTCCCATTTTTTTGGCCCTGGCGTTCCCCTGTACTGGGGCATATACAGTTTGCATGTCCAATGGGCCTCTCTTTCCAGTGATGGCCGACTAGGCCATCTTTTGATACATATGCAGCTAGAGTCAAGAGCTCCGGGGTACTGGTTAGTTCATAATGTTGTTCCACCTATAGGGTTGCAGATCCCTTTAGCTCCTTGGGTACTTTCTCTAGCTCTATTTTTAAAATTCACTTTACATCCCAATTGAAGTTCCCCCTCCCTCCTCACCTCCCTCTTCCACTCTTATGAATCTCTACCCCTTTACACCTTCCTTTTCTCTTCAGAGAAGAGGAAGACCCCTTGGGTACAGGCCCACCCTGGGACATCTAGACCCAATAGGATGAAGCCCATCCTCTCCCACTGAGCCCAACCAGACAGTCCAGTACAAGAAGGGACTCCAGTGGCAGGCAACAGAGTCAGAGACAGCCCCTGCTCTAGTTGTTAGGGAAAACACATGAAGACCAAGCTGCACATCTGCTACTAACAAGTAGGGGTCTAAGTCCAGCCCTTGCATGCTCTTTGGTTGCTGGTTCAGTCTCTGTGAGTTACCATGGTCCCAGGTTAGTTGACTCTGTAGGTCTCCTTGACCCCTTCAGCTCGATCACGTCTATCCCCCACTCTTCCACATGACTCTCTGAGATGCACTTCATTTCAATATAATTGTGATTCATACTGTAGAGTTATACTTTGTTTAGCTTTGAATTACCTTAGTTCTTAACTAGTACATTCAAAATGAGATGATTTTATATTGAAGGCTTAGTACTGAGTGACAGCTAATACCTTTACCCAAGGATCTCTGGATTAGGGGTGACTTTGTTTATGTAGGAGGACCTTGGCTTTTTCTAAAATTTTCAAGAGTCAGTCTATTCAATAGGAAAGTTATCTATAGCAGTGTCCCAGAAAGCCGTATGTTTTCTCTGAGCTAAGACTCTAAAAGATTCCAATTAAAACTACATTGATTTATTTATATATCTGTTAAATCAGATCCCCCTTTCTCTGTTTTTGCCCTAAAAGTTTCTTTCATAGAGATGACAATAAGAAACCGTGAATCTTGGGGATTGTGAGTAGCCTTGGTATACACTTGTCATGTCCAGGCCAATGATAATAAGCTTTCAGAAACCTTGGTAATTGCATGCTGAGGTGGATTCTTTTCTCCTTATGGTGGTGGTCTTAGTTTAGATCTGGAGCAAATGATCCCTTGAACACTCATTAGGGATTAAAGCATAGCCAGATGATGCTATTACTGTCCATCCTCAGTCTATATGCATATTTCACTTGGAAACATCACCAGAAGCCCAGAAGGAAACATGAGAAATTTAGGACATAGTTTTATTATGTGCAGCATATGCTCAAAATATATTATCAGTTTTTGGTGCTACATGTGGCAGATTTTATGTTCACGGAAGAAAGAAAAAAAGCACATGTGTGAAAGTCTGATGTTATTATTTTTGGTTTGTCTTCCTATTTAGAAGTTGTTTTGATGTTTATAAATACCTCCAAACAAATAGCTCAATGCAAATTTTTCTGTGAATAGTGATTGAGAAAGAGGGAGAGAGAATATTCTGAGCAAGGGTAGTTTTGCTGCCTTGGTAGGGTTGATTTAAGTAAAGACATTATATCAGAAGTTGCAAAAATAAGCTCATTCCCTGTCCATTTCCTTCCCACATGAGGGGCTCCTCTATTATATATATTAAGTTTTATGGCTAAGTGACAAGCTTAGGGAAAGAGAGGTGCAAGGCTTTGGTGGTGTGGGAATAGGTGACTCTCACTCTAAAAAACAAAATGAGGAGAAAATTTTGTTTTTAATCAAAGCAATTGGTTTTCTGTTCAGTCTCATGGCTATCTCTGTGATGGGTTGATTACACCCCATGGAGAACTTCTGATGGTTGTATAAACCTACCATCCACATATTGGCAGTAGAAGGTTTTGTAAGGTGCAGGCCACTTACTCACTGTAATCTCTTTACTTACAGCACACTAAGAGCAAAGGGAAAGAATAGGATTTAAACACTGGAGGGAAACTTTCTTACCTCTGGGGGTACTCACTGTGCATAACATTGTTCCCTGTGCTAATATCCCACTATTTATTCTAAGAGGAGGTTGATGGAAATCAGAGCTTCTGTGGTCAATAGAAACACAGAGCTGAAATTCTATTCTAGAAGTGACTGGAATCATTGCAACATGAAGAAAACATACCAAACTCATGTTGGTGGGTATTGATGAGTAGACAGAAAGGAAGAACTTCAGGGATGGTGAGGTGTGTGTGTGGGGGGGGGACCTGAAAGCAGACTATAACACTGGGCTTGAGTTCTTGGTCTATGTGAACTCTACTTCATTGAGGGAAAGCTCAGCTTGTGACTGTTGGGTCCATTGGCAGTGTGATGAACTAGCTTTGAACTGGACCTCCCTGTGGCAACTCTAGGACATTATATAATTTGATCTTCCAACAAAGTAGCTGGTGTCTCTTTCTGTCCAATAGGCAATGTCCCCTGGGTCCTGTGACCAACTAGTCACAGTTACATTGTAAGCTAGATTTCACCCCCAAGTGTGTGTCTAAGATGTGTCCTGCAGTACATCATAGGGTTAGAGGGGAAGAGAGCTGTCCTTTGTGCCAATCCACATCAGTTTTCCCCATACACTACCATCATGTATAATTTGGGGAAAGAAGGATTTAAAAAATAGCTCCAGATGACTCATCAGGTCAAGTTAAGTTGGTTCTCTTTCTAAATATGCAAATAAGACAGATTTGGTAGGGTCAAGATTAGGGCAAATGCTTCAAGTCCAAGCAATTAGGCACAGTGTACCAAAATATCTCTTAATTATGGGGATTAAACACATTATACATATTTTAAAACTAAATTTCAATTTTGGGGGAAGGTTCTTCAGCACAGAAGAGATTGAATCATTAAAAATGAAATTCTTGGGCTGGGCTGGGTCGGATTGGTGGAGTGGTTGCTAAGTTCACTTATAATACACAAGGCTCTGGGTTCCATCCCAAGCTCTATAACACAACAAATGAATGGTATACCCCTTGAGTATAATACCCACAATATGATTAGCATAGTATTTTGGCTTTTATTGTTTTTTAAACTCATCAAGTAATTGATATGGTTCTAAATATTTAGAACAGTAAAATTATTTATCCCAAACCAAATTTGTTATTGGATCCATAATTGATTTGGCTTTTAGCCTATATTCATAATATTTATGTAGTTGGTCACCTTATAAAATAACAACCATTTTTAAAGGAGGAATGTTTTTGTACATTGATTTCCAATTTTTAAGATATTTATGCAGTTTGTGGATGAATAATTTATGTACAATAAATAAAGCCATCTGTAAAATTAAGACAATGAACACATTGTGCTATGAAAAGATTGCTCATGCCTTTCAGATTTCTTTTTTACTGCCTTCCCACACCTTTATCCCTTATGTAACTCATTTTCTATTATTACATATTGTTTTATATTTTCTAGAATATTATGTAAATTGAATCCTACATTAGGAACAATTTTATGTTTAATTTGCTCAGCATAATAATTTTTCTTTAATCAGCATCATATAACCGTTATTCCTTTGTACTACTGGGTAGAATTCCTTTGTACTACAAGGTAGTATTCATTTGTACTACTGGGTAGAATTCCTTTGTACTACAAGGTAGTATTCTTTTGCATTGCTGTGTAGTATTCCCTTTATCTGAAAGTATTTGAGTTGTTTCCAACCTTACACTTCACTTAGGTCTGTGAATGGATATTTTTGTCATCTATCTCAAGGAATCACCAAAGAGTAGACTTACTGGATCATACTATGGTTTGATATTTTCCTTTTCAAAATATTGATTGACAAATCATTTCTTCAAAGTATTTCTAGCCTCTCACCTTCCCATCAGAGGTATGGAAGACCCACAGTTGGGCCTGTACTTGGCGTAGTGAGCCTTTAAATGTATCCAGTTGACAAGATGCATGGGTACTTTTTAGGTGTAATATAAAGATGCACATATTTGATGACTATTAAAGTCAGACAACTTTTCTTGTCTTAATTGTCATTTATTAGACTTTTGGTGAAATATTTTTTTTCAAATATCTGCATTTGTGGAGGTATCTCAGTAGTACAGATTATTTGTTGGGATCCCTAAGATTGTGACTTTGATCCCCAATACTACAAATGTGCATGTACCACACACACACACACACACACCACACAGAGGCTCACACACCAACTATTATGCATACCAAAGATCTTTCCCCATATTATCATGTTTTGAAAGGTGTTTGTATGAAAGGTGCAAGCTGATTATCAGTTGAGATTTGGAAAAACTTCCTCTCCAGGAATTCCAGGAGGGACTAGCAGTTAGTGTGTAGGATTTATAAGTAAGCAATCTCTTTCTATTTGTTGCTGTATTTTCATTGTCTTACTTGCCTTTAAATCATTATAAATGTGTATCTTAAGCAGTTAGTATAGTAAGTATCCTAAAGAATGGGTTTGAGTATTAAAAACTATGAGTTGAAGGTTAGGCATATTGGTCCATGTTGGTAATTCTAGCACCCTAGAGGCAGAAGTGGATGAATTGGAGGGTAGTCCTGTCTACATACCAAGTTCCAAGTCATTCTGGGAGGCAGTGTATATTAAAAATAACAGCAAAGCAGAAAGTGTGGGGAAATATTGCAACTACAGTTGCAGGCTGTGATGACATGAAATCTTTGGCTGAAACACTAGCGGGTGAGTCATTCCACAGTCATTTCTCAGACATCGTCTCTGGCCAGAAAATTAGTTTTCTTACTCATTTCCCCACTAGGAAACCAAACACACCTGTAAATTTTCAGTAATTAAAGTCTGCAGGCACAGCTGAATCACTTGAGAATCAAGGAACAATTGAGGACCCTACCAGCTGTTTGCTTCTAGTCCTAAAAGTACCAGGATTCCAGAACTTTCCCCCAATTGGAGATAGGATGGCCTCGCCCCACTGTATTGTGAAAGAAAACACTTTGAAAGGACATCAAATAGGAACTTGGAATTTGGATCTCTTTCTAGGCCAATAAGCCACAATACCATTCTTTCTTGATGTTATATAGTAGTAGGGATCTATAGATTCCAGTTATCTAAAATCATAAGGGGAGTCAATAAGCTGTTATGTTTCATAGACCAGGTGCATTAAACCCATTGCCATCTTAATGGTATTTGCTGGTCTTTGTGCTAGACCACTGTTGGTGGGGATCCATGGGGCTCTGGCCAGGCAGAGCAGCCAGAATTACAGTTCTCCAAGTGGAAGCTCTCTAAGGCAGGATGCCTACCTAGCCTCTTCCTGGGACAATGCTGCCTAGGAGTAGGTGGCAGGCTTTGAGATGCAGAGGGCAGCTAAGGGCCAAGGTGAGCAGGAAGTGGCTGGGTCTAAGTCTGTCTACAAAGGCTTGGGAAGAGAAAATTCTTCCCTGGAGTGCTACAGCTCAGTAAGACAGAAACTGTCAGATGATCTTTGGTGAAATAACTCCTGTACTTTATTCCTTGTGGATAGGACTTATAAACATTTGGGGGTGGGGTGGGATCTTTCTATTGAAAGCAGATGCTTTGGTCTGATGCTTGCTCTGAGATAGAAGGAATCCCTAATCTGTATGTGAAAGGATTTCAGTTGTTGTCCCTACTTGACTGATTGTCACAGTCCTCTCAATAGGGTGTCATGGTCATGTACCCCAGGAGAGGAACCTGGTCGGGAATAGATTTAAATGCCTGAAATTCTCATTTATGGGAATCTCTGGGGTCCCTGAATCTATTGGACCTTACCAGGTTTTCTGTCTGGTGGCATGATCCGCTGCCCCATAGTGTTTTCAACCTCCAATGAGTTTGTTAAGTAGTAAGTAACCACCTCATTGTGAGTCAGGGAACATCATTTCTCTCTTCCTTCCACAATTTTCAAGGAATTGTCCAAAACAATTATCTCTCAGGCAGAAGGCTGTATTAAGAATAGGAAGTGTGAACAAACACCCATGGAAGGAGTTACAGAGACAAAGTTTGGAGCTGAGATAAAAGGATGGACCATCTAGAGACTGCCATACCCGGGGGTCCATCCCATAATCAGCCTCCAAACGCTGACACCATTGTATACACCAGCAAGATTTTGCTGAAAGGACCCTGATATAGCTATCTCTTGTGAGGCTATGCCAGGGCCTGGCAAACACAGAAGTGGATGTTCACAGTTAGCTATTAGATGGAACATAGGGCCCCCAAAGGAGGAGCTAGAGAAAGTACCCAAGGAGCTAAAGGGGCCTGCAACCCTCTAGGTGGAACAAGAATATGAACTAACCAGTACCCCTGGAGGTCATGTCTCTAGCTGCATATGTAGTAGAAGATGGCCTAGTCGCCCATCATTGGGAAGAGAGGCCCCTTGGTCTTGCAAACTGTATATGCCTCAGTACAGAGAACACCAGGGCCAAGAAATGGGAGTGGGTGTGTAGGGGAGTGGGTGGGGAGGGTCTGGGGGACTTTTTGGGATAGCATTTGAAATGTAAATGAAGAAAATACCTAATTAAAAAAATAAATAAAAAGAATAGGAAGTGTGGATGGTGGTAAACTTCAGTATCTTCCTGTTTTGCCTCCCACATCGTCATAGGGGGAGATAAATAATGTCTTTCCGCTGTCATTTCTCCATTGGGAGGATAGGGTAGAAGACACAATTTCCATGTCATCAGAGTGCCTGATGAAATGACGAGCTGAAATAGCATTTAGGGTTATGCCAACTCCCAATAAATATTAGCTATTGCTGCTAATGACAACTCATTACCAGAAATACCAACTAACCCTGAGTTAGCTTAGTTTGCCCATGCCTGGGATACCAGCTGCTTTTTAATACTTTGGAAACAATCTATTTGTTTGTTTGCTTGCTTATTGTTTATGTAATAACAACTCAATTGCAAACGGTTTTATTAATATCATTTTGCTTCAGGCTACAAAGAAATGGAAGAAACAGACAGATTATTACCAACAAGAGACACACTTTGGTTCTTATGAGGTCTTAGAAGTGGACAGGCGCTTCTCTCAATGAGACCGCCTGCTCCACCTGCGAGAGGAAAGAGCAGAGAATACATGGCATAGACTAGTGTTGCTCTTAACCCGAGGTAGCAAAGCTCCATTTTGCCCAGGGTGATAGTTAATGACAAGACTGTATCTGGTCAAAGGGCTTAGAGTAAATGACTGTTGAGCCCTCAGGCATAAGTGGCAGCATCTCTGCCATCCGTTCAAGACTCCAGAAACATCATGGAGGAGAGGGGAGAAAGATTGGAAGAGCTGGAGAATAGGAAGGAGTGTTATGACATGGATGCTTTCTTTCCAATTGATTAAACTTTCAGTTAGCATAAACATATTCTGTTTCATTATGATATTTTACTACATTACCATATATTTTCAAATATTAATTATGGATAATTGTTGATTTAATTCTGACATTTTCACAATATGTTTTTTTCATATTTACTCCCTGCTACCCTTTCTTGTTCTGCTCCCATTCCTGCTGATTGCCCCATTCTTCCCCACTAGTTATTTTATTCTTGCCTTCCTTTCGTGATGACGTATTGCATTTTATTAGGGGTTTTTATAGGAACTTGGGAGAGGGATTGTTTACAGGAGTATGGGCTTACTATCAGTGACTATACTACTCAGGAACATGTTTGTCTTTACTGCAGCCACCAGGGAGCATTATGACATAATTTATTATGCATAATTGATTTTGTCTTTCCACAGTCAACCCATACCCCTTTTGAATCTCTTGCTGGTTCCCTCCTTCTTCCCAAATAGTCATTATTTTGCTTTGAGGCCACATACATCCATTATCCTTCCTCTTATCTTCTCCCTGCTCTTTGACCTCATCCCCTGTTGTGTGACCTCATCCTTTATACTTTCTTATATGCACATACACACTCTATACCTAGATTCTTCACGTGAGCTACAACACGGCATTAGGATTTCGGAACTCGTTTTACTTCTCTTAACACAATGTATCCAGTTCCGTCATTTTCCTGCAAATCTCATAGTTTAAATTATTCTTTATAACTGAATAAAATTCTATTGTATGTATGAACATTTTCTTTATTCATTTTTCTGTTGATGGGCATCCAGACTGGTTCTGTATCTTGGCTAGTGTGAATAGCGCAAGTCTCAACATGAATGCGCAAGTCTCTGTACTCTTCTGATTTGGAAAATTTGGGTATTGCTGAATTATGTTGCTATTATGTTTTTGAGAAACCTTCACACTGATTTCCATAGTGACTGTACCAGTTTCCATTCCCAACAGCAGTATATAGTGTTCTCCTTTCCCTACATTCTTGACAGCAGTTGATATCCTTGGTGGTTTTGATAATTGCCAACTTGATTGTGATAAGAAGGAGTTTCAGAGAATTATAATCTGCATTTCTCTGTTGGCTGAGGAAGCTCAATATACTTTCAAATATTTATTGGCCATTTGTATTTTCTTTCAGAGTTGTTAATTTGTTTCTAACTGCTTTATTTTATTGGGTATTCTTTTTTTCTATTTGTGTTCAATTTCTGTAACTCTTCATAGATTCTAGATATTAATCTTTCTGACTTTTAACTATCAACTATCTTCTCTTGTTCAGTAGCTTATCTCTTGGTTGTGTTGATTGTTTCCCTTGCTGAATGAAAGCTTTTAAGTTTATGTGATCCTATTTGTCTATCTTGGGAATTGTTACTTAAGCAATAATAATCTTTATTTTGAATTGCTTTTTTAAAACTCTAGAGGCTTCAGAGTTTTGGACCTCACATAGGCCTTCAGTTACTTTTGTATTGATTTTGTCCAGGGTAAAAGATATTGATTTAGTGCCATTCTTCTACTTGTCAAATTATATCTAGGTTTTGCAGGCCCGTTTGTTGGAGACCATGTCTATTTTATACTATATGTTTTTTGTAATTCTGATTAAGAAAAGGTGACTGAGTCACCATCTCTCTTATGAGTTTATATGTTTGTTTTGAGCCAGCCTCCAAATATGGCTGTTATTTGTAATATTATCTAATATGTAATACATATTTGTCTAATATGTAGTCTAGCGTTGTTTTCTGCTTTGACTTTCAAGAATTTCTGTGTTTCAATATTTTTTAAAAGATATCTTTCTATACCTGTCAGGAATATGTTTGGAGTGTTGTTAGGATTCTGTTTAATATATAAATTGATTTTTATAGTGTAATGTTTTCCCCACTGATAGTTACAAAAACCCATGAATATAAGATGTCTTAAAAAAAAACTTCTAGGGTTTTCTTCAATTTTAGTGTCTTTCTTTGTAGAGGTTTTTCAACTCTTTGGTTAAATTTATTCCTGGGAATTCATGATTTTTCAACCAATGGTGAATAAGAATTTTTTTTCCAGTTTTGCACAGTATATTATTGACATATAGGAAAGTTAATTTTTTTAAGCTTCTGTTTTTTATATGTTGATTTTTCATCTTCCTACTTTAAGTTTTCTGTTTTCCAGTGGAGCCTTTAAAGGATTTCAAGTAGAGAACCATATACTTGTCAAGTAGGGATAATTTGACTTCTTCCTTTCCTATTTATATCTCTTTTTTCCCCCTCTTGACCCATGAATGTATTTATGAATTTGATCATTGTCAAATGAAAGGAGGTGGAGTGAGCAAGTTTGTCTTGTTACTTATTTTTGGTTTGTGGTGTATGATCTTTATTGTGGAATAGTCCTGGCTACATCAGGGATTTTATTACGAAGATATTTTGAAGTTTTTTAAAGCCACTTTCTTCAAATATAGAAATAACCCTGTGATTTTTATCTTTAAGTCAATGTATAAGCCATAGAATATTCATTTATTTGTCTGTGTTAAACTTTTTTACATTCTTGGAATTAAACCAACTTGGTATAGTTTTCTTTATGTCTTCTTGGATTCACTTGCAAAAATTTTATTGAGATTTTTCCATTTATATCAGGGTAGTGCTGGCTTTGCAGAATGTGTTTGGTAGCCTCCCTCCCTCCCTCCCTCCCTCCCTTCCTTCCTTCCTTCCTTCCTTCCTTCCTTCCTTCCTTCCTTCCTTCCTTTTAGAGTTTATGGAAAACTTTGAGGAACACTTGTGTTAACTCTTATAACAAAGTTTGGTGGAACTTAGTCCTGGGCTTATCTTTATTGAGAGATGTTTTATTACCAATTCTATCTTACTGTCTATTATGCTTATGTTGTTCATATCCTATTAATTTCAATTTTGTATATCACATGTGTCTAGGAATTCAGTCATTTGTTCTAGATTTTCTAGTTTATGGGTACAAGTTTTCAAAGAATTACTTAATGATCATCTAGATTATATTATATTCTCTTGTAAAGTTCAGATTTTTTGTTTCTAATTATTTCTTTTACCTAATATCACCATGACTGAGACTACCCTAGCAATAGAAGCCCTCTCTGTAGCTAGAGCTGTTTCTTGAGTAACATAATGCTGTCTTTTGGACAAGCAAATGTTTTTCGTTGTGTGCCCACTAGTCTGCCCTAGACTCAGTTACCTTAACACTCTCAAAGATTTCTCATTTACATTCCTTCATTATTTGTTAATATTTACTATCATCATCATCACCACCACCACCATCCTCCTCCTCCTCATCTTCATCATCCTCATCATCTAGTGTAGAGTGGATCCCAAGACATAGAATTCCTATTCTTGGTTATACTGATTTTTATATTGGCTTGTGTCAATGTAAATGTCTGAACCCATTGATGGCCTCCTTCCTATTTAGATAGGCAATAATGATTAGAAAATGCAGAGCTTAATGACTGCATAAACAATGATCCCTGACCACAGAATCTTCACTGAGGTTTTCTGGTTGATCAGATAGTTAGTTCATGCTACATAAAGAAAGGATTCAAGGAAGAGCTGGAAAGAAGGTCATGGCTCAGGTCTGAGGATCTTGAAGAGGGATAGTCCCTGCCTAGAGAGAAGCAGGACGTTTTGTGTATTGCCAGAAAGGGATCAGTTAGGAAAATAGCAGAGACACAGAATGACAGCATGCATCTTCCTGTAACACTCCCTCCAATTTGTTTGGAGGGTGAAGGTGTTGCAAGCAGAAGCCAAAGAGAATCCCAATGAATCCCAGGGACATTGATGACAGAAATTGGGATCAATATAGCCTGCAGGATCAGCTTGCCCTAGGTAGCTGCAGAACATGGAGCTCATGAAACCCTTGAAAGTCACATCACCTGGGCCAAGATGCTGGATGGTGCCTAGAGCAGGAACGTCCAGAACTCATTTCTGATCTAGGTTAGTTATAGACAGTGTAGCACTTAGTGCTCTGAGATGGTCTCCTGCTCCCAGCCTGGGCACAGGTTCTAAGGTGTCTCTGTGTACTTATAATGAGGTACATTCTAGAAATCCAATCCTTGAAAGAGAATGGGGTATTAATTTTAAAATTAAAATTACCAAAAGTTTGGATCAGCCTTTTACTGTCAAATTTTGTTTGACCTAAAGACACACATATGGTTCTCTTCCTCTAAACATTAGATAAGTTCATTTTTAATCCATGCCAGTGTAATTGTGTGTGGTACACAGTATAGAACAAAGTGATTATTTTCTGAATGGATATCCAACTGAGGATATATAGCTCAGAGGTAGTGAGCATTTACCCAGATTATGAAAGGGCCTAAATTGAGTCCCCAGAACAAATAATGAAAAGCAAATGAATGTTCAATCATTTCAGCAGTAGTTCTTTAAGAGACTATGGCACCTCTGGAGAACTAACTTAGGAGTGGTCACTGTTGGTTGGAGACTCTGTGTGAACTGGTTTTCTACAATGACCACTCCTAACTAGTACACACTCAGTGATGTTCACAATGTAAATGGGTCTCCTGGTTTTAGAGGCATGAAGGCTACAAGTATGAGAACTGGCAAAAGGAGGATATGATTGTGACTTCTCCCCTCGGCTTGGACTCTGTCTTCTTCCCCATGTCCTTGGGTTCTTCTCCTTATTTATGTGCCTGTGTGTCTAAACTTAATGTCAAGCGACACAGCCAAAGTGGATGGAGGTCAGGCTAATAACCTCAGTTTTGCTTAGGGACCTCTGCCTAGGCTCTCTTGACATATGGTCTGGGTCTGACATACTGGAGTTGAGTGTAGCATAGTTCTGGAGGCAATACTGCTCAACCTACAACACTGCTAGAAAGTAGTGGAGGTTCTCGAGCACAGTGCCAAAGGGCTTTGGATCTTTGTGACACTGGAGAAGCTAAGAACAAGATTCTGGGAATGAGGTAGATATTTTTTATTTAAGCCCAAATATAGGAGCCTTTTCTTTCTATGCTTACCGCGTTCTGGAAACCCTATGAACTTAATGGACCAATAAATGACTTAGTACCAGTCTGTCCTGGCCGGTTAGGGATCCTTCCTGAACTCTTACCATGTGTATGATTCTGAGTGGGTACTGAGGAGAAGCGGCTTATGTACCTATTTCTCATGATGCTGCCTCCCTGGACATCCTGGCTCCCTCCTGCCTTCAGGCATCCTCTCATGCCATCCATCTCCTAGGTTTTCTATACTCAGTTTCTCTTCTGTTTGTGTAATTTACGTTCCTCCTCTCAACCTTATCACCCCTCCTAAAAACATGCTCAGTTACTTCAATCCCTGATGACTATGCTTGTGAGTCTTGTGCAACCCTTGGACATAGACTAATGGAGAACACACACTTTTCTCCTATTTTCTCCTATTTTCTCATCGCTTAGTGTTAAGAATACTACTGTTTACATGGTAATAGTGCTAATAGCAAAAGCTCAGTGAGTAATGTTTGTGATGCTTTCAGTGCAGCTGGCACCAAGCTAGATTAGCTTTATTCCCATTGGTGACTCTGGTTAACAGGGAATCATTACTGGATTGGGAGTATGAACACATACTCATGGGGGGAAGTGAGCATGTGTCTCTCTGACTCCAGAGTCCATGTGTTAGTCATCAGTACCACACCTAGCCTGCAGTGATGCTCCCATAAGCATCTCTCCCTGTAAATTACAAATTTTGTTTTCTAGAGACCTCAGGTTTGACCATCATGAATGGATTCTGACCAGTCATTTTGATTTTATATTGCATAGAGGAATATTTGCCCTTATTAAGTAGGTCCAGAGTCTGGAAATCAGAGCTGCATCTTTGGTGGCTCATCACCAGTTAGACTCCTGTGCAAGGAGAGAAGAAAATGAGTTCATTGTTAATATAGGTGTTTTAACTCCAGAATATAACATTTGGGATATTGAGAAAGTTTTCAATAGCCACGAACATATTGGAAAGTGAAAAAAATAATTTCTTTTTTTATTAGATATTTTCTTTATTTACATTTCAATTTTTATCCCCTTCCCTTGTTTCCCCTCCTCCTCCTCCTCCTCCTCCTCCTCCTCCTCCTCCTCCTCCTCCTCCTCCTCCTCCTCCTCCTCCTCCTCCTCCTCCTCCTCCTCCTCTTCTTCTTCTTCTTCTTCTTCTTCTTCTTCTTCTTCTTCTTCTTCCTCTTCTTCTTCTTCTCCTTCTCCTTCTCCTCCTCCTCCTCCTCCCTCTCCTTCCCCTCCCCTTCCTCCTCTTCTCTCTCCATTTCTTTCCCTCCCTCCCTCCCCTCCCTCCTTTTCTTCCTTCCTTCTTTCCTTCTTTCCTTCTTTCCTTCCTTCCTTCCTTCCTTCCTTCCTTCCTTCCTTCCTTCCTTCCTTCCTACTTCCTTTGCTTTTTGCACACTATTCTCTGCATCCCACTGTTACTAACTTCCTGGCACCGATATATTTAGGGTATATTTGGTCAGTTTATGCCTAGCTGTGGCATCACACTTAGGCATGGTGTTACGCACAGAGATGGATGTTTCACAAGCAATGCTTAAGCTAAATTTGAGATTTTGTCTGGACATGTGGCAGTCTCAGTCTACCAGAAACCACTGTTTTCCTTAATGTTTCGGGTCAGCTGCTCTAGCCCAGTGCTGTAGAGCAAGGCATGTGATTCACAGTAAATAGAAGCTGAGATTTCTACATGTATTAGCATTTTGTTGTCATATCTCTCTCTGTCTCTCTGTCTCACTTTGTCTCTCTCTGTCTCTCTCTCACATACACACATACACAGAGTTTGTCTTTCAAGTGGATGACATATGACATGATATAAATGTTCTTGTTCCACAGAATTAGCTGAAAATCACCAATTCCTAGTTATAGGGAAACAATGCAGCATATTTGGAGAGGACATCATACATTTTCATTTCTCTGCCTACCTTTTGTCATGATATATTTATAAAAATGCAAGAGCTGTCTATAGGTCATGGGTTAATTGCTCATAGGGCACCTGAGGACATCTACGAAGGAAAGAAGTGGTAGGGAATGGGAGACTCTTAAACCTTGGCTATTCTTGTTACTAAAGGTCTATATTGTTTTTATTAAGAAAGTTTTTAGACAAAGTCTTTTTTATATAAAGATTTATTCATTATTATATGTAAGTATGCTGTTGCTATCTTTTGACACCAGAAGAGGGCATCAGATCCAATTATGGATGGTTGTAAGTCACCATGTGGTTGCTGGGATTTGAACTCAGGACCTTGAGAAGAGCAATTGGCGCTCTGACCTGCTGAGCCAACTCTCCAGCAATGACAAAGTCTTATAGTACAGTCCTGACTGTATTCAAACTCAAAGTTATCCTGCTGTATTAGTCAGGGTTTTACTACTGTGAACAGACACCATGACCAAGGCAAGTCTTATAAGAAACAACATTTAATTGGGGCTGGCTTACAGGTTCAGAGGTTCAGTCCATTATCATCAAGGTGGGAGCATGGCAGCATCCAGGCAGGCATGGCACAGGCAGAGCTGAGAGTTCTACATCTTCATCCAAAGGCTGCTAGTGGAAGACTGACTTCCAGGCACTTAGTACTAAGCCCACACCCACAGTGACTCACCTACTCCAACCAGGTCACACCTATTCCAACAAGGCCATACCTCCAAATGGTGCCACTCCCTGGTCCAAGAATATACAAACCATCACACCTGCCTTGGGCTTCTGAGTGTCAGGATTGAAAGCCTATGCAAGATACATACACTCTAGTTCCAAAAATCCCAAGAAGCTTCCTCCCTGCTCTCCCATGGTGCTGGCTTTCCCCCATATCATTCACAATAGCTTTCATTTGACCTCATTAGCCTGTTTTGCATATGTCTATTTTAATCTTCAGAAATAGATATTCCATCGGGAAAAGTTCCCAAGCCTATACAAATGCAAGAATTTCCTTTGAATCTACCATTCAAAGCATTGTCTTATGCAGAAACACTATACGGAAGATTGTTCAAGGAGACAAATTGTAGCATCATGTTCCCACTGCATTGTGGGATACACTATTTTGTAAATCCCCTTTCCCTCTTAACAGTGACCTAGCACTTCTATGAAAAGCTTGACAATGCCACTTACAGTTATTGCTCTTGAGTTGCACGTAGTGGGATAATTCAACATATGCCCACAATATATAATGATTAAAGGATAGAATGTCACTGTTAACTGTGAAATGTTTCATCAAAAGAGTGCTGTACCTCTATTGTTGGATGTGTATGTTGTACTTCATGTTTTTCAATCACTGTAAATAATTCCATAGTAACCATCAGTGGGTACAAAATCTGATCATTTTCTTACTAAACCTTCAGAACAATGGCCTATGTGGATGTGAGGAAAGAACACTAGAGCTCTCAGCTCTCACCGGAGAAGCTTCTTTTTCAATGGGGAGTGGGTAATAAAGAGATTTATAACTGAGACACATAAATGACTGTTGAGTGCTCAATTCTATATGGGGCATTCACATCATAACATTTCCCTTCAAGTCTCAGATAGCATCTTTGGAAAAGGGAGTGGGAAGATTGTTAAGAGCCAGAGTTTGGGGCAGACTTCTATGAAACAGTGTTTTCTGGATACCACATGACCATTGCACATGATCTCAAAGCCTACACGAGACTGGCATGAGATCAAGCCAGTCAAAATACCAGGGTGGATAAGTACAGACCCTCTTCCTGATCCCACCCAGCTGAGGAGCTATGTTGGCAGTTGATGATGTCTGAGGGAAGGGGCATCAGTTTCCTTCTGGGACTTGGTCTTTGTTACAGTGATCATGCTTCAGTGAATAGTTCTCAACCTCCATACATAAGGCATACAACTGGACTCAATGGGGGCTTTGGTGGCCCCACCACAGGGGCGTTTATTTCATGGTTGACTTTATTGTGCCCGAGTACTTACTTATTCTTATCATATAATCATTTTATAAAACATGCTCACTTTCCTTTCATTGATCTTTTTCCTAGGAAAATACTTGTTGGCAAACAAAACAAAACAAAAAAACAGACATATACATGTGTATATATATGAAATACGTACATATATGTACATATACATGCTTATAACTTTGAAAAATGTTTATAAGTCAAAGTTTAGTAGTGTTGTGTACCTACCAAAGACACAAATGGACACATGTTCCACACTTCAGCTGGTGCTCACAGTACCCTCCTAAACACACACACACACACACACACACACACACACACACACACACACTCCACCCAACACCAAGTGTGTTCTCTTTTATGTTTTCCTTGTGCATGCTCGGCAAGCATTCTCACTTCATGTAATTATGATTTCAATGCATTGCACTTTACTTCTCTCTACTTTCCCAGCCCCTCTCCCCTTTACCCCAGATTTCATACTCCTCCCTTTCCCTGCAGAAAAGAGCAGATCTCCCAGGGATATCACACAGCATACCAAGTTACAATAAGACTAGGCACAAACCCATATACAAGGACTGGGTGAGGCAACCTAGTAGAGGGGAAAGGCTCTCCTACGAACAGATGAAAGAGTCAGAGACACCCCACACCCCCACTGTTTTAGGGGTCCCACAAGAACACCAATGTACACAACCATAACATGTATGCACAGGACCTAGCATGGTCCCTTGAAAGCTCTATGACTGTTATTTCAGTTTTTTGGGTTTTTGTTTTGTTTTGTTTTTTTTTAATTTGGTGTTGGTCGTTGGCTTGTTTGTTTGAGACAAGGACTCAGTAAATTAGGCAGGATGGCTTTGAACTCACTCTGTAGCCCATTTTGACCTTGACTATGCCATCTTCTAGCCTAACCCTTCCTACTGGCTGGAATTATAAGTCTATACCACTAGGTCCCACTGAGCACTTCCCTCTCAGCAGAGGACCCAAAAGACCTCATTGGTGAAATAAGCTCTATTCTTTATGAAGGGACAAATATACAGCTCCACGCTGTCAACGCCAGCATCCAGGGGGAGAGGGAGATGAGAGGGATAGGGAAGGCATGTCTGAGGATGGAGAATGAGTTCTTAGACCAGGAGGAAGTAGAATGGCAAAGAAGCCAATGAGGAGCCTTTCAGTTAAACAACAGAACAAGGAAGATGGCCATAAGATGAAGTGGTGCTTCTCTTCTGGGTCATTTCCATGCCATCTCCCAGATTCCTCCTGCTTAGTTTCTTGTGTGTCTCTAAGCTTCTGCTGAGAGCCTGTCAGGATGGGTCGGTCAATAGTTGAGTTTAACCTTTACCCCCTGGTGTAAAGGTTAAAGGGCTGAAGAAATTCCGGGAAGTCTGAGGACCAGCTGGCATGCTGATCAGCAGCTCGCCCTCCACTCACCTTCTCAGAACCCACCTTCTTGCTAGCCTGCATGGAGTCCCTTAGCTTACATCGATTCTTCCATATTTCAGGACCTTGGCATTAAAAACCTCAGAAATCCAGAATACAACCTGTAATAGGAAGTTGAGTGTTACCTCTGCTTCCCACTGCATTTATCTGGAAGGCCTGTTTTGTTTGTTACATAATCTCCCAGGCTTTCTTAAATAAATGAACTTTTAGAAAAAGTGACCTCTCTTTAATATTTAAAAAACAAGCAGGGTGTGGGGTGTGTGGAGAGATGGCTCAGCGATAACGACTAGGCTCACAATGAAAAATAAAAATGAGCTGAGAGGCTAGCTCTCAAGGAAGCACTCAACTAGTTCTGGATTCATCCCACAGTACCACCATGAGATAAACTTAAACCTGACTTTATTTATTGTTCACGGACAGAACTGAGTGCTTGCTGAATGTTTTGTTTTGTCTGTGTTCCTGATAGGAGCGATGCCAAGTGTTCTGTCAACAAATCCTTTAGGAAATTCTGTGTATTAAGTGAACTTTATGAATTTTAATCCAATGTTCAAGAGATAAAATGTGAGTTATCAGACCCTCCCGCATACAGGCTGCCATTAAAAGCAAATTAGCCTGGATCTCTGTGGCAGAGCATTGCTAGGCATGAATCAGATAGCACCTTCCATTCCCCACACCAAATAGACACAAATCAAATGACAACCTAAACACATTCATGTGTGTGTGTGTGTGTGTGTGTGTGTGTGTGTGTGTGTGTGTGTGTTTAAAGAACAGAGAGTGCACAGATCATTCCAAAGAGCAGAGAGGTCTCTTTAAATCCCGGTCCTGGGATGTCTGTCTGTGCCTGTCCTGGTAGACTTGATATCCTTTCCTTGCAAGGCTGAACTAGGCAGCTTGGTGTCAGAGTTGATAACTCTAGCAGGCAGAGCCTCTTTGTGCTGTAGGCCACTTCACAGAGGGAAAAGAATCGGGGAGGCTTCTTAATTCCTGTCTCTCCTGCTTCTGTCTTCTTATTGGTTTGAAAGGTTGCTCTTGTTTCAGCAAGAAAAATGTGTCTGAAGAGGTTCTGCTTCAAGAAGCTTAAAAGCCCAAAATGCACGGACTCTTGGTTAATAAATAAAGTAGGGCGTTCCCCTGGCAGCTGGGACATCAGACACAGAAGGCGAGCAGCTTCTTTGACCACGTGTGAGCAACTGTGACAAGTAGATAAGGCAGAAGATGGCTTCCAGTCAATTGTCTTTAGAATCCACACTAATAGTGCAGCAACTTGTGTCAGAGATTCAAATCATATTTGTATGAACTTGTGATAATCAAAAGATTTAGCTGCCATTGCTTGGCGTTTTATGATGTGCTAGGCAGTATGGGAGGCACTTAAATGATATTCTAGAATCTGCCCATAATATCTGCCCACAATGTACCCACTCTAACTAGAGAGCGTTATGATAAATAAATAATAATATTGATGAATGACAAATGCATCGTCATTAAGGAATTGGAAAAGAAAGTAGCATTCTGAGACAAATAATGTTTATGCTGGCTGGCGCTAAGGGCTCAAAAGAATTGTTATAAAGAAAAACCAAAAACCAACCAAAAAAAGAACACCTGCAAAATCAGAGAGGAACGATGGAGAAACTGCTTGAGGGCAAATGAGTGTGTGGTGTTTCTGGCTGCCAATTTACCCAACTGTTGGTTGTGCCAGTAGAAGTGATTCAGGCAGGTACGGGACATGAGCAGTTCATCCTGAAAACTGTTCTCTGTCTCATTTGATATTTAATGTGACAGCCACCATGAAAGCAAGTGAAAGTGAGCAGGTCATGGAACGAAGGCTGGCGGTATTGTTTATAGAATGACCATGTGGGGTGCATGCGCATGTGTCTGGGTGTCTGTGTGTCTGTGTATGTGTGAGTGTGTGTGTGTTTGAGAGTGTGTGTGTGTGTGTGTGTGTGTGTGTGTGTGTGTGCATATGTGTAAGTGTTGGATTGCATAGCATATGAGAGACAGGAACGATGGCTATTGCCTTTGGAGTTCTGAAGTTTGAGAGACTGGAGTGACATTATCTTTTCAGCTACTCAGGCCTAAGCCAGACCCAGAAATTCCTGTAACATTTAAAAAATATTTTTAAACACTTAGGACCACACACAAAATAACGATGTCCTTGAGCAGATCCTCCAGAGTGTGTTTGGTTCCAAATGTTTTAGTTCTGGCAATGCAACCCTGTACCTTTAAATCATAACGGTACAGCCTAAGCCAGTAGATGGCAGTAAGATACCGCAGATTTTGGCAGAAGCTTCTGGGCTTTCACTGCTAAAAAATGCTAGATTTTTTTTCCTTGTAATTATTATTTGAAGGTGGGTCCTAATCTATTGTTCAGAGAGAAATTGCTGAATTGAAAAACAGGAAATAATTCTTCCTAATTAAATAGACAAAGTGATTATCAAAGACTTTTATTTTGTCCCAATTCTAAAAATTTGCAGTAGGGTGTACAGTGTATGTGTGTGTATGTGTGTGTGTGTGTGTACCAGTGTGTGTGTGTGTGTGTATGCCTATGTGTGTGCCTTTGTGTGTGTGTGTTTGTGTGTGTGTGTGTGTGTGTGTATGTATAAGCAAATGAAGGGTCTGGTGTGTTTTTAAATAATTCCAAATTTGAATGAATGTTAATTTGTGTAAAACTTAAAAAGTATATTATTGAATTGAGCAGGAAATACTTCTATGAAAGCATTGGTTGAAAAATGCTTTCTTCCTTATGCCATCCAGGATTTGCCCGTAGATGTTGTGAATTCAAACCAAAGTCCACACTCTCTGTAAATGTGCTGAGTCGAACCTGCTTCTTTATTGTCTTTCTTTTTCCTTCTTCCTTTCTTCCATTTTTTTTTTTCACTTAGATTCCTTTAGGAGTGACATCTCACACTGGGAGATGTCAGTGAGTCCAGTTGCCCCTCCTTCGGGTCCCTGAGCTTGGCCAGAGAGAGAGACCTGCAGTTTTAGCAATGCAAAACTTAAATAAATGTTCTTTAGAGACCTGTATATGTCAAAACACGTGGAAAATACAGCCTGTTAATATTGAATTTGGGAACAGGAGAAGAATAGTGTGGGCTGCTGTCCTCTCTTTTTGCTGTTCAAAAGCATCCTAAGACAGTCGTGCCATTGGGAGTCAGAACAATGGGCAAGGACAGCACCCCTCACCTCTCTCCCCTAAGCCTCTGGCAGGGGTGTGACTCCAGCTTCTAGCATGCACATTTAGGCCCCTCTCTACCTAAAAGTTGCATGCAGAGAGCAAGCGAGCAGTTAAGTCAAAAGAACTCAACCAGGCTCCCTTTACCTCTTTTCTAGTCTAAGCTCTGAAATGTGCCTAGGCTTCCAGGGAGACAAATTGTTTAATTTGCTAACATTTTGGAGCTCTTTAGAATTGTGAAAGAGCGAATTTCAAAGTATGGAGAGACCTCTGACAGAGTCCTAGTCAGATAGAGACTCTCTCTCTCTCTCTCTCTCTCTCTCTCTCTCTCTCTCTCTAAGGGAAGCTAGAAGCTGTGTGGTGTCTTGGAATACTCTGCACTTTCTGAGTCTCATTTGCTGTCTATGTCTTAGCCTTCCTTCTGACAAAAGTTAAAAAAAAAAAAAAAGTTAGCAAATATCTCCCTGAAAATCCCTGCTATGACTCTTAACAAAAGACTTGGTGCAAAGTGAAAGTAACACACTGGTGCTCAGGATCCTTCAAGCACTTGGGATTTTGGCTAGCCAAATAATCACGGCTAATCCCTGTTCATGCGGTTTCCCTAGGAAGCCTTTTACTTACTCTCTGTTAGCAAAGAATGATGTTTTCTACGCATCCATGGGTTCCCACTGCACGTAAATATAAAATGACACTGCACATTTCTCACTGCTGTGTATGCAGTTTAAGCAAAACAAAACAAAAATCAAGAGTTGAAGTTCTTTCCTGACAAACTTTAAGTTTTATAGAATGTAAATTTCTACCAGTTTGAATAATGCTTTTACTTGCTTCCTATTTTTAATTAGTTATTACCTGATGAGAATAGGCTACAATAATAGAGAGAGAACATATGAAAAATAAGCAATTACATAAAATATCTAAAAAATAATGATTTAAAAAATGGAGACGGTTCCAGAAGACATTCTCAGTGAGACCTTGGGCCAGTAGCACCCAGATGTCTGGACCTATCCAGTTAAAATCCTTCAAAGTTGCTCACATTTTTTGACACATGTTGCTGTGAAAGATTAGTGAGCTTTCAATTTTGTTTTGTTTTGTTTTGTGAGTGTGGGTGCTTACAAAATAAAGTCTGAAGGGAGTGTTACGCAGATGCATTTTAGACTGTGCAACCCGATCGGTTTGAACTCTGAACGATCATATTATTTATTTATTTGTTTGTCTTTCCTTCTCAAAGACAGTTAATTACTGAAGCACCGAGAGAGAACATTTTGTATTCCTGCTTTGCGAATGTGCCTCGAAAACCTGAGACTAATGAGACCAAGTTCTCACCCCAGCTGTGAACTTGCTGACTTTCCTGCTTGGAAACCCGAGCAGAGCTTCTGAACATTGGTGAGTTATTTAAAATAATGATTGCTTTTTGTTATTGTTTCTGTTCTATGAAGAGTCAGGTTTTTTTTTTTTTCCCCTAACACAACAAAGACAATGCCTTGGATCTGTGTAGAAGTAAAGGTGCAATAGGCCTGGTGAACATCTATGGCTTGTATATTTATTTAAAGGCTTGCTGTAATGCATATTATTAAGGATGACAATCATGAACTTGCTTGCATTGTTTATTTTGTAAATACCCATAATGGAGCTCTCAGAAACGGAGATCAGCTGCCCCCTTGGCCATGATGGCCGACTGCTGGGAAGTGACTGCCCAGGGGCCCTTTATGACTTGGGTTCCTGACCTAGGCCTTTCACAATTTATGCTCTTAGAATATTTTTAAGTCCACGTATAAAAATTCCCCGTGCAAACATCTGAAATGAACTATGAGTCTACTACGCAAAAGTCCTATGGTAGATTACATTTGGATGTCTGTAATGGACTAGCACAGCAGCTGTGCTCGGGGAACTAGAAAGATGTCAGATATGGTGTTTGTGGCCATCACGTGCAGAAAGGACCCCAGGATTTCTGAGCTGCAGACGATCTACTTCAGACTGGAGGCTGGTAATTTAATTAATGTGTGCCTCTGACGCTGAGGCCAAGAAATGGAACGGGCAAACCCACCTCCCCGCATGAGACCCGAGGCGGCTCTCCCACTTTATTTGAATCCTTTGAATTTTAATTTCCCATTTTTACACTAACTCGTAGAAACTTCACCTGGACCTTCTGGCAGCATTTTGACCTTTCCTGGCTCTATCTCAGTATTTGAATCATTTGGGCTTTGGATTATGAACACAAGACACAGAATGAAGACAGGCTCTGAGGGGCAAGTCTATCTGGATTTGACCTGGGTAGCTGAGTCCTCTTCCCACTCGTTTCTCCACCGCTTGAGAGGCTGAGGCTGAAAATCCCAGGAATGAAGATTCTAAGAAACACCTTCTGCAAAAGAAAAAAAAAATGTTTGTTTCTGTAATTTTATAAACCCTTGATTTAACAGAACTTAAAAGGCACCTCACATGGTCCAGAGGCTCTGAATATCACATCTGCTTTTAATATTCTTGGGTGTCTTGGGCTTTTTTGGAGTCGGTTTGATGCTGTCTTTTGTTGGAGGACAACTGCTGTATTCTGTGATGCAGGGAGTTGCCAGTTCAAAGGATACAGCCTTACTTAGGCAATTTCTTTTCCCTTGCCCTCCCCCACTTTCTCAGTGTTTCCTTTTGTTTTTGGAGTTGGGGGCTTTAAAACAGTCACAAGAGGCTCTCAGTATATTTTCTTTGAAGAACAGCTCTTTATAACAATGATAGCAAAATTTGTAGTCCGGTTTGAAGTTGAATGGGCAGGGGAAAAAAAAATACTGTTAAGACCACCACCGTTTGTCCTGAGCCAGGTAAATGAATGCCTGAGACTCAGTACTGGAGGGACAGGTATAATGACTGTGAAGCAAATTTCAAGTGTCTTTCGCTAATTTTCATCTGGACTTCTTATGTTCAGGAGTAATTCAACACTCCTAGGTGAACTTCCCTACCACGGCTGATTATGTTAAATATCTTCCCTCCCAAACTCAGTGTGGGCAGTGCTTTAAAAGGAGCCTAGATTCTGAACATTTAAAAAGGCTCTTACTCATTCAAATTGAATGTTAGATTAAAGAGTGGGACATCCGTGGACGCGAGAGGAAAGCTGGCCTTCTGCGTTTGTCTCAGACAATGATTTCGGCTAGATGACTGTGTTTTGTGGAGAAAAGGATTCGATGGGATATTGACAGTCTCCTATCAATAGTTGAGCCCTAGAGGCCTGGCTGTTTGGGCCCACACTGATTGACTGTGCCTTAATAGACATGTAATTGTTGACAAATACTTTCCGATAGACTGTGGCAATACCCAGCCAGACAAAGGAGGCTTCCGGGTAATAAGAACCAGCACAGAGCCATTTGTTACAGGCAAAGCCTTGCCGAAGAAACGACGTATGCTAAGAAAGAAGCTCTGGAGAGAAAGAAGCAAGCTTGACAACCCTCTACCCACGCAGCCAAACCTGGGTGACACTGGTGAAGCCGCAACAGTAGTAAGAAGAATTCCTGTTGTGTTTATGGGTTTTCTGTTGTGTACAGCTTGGTTTCAAAGTCTTAGCTTTGCCTATGTTAAGCAATTATGCATCTGTATATCATATATGTGTATGTGATGCACATATATTGTACACACATCCCACACATGTACATATAGGCAGAGTATGCATATGATTTGATATCTAGAATCAAATTTCTTTAGCTTGTGTATGGCATTCTAAAAATCTATCCACAGTAGTTCTAGGAATACAATAGGCTATTCAGGCAATTTCAAAGAGCCTCGGGCATTAATAAGAATACTGGACAAAACTGAATTTGGATGTAAGCCCCAATTACTACTAAATATCAGAGGAGCCTGGAGCTGTCCTTACAAAACCTGTACCTAAGAACATTTTGGAATGTCGAACATATTCTTGTGCTGTCTGAGCAAGGCTAGCATTTGAGATCTATGCCTGGCTGAGATGCTTCTCCTGAAAGTTGGTCTCACAAGATGCGCTCCCTGGGTCCCCTCAGTTTCCTTTATCTCCTACTGTGGGGGCTGTACTCTCAACTACAGGAGGCCAGTATTGCTTTTAGCTCCCAACAGGGGCATGCCCACAGTGGGACAATGTGATATTATTTTGATCGGCAAGCTAGTGTAAGCTAATATGCTACAGTCAAAGGCAAAGAGAGTTCAAGTGCAACCCCAGCCTCACTGTAGGCAAGCCTACAGTGCCAGCCAGAAGAGCAGACCCAGCTAGGCCTAATGTAATTCATGACACAGCTCTCCACACAGGGTCCTGTGAGTGCATCAAGGTGACACCGCAGGCCGTCTCCTGACATCCCTTGTGAAAGGGAACCAGCTCATGCCCCAAAGACCTTGAGTCCTGCCTTTGATTCTTATCGATCAAAAATGAAGATTAAATCCCATATCATAGAGCAAGGCAAAACCTGTGCTTTCTATGTCAACTTCCAGGAACCCCGGCGAAGCCCTTTAAATCATCTTTTTATGCATGAAGGAGAGCCCAAGTACACATGTATTCCAGAAAGAAGGACAAAGTGGACAAGCAGATACAGGGCTCTGATAACTTCCAGTCATCTTGGCAGGGGGATGAGCCAGATAAGAATGCTCTCCCTACCTGATATCAAATCCAAGCCCATAATTAAGATTAAGATTAATTTGTGGGTGGAAAGGAAAGATTATGTTTGAGGCAAGCTGTAAGCATTCCTAAACAGTCAGGCTTCTGCAAACAGCTGCCTCAAAATGTTGTGTGTGTGTGTGTGTGTGTGTGTGTGTGTGTGTGTCCATTAATTCAGAATTACTCCAATTACAAGCTTTTGATGCTCTGAAACCCTCTCTCTAACCCAAAAGAGATGGAGAGCCCTCGGACTATCCAATCAGATCACTTTCTCTGCTGCCTGCAGCAGATGTAAGCAATTTACTTTTTTATTTCTGCATATTCAGTGTGAGCGGAGCTGCTGGGGACCTTTCACCCCAGAGCCTGCAGGATTCTAACCCTATCAAATTAAAGCATTTTGCTCACTTATTCCCAAACGCTTTGCCGGTGCTAAGCAGACATCCCGCTGCATAGCAATGGCGGGTGTTCGTGTCCACTCATAGCCCCAGTCTAATCACAGATTATTAAGGAAAATATACAGTGCTTTAATTTGATGAGATTGGTTATAGGTAGTGCAGTTAAAGGTCACACTCCTGCGTGTATCTCCCTCTGTCTCTGTAATATTTTCTTCTCGCTTGACAATCCTGAGCTGCAAACAATAGGCCAAGGCGACACATTTATTTTTGACATGCTGTGATGGGCTCAATAGGGATAAAGATGAATTATTTAAAGATTGCATAAACAAACATCTTGGGCCAGGTTTTGGTTACATCTTTCCTTTGTGCTCTGTGGTTGCTGTTGCCTTAAAAGGACCTCTTCAAGAAATGCACCTCCTTTGGTCAGAAACACATTTGGATGGAGAACCCAGATAGGCGGTTTCCAGATGGCTGGGGCTGCCCCCACCAACCCCTATGATGGCTGCACGGGGAGGGGAAGTACTGGCTGCCCCAGCACCCAGGGAAAGGCACCTCTGAGAACTGAGTGCTCTTGCAATCCTTGAAGCTCCCTCACCTGCTGTGAGCTAACTGAGCCAGCCTGCTTGTTCCAGTGGGAATGCTGGGGTCATTGGAGACCCTGTGGCTGTTTATTGGCATTCTACATATAGCAAGGGTACTGGGAAGTGGCTGAGTTGTTTCCTGGCAGGCCTTGAGAATTACCTGGCTTTCTCTGCTCATTTGAGGGTTGATTTTTCTAAGTAAGTTTTCTCTGTGTCCCACAGAGGCCTTTTCTTTTGTCAGAGCATCTAGGCACTTAGGAGGTCCATCCAGGCTACCATGAGAGGGCCCCCCTGCTGTTTGTGGTGTTGGGCCCTTTCCCAAATCCTCCATTTCTGATTTGTACACTGTGGACTATACAGTGACCAGCCTCGGATGAAAAAAAGGGCATCTCCTAATCTGTCAAACATAATGGTTTCTGTGTATGTGTCTATGTAATAGACCAACTGCAGGCTGATTTACCTAGGAATTTACATGAAAATTGCTTTATGCAGCTGTATGTAAAAATTCAAGCTGCACCAAGTCACTGTACCACACAGGTCAAGACTGAGCCCAGGGGGTATTGTAGCTAAAAACAATTTGTTTTCATTCATGAGACCAGAGGGAGGGAGGCCCCAGAGTGGGAACCTGCATGAGTACATGGTTAGGGCACATCAGGACAGTCCTCCTGTTCAGAGAGAAGCCAGAGCTAACAGAGACCTGCTGTGTCTAGCTCCTGACAATGGTGTAGGCAGCCAGTGTCTGTAACTCTCCTTTCCTTGGAGTGTTAATAATTTAAAGGATAGTTTATACTCTGTTTATTGTCTTTGTCCCAAACTACATCACCTAACTCTCATCTTAAACTGAAAGGCTTGCTTTTTGGATGATAGAAAGAATGAAATACTTTTATAGATTGTTGTGTACTCCTTATGCAAGGCTGAAATTCCCACCAAACTCAGTCTCCAGATGTTCTCATTCTTGTAATGGGGTAATTTGAAGCTAGAAAAGAACTGATAATAAAATTAATAATAATAATTATATTAGAGAGGAGGATTTTGAATGGGAAATTAGGTTAGAGGTCTGGGCTGGGTTTTGCCTTTAGTCTGGGATCAGGTCATAGGGAATGCCCTGGTCCTGACTTGCCCAAGAGCAGTCTCTGAAGAACCTTCCACACAGTTAAAGTGGGAGATGCACGCAATATCCCACTGCATTCACTTGGCCCTGCAAGGGTGGCTTTATAGTTCACAGATCAGAGATCCTGCCACAATCCCCATGAGTAAGCTGAGAGTGAACTCTTGCACCCCACCCCTGGATTCTAAGGAGAAATATCACAGCTAAAAGTGCCCACAGCAACTCCCTAATTTTAGTTCATGCTTTATAAATTTATATGTGCATATATCTGCATTGATCAAAATTCCTTATCACTGGTGCTCTCACGTATTTTCATGGAGCTAGCTGCTACTTCCTATAGTCATACGGCTAAGTGGCTTTCTTTTGTTTTGTATTGCCTATGCTGACTTTGAACGTAGCAATTGAGATTCTCTTGCTCACACCTCCAGAGTGACAGGTATGCACTGTCATACCTAGATTAAGTGACTATCTTTAGTCACTTAGCAATGTGTTTCAGCTGACATCTGGACAGTATTGAGAATCCTTGTGACTTAGGTGGGGTGAGTCCTAGGTGAGAGTGACAAGCAACCTCCTCCAAGGCACCAATGTGGCCCTTTGTGCCTTTGATAACTACCTTCTTTCTGTTTCTTCTTATTTTCAAATTTATTATTCAGTTGTACATCCCATTTTCTCCTTAGCTTGGTTCCAATCTAACTTGTCCCAACTAGAAAGAAAAGCTAAAACACTCAAAAGTAAAAATGTCCCCCCAAATAGTGCAAATGTATTAAAATTTTCTTATAATGTGTTAAGAACTCTGCCATGTGAGAAACATCAGTTTGTTGTCTTCAATTGGGTATTTTGGTTACAGTTGGAAGAGATGTTGGCCTTTATTGGAGGAAAGTACTGAAGACATGTGGCATGTTAGCTGGAGGACACTGTTTTGATGAACAACCATTCATTTGGCCAAACGTTTTTTGTTTGTTTGTTTGTTTTTGTTTTTGTTTTTCGAGACAAGGTTTCTCTGTATAGCCCTGGCTGTCCTGGAACTCACTCTGTAGACCAGGCTGACCTTGAACTCAGAAATTCTCCAGCCTCTGCCTCCCGAGTGCTGGGATTAAAGGCGTGGGCCACCACACCCGGCTTGGCCAACCCTTTTCTCAGTGTTATAAGGCCTCCTGGTACAACCCAGACTACTTGAGGAGCCAGGAGACAGCTTAAAGTCTGAAATGGGTGCTGATTTGACATCTATAAGATTCACAGCATGATAATAATGTCTCTAGTTGAAAAGATTAGCAGTTAAGGCCAGACAGTTGTTGTGAACTTTAGGAAAAGCATGATACTGAATCTGGCTTTGTGAGTGCTGAGCTGAGTATGCAAATTAAGTTGGAGAAAGACATGAATGACTTTTTCTAGTAGATACTGACTCCAGTCGTGTTCCAAAGCATCTTTGGGAAATTAGACTTTTCCTTTCAAAATGTCTTCAGACTGGTATTTGTTACATCATGCCCCCGTAGTCTCCCTAGGGAGACTTATTTTAATGGATCACTTTCTCTCTGCAAGTCTTGACATAGCTGAACCCTGTGCATCACTAGCTGTGAAAGTTGTCACTCACACCTGGTGGTCAGCAAAAGATGGACACAAAGCTTCTGAAATTTGCCTAAATAATTGCAACCTGAGAAAGTTAGTTATGAGACTTTCTAACACAGATATTTGAGATAGTCCTGAATGTTTGCTTATGAGACATGTATGGTGCATCTACTAGAGGCAGGTGCTTAGATCCCACCTACTGAACAAGGAAAACAAGTTCTATGCACTGTTTGTAATTTTAATGTTGTTCTATTGATAAAAGATTCAATTCCTACTATCTATGTTGTGGAAAAATGTCTTTCTCATGTCCTTTTGATTATCTCCTTTCACATATCAGGCTACTTTTGAGAGAGTTTGAATCTGAAGATGTTGATTCTCCTAAAATATTCTGTGAGTAATTCTAAGAAAGGTTAGGGGGTAGGACCACTAATGAGTGTAGTTTTAATCAGAGAGCACATTAATTCTACCAAAGAATACATCACTCTACAAAATATTCAAGCTACAAACTAATAATCCATCCATCAAAAATTTCTGAAGTTTGTGTTGTATGCTAAAGAGAACAATAATGTAGGAAGGAGAAAGAGAGAACGCCATAGCAGGAGATATAATCACTGGTCCAATGTTCTTGAATGCTTTAGTTATAATAATATGGCCTCACTAGGTTTATAGCACCAAAAGCCATACACTGAAGAGCTACTCAAGCATTCTTTCTTTTACTTTGCAAGCGAGTTCTCTCTTTTGAAAGCATCTATTGGAGAAACAAAACAAATCACCTTTTAAGCTCTGAACAAAAAAAAAAAAAAAAAAAAAAAAAAAAAAAAAAAAAAGAAAGAACTGTCTGCCATACACGCTCAGTTGATTCTTAGACGACCCATAATTAAGCAAGGAGAAATATATCTGTAATCAATCTGTTTAGAAATTTTAATGTACAGGAATCAATATCAGAGCAAGAAATATAAATGAGGTTAATTTAAAAGCAGAAGTAAAATAGTACCTTGAAAGATAATGAATACTTCCAAAGCTATAATCACTGGCAAATTCATAGCATCATTACATTAGGTCAAGCAATAACAATGGGATTAGTCATTCAAGTTAAGAAAGTATTAAAACTGTAGGCATAAAGAATAATGTGCTTAGGAGGGAACTGATAAGGAAATGGCTAGACAAACCTTACATCAATCTTATCAGTGAAGAAGTTTTAAGGTAACTCTCTAGGGTTTTCTTCAAGCTAATAACATATTGGCCAGAACAAAATGGTAAAGATATATTTTAAAAACTGGAATAACAATAAGTATGAAGGAAACATAAACTATAAGTTCTGTCAGTCATACATCCATTAAAAAATGTTGACACACTCAACATCGTCAAATATAGTTGCTTCTTGGAAAAACATGTAAGTCTACTATTGAGGCCCAAAGAATGAGTACCCTACCATGATTATCACATTTTCCAAGAGTAAAAATAAATGCATGCATAGAAGATCCATGCATGGCAAATATGGGAAATCCGGGAATTGAAAATGAATACAATTCTAATTTAGCTGCACATGTTTTAGAAGGGAGGAATATGCATCTTTTTTTATTAGATGTTTTCTATATTTACATCGCGAATTTTATCTCCTTTTCTTATTTCCCCTCCGAAAATCCCCTACTCCATTCCCCTTCTCCTTGCACTCTAACCCACCCTCTCCTGCTTTCCTGTCCTGGCATTCCCCTACACTGAGTCATCAAGCCTTCACAAGACAAAGGGCCCCTCCTCTCATTGGTGTTCCACAAGGCCATCATCTGCTACTTATGCAGCTCTAGCCTTCAGTCCCTCCATGTTGACCCTTTGGTTGGTGATTTAGTCCCTGGGAGCTCTGGGCATACTGATTGGTTCATATTGTTGTTCCTCCTATGGGGCTGCGAACCCCTTCAGCTCCTTAGGTCCTTTCTCTATATCCTCCACTGAGGACCTTGTGCTCAGTCTAATTGAAGGCTGTGAGCATCTATTTATGTATTTGTCAGGCACTGGCAGAGCCTCTCAGAAGAGAGCTATATCAGGCTCCTGTCAGTAAGCACTTGTTGACATCCACAATAGTGTCTGGGTTTGATAACTATATATGTGATGGATCCCCAGGTGGTACAGTCACTGGATTGCCTTTTGTTAAGTTTCTGCCCCAAACTTTATCTCTGTATTTCCTCCAATGGGTATTTTGTTCCCCCTTCTAAGAAGGACTGAAATATCCACAGTGTGGTCTTCCTTCTTTTTGAGCTTCAT
This sequence comes from Mus musculus, assembly GCF_000001635.26. Taxonomy (NCBI): domain Eukaryota; kingdom Metazoa; phylum Chordata; class Mammalia; order Rodentia; family Muridae; genus Mus; species Mus musculus. Next base: position 68,988,723 of record NC_000073.6, read on the forward strand.
GTGGTCTGTGAATTGCATCTTGGGTATTCTGAACTTCTGGGCTAATATTCACTTATCAGTGAATATGCATCTTAAGTGGCTAATCTGCACATGCTATCCTCAACACATCCATAGTCTCATGCCAGGAACAAGTCAAATATTAACATGTCTCAGATGTTATCAGGAGTGTGCCAGCAATGAAACGATGCAGGTGATAGACACTGGGCACAGAAGAAATAAATCTAGTTGTTTTTCTAATTCTAATTGACCTGGGGTTTTCACTTTTGGTGGTAGGAAAGTATATGAAAAATACATTTGATAGTGAATGTGTCAAATTCAAGGTAAATGCCACAGCTCACTCTCTTGAATGGCTAATATAACTCTATAGCAGTTCATTGAGCTATACAGTCTTTGAGTCTGGTTAATTTTGGTGTGTGTGTGTGGTTTTTTTTAATTTGCATAATTTTTTAATAAAGTTTAAAAATTTTTGAAATGAATTTCAAAATCAAAAGTTAAAATTTCGGGGAAATTATTCAGAAAACAATAACAAATAATATTTCATATTTTTCTTCTTTGAAAAATAATTGAAAGATATTTTTATGTACTGTCTGTCTCACTCCATTTCTCTCTTTCTTTCAGAAATAGCTTTCATATTCAAGTTGTTGAATACCCAGTAATTTGGAATTCTCATATGTTTCCTATATGTGAGCAATATGTTTCATTCTGGAGAGAGAAGACATTGTGTGACACGAGATCTTGGGTAAATGACACATTATATTCAAGAATGACAAGTTATTGCAAGTCAACATTGATTTGTTAACAGTTTTAACATGCTCACCAGATTCCTAATGGTGGCATCTCGTCACCTCTCCATGTCAACAGAAAATTCATTGGCAAAATGAAACTTTAATAATGCAACATACCAAGGAAAGTACAAAGCAGGATTTGCCTCATACAAGTTGCAGGTTTCAAACAACGGGTAGTTAAGAAGGCCTAGTAAGTGAGGATTAGCAGAGCCATGGTGGTAGCAATCCAGAGAGCAATTCCAATGCAGATGGTTTTCTTTAGAAATTGTTTTTTCACAAAGCATTAAATTCTTCTTTTTTTAAAACAAGGCTGGGAAGACTGATATTGATAAAAAGGTAAAGTTCAAACATGTCCTGTGAGCATCCATGGTTACGTGGACCTTGGGGTGACTCAAGAAAAAACAGCATTAGTGGCTCTAGTTAAGAGCCAAAATGAAGGCGATCTTCTAACTCACTTACCTTTCCTCCCAAATGAGCTACCTCCTCACTCTTCTTAAATATTTTCTGATATTTCTGACCTTGATCTTTTGATTTCTAGATCTTCAATCAGCATGAACTCCCATATGTTTTTATCCTGTTGTAGTACATTTCTGAAGAGACAGATATTACATTAAAAACCTGGGTGCCATGGCTACACTTGGGGTCTCAGATGGAACCTGGATATGGAGTGTTCTCTATGCCCATGTGCAGCATGTCCCCTTCTTGCTGGATAAATACCAGCTGTCAGAAGCTGTGGTATTGTGCCATTGCCATGCCAGTAACATACTTTCATATATGAGCCTGGCTTCGCTTTAATAAATAGCTCAGCTAAGATATGGTCACTTGTCTTTCTTCCTTCCCTCCCCTCTTTTCCCTTCATGATCTCCCTCCCTCCTTCCATCTCTTCTTTTCCTCTTCTTCTCTTTCTTCTTCTTTGGGCCAAGGATGTGTTATGTATCTTATGTGGTCCTTGAACTTACTATATAGCCCCTACTTGTGTAGAACTCCTAGAGATCCACATGACTCTGCCTCACTGTCTTCTTGATCTCATGACTGCCTGTGATTCTTTCTTTTGCTGTTAATTACATTCTCCTAGATTTGCATCTATACTTTCAGCCCACTGAAATTATAACTGTGTTTGACATCTTACTACACCTCATGACTGTTATCATTTTGACCAGATCAATAAATAATTTCTCTCTAGTCTTCATTCCTTCTGATATTTTCCTTTATGTTTTGAGAGCATCATTATTATCATGAAATGGTAAATAGAAGGTGTTACAAAGGCCTCTTGATGGTGTTCCATGGAAAACAGATACTGTGTGACCATCCTCCCTTCCTGACGCTCTGTCTGTCATATGGTTGTCAACACTCACAGGAGAAAGCTGCCAGAGAATGCAGAATAATTGATTTGACTAATATTTTAAATAGATTGTTTTCCAGTGAGAACTGAGAACTTTCTTTTCCTACTGGCAAGTTGTTGTGCAGTATGAGTTCTGACTGTTGTCATAACATTTCTCTTCTCACATTGCTTCCTATCTGTTGCCTCTGACCCCCTCTGTCTCATATGTGTATCACATTTACAATTATGCTGGTACCCTCTTCTTCCTTGCTTTCTTTCATCCTTTCATTTGAAACCAGATCAAACAATTTGCTGTTTGCCTTCCATTTCATCTTCCCTTCTAAAGACCTTCATTTTTTCTTTATATCCCTTCTCAGCCTCAGACTTCCCCCTTACCTCTGGATCTTACTGCCCTCCACATACACAGGCACGCAAACCTGTTACAGTAGATATCACTCAGGAAAACAGTACATGAAAGGTCTAACTTGCCTCAAACACTTTTCTAGTAGAGTTTCAATTCTCTGTACCTATCTATGTTTAGCCCAAATGATCTGCAGAATAGCTGCACTCAAGGTTCCTGTTCTTTTGCTCCACTTAACAAAAAAGTCCCCGACATACCTGTTTGCTTACTGGTCTCATTTGATTAGAGTGCTTTTTATTCTTCCTTTGCTGTGGTTGATTTTTGTGAATTTTACACCATGTACCCCAGTCTCACTCATCTCCTTATAATCCCTCCATATTTGCCTTCTGTCCTTGTAACCTCCCATCACCCCAGTTACACAGTATTCCCTTCTGCTCTAACATCCTTATTTACAAATGTTCATTGCATCGAGTCATTGGTCAGGTTTGAGGCCTCTTGCTTCTGCTCTACTCTCAATACTGGATCCTTCTTTTAACTCTAAGGTGGTACCTATCTTTAAAGCTAAAATGAATTTGTTGTAGACAACAGACATATGGATTTTCTTTCTTAATTCATTTAGTCAGCTTGTGTCTTTTGATTGGAGAATTGAGTTCATTAATATTTATAGTATTATAAAAATGTGTGTGTGTGTGAATTGCAGTCACTATGTTGTTGATTTTTTGGTGTTGTTTGTGTTTTTTGTGGTACTTTGTGTTTAGTAAGTATGGCTTTATATTTCTTTACATGGTTTCTTGCTTATATTCATTAATCTCAGGAGCTCAAGAAATACTGCTTCTTGTCTTTTATTTAGGATTGTATGGTTGATATATTTGTGTTAAGCTGTTTATATTCAAGAATGGTTTTCTTTCTCTTTCAACTATGGTGGATGGTTTAGTGGGCATATTTGTGTAGGCCCTTATGGTCATTTAGTGCTTGGAATATATTGATGAGGAAACCTCACAAAATCTCAACCCTATGGGTAACTAAAGAATGCTGAGAAAGGGAAAAATGTTCCTCCTCAGGAAGAGTACACCAGTTGGTTATCCAATACAAAATGGTCAGAAGACTATTTATTTACTATATATATATGTGTGTGTGTGTGTGTGTGTGTGTGTGTGTGTGTGTGTATGTATGTATGTATGTATGTATTTATATTCCTATATACACACATATAAAAGATATAATAACATGAATATGTAGGTATACATATGTATATATGTATATTTATATGTATCAACAATTAAATAAAATGAAGTCATGAAAGAAAGTATGGTTTAACTGACCAGAAGAGTTTGGAGGTAAGAAAGTAAAGGAAGAAATGATTCAATTATCTCAGAAGATGGAAAGATCTCCCATGCTCATGGATTGGCAGGATCAACATTGTAAAAATGGCTATCTTGCCAAAAGCAATCTACAGATTCAATGCAATCCCCATCAAAATTCCAACTCAATTCTTCAACGAATTAGAAGGAGCACTTTGCAAATTCATCTGGAATAACAAAAAACCTAGGATAGCAAAAACTCTTCTCAAGGATAAAAGAACCTCTGGTGGAATCACCATGCCTGACCTAAAGCTTTACTACAGAGCAATTGTGATAAAAACTGCATGGTACTGGTATAGAGACAGACAAGTAGACCAATGGAACAGAATTGAAGAACCAGAAATGAACCCACACACCTATGGTCACTTGATCTTCGACAAGGGAGCTAAAACCATCCAGTGGAAGAAAGACAGCATTTTCAACAATTGGTGCTGACACAACTGGTTGTTATCATGTAGAAGAATGTGAATTGATCCATAATTATCTCCTTGTACTAAGGTCAAATCTAAGTGGATCAAGGAACTTCACATAAAACCAGAGACACTGAAACTTATAGAGGAGAAAGTGGGGAAAAGCCTTGAAGATATGGGCACAGGGGAAAAATTCCTGAACAGAACAGCAATGGCTTGTGCTGTTAAGATCGAGAATTGACAAATGGGACCTAATGAAACTCCAAAGTTTCTGCAAGGCAAAAGACACTGTCAATAAGACAAAAAGACCACCAACAGATTGGGAAAGGATCTTTACCTATCCTAAATCAGATAGGGGACTAATATCCAACATATATAAAGAACTCAAGAAGGTGGACTTCAGAAAATCAAATAACCCCATTAAAAAATGGGGCTCAGAACTGAACAAAGAATTCTCACCTGAGGAATACCGAATGGCAGAGAAGCACCTGAAAAAATGTTCAACATCCTTAATCATCAGGGAAATGCAAATCAAAACAACCCTGAGATTCCACCTCACACCAGTCAGAATGGCTAAGATCAAAAATTCAGGTGACAGCAGATGCTGGCGTGGATGTGGAGAAAGAGGAACACTCCTCCATTGTTGATGGGATTGCAGGCTTGTACAACCACTCTGGAAATCAGTCTGGCGGTTCCTCAGAAAATTGGACATAGTACTACCGGAGGATCCAGCAATACCTCTCCTGGGCATATATCCAGAAGATGCCCCAACTGGTAAGAAGGACACATGCTCCACTATGTTCATAGCAGCCTTATTTATAATAGCCAGAAGCTGGAAAGAACCCAGATGCCCCTCAACAGAGGAATGGATACAGAAAATGTGGTACATCTACACAATGGAGTACTACTCAGCTATTAAAAAGAATGAATTTATGAAATTCCTAGGCAAATGGATGGACCTGGAGGGCATCATCCTGAGTGAGGTAACACATTCACAAAGGAACTCACACAATATGTACTCACTGATAAGTGGATATTAGCCCCAAACCTAGGATACCCAAGATATAAGATACAATTTCCTAAACACATGAAACTCAAGAAAAATGAAGACTGAAGTGTGGACACTATGCCCCTCCTTAGAAGTGGGAACAAAACACCCATGGAAGGAGTTACAGAGACAAAGTTTGGAGCTGAGATGAAAGGATGGACCATGTAGAGACTGCCATATCCAGGGATCCACCCCATAATCAGCATCCACACGCTGACACCATTGCATAAACTAGCAAGATTTTATCGAAAGGACCCAGATGTAGCTGTCTCTTGTGAGACTATGCCGGGGCCTAGCAAACACAGAAGTGGATGCTCACAGTCAGCTAATGGATGGATCACAGGGCTCCCAATGGAGGAGCTAGAGAAAGTAGCCAAGGAGCTAAAGGGATCTGCAACCCTATAGGCGGAACAACATTATGAACTAACCAGTACCCCGGAGCTCTTAACTCTAGCTGCATATGTATCAAAAGATCTCCTAGTCGGCCATCACTGGAAAGAGAGGCCCATTGGACAAGCAAACTTTATATGCCCCAGTACAGGGGAACGCCAGGGCCAAAAAGGGGAAGTGGGTGGGTAGGGGAGTGGGGGTGGGTGGGTATGGGGGACTTTTGGTATAGCATTGGAAATGTAAATGAGCTAAATACCTAATAAAAAATGGAAAAAAAAGAAAAAAAAAGAAATGGTTCAATTATATTGTAATCTCAAAAATAAAATAAATAATTACGATACATGAACAACTCTGATGAGAACTGAACAAAGAAACAAACAAAATAATTCCAAACTCAGTGTACTACTGGTGTTTTTGTTTCAGAGATACAAATGAGCTTCAGTCTTCACTTGCTTCCTCTTTAGGCATACTTTAGCATGCCATTTGCACTGTTAGCATTTGTCTTCCTGTGTTTGCTGAGGCTCCTGGTCATTTGGCCCCTCATTACCGTCTACACTTTCTATGCTAACTCCATGGACCAGTCCAGATTTCCCCTGTTCTATTCCTTCCTCTTCCATAATTTTCAGTAATTGCCCATATGGTATTCCCTCTAAGCTCCAGGTTGTGACATCCAATGCATGCATAACACTGTTTCTGAGGTTCTGATAGGACAAGAACAAAATATAATTTATACTCCTTCCTTTCCTCATACTACAACTCCCAACCTTTCCCTACCTGGTCTAAGCCAACACTGAAGTTACTTAGCATCTCCCTCCTCACTGGAAAACCTGTGTCTTGCTTAAGGCCTTTTTGCTTTCATCTATCTACTTGTCTCTGTTGATGTTGTTACCTTTCAATATGAGGTCAGCATCACTGTGTCTGAATGGTTTAACTTACCAGACTTCCATCTTCCTTCATCTCCAACTCAAGTCCGACCTCCACACAGGAAGGTGCTTAATTATACATCTTGCCACTCAGTTTTGATGATCACCCTCTTAATAGGTTTGCAGGAATCCTAATACATGTTAAATACTTTACCGTGACATCAGATCTCATGATGCCACCTTTCCCGTCCCTCACCCCCAGGGATTTTATTCTTTGGACAATTTCCCTGTACTTGTGTGGAGGACATGCTTTCAAACATCTGCCTTTCTGATTTATCCTCTGCAATTAAATCTCCTCAACAAACATCCCTTTTAAGATAATTTATTTTCTAATTTCAAATCTGATGTGCACTGACCACTATGTTCTCCATCCACAACTGTGCACTGTCCTGGTTTTCCATGTCATTACAATCTGAAGAGTCTTCCTTTTCTTTTCTGGATATACGAAATACAGGGACAGATCTGTTAGAAAATTGAGCGTGCACTTGACTGTTTGTTATTTTATAATTCTGCATCCACTGTTTTATAATAGTAAACTACCCAAATTAAGTTCAACACTTGAAATAAGTATACACCTCAGAAAGTTATAGTACATCTTAAGGATATACTATAATATAGCTATATGCATTTATTTTTCAAGACTTTCTATCTTTGTATTAATGGGTATTTAAATTTCCTTCATTTCTCTACATTACAAATAATGTTGCAATTATCAGTCTTTATTGATGTCCACCTTTCTATATCCTTACCTGCCTACCTATATAAATAGCTGTTGTAATTGGTGCTTATATTTTTGAAGGATGGATTCACAAAAACATTATTGAACACTCCTACTACCTGTTTATAATTATCAATATTGATTCTTTTCAATCTTTTATTTTCTCATCTTTAATAGTTAAGAATGGGATTTTTGTTGTTCAATCTGAGTTTCTTTCACTAGTACCAACTGACAGTCATCATCATCATCATCATCATCATCATCATCATCATCACTACGACCACCATCACCACCACCATCACCACCACCACTAACTTCTAAAATACTGTCCTGGTTTTGATTTTTTTCCTCTGTATCCCAGGGTGGATTTGCATGGAAGTTGAGAGGATTCCACCTCAGCCTAATGGAAGCTTCATTTAAAGATCTTTGCTCATGATTTCCATAATAGTTAAAATCTGCATGACAATTTTCTGTTTGTATAATGCTATCATATAGATCATCAAATTTAATATGAGACACAAACTATATGCAGAATGACCGGTGATTTTACTGCACTAAAGACAGTCAAGAGGGAATTTTTTTTTTTACTCCTCACTGTTTTTGAATAGTGCCCATTCCAGAGAGGCTGTGGGTTATATACATGAACTTTTTTGCTTGTGGTCTTGTTCCATCTTCAATCTTTCACTACAGAAAAGCCAATGATGTTCATTCTTGGTACCAAGTTCTACTGCAGGATTCATTCAAAATGTTTATGTGTATCCCAAGGCTCTTAAAATGTACAGTGTCTCAAACTGACATTCTAGGGATGTTTTGAGGCTCTGCCTTCCAATCCTATCAGCCTGGACCACTGCAGCGAGAACAAAAGCAGAGCAGGCCAGACCAATGAATGATATGGGCTTGACTTAGCTGTGTTCTTGCTGTCTGAAGGATGGCCACCCTCACATGTAACAATTCCTCTGTACACATCATTTGATCCAAATGACCAGGGGATGGTTAGGTATGGCAAAAGGTCACATTCAGAGGCAGGTCAACTCTCCAGGTCTACTTTAAAGAGGCAAGGACCTCTGCAGACAGCAGCTGCCTCTGAAAATGCTCAGCAGGATACAGCATCTGAAGATGATTTGCCAAGGTCTTGGTATATATATTGAAAGTTGAATGGCTCTCATTCAAGAGTAAAGCCCATCTGCCCTTTTTATGCTTCCCGTGCTTATTGACAAAAGCCAAGTTCAGAAGGAAAGACAGGGTTGCTCCCTGTGGCCTTCTCAAAGAAAAGGCGCCAATTCTACTGACACAGGAAGTGAAGATCCCACTTCTGGGGAACTACTGTAGACAGAATTGTCTACAGAGACAATCCTACATTCTCTTTCTTGTGGGTGTGGCATCACTCGGCTTTCCATCATTGTAATAAACAATTCATCTGTGAGAGAAAAGGTTGAGTTAGCTCACTTCCTAGAGATTTTAGCATAAATAAGGAAAGCCTCAGTGAGGGTGTCCAATGACAGTAGTAGGAACCAAACCACTGCTCCTACCATATGAGCCAGGGAACCTGAGAGACAGGATGGGCAGTGTCTCACAGTACTCCTCACGGTCATGCCCTCAGTGACTTAAGGACTGCCTACAAATTCTGAACCTAAAAGTTCCACCTCTTCCCTCCTGTCAGTGGCCCCTGGGAATCCAGCTCCCAACACAGGATGGATGGACCTTTTGGGGACACATCTCCACATCAAAGCAAAAATGTACAGAATTCTGACTTGTTATGAGTGGAAGACAAGAGAGTATATGATGGCTCCTCCATCTCTTTTCCTCAGTCTGCCCTCTCTACCATGCATGAAGGATAACTGTCTTAAGGAAGTGAAGGGGTCCATAGAGACATGTTGTTTAACAGTAGGTGCTGTTCATATAACAGTATGGTCTGGAATCTTTTTTTTTTTTCCATTTTTTATTAGGTATTTAACTCATTTACATTTCCAATGCTATACCAAAAGTCCCCCATATCCACCCACCCCCACTCCCCTGCCCACCCACTCCCCCTTTTTGGCCCTGGTATTCCCCTGTACTGGGGCATATAAAGTTTGCAAGTCCAATGGGCCTCTCTTTCCAGTGATGGCCGACTAGGCCATCTTTTGATATATATGCAGCTAGAGTCAAGAGCTCCGGGGTACTGGTTAGCTCATAATGTTGTTCCACCTATAGGGTTGCAGATCCCTTTAGCTCCTTGGCTACTTTCTCTAGCTCCTCCATTGGGAGCCCTATGATCCATCCATTAGCTGACTGTGAGCATACACTTCTGTGTTTGCTGGGCCCCGGCATAGTCTCACAAGAGACAGCTACATCTGCGTCCTTTCAATAAAATCTTGCTAGTGTATGCAATGGTGTCAGCGTTTGGATGCTGATTATGGGGTGGATCCCTGGCTATGGCAGTCTCTACATGGTCCATCCTTTCATCTCAGCTCCAAACTCCGTCTCTGTAACTCCTTCCATGGGTGTTTTGTTCCCAAATCTAAGGAGGGGCATAGTGTCCACACTTCAGTCTTCATTCTCCTTGAGTTTCATGTGTTTAGCAAATTATATCTTATATCTTGGGTATCCTAGGTTTGGGGCTAATATCCACTTATCAGTGAATACATATTGTGTGAGTTTCTTTGTGAATGTGTTACCTCACTCAGGATGATGCCCTCCAGGTCCATCCATTTGGCTAGGAATTTCATAAATTCATTCTTTTTAATAGCTGAGTAGTACTCCATTGTGTAGATGTACCACATTTTCTGTATCCATTCCTCTGTTGAGGGGCATCTAGGTTCTTTCCAGCTTCTGGCTATTATAAATAAGGCTGCTATGAACATAGTGGAGCATGTGTCCTTCTTACCTGTTGGGGCATCTTCTGGATATATGCCCAGGAGAGGTATTGCTGGATCCTCCGGTAGTACTATGTCCAGTTTTCTGAGGAACCGCCAGACTGATTTCCAGAGTGGTTGTACAAGCCTGCACTCCCACCAACAATGGAGGAGTGTTCCTCTTTCTCCACATCCTTGCCAGCATCTGCTGTCACCTGAATATTTGATCTTAGCCATTCTGACTGGTGTGAGGTGGAATCTCAGGGTTGTTTTGATTTGCATTTCCCTGATGATTAAGGATGTTGAACATTTTTTCAAGTGCTTCTCTGCCATTCGGTATTCCTCAGGTGAGAATTCTTTGTTCAGTTCTGAGCCCCATTTTTTAATGGGGTTATTTGATTTTCTGAAGTCCACCTTCTTGAGTTCTTTATATATGTTGGATATTAGTCCCCTATCTGATTTAGGATAGGTAAAGATCCTTTCCCAATCTGTTGGTGGTCTGTTTGTCTTATTGACGGTGTCTTTTGCCTTGCAGAAACTTTGGAGTTTCATTAGGTCCCATTTGTCAATTCTCGATCTTACAGCACAAGCCATTGCTGTTCTGTTCAGGAATTTTTCCCCTGTGCCCATATCTTCAAGGCTTTTCCCCACTTTCTCCTCTATAAGTTTCAGTGTCTCTGGTTTTATGTGAAGTTCCTTGATCCACTTAGATTTGACCTTAGTACAAGGAGATAAGTATGGATCGATTTGCATTCTTCTACACGATAACAACCAGTTGTGCCAGCACCAATTGTTGAAAATGCTGTCTTTCTTCCACTGGATGGTTTTAGCTCCCTTGTCGAAGATCAAGTGACCATAGGTGTGTGGGTTCATTTCTGGATCTTCAATTCTATTCCATTGGTCTACTTGTCTGTCTCTATACCAGTACCATGCAGTTTTTATTACAATTGCTCTGTAGTAAAGCTTTAGGTCTGGCATGGTGATTCCGCCAGAAGTTCTTTTATCCTTGAGAAGACTTTTTGCTATCCTAGGTTTTTTGTTATTCCAGACAAATTTGCAAATTGCTCCTTCCAATTCGTTGAAGAATTGAGTTGGAATTTTGATGGGGATTGCATTGAATCTGTAGATTGCTTTTGGCAAGATAGCCATTTTTACAATGTTGATCCTGCCAATCCATGAGCATGGGAGATCTTTCCATCTTCTGAGATCTTCTTTAATTTCTTTCTTCAGAGATTTGAAGTTTTTATCATACAGATCTTTCACCTCCTTAGTTAGAGTCACGCCAAGATATTTTATATTATTTGTGACTATTGAGAAGGGTGTTGTTTCCCTAATTTCTTTCTCAGCCTGTTTATTCTTTGTATAGAGAAAGGTCATTGACTTGTTTGAGTTTATTTTATATCCAGCTACTTCACCGAAGCTGTTTATCAGGTTTAGGAGTTCTCTGGTAGAATTTTTAGGGTCACTTATATATACTATCATATCATCTGCAAAAAGTGATATTTTGACTTCCTCTTTTCCAATTTGTATCCCCTTGATCTCCTTTTGTTGTCGAATTGCTCTGGCTAATACTTCAAGTACTATGTTGAAAAGGTAGGGAGAAAGTGGGCAGCCTTGTCTAGTCCCTGATTTTAGTGGGATTGCTTCCAGCTTCTCTCCATTTACTTTGATGTTGGCTACTGGTTTGCTGTAGATTGCTTTTATCATGTTTAGGTATGGGCCTTGAATTCCTGATCTTTCCAAAACTTTTATCATGAATGGGTGTTGGATCTTGTCAAATGCTTTTTCTGCATCTAACGAGATGATCATGTGGTTTTTGTCTTTGAGTTTGTTTATATAATGGATTACATTGATGGATTTTCGTATATTAAACCATCCCTGCATCCCTGGAATAAAACCTACTTGGTCAGGATGGATGATTGCTTTAATGTGTTCTTGGATTCGGTTAGCGAGAATTTTATTGAGGATTTTTGCATCGATATTCATAAGAGAAATTGGTCTGAAGTTCTCTATCTTTGTTGGATCTTTCTGTGGTTTAGGTATCAGAGTAATAGTGGCTTCATAAAATGAGTTGGGTAGAGTACCTTCTACTTCTATTTTGTGAAATAGTTTGTGCAGAATTGGAATTAGATCTTCTTTGAAGGTCTGATAGAACTCTGCACTAAACCCATCTGGTCCTGGGCTTTTTTTGGTTGGGAGACTATTAATAACTGCTTCTATTTCTTTAGGTGATATGGGACTGTTTAGATGGTCAACTTGATCCTGATTCAACTTTGGTACCTGGTATCTGTCCAGAAATTTGTCCATTTCGTCCAGGTTTTCCAGTTTTGTTGAGTATAGCCTTTTGTAGAAGGATCTGATGGTGTTTTGGATTTCTTCAGGATCTGTTGTTATGTCTCCCTTTTCATTTCTGATTTTGTTAATTAGGATTTTGTCCCTGTGCCCTTTAGTGAGTCTAGCTAAGGGTTTATCTATCTTGTTGATTTTCTCAAAGAACCAACTCCTCGTTTGGTTAATTCTTTGAATAGTTCTTCTTGTTTCCACTTGGTTGATTTCACCCCTGAGTTTGATTATTTCCTGCCGTCTACTCCTCTTGGGTGAATTTGCTTCCTTTTTTTCTAGGGCTTTTAGATGTGTTGTCAAGCTGCTAGTATGTGCTGTCTCCCGTTTCTTCTTGGAGGCACTCAGCGCTATGAGTTTCCCTCTTAGAAATGCTTTCATTGTGTCCCATAGGTTTGGGTACGTTGTGGCTTCATTTTCATTAAACTCTAAAAAGTCTTTAATTTCTTTCTTTATTCCTTCCTTGACCAAGGTATCATTGAGAAGAGTGTTATTCAGTTTCCACGTGAATGTTGGCTTTCCATTATTTATGTTGTTATTGAAGATCAGTCTTAGGCCATGGTGGTCTGATAGGATACATGGGACAATTTCAATATTTTTGTATCTATTGAGGCCTGTTTTGTGACCAATTATATGGTCAATTTTGGAGAAGGTCCCGTGAGGTGCTGAGAAGAAGGTATATCCTTTTGTTTTAGGATAAAATGTTCTGTAGATATCTGTCAGGTCCATTTGTTTCATAACTTCTGTTAGTTTCACTGTGTCCCTGTTTAGTTTCTGTTTCCACGATCTGTCCTTTGAAGAAAGTGGTGTGTTGAAGTCTCCCACTATTATTGTGTGAGGTGCAATGTATGCTTTGAGCTTTACTAAAGTGTCTCTAATGAATGTGGCTGCCCTGGCATTTGGTGCGTAGATATTCAGAATTGAGAGTTCCTCTTGGAGGATTTTACCTTTGATGAGTATGAAGTGTCCCTCCTTGTCTTTTTTGATAACTTTGGGTTGGAAGTCGATTTTATCCGATATTAAAATGGCTACTCCAGCTTGTTTCTTCAGTCCATTTGCTTGGAAAATTGTTTTCCAGCCTTTCACTCTGAGGTAGTGTCTGTCTTTTTCCCTGAGATGGGTTTCCTGTAAGCAGCAGAATGTTGGGTCCTGTTTGTGTAGCCAGTCTGTTAGTCTATGTCTTTTTATTGGGGAATTGAGTCCATTGATATTAAGAGATATTAAGGAAAAGTAATTGTTGCTCCCTTTTATTTTTGTTGTTAGAGTTGGCATTCTGTTCTTGTGGCTGTCTTCTTTTTGGTTTGTTGAATGATTACTTTCTTGGTTGTTCTAGGGCGTGATTTCCGTCCTTGTATTGCTTCTTTTCTGTTATTATCCTTTGAAGGGCTGGATTCGTGGAAAGATATTGTGTGAACTTGGTTTTGTCGTGGAATACTTTGGTTTCTCCATCTATGGTAATTGAGAGTTTGGCCGGGTATAGTAGCCTGGGCTGGCATTTGTGTTCTCTTAGTGTCTGTATAACATCTGTCCAGGCTCTTCTGGCTTTCATAGTCTCTGGTGAAAAGTCTGGTGTAATTCTGATAGGCCTTCCTTTATATGTTACTTGACCTTTCTCCCTTACTGCTTTTAATATTCTATCTTTGTTTAGTGCATTTGTTGTTCTGATTATTATGTGTCGGGAGGAATTTCTTTTCTGGTCCAGTCTATTTGGAGTTCTGTATGCTTCTTGTATGATCATGGGCATCTCTTTTTTTATGTTTGGGAAGTTTTCTTCTATTATTTTGTTGAAGATATTAGCTGGCCCTTTAAGTTGAAAATCTTCATTCTCATCAATTCCTATTATCCGTAGGTTTGGTCTTCTCATTGTGTCCTGGATTACCTGGATGTTTTGAGTTAGGATCCTTTTGCATTTTGTATTTTCTTTGACTGTTGTGTCGATGTTCTCTATGGAATCTTCTGCACCTGAGATTCTCTCTTCCATTTCTTGTATTCTGTTGCTGATGCTCGCATCTATGGTTCCAGATCTCTTTCCTAGGGTTTCTATCTCCAGCGTTGCCTCGCTTTGGGTTTTCTTTATTGTGTCTACTTCCCCTTTTAGTTCTAGTATGGTTTTGTTCATTTCCATCACCTGTTTGGCTGTGTTTTCCTGCTTTTCTTTAAGAGCCTGTAACTCTTTAGCAGTGCTCTCCTGTAAATCTTTAAGTGACTTATGAAAGTCCTTCTTGATGTCCTCTATCATCATCATGAGAAATGTTTTTAAATCTGGGTCTAGATTTTCGGTTGTGTTGGGGTGCCCAGGACTAGGTGGGGTGGGAGTGCTGCGTTCTGATGATGGTGAGTGGTCTTGATTTCTGTTAGTAGGATTCTTACGTTTGCCTTTCGCCATCTGGTAATCTCTGAAGCTAGCTGTTTTAGTTGTCACTGTTAAGAGCTTGTTCTTCAGGTGACTCTGTTAGCCTCTATGAGCAGACCTGGAGGGTAGCACTCTCCTTAGTTTCAGTGGGCAGAGTATTCTCTGCAGGCAAGCTCTCTTCTTGCAAGGCAGGTACCCAGATATCTGGTGTTCGAACCAGACTCCTGGCAGAAGTTGTGTTCCACTCACTAGAGGTCTTAGGATCACGTGTGGAATCCTGTGTGGGCCCTTGCGGGTGTCAGGCGACTCAGCTGGCAAGGTAGCCGGGGCTCGAGTGGAGTGGAAGGGGTTTGTGCCCCAGATCAAGCCCGGGTAGCCTGCTTCCCTATGTACCGCAGTCTCAAGTTCCACGCGATTGGATTGGGGTAGGCGCTGTGTTCCACTCACCAGAGGTCTTAGGGTCCCGTGGGGAGTCCCGTGTGGGCCCTTGCGGGTGTTGGGCAAGACTCTGCTGTCAAGGTAGCCCGGGGCTCGAGTCTCGAGTCGAGCGGAAGGGACTTGTGCCCCAGATCAGGCCCGGGTAGCCTGCTTCCCTATGTACCGCAGTCTCAAGTTCCGCGCGATTGGATTGGGGCAGGCACTGTGATCCACTCACCAGAGGTCTTAGGGTCCCGTGGGGAGTCCCGTGTGGACCCTTGCGGGTGTTGGGCAAGACTCTGCTGGCAAGGTAGCCCGGGGCTCGAGTCTCGAGTCGAGCGGAAGGGACTTGTGCCCCAGATCAGGCCCGGGTAGCCTGCTTCCCTATGTACCGCAGTCTCAAGTTCCGCGCGATTGGATTGGGGCAGGCACTGTGATCCACTCACCAGAGGTCTTAGGGTCCCGTGGGGAGTCCCGTGTGGACCCTTGCGGGTGTTGGGCAAGACTCTGCTGGCAAGGTAGCCCGGGGCTCGAGTCTCGAGAGAGTGGTCTGGAATCTTGACTCATTTTTTTTTTTTAAAATAGCATTTAGTGTTGGTCAGAATTCTGCCAGTTATCAGCTTCCCCTTCAAATGTATCCCCCAGGCCTCCAGTAATACTTCTCCTGCTCCACACAGATCTACTCTCATGAAGGGAAGACTTCTATTTTAAAGGGCATCACATTCACATTGAGGTAATGAGAAACTGATGGAGGGAAATTACATCCCCACGATCCTCTCTTGGTAGATAAAATGTCTCATCAGATATGTGGAATTTTGAAGTTGCTGTTGAGCTACCCCATGGAGACATTTTACATTTGTATGCATACACAGTTTATCCTGTGAACTTTATATTATCTGGTAACTAAGTTGTGCAGTGACTTTAAAGAAGTACTAAATTAAAAAAGAAATCTATAAGGTTAGTTGGGTTCAGGTCATCATTTGCATTGAGACAGCAGACTGAGGTCATGCTAGATGAACTGGCTCTAAACTGAGCTTCTAGAGCCCCTGCTAACAGGATGAGTCAGCTCTCTGTGAAGGAGGTGAGTGGATGTTCAGAACTTGTTAAGGCCCTATATAACTGCTATTTTAATCACCCGAATACATTTAAAAGCCATGGCCCTTTTAACTAGGTGAGTCATTCTCTGTTATTATTCATGGTTGAAGATTTGCTTCTGAATTCTCAGAGTCACTCAGAGTGGGAGGCTTGGGGTCACCTACACCTCACTTACTTGTGGATCCTTTGTACTAAGCTGTGGGATCCAGGCAACTTACAGAATGGAGGGAAATCTGAATATGTCTGTGGACTCTCCTGCTCACTTGCCTTTGTCACTGATATTACTGCACTGCTTTTCTAAACAATACGGTGTTAGACATTCATTCATTCATTCATTCATTCTTTCATTCATTCATTTCCCTGCACTGGTAACACCTTTGAGGAGAGTGAGGCCCCACAGGGAAATGATTACTGATGCTGTTTTTGAGGGATTGTGAGGTATCTTGGTCTAACTCACACAGGTAAAAGACACTGAACTCTTTGCAAGAGCATATACAAGCGTTCGAGGATGAGATTTTAATGCCAGAGACCACACTCCATCCATGGGCCATGCTAATCCCACATTTATCTGAAGTTGCTTATTATAAAGGGCCACGAAGTTTGACCATACATACATACATACATACATATATACAGGCATAAATACATACATATGTGCTAAACAGAATGCATAACACCTATGTACTGCAACAGGGCTTTTGATTTCTGTTTCTAAATATCAGTGAAGGACTGAACTGTCTTCAGAGGTGCTTCTTCTTGAAGTAGATGATAATTAATATAAAGACTTAAAATGTTTGGAGTCAGAGACTTTGGATCCTTCAGACCTAAAGAGAGATCCTAAAGATAGCGATATTTGTATCATACACCTCCCCTCAAGGCTTAGGGATTCATGCTGAAGACGGGGCAAAAAGATTATTATAAGAGCTGAGGGTATGAACAACTTCAAGGAAACGGTGTCTTCCAGATAAAACAGGACAGATACGCCTATGAACTCATAGAGATTGTAGTAGCCTGTAGAAGACCTACAGAAGCTCACACATACCTTAGGGCAAACCAAATGCTCCCTAAAAGTTGACCAACAAAAGATCGCCCCACCATGTCTTTTGTTTCCATTTATTTATTTAGTTTTGCTTTTATGGTTTTGTTTTTCTTTTTTGTTTTAATAAAAAGATTATGAAGTTGGGTGTGTATGGAGGAAACACCCCAAAGGAGTTGGAAAAGAATATGTCCAAAATACTGTATATAAAAATTTTTTAAATTATTTAATATAGGTATTTTTTTCTTACTTCTTGGACTACCCTACTTTGTTACACTATCACTACTCCTATACTCTGTCCTGGAGGCTGACACAATGCTTGCCCTCCACTAGTAGGTGGCACCATGTGAACAAGCTCATCTCTGTAAAACTGGTCTTCTCAGAGCCTGATTTGGAACTGCTAACTTAATGGTTTTGAGCTCTACATTCCATCACAGTAATATGGTAACGATGGAACTTGACACATTGGGTTATTCTCTGGGATGAGATATGCTATCCAGTCAAGAAGAGCCAAAGAGCCAAATGTTCACTGTTGGTGCTTAGTGGAGACCAATTAAAACTATATCTGCTTAGTGGCAGAGGAAAAAGGAGAATTCCAGTATATGGAAGGAGGGTCACATGCATTTAATTATTTTATTATTCTTCAATGTTGTACACCCAGTGCACCCCACTCACCCTGGAGATGAAATTTCCAGCGGCTCATCCTAGATATGCTTTTCTTTCTTGGCTGATTTTCCCGTTATTGTTCTTAGCCTGCTGCTCTTGTCTATGTATTCCGGGGGTAAAAGGTTAGTGAGAAGATTTAGAAATGGATTGGAAATGGACTTAGAGATTAAAAAAAAAAATTAAATGGACTCTGAATAAAGCTGTTGAGTGGTGGAGAGCATGCTCCTCCTACGGATTGCAGCAGATCTGAGATGTATGGAAAGTCAGGATTTCCATACTGGTCTGCAGTGTCTATGGAGAAGTCTAAACTCATCAACTTCTCTTTCTTCATCTCTACATGGCCAGCACTGAGTAAAGACCCAAGTCAAATGGCTGCGTTGCTCGCCGAATATTACCTTTGTCCAGCACCTTCAGTTCTTACAACAGAGCTTCACCTACACACTCAAGCGTTTCTCAGTGGAATCAGTTTGAAGAGCCTCTTGTTTCTATTCTGTTCTTTAAAGAGGTTCTTTTGACAAATGAAAAGCACTACAAAGCAATAACCACAGTACAGCGTGCGCTGAAATGTTACTGAAATGGCAAAGATCTCTAATCCAGCTGTAACGGGAACGTGGTGGAGGCGGCTAAGGAAGGTATTCAGCGGGCACAGAGGGGTGATCTGATGAAGACAACACAAAGCTCGCTGCTCCAGGGGCTCCTTCTCAGAAGAAGCCCTCGGGCTTGCTTATCTGCTTCGAGAAAGCATTAAGAGCTAATCTCAGCTCAGAGAGTGGGTGGGATGTTTCGGCAACAAAGAGAAATTCTTCTTTTGCTGCAAGGCAGAATGGCATGGTTGTTCCTGTCCAGAGATGCTTCAGAGAAAGGCGATGAGGTTCAAATTAGGCTCCCCAGGGGCGTTCATTTGCCTGGTCTGTTAAGGAATGCTTGGATGTGCAGGGGCACACCTCCAGGATGCCCTTTGTTTTCATTAACTCTGAGTATTGTTTGTCCTGAAATATTAGGAAGAAGAGATGCCTGTTGACTGTCTTTATTTTGACTCCATGGCTCTCAAACAGAGTTTCCATGTCACAGGAGCAACTATAATTTACCTCGTTGTTTCTGCTCTTATCTGATCTCTCTTACTACAGGAATGTCCTGGGTCTTGAAGTATCTGAAGCTTCTTCTAACAGACAAACGGGGTTGGAAAGATGGCTCAGTGGTGAAGGGCGTGCACTGCTCTTCTCGAGGACCTGAGTTCAGATCCCAGCACCTACATCAGATCACTCTCCATCACCTGTGACTCCAACTCTAGGGAGAACAAACATCCCTGGCCTCTACTGGCATTTGCTCTCACATGTATATATGTCACCCAAACATAAACACACAATTTAAAATAATAAAAATCAATCTTAAGTAAAAGACAAAATTGGTAAGTGGTGTTATTTTAAGCTCTATGGCCCAAGGATAACTTCATGTTTGCTTTGCACATGCATGCTTGCTGTTTGGAATATGTGCATATGCATGACTATATCTGCATATCTTAACCTTTAGAGGCAGATAATTTTAGAAACAATTATTTTTTATTTTATGTTTGGATACATACTGCCTCAGTGAAATCCTTTGCCCTCACCAGAATCCCATGCCTAGTAGGAATGAGGTTGGTGTGTGAATATGGGTTCTCTGGCTCGATTTCCAACCATACAAACTATTACATAAAAAATTAGCCCCTGTCCTAAATATTCTGAGTATGGAAACTTAAACAGCACCGGAAATATGAATCTCAAATAAGATCCTTTGCAATAACCACAAGTACAATTGAATATTAATTTATCTCACAACATCTCCTTCCAAAAATCAGCCAGATATTTTAAACCTATATTTTCCCCAAATGCCCCACAATAAAGGAATTAGCCAAGCACCGGTCTTTTAATGTTAATCATGTTCTCATAGGGAATCTGAAAGACCTAAACTTGGAAGGAACAAAACTTAGAAGTGTGGGTCAACCTACTGTTCCTCACTGTTGGTTGCTGGGATCAGGTTAATGTCTTTGGCAGATGAAATCAGACTCCTTGACTTGGAAGAGCCTTCTAGCTAGGCTGGCTTTTGCTCTGTGAACTTTGCCCTCTTATTTACAATGGGGCATTTCTAAGACAATGCCAACATTTATGAAAGGTCAGCTGCCACAAAGCACAGAGAGTTTCAGTGAAAATGACAGGGAGAAAATAAACGAACTAGAAAACATCATCTTGGATATGTATCCAGTCAGCTATTCCTGGATAACAGCCTATACATTCCAAGCTCTTCCTAATAGTCTTTGTGTATGTATGTGTGTGTGTGTGTGTGTGTGTGTGTGTTTGTGTGTGTTTGTACGTGCACACACCCCTGCACGTACGGGCATGCACACATATGCACATGTGCTTTGTTCTGTTTGTATGTGTGTGTACTTACACATTTGTGCATCTGCTTGTGAGACCCGATGTATACAGTAGGTATGTTCCCTCATTTGTGCTGTCTCTATTTTATATATTTTGAGATAGGGTACTGCATTAAACCAGAGTTTCAAGCTCATTGGAATGACCTTCAGCAATCCACCTGTCTGTGCCATGCCTCCCACAGTGCTGGAGTTACAAGGATTCAGGCATCCACATCAGGCCTTTTATGTAGGATCTAGGGGTTCAAGCTCAGGTCCTTACGCTTGTGTGGCAGGCACTTTGTCATCCTAGTCACCTTCTCAGGCCTCAAATAGTTTTCCAGGACTTTAATCTGTTACAAATGTCCTTTTCCTGGGGGGCACACATCAAACCCTGACAACATGGTACTGGCAATCTAGCCAGAGGTAGATGATCATTTGCTGTATCTGTGACAGAACAGAAAGTGACAATGCTTTGGGAGAGCACTGGTAGGAAAATTGCCCAGAGCCCTTGAGAGCCCAGAGTCCCCGGAAGAGGATGTGGACATCCAGGGAGCCTGTCTAGAGCTCACTGGGTATTAAGATTTACTTGAGTATTTATTATTAGGTGAATCATATGGCAGCATCTATCACAAGAGACAAACTTCCTGTAGATTTACCATAAGGTTCTGGACTGTGTCTTTGAAATCAATATCATAAGATATTAATGTTTCTATATAGGTCAGTGCCAAAGATTTGCGGTGTGGCACTACTAAAATTTATTAATTTATAATAGCAGTAAGGATAATTCCTGGAAATTTTCACTCTTGCAAGAATAGCTAAAGGCCCTCCCCTTGTTAAAAAAAATGTGGCTCATTATAATAGTGATCTGCATATCCTGGGGGCTAAGTCATTTCCCTTGAAATGAAGCAACTCTAACAATTAAGTCTTGATAAAAAAAAAGTTGCCTATAACACCGGTAGTAATTTTTTCTTTTGCACCAAGCTTATAAAATAAATTGCATTTAATAACTGAAGAAAAATTCAGGCCTGTAAAAGATATTCATAATACATCAATGTTTGTTTGATTAATTACTTTAAAAGTTTCTTTTGGATATTTGCAAATATATATATATATATGTATATATATCAAAAATACATATATAACTATAACACTTCTTTCTATGTCCTCTTCTCCTGGATTTACATGGAACACAGGAAAGGCTTTCTCCATGTAAACCTTTCAGTTTCCTATCAAAAAGTCACTTATTTTGTTTGATGTATCCGAGGGTTTTGCTGACTTGTTTGGCTGTATACCACATGCATGCTTGGTGGGCAAAGAAATCCTAATAGAATGCTGGCTCCTCTGGAGCTGGAACTACAGTGGTTGGGAATTGATCTAAGGTCCTTTCCGTGATTCAGCCATTTTCCTCCCATTGAGCCATCCTTCCATACTCCACTTGATCAAGTACCTTTTTCTTACTATCCTAATTAAACCTGGCTGGGTTGAAGACTTCTGTTTCAGTGCTATTATCGGTGCTGCAGGGCCACATCAAACGTGCATTATGTTTTCATGAGGAGTTAGCATATATGTTCAGCAAAGCAAATGTCAAAAAGCATTTGACTTGGGCTCAACTTACCTGCCTATAAACCTGGTTCTGTGATGCCCTAGCTACATATCAGGTAAGTCATCCACATTCTCAGATTCTCTGTTGGCTTATCAGTGAGTCTGGTGTGAAAATTCCTGCAAGGCAGATTTTTCACATGTGCGTGAAAGTTTAACATGGCCACACAGTGCCTGGGGTAAAAATTTTCAGTAATAATGGCTATTGCTATCATCTCTGCAATTGTAATAATATTGAACAAATAAATAATGTTTATTTTCTGGCCCTGTTATTACCATTTCCCCCTGCTGTCAAGAATTTAAGATTGCACAGAAGAAAGTACAAAGAGCAGCAGAATAAAAACTTGAATTTATTTTTTTATCCTAGAAAACTTTAGTTTTATTTTCCAAATTAGAAAACTAGGTGGCAACACTAATTCCGAATGCTCATACTCATGCTTGCATCTGTACAGAGCTGTTCGAGAAAGATGAGTAAAATTGAAGATATAATGAAGGTAAACATTATTTATAGATTGCAAAATGACCTTCCCAGGTTGGTTATTTTATTATTATTTAAGGCATCTCATTGTTATTTTCACTTTAGAAGAGTTGTATTTACTTTGTATTTCACATAATATGTTGCACACACACACACACACACACACACACACACACACACACACACACACACACACGAGGCATGCATGCCTACCAATACATACACATGTAATTTAGGTAGATCACCTGGAAGTCCTTACAGGATGGGGTATAATTACTTTATGGTAATGGCTCCAGAGAGCAATGTCATAAAATTATAGTATGACCATTATAATTCTATTGACTAGAAAGGTTAAAAACAAATCAGATATCATAAACTGTGGGTAATGTCTGTAGGCTGGCATGTTTTAGAGGGAGTCTTTTGTGCAGCTATGCCACCTACGCTTGATTGGAGAGACTCTAGGTCGGTCTCTTGCCAGAGGATGTTACAAAGCAGAATGCTTTGGCTTGTAAGTCCCTGCCCTTCCACTGTAGATAGGAGGAGCGGTGGAGACCAAACTCCTTGATCCTTTTCCTTAGCCTTCTTAATAGATTGAAAACAAAAATCACTTAAGATGGAGGTAAGACTCTTGTGTCTGAATGGATGAATCTGTGAACATTTTTATCTATGCATTCATCTGTTGCAATGCCTACAAGGAGGCTTTTCATTTTTGTGAGGAGAAATTTTTTTTAAAAAAAATGTGATATACATTTGAAAATTAAAATTAAGATTAAATTATACCAATTTTCTGAGGAAAAAAAAACCCTTTGGCTAAGACTATCATCTCCAACTCCAACCCTTAAGAAGCAGACTCTGCTTTAAATCATGGTTCTCTTAATTAGGGTCATTGCTACAAATGAAAGCCGATTTGGGTGTTCCTCTAATAAGAAAATGCCAGTTACGGTATATTATCAAGCTCTACTTGCCAGGCATTGAATTTCCTGATATGGTCTGCTGGGAACCTTAAATGAACAAGAGCAATTATAAACCTAAAGTCTGCAGCCATTTGTTGGCATTATCTCAGGATAATTTCCCTGAAACATTCATGAAGAAATGCAAAGGTAGATAATTTAAAAATCCATTTCAAATAGCGGTGGTATAATTTAAGCTAAGGTCTCTCCCTATAGTGGACATTATAGCGAGACTGCATTTTGAAATGGATCTTTTTACAAATGATCTTTTCTTAGATATCGCTGCCCAGGAAAGCATTTAAATGAGTTTAAATAATTTTCTTAAGTATGCTATGAGTAAAGCAAAACAAAACGTTTGGTTTTATTTTTAAAATAATTCTGCTAATGCTTTAATACCACCTAGAGAAACTGAAACAAAGAGGCAGAAAAAAAATCAAGAACATTACCCATTTCTTGGATTTTTGCTATTTTAGTCATTTAGTTTTTTTTTTTTTTCTTTATAGGTCTATTGAGTAGCAAATTGTTTAGTGGAAAAATAAATAGTATTTGTTTATATGGAAAAAACCCTTACTTGCTTTTACCTTTAAATTTCTCTATATTAAGTCCATTTTCTTCTTTGAAAAAAGGTCTCATCTCAAATGAAATAAAATAAAGCGAAAGTAAATGTTAAAATAAGAATTTTTAAAGTAAACAAGTATTGGGACTAGCGTGACAAAGCCATGAGTTTTCTTCTTAACCTCTGTCTCAGTCTGTCTCTTTCTAATTTCTCTTCTTAAGTTCTTGAACAAGGAGCAAATATCAAGATTAAGGCTTGATGTTAGCTCGCTTTTTACTGTCAGTCTCTCCACTCAGAAAATATGTGTTTATAATGGAAGTCCTGACACAGGCTTTGCTCTAATAAACTACAAGATGGGCCGATAAAGTACAGCATGAGGCTATTATGGGGAACCATTACTGCCCTCAGAACAGAACAGCATTTATCTTTATTCTGAACCCTTTTCCAGATCTCAACCATCATAATGATTTGGGGCCTGTTCCATGTCCAAGAGAGGCCACCCCATGGTATTTCTAGATGCTTGGGATCCAAATGAAATAGTTCTCTTATAGCATCCCACAGGTATCATGTCAATGTGGATATGACTCATCTCTGAAAACCAAACCAAACCAAACTAACCAACCAACCAAACAAACGAAATCAACAACTTACCTCGAGATAAAGGAGTAAAGGGTCACATTTAGAATTGGCTTCAAAGAAAACCACTGGCAAAATGACTTAAATACTGCCAGTGCTCCACACTTTTGGCATTTCTCTATGGGTTACTATAGACATGGCACAAGGGCCACCCATCAGAAGTTAATTTTGATGCCTTTTTATTTCTGCAAATTCCAAGTTACCACATTGCCTATGAGATCCTAGTCCTTTGCCAGGGACAGCTTGTGGAAAATAGTCACTAAACGTGACCCACAATGAAGCAATAAATAATAGCCAACCTTTCCCCATGTCCTGACTGTAAAACTCATTTTTCTTTCACATCCCAGATGTTGGTTGGGTATACAGCCATTATTCTTCATGTTACAAGGTTCATAGACTCTGTGATTCTCCCACTTTCATTGGATGGTAGTGACTTTGACCAGGTTTATTCTAGGCATTTCTGTCTCTTACATTTACCCCACTAAGGATTTAATTTCTCATTTGCATTTCCAGAGTCAGACCCTAATCAGTCTTTCCAACCTATGTTCTGCCTTACGGTTTAGTCTCAGCATCTAATTGCTAGCTCTTTTCTTGTCACATTGGACTCCATCATTTCCCTCAATTTTCTACATGCATGCCACACCAGCCCCATCTTGGCAAAGGAGACTTCAGGGGCAGAGGAGGAGTGCTTTTACTCAAGCCTGAACAAACTGTATCAATTAGACTAGCTCGGGTGTTGATATTCTAGCACCATCAAAAATAAAGCTGGGAGTATTTTATTTGTACATACAAGGTACAGGATAGAATACAAGGAAATAGTGTGCACTAAGAAGGAAATTGTGAAGAGTCAGTGAGTTTTGTATCAGCATCTTCCTTTGCTATGCTACCATCTCTCTCAGCTTGTTGTTGTTATAGTAAATAATTAGAGGCATAGCAATTCTGGGCCATTTCGCATGGACATTGTTAAGCCACATGAAGGTGAAGCCAGTGAGCATGAAATCTACTGAGAACCAGGAACAGAAATGGCTAATTACAGAGCTTCTGTTCAAATGCATTCTTTGCCTCCTTGAGATAGAATTTTTGTTTGATAATTAACAGACCTACAGGGCCCATAACATTCCCTGGCTCTAAAGATATTGATCCCTCTGTCTCTTGCTGTCACATTTGTTCTTTCTGGGTCTCCTTCCCCTGAGAGTTGTGATGATTTCATAATTGAGAGGGGGAATGAAGGATGGACGCAACCCAAGCTGGCCTGCTGTGCAGGGACAGCTGAGAGAGAGGCTAAAAGGGGAAGAGTTCTCAACTATCCCTGCGGTTTCCTTGCTTTAATGCATATTTTATTCTTATTCTCTGGTAGATTTTCACAACCATAAGATCATCAGGAGACAGGTTTTAAACAGTAAAAAAACACTCACATATGCAAAAGGCACATTTACAACTCAACTGAGTGACATGAGGCCAACAGGCCAGCAGGCTTTACTATCACAAGCCCAGTTCATGTTCAGGGAAGTTTGGATTTAAGATGATGTTACCTGAAAGGTATCTTCTAGCTTGTCTTTCAGGACTCAGGAGAGTGCTGGGCACATTCCATTGGTTCAGGCTCAGGCTCAGGCTCAGGCTCAGCTCAGGCACAGGGTAAGAAAGCGGTAGTGTTGTGAATCCTTGTATACAGGAAATAGGTTGCGCTTTGAACGTATCATAGAGATAATCCATGTGTCAATCCACTCCAGGACTACAAAGGACAGAATCTCACCTGGAAGATATACAGACCAGTTACAGGCAGTTTATGTAGTTCCCAACTCTTTCTAAAGTTGTCTAATGACAAGGGGTTGCCATGGATACACCAACCAGTATAAAAACACGGAGTATTTGATCTCAGGTAAGTGGCACTCATATGAACCAAAGGTCAAGAAATAGATGGAGTGGAGAAACATAGGACTTCTTAATAAACCGGTGTGTGTGCATATGTGTGTGTGTGTGTGTGTGTGTGTGTGTGTGTGTATAACTTTAATAGTAGGGAATATTTTAGTTTTGAAGGGGCAGTTGCAATTTGAATATATGGACTGAAATTATTTTCCTTTGAACTTTAAATTCTCTTGAATATGACTTTTTAATATGATCCTAAATAAATTATTGTTGCAAGGGCTTCCATAGCTAATGAGTTTTCTAGTGGAAGGTTTGACCAACTATGAGTTAAATCTCTTTGAAAATATATCTGTTTTGAACATGACTGTTCTTACACTTATTAACCTCACACTTGCAGTGTGTAGTTTAAAGAATGCTAAGGCACAAGGAAAGATATGCGCTGGGCCTTTTACATAAGGGGCTTGAGCCTCAGAAGGGTTGGGACTAATGTAGGCGGGTGTATCATTTCGAAGATTCACCATAGCCACAGAAGGACAACTCTGTCTTTCTCTCTCTGTCTTTTTATTTCTCTGTTTCTCTGTAGTCTTGTCTCTGTCTCTCTCTCCCCCTGCTTCGTGTATGTATGTGTGTGTATCTATTCATGTAAGTACAATAAAACATACTTCAGGAATCAATAAAATAAGAAAAAGAAAAAGAGAACAGATTTAGTCTTAAATTTTAATGCTTTGTTCTACTGTCCAAATGTTGCAGAGATAATTGACACTGTGATATTGAGATGTTAGTGATATACAAGTCTTCATTACTAGATATGGATGAAGAAGGAGTACCCAAGTGTCAGTCGTAGGAGAATAAGGTCCAGTACAGATTAATGATGTGGCAGCAAAAGCCTCTGGAAACAGATGGAGCTTAGGAAACTGTGATCCACCTCGAGGCCAAGAATTTGGAGATGGCATAAGCGCTCTTGGATGTTCCCATATCACAACTCCTCTGGTCTTGCTGTCCACATCAGACCAGAGTGCATAGTTTCCGGTGACATCGAGTGCCACCTGCCAGCGTCACAGCTGCAAATGTATCACTAGGTTCTTGGATCGATTCTTAACACCTGGTACAAGTCAGCCCAATGTTGAATGGCAGAAATGTGCCAAAACCTGTCAGTCACCCCACCTACATGCTGGGCTCTCAGCATCCTGGATGAAGCAGCCTCATTAGTATGTCATTTCAATGTCCTTTTATAACTTTCAACTTATTGGTTGTTAGTTTGCTTCTTCTTTTTTTTTCCAGTCAAAAGCTCAGAGAATAATTTGCTTCTTTGTATTCCACGGTACTTTTTAATGATCATCTCTGAAGCTGAGCTAGTTCATAACCTCTGTGATCGCAAGGCTTGGCATTTTTCCTCCTGAAGCATGTAACTGGACGGGCAGGAATCTGTCCACATCATCAGCTCCAGTCATCCCGCCTTTCATCCCCTTCTCTCCCACGCATGCCCTCACTGCTCCTCTGCCCACTCTGAATGCAGGTCTGTCAAGAGCAGCCAGAGGTCGACATCAAAGCTTGTTCCCAGCCAGCGGCTTGCCTCTAATGCTACAGTGCTGCAGAGAGGAGGTGGGGGACACCCAGTTGCTTGAGTAGTCTCTCAAGATGGAAGGAGCTTGAAGATCAGAACGAAACTTCCCATCATGCTTTTCTGGCAGAGTGGGCAGGTGTGGGACAGCATTGGGTCTGAAGTACATCAGCACTCTGTTCATAACAAGAAGCTTAATTTAGAAGAAAAATCTTCTGATATTACTTTATGCTAATTCACCTGGGAAAAAGATGTCTGTTGAGAGTAGGCTCGACACAGAGAAAGCATATTAACTCTTCAGGCTGAATCATACCAGTGAGAGGGCAAATTGTGAGAGACTGCTATTCACCATAAATTCCACTCTTTAAAATATAGGGGCTGGAGGCACGGCTTTATTGCTAGGCTGCTGGTTCCATAAGCATGAAGACTTGAGTTCAGATCCAAGCACCAATACAGAAAGGAGAGTGTGTCAGTGAGTGCTTGCAATCCCAGTACTGTCAGGGAGAGAAGGACCCCTGGGGGCCTTGCTTGCCAGCCTTGCTGAGTTAGTGAGGATCAGGTTCAATGAGAAATTGTTCTACTCTCCCAAATAAGGTAGAGAGCAATTGAGTAAGATATCAGACATTGACCTCTGAGCTCTAGGTGCACACGTATGCACCTGCGTATATACCTATATAACACAGGTTCACACACAGCGGAAATATACACATGCACAGCATACATACATACATACATACATACACACACATGTATACACAGACACAAAGACACACACACATACAAAGAACACACACACACACACACACACACACACACACACACAACCCTCACAGTTGCTTAATGATTGCCTGTTTTAAGCACTGTAAACAGCAAGCAGATCAAGTTACTTTATCTAGCTAGCGCCTTCCTGGATAATTCATCAAATCGCTGTCATATAAGAAGACGCCTCCTTTCTCTTAATTATGTTTTATGGCAAAACAACAGGTGAAAATAAGATAAATAATAAAAGGAATATGTAGTGTGGAGGAAACCCTGAGTGTGTGAATTCCTAAACAAAGGTGTGCCATTGACATGAGTAAGACCATCACATCCATAGGAAAATAGCAAAGTCCCCCTCTGCCCCTCTGCAGGGTATGGGTCAGAGGGGTGACAGTGCTTTCCTATGAACCATGTACAGATATTAATAGCGTAAGAAGAAAGTGTCTTTCCCTCTCCTACCATACTTACCATACTTTCCCCCTCCTACCCCAAGGCATTTATGGCCTGAAGACTGCTCCCCTACTAAGATGTGTCCTACCAAGTTTAAGTAAACCCATCTCACTGTTCATGTATGATACTAGCCATATTTTTATTTGTCTGTTTATTTGTTTATAATAACCCCATGCTCTTGCTCAGTTGTATGTAACTATCCTGCCTCTCCCTTTAACTGCACAAAATAAAAGTCTGAGTTTCTATATTCTCCATCAGAGATCCCAGTCTAACCAATCCCGGGTTTTGTGTGTCTGTATCCTGTGTTATCTTTTCTGTATCCCTTTTCTGTCCAGTCAGGTCCAAATTAGGTTTCTATTGCAATCCTAAGAGCCCATACCCCAAGTACTTATCTAAAACATGTTTTTTAATTACTTTGGGCAGCCCTGGAGCCATGAGGAATATGACAGAGAATCCTCTACAGTCTTTTTGAGACATTTGAATTCGTAACACCATGCCCAGTAGCTGCTTCCAGGCTGACTCCAGTACATTATTGGTGAAAGACACAAGCATATTCAGAAGCAATCGGTTCACAGGGGCCATTAAACAGACATAAACTTTTTGGTAGGGTGGCAGTAGATGAGTATTACTGTTGAGTAATTCTGCACTTCTGGAAAAGTTCATTTTTTTTTCAGAAGTAAATGTCTTTTTTTCCCATTTTTTATTAGGTATTTAGTTCATTTACATTTCCAATGCTATACCAAAAGTCCCCCATACCCACCCACCCCCACTCCCCTGCCCACCCACTCCCCCTTTTTGGCCCTGGCATTCCCCTGTACTGGGGCATATAAAGTTTGCAAGTCCAATGGGCCTCTCTTTCCAGTGATGGCCGACTAGGCCATCTTTTGATATATATGCAGCTAGAGTCAAGAGCTCCGGGGTACTGGTTAGTTCATAATGTTGTTCCACCTATAGGGTTGCAGATCCAGCAATACCTCTCCTGGGCATATATCCAGAAGATGCCCCAACGGGTAAGAAGGACACATGCTCCACTATGTTCGTAGCAGCCTTATTTATAATAGCCAGAAGCTGGAAAGAACCCAGATGGCCCTCAACAGAGGAATGGATACAGAAAATGTGGTACATCTACACAATGGAGTACTACTCAGCTATTAAAAAGAATTAATTTATGAAATTCCTAGCCAAATGGATGGACCTGGAGGGCATCATCCTGAGTGAGGTAACACATTCACAAAGAAACTCACACAATATGTACTCACTGATAAGTGGATATTAGCCCCAAACCTAGGATACCCAAGATATAAGATACAATTTGCTAAACACATGAAACTCAAGAAGAATGAAGACTGAAGTGTGGACACTATGCCCCTCCTTAGAATTGGGAACAAAACACCCATGGAAGGAGTTACAGAGACAAAGTTTGGAGCTGAGATGAAAGGATGGACCATGTAGAGACTGCCATATCCAGGGATCCACCCCATAATCAGCATCCAAACGCTGACACCATTGCATACACTAGCAAGATTTTATTTGAAGGACCCAGATGTAGCTGTCTCTTGTGAGACTATGCCAGGGCCTAGCAAACACAGAAGTGGATGCTCACAGTCAGCTAATGGATGGATCACAGGGCTCCCAATGGAGGAGCTAGAGAAAAGTTCATTTTCTAATAATGAAATCATGCTGGAAATTTAAGATACAGAAGATTGCACAGTTCGCTAAATTATGTTTTTCTTGAGGAAATGCTTCCATCTTTCCTAAGTTAGGAGAAATAGGACACACTCTGAGAGAAAATCCCTTTTGGTATTTTGAAGATAAAATGTGTTAGGGCAGGTCAGATGGCCCTTATAGCAGTTTTGAGGTATATGTGGTTTCCATTTTATGTAATTGCTTTATCCCTTCTCAAGTTGGCAAAACATGTTTTCTGAAGTTCTTGGAAGCAGTTTTTAGACGAGTTGTTCTCAACTTGTGGCTTGCCACCCATTTAGGGGTTGACCAACCCCCTCAGATTGTTACATTACAATTCACAAGGGTAGCAAAATTACAGTTCTGAAGGAGCAGAAAAAATAATTTTATGGTTGAGGGGCGGCATCTCCACAATGTGGGCTCTCAGCATTAGGAAGGTTGAGAAAACCACCGTTTTAGATGAATACTTGGTACAGGGCAAGTCATATGTTTGTGGTTGAAACCTTATATTCTTGAAAACTTACTAGCTTAGGAAAATATCTTAATTAGGATTTCTATTGCTGTGACAAATCACCATGACCGAAATCAACTTGGGGAGGAAAGAATTTGTTTTAGGTTATAGCTCCATATTATAATTTTTACTGACAGAAGTCAAGCCAGGAGCTCAAATAGGGCATGCATCTAGAGGTGGGAACTGCAGCAGAGGCCATAGAAGAATGCTGCTTATGGCTTGCTCCCTGTGGCTTGCTCAACTTACTTTCTTAGACCACCAGCCCAGGGATGGCACTGCCCACAGTGAACTGAGTTTTCCCACATCATTCATCAATCAAGAAAATTTACTGCGGGCATGCCCACAGGCCAATATAGTGGAGGCATTTTCTCAATGGAACTCCCCTCTTCTAAATCAACTCTAGCTTGTGTCAAGCTGATGTAAGACTAGCCAGCACAAGATACTATAGGGATATTTATACATTTATGGCTGAAGCAGCCTCCTTTAGAGCAGAGGCTTTTGGGACCCCTGTCCTCCCACTGAGTTACCTCAGTCTGCCCTAATATAAGGGGGGGGGGTCCATAGTCTCCTTAACTGTGTAACTTTATAGATCATGGTTGGTTAATATTCCGGGGACCCGCCCTTTTCTGAGGGAAATTAAGGAGGAGTGGATCCAGGGAAGGAGAAAGAATGGGGGGAGGGGCTGTAGGAGAGGAGGGTATAGATGTAATATATGAAAGAAGAATTAGTAAAAATATTAAAAGAAAAGAATGAGAGCTGAATGGTCAATGTGATCTTAGAGGAAACCTTAATGTAGTTACATTTAGGGAGACGGTTATCCATTTCACTGTGTGAAGATTTGCTCTTTTAAAAATACAATGTTAAAAGCCGTGTTTGCTCTGCCAAGGCTAGACCAAAGAAACCCAGATAGATCAGGATATAAAGTTAATATACAAAGGTCATTATCCTGTATTATATATAAACACACAATGTGTAATAGGAAAGTGAGACTTATTAAATAGTATCATAGCAGATGCATGCCAAAGACCTTACAATGGGAACAATACCCATTACATATATAATTAAGTAAAATTTACTCCCAGTTTACATTTAACATGGTTAGTTTATTTAGTAGGTATTGGCACACTATTATAAAACACTAGGATAAGGGACTGAGGATGGTGGCTGTGGCTCAGTGATGAGGAATACTTGCTGCTCTTGCAGTTGGGCTCCCAGTACACAGACTAGACAGCTTGCAGTCTCCTTTAACTTCAGCTTCAGAGGATCTAAACATATATGGCAAGCACACACACACACACACACACACACATGCACACACACACACCATACATACCACTCATACACACCACACATATGGCACAGACACACAAACACACACACATATACACACATGCACACACATACACACCACATATATGACACACATACACAAACACACACACACATACATACACATAAACACCACACACACCACATACACATACCACATGCATACAGGAATGCATACACACATACAAATAAAAATAAAATCCTCTTTAAAAAGTACCTCTTCTAAAAATTATCTCATACATCTTGTAAAGAACTGATATAATTTCCTTCTCAAGTGCTTAGTGATAATTTCTCATGAATCCAGATGTCTCCAAGGTTGCCTTTGAAGAACAATTTTAGACATGCATTATTTTTCCAACATATATATGTATAATATACATATGTTGATACGTTTCTCAAATGAGAATTGTTAGGTGGTGACTTTCAAGGAGATGATGTATTGCATAGAAGTTGTGAAACTATGAAATATCCTTATGTATGCATAATTGCCATGACTTCTGGAGAATATTCTTAGCACTTTCTTTCTTTCTTTTATTTAATGGTAAGAATAGCTAGAGTTTTGTCACTGTTAGATCCTTCCATTAAAAAATTAGGGTTGACCTTATTAATTAGTTCCCCCCTCTTATGTCTATGTGACTGCATGTACATGTATGTACACGTAAAGCCAGAGGTCTATGTGTCCTTCCTCAGGTGCCATTGCCTTGCTTTTCAGGATGAGTTCTCTCACTGACCTGAAGCTCACCACGGTTACCCAGGAAACTCCAGGGATCTGCCTGACTCTGACTCCCCAGTGCTGGGATTAGAAGCACAGGGCACTAGGGCAAGTCATATTTATTTACAAGGGTTCTAAGAAGTGAACTCAGTTTCTCATCATACCAGCTGAGCCATTTTTCCAGCCACCA
The DNA here is from genome assembly GCF_000001635.26 of Mus musculus. NCBI lineage: Eukaryota > Metazoa > Chordata > Mammalia > Rodentia > Muridae > Mus > Mus musculus. Next base: position 69,022,453 of record NC_000073.6, read on the forward strand.
GGGATTTTCCATTACTAGTATCTGTTTTACTGCTGTGCATTTTACTCGTGGGCTATTTTATTTCTTTCTTCTGGTTAATCATACTCATTTGCTCTACCCTTCCTTTCTAAATCAAGTACTCACTAGTGTGAATGTCCCTCTACACACTACAAGTATAGTCATTGTTGACCAAGCTCAAAAGGTGTCCTCATTTCCCTTTTATGTCAAAATTATTTTTAAGCATCTTATGCTTAAAAATACTTCAGAAGCTGCAACATATTTCCCAATAGTTTCTAAATTATTTCCTTTGTTACAGAAGCACATATATTGTATTCAAAATTTAATCTAAACTTGTTTAATGGCTTAGAATGTAGCTCACTTTGTACATGATTTGCCTGTCTTGTTTTCAATGTATCAGTTGATGTCAGGTGCTTAACACGCTTGTTGATAGTTTATACCATCATAGATTTCATGTTTAATTATTGTATTGCTTAATAAGGAAGAGAGATTAAATCTTCAACAATACATTTTATTACAACTTTTTCATACACTATATTTTGATCATATTCTTTCCCCTCCTCAAACTTCTACTGTATCCTATTCAGATTCCTACCCAAGTTCATGTTGTTTCTTTTGTTGAAGAAGAGGTAGAAAGACTGTAAGAACCTTGAGGTGGTGGAGGATTCCAAGAACAGTGTCTTTTTTAGTGTCTACTTGCTATGGCTGCAAAGAAACACAATGGCCACTGGAACACTTAAAAAAGAGCACAGTTAATTGGGGGGTTTGTTTACTGTTTCAGAGGGTTGGTCTATGATCATGGTTGAGAGCATGACAGCATGCACTGGAGCAGTAGCTGAAAGCTATACTCTATATGTATATGGAAAGCAGAGATGTGGGGAGGAGTGAGAGAGAGAGTGAGAAGAAGACGGAGAGAAGGAGGGAAAGAGAGAGAGAAAGGGAGGGAGGGAGGGAGGGAGAGAGAGAGAGAGGGAGGGAGGAAGGGAGGAGGGAAGAGAGGGAGGGAGAGGGAGAGAGAGAGAGAGAGAGAGAGAGAGAGAGAGAGAGAGAGAGAGAGAGAACCCTGGCTAGCATGAGCTTTTGAAATCCCAAAGCCAAACCTCAGTACACACTTTCTCCAACAAGGCCACATCCCCTAATCCCTCTAATTCTTTCAAAGGCTTCCATGTCCTAATGATCAAACATTTAAACATATGAGTCTATTGGGACCATTCTTATTCAAACCACCACAAAGACACAGGGAATGATACATGCATGAACTCACAGAAACCATACCAACATGCACCAAAACTTCACAAATTCTAGCCAGGAGAAGGGGGAAGTACATATACACTCCCACACTTAACCCAGAAGCCATTTACAATTATTACATGCTGGGAAAGGGGAGATTCATTTTCTCTAATGGGGTGACAAGGGTATATCAGCCACATTACAGGGCAGGCCTCATGCCCGGGAATGGTTGGATGACATAAAACACATGCCATGTTTTTAAATGTGCTTTTTGTTTTTTGGGGTTTTTTGTATTATTGGTTTTTATGTTTGTTTTAGTTATTTTAATTTATTTATTTAGTGTGCTGAAGCACATGACATGGTGGACTTGTAGAGAACAGAGGAGGATTTGCAGATATCAGGTCTTTTTGTCACTACATGGAGCCCATGAATTAAACTCAGGTCATAATATGAGTTGGCAAAAGCCTTTATCATGTTTCTGGCCCTAAGTCTTCAACTATAGTTACTGGTGTTGAATACATCTCCATGCAGTTCTGTCAAGTTCTGATTCTTGTATATCATCACTCTCTTGTTAGGTATATGCACATTGAAGCTTTTTATGCACTGTTAGAGAATTGCCATTCTTTCTTTAAGGCATGTCCTCCTATTTTGTAGCAACACTTGGCCAGCAAATACAATCCAAGTTATATGGCAAAGGTGCTTCTCTTTTTATTATAGCAACGCATAGTTTTATATTTTCTTCTCTAGTTATTTCTGTGGTTGTAATTCAAGTACATTTTCTGTAAGCTACATATGAGTAAATATTGCTTCTTTGTTTGACAATGAACATTCCAGTTTTAAATCAGCCACTAGGTGGTTTAAATGAAATGATTACCAATATGGTACCCATAGTTGTACAGATTTCTCTGCTGTTCTGCCCTCTATTCCTTTTTCATGACTGATGACTTCTTCTTCACCTCTGAGGCATATTCACTGTCTATATCATTTGTTGGAGGTTGCTTTAGAGGCCATAGTCTACATTTTTGACTTCCCAATCTCTACTATCATGATATATGTTGCTTGTCTGTTCCTTGCAGTGACAAGCATGTGAGAAATATTTTACAGGAGAAATGGGGAATCTTCTTATGGTTTCAGGGGTTCCAGTTAGCTGCTTCTGGTATTTCTAGCTCTGTAATGGACCTAGTGTGTGAAGCGTCTCATCTTGGGTTAATAAATAGAAGCAGAGAAGAAGGATGGTGGAAATGACATACATATAGTACTCAAGTATGAAGATCCTCAAAAGTTGCTCTTAAAAATAAAAGTAGCCGTAGTAGAGCATGGTGGTCCATGCAATTAACACCAGCACTCAGGAGGCAGAGGCAGGCAGATTTTTGAGACCGAGGACAGGTTGGTCTACAGAGAAAGTTTGAGGACAACTAGGGTTCTTGCACAGCGAAACCCTGTCTCAAAAATAACACAAACAAACAGACAAACAAAAATAAAATTAGGTGAAGAGTTCTATCAGAAACATTGACCAATTTTGATTACATAAAATGTACAGTTAGTAAAAATGTAAATTGCATAAGTGTAAAAAAAAAAAAAAAAAAGAACAGAGAGAGCAAGAGAGGTCAACAAAACCCAAAGATGTTCTCTTCAAAGTCATGTCCCCAGTGATGCAATTCTCACTAGGCTTCATCTTCCATAGCTACAACACCTCCCAACAGTCCATTCAATGAGGCTTGTGTGAATGGATTGTTCCATTGATTAGATCAGATCCCCCATGACCAATGACTTCCCCAATGGTCTTTACTGGACACTGAACTAGTGATGAAGCCTTTAACACATGAGCCACCTGGGATGTTTCCTAGCCAAAGGACATATGTTCCAGCAGTATCCCTTGTTAAAATAATTACAAAAACCTTACTACAATATCCTTCTGGTTCACTTAACTTATGTTATTGTTCTGTATTGCACATGGTCCAATATTGTATGTGCATATTAGATATTGTACATGTTACATCTCCCCCTAACATCAATATTTTCAAAATGATTATTTCTTTCTATGTGTAAGATTAGAAAGTATAATCAAAAGGCAGTTGAAAAGGCTCAGAGGTGAAGGTACCAGATGCCATCCCAGCCAGTTCATCTGACTTTCATTGTCTGCGACCTACATGGTGGAAGAAGAGACTGCATTGCTCCAAGATGTACTCAGTTATCTATTGGCCCCAAACACATACACACACACACACACACACACAGAGAGAGAGAGAGAGAGAGAGAGAGAGAGAGAGAGAGAGAGACAGACACAGACACACACACATACACACATACACACATACACACATACACACACACACACACATACACACATACACATACACACACATACACATACACACACATACACATTCACACACACACACACACACACACACACACACACACAAAACACAGGATACATACATTCATACACACACCATACATCACACATGCATGTATGTACAGAGTATGTGCACACACATCTCATACACACATGTATAACACACACATATGCATATACACAATAAATATGATAAAAGGTTAAAAATGCATGTGAAATTCTCATTTAAGTGAGAGACAGAAGTCTTTTAGAGTCCCAATATGGTGGTTGGTTTGGTGTCTTTCCTTAGCTTGCAAAGGCCCATGTGCCTCTCTGTTGTTTTTCTTTTACCCAAACCACATTTCAAAAAATTATTTTTTAAAGATTTATTTATTTTTCATGTGTGTGTTTTATGAGCATATATGTCTGTGCACTGTGTGTGTGCTTGAGGTCCACTGAAGCTATTAGAGAGTATCAGAGCTTCTGGAACCGGGACTTTGGAGGTTGTGAGCCACCTTACAGGTACTGAGAATAGAACCCCAGTCCTCTGCAAAAGCAGGGGCAACCCACTGCTCCAGAGCCTCAAAGAACTTCTTTTAACAGGTACTGCAACATAAGTTTGCTATTGTTAAATTCTTCTGTTTTTTTTTTGTATGTCTGTAAAAGTTCAGATTTCTCATTCATCCATAAAAAAGATTATGTGGTATTAACTCTTGGTTGAAAGAAAGTCAGAGAAGTTTCCCTTTTCATGATTTAAAGATATTTTCCACTGTGTTCTGACATACATCACCATGGAGAAGCTTATTTCTTTATTTGTCTGTAAATGGTTTACTTCAACACTTTCAAACAAATTTAACTGGAATGTATTTTGATCATTTTCATTGTGGTTTTTTGTTTGTAGATTTTTTTTTTTTGAGATTTTTGAATGGGTAAATGTAGTTTTCATCAAATTCAGAAAATGTAGGTCATCGTTGCATCAAATAATTGTTCTAATCCCCTTTCTTGTATTCACTTACAGGCTAATAGCAAGTACATAAAATTACTTTATGTATCACTGAAGCCCTGCTCACAATATTCACCCTTCTCCCATGTGTATGTGTTTTCTCTTGGATTATCTTGTGTTTGTGAGTTCACCAATCATTTTCTTTTTACTTGTCTAATTTATCCCAATTCAATCCATCATATGCATCATTATGTCCACTGTGCTACTCGACTCTCTTAACAGTCCCATGCCCCTTAGCACTGGTACATCTTTCTGTACTATGTAAATATACATAATCCAATTATAGAATTCTCTAATACACTCTCATCTCCAGTATTTCTGTATTTCTATTATTGATTGTATTTTCCTGATTTTCTTTTTGTATATCTGGTAATTGCTTGCTGAACTGAAGATTTTGTGAAAAATTTCACATTAGTGTCTGGATATTTTTGTATTTCTATAAATATTCTTGGCCTTTGCAGGTTGTTCTTCCTATTGAATTTGCCTGAGAGTGTCCTGGATGTCTTGTATCTCAGGAAAGTTTCCAGCCAAGGAAATCTGGATGGTTTTTCACCCTGGTTAGATATGGAGAAACTGATTCATTTTGGCTTGTACTCTTGGCCTAGCGCCGTCCCCTCCTGAAGCTAATTTCACTGTGCTGCCTGGGTATGCTTTGACTTGTAGGCATAGGTCACTTTGAGTTATTCATTTCCTGGACTGGGTCTGGGAACATGACCTGAGGTCACTCCCAGAACTGTTCCCAGTGTTGTGTCTGTGGTCTTTGTTCTTCTTTATCCTTGTACTCAGAACCACATAGCTGATAACTCACATGAAACTTTTGCTGATGCCTAGGGCCATCTTTACAGCTATCTTGTCTTAGACACTGCTCACTATCATCTAAGTGCCTTGGTCACTCTAGAGTCCCATAAGTCCTCTGTCTTAGGAGACCATTAGGATCTGACAGGCTTCTCTGTGCTTTCTACCCAGGCAAGGGAGAAGCTGTAGATATACATCATCACCTCACCTCACTTGTTCCTTCTCTCAGGAATCTCCCTCTGTCCAGCCCATATCTATCACCCCCAAACTGAGGCTTCCTACAGTGTGTCCTGTTTTATAGTTTTTAAATGTGGGACAGTGAATTCCATCATTGCTATTTTATCTTGGCCCAAATCAGAAGGCTTGTGTCATTCTAAAAAGATCCTTTTGCTGGGTTCTCTTTGCTACTAGACAAAAGTATCCAACGTGATATAAATACCAACCATGGTATTTTGGGAAGAAAACTGTGTCAGTGTCAAAGCACCTGACTTTAAATCTCATTGTTACCTTATAAAATCCCAAACCCTTCAGTATGTCACAGCATCCTTGTGCTTCTGATTCTTCATCTGTAGAGAGGAGACATTAAAAGATACCATGTTATCAGACTAGATGGGAATTCTGTATTTTTACATTCTTTGTGAAATGAAAAGCTTTGAGCAAATGGCTATTATTTTAGTTATTATTTAGCCTCCTGCAATAAAAACAAAATCACAAGAGCTTTCTCTTTTCATCTGAAACAACATCTAATACATTATTACACAACTTCAACTACATTATTTACAAAAATGCTTTTATGTTTGAGAATTTAATTTGAATAGCATAGTAATTCAGGGTATAATCCATAGAACAATGTCAGAAAACGTTGTTTCTTTTTTTTTTCACAGATACACATCAGTGCTCAGTACAAAGAGAACTCTGCATTCTAACACAATACCCAACATTAGTTAATATTCTAAAGTAAGAAATAAGAATATTAGTACATTTAGTGGTAGTTTCTCTCTCTATACACGTTCAGAGGGACTGTATGAATGTACAAAGAAAAAAGAAATCCGGTCAGTCGATGATATTTTATCATACCTTCTATCATCGATGGCACCAGCAAGATTTCCCATCGTCATACAAGGAATGACATCCTTCAAATCATCCTCTGAAGTGAGCCAACACTGTGGACTCCTCAACGGTCACTCACCACTGTTCCTGATGACAGATACTGGATTTGTTCATATTCCCTCTGACTTGCTTTCTCCAGTTTTGGGGTCCATACTGATTATAAGTGAATCACTGAGACCACCATCCTTGTCAGAATGATCATTGCTGGGTGGTGAGGACAGAAATCAGTTCTTTCTTCTGGTTTGCAGGCATAGCATTGTGTGATTACCCAATGTGTTTTACTCTAGCATCAAAACAGTGGTAATGGTAGTCTTCTACCTTGAATTATACAGACATGAGATTCTTTTGCATATCACATAGAGTTGTGAATTTTACTTATCTTCAACTTTTTCTTCAAATAAACAACTTTGGCTTATCCATTCTACCTGCTACATATTTTTTTAACTCTTTATTATTTTTTTTGAGTTACATTTTATTAACCAATGCATTGAGAGGCCATCCAGGCCAGTAAGAATATAAAAACAGGAGTAAAATTTGAAAGATCATTATTGTCCTCATCTCATTGACCACTTTAATTTTATACTTCATTTTACAACTTATAAAGCTTTGATATTTCTTGTGTTTTAATCACTTTGTAAATAACTTTTTTATTAAGAAAGCAGGAGCCCCAGGTATGGCAGTCTCTAGATGGTCCATCCTTTCATCTCAGCTCCAAACTTTGTCTTGGTAACTCCTTCCATGGGTGATTTGTTCCCAATTCTAAGAAGGGGCATCCCATAATCAGCCTCCAAACGCTGACACCTTTGCATACACCAGCAAGATTTTGCTGAAAGGACCCAGATATAGCTGTCTCTTGTGAGACTATGCTGGGGCCTGGCAAACACAGAAGTGGATGCTCACAGTCAGCTATTGGATGGAACACAGGGCCCCCAATGGAGGAGCTAGAGAAAGTACCCAAGGAGCTAAAGGAGTCTGCAACCCTATAGGTGGAACAACAATATAAACTAATCAGTACCCCTTGGAGCTCATTTCGTGTCTCTAGCTGCATATGTATCAGAAGATGGCCTAGTCAGCCATCATTGGAAAGAGAGGCCCATTGGTCGTGCAAACTTTATATGCCTCAGTACAGGGGAATGCCAGGGCCAAGAAGTGGGAGTGGGTGGGTAGGGGAGTGGGTGAGAGGGTATAGGGGACTTTTGAGATAGCATTGGACATATAAATGAAGAAAATACCTAAAAAAAAGAACTACTTACATTTGTGTAATTTAAGGGATAAAGACCAATTTTGTTAAAGAAAGAAAGAAAGAAAGAAAGAAAGAAAGAAAGAAAGAAAGAAAGAAAGAAAGAAAGAAAAGAAAGGAAGAAAGAAATCAGGAGCACCAAAAAGTTTACTAGAAAATTTTCTAAGAGTTTTAATATACAAAACCCATTTTCCAGATTTCCCAGACTTAAAATTATATATAAATAACTTTATTCATAGATATATACCAATTAGCAGTGTTTTAAGTGCAATTTACTGCTTATCAACTGTAATCACTCTTTAGCTGGTAGTTCATATATGAACACTACTGTTTTTTTTTATTATTAGGTATTTTCCTCGTTTACATTTTCAATGCTATCCCAAAGGTCCCCCATACCCACCCCCATAATCCCCTACCCACCCACTCGCCCTTTTTGGCCCTGGCGTTCCCCTGTACTGGGGCATATAAAGTTTGCAAGTCCAATGGACCTCTCTTTGCAGGGATGGCTGACTAAGGATGGACCATCTAGTGAACACTACTGTTAATATTGTTGCATTTTCTTATGTTTGCATTGTAAAGATAAATGCTATTGAAGCATTTTATTGAAAAGTTAGTAATAACTGCAAAACTTTTCTATTTTAAACTTATATACATTCTTTGCAATACAATGCAACAGTCACCTACACTTTATTCTAATCATCTTCACAACCTCCTTTTGTGTGTTTCCATCATTGTATTTTGAAGACAAAAGCTATAATTACCACTTAAAAATGTGTCAGGTCAACAACATATGTAGCAAGAGAGCAAGAAAGGTATGGCAGGCATAAAAAAAAGAGAATACTTCTCAAATTTCCTTCTTTTTGATATGTAAAATTATTAAGGTGTCTTTTATGCTTTCTAAATACATGGACTCATTCCATGTTTGAAATTGGTTCTTTTCTGTTTAGACAAAATTAATTAATATCATGAACATGAAAATTCACCAATTAGTACTTTATTATCTCATTTCCCAGTACCTGGATTTTTGGAGGTATAATCATCACTTGAAAGGCATGCTCTCTTGTCCACTTTCAACTTGAGAAAACCTGCTGCAGATAAGAGAGATGCAGGAAGGGTTGTCTAGAAACTGAAGGCTGATTATTATACCCTCCTAAGAAACGAAGGTGGAACAGAACAACAGGATTGTAATGCCTTTTCCAGCTGTGTGGCAATTGTGTTGGATAGGAGGCTGCTTCAGATGAGTGGGTCCTTTCTTCAGTTCTCAGCTCTAACAGTGGGAACCCAGTCTTGATTATAACAGTGAGAACCCAGCCTTGACTATAACAGTAGGAACCCAGCTTTGACTCTAACATGGAGAACCCAGCCTTGAACTACTGGAAGATTCAGCTGTGCTCCACAGAATCATGTCCTGGATCCCCATGGGCAGACTAGTAATTACATATGGCATGATTTTCTCAAGGGCATCAATTCAGTATTTGAGGTCACATACATGGCCATCAACATGTCCCAAAACAACTATCAACGGGAAAGAGGAGATTATTTAAAGTGACAGGGAACTGCAAGGTCACACAGAGCAGATATGAATATGTTCCCGCGAGTTTTTAGATTTTGGTATGAAGACCCATAATACAGTCTTCCAGAGCTCTCTTGGAAGGTGCTGGTTGCTTGTAAGGTTCTAAGGCTTGTCTGAGGTTCTTAGCAAATCTTGCTGTTTGACAAAAGTGTCTAAGTGCTTTACTTTATAGTCTTTAACAAATGTGGTCATGGAGGCACTGGCTAAATATGACACTACTATCCATTTAGTGTGGTAAAACTCTGTGAAATCCAAAATGGCTGCAAGGCAACATTGGTTTTTAATTTAGGAGATCTACCATTTGATAACACAACAGCTTATCTCATGTCTAGCTTTAAAACTTGTAGACATGCATTGTTAGATTCCATAGCAAAACCAGCCAGCACTGAGAGTTATATGTGATAATTGCACATGGCACCCCCTTTTACCCCAAGATTGCTTTTTATCCTTTTGGCTACAGGAAAACATGACTACAGGAAGGCATCTGTGTGTATTGGTAATCATGTTATTCCATGTGCCATCCCATACAGGGCAACATTTCAAGATGGCTGTTGACAGTAACTGGAAAGAGTTCTGAGAAGTTAACAGGTTATTTAAATATTCCATCTTGTCAAATGTTTATAGATAACATGATGGCTTTTAAGAGAATGTCCTCCATAGGACACTACCTGGGGAGATCTTGGAGATGGAGCCTTCTGGAAGTACATCACTGGGGTTGGTGCTTGATATTTCAAAGTCCGAAGCCATTCTTAGTTTGCTGTGTCTGCTTTCTGCCTGTGGTTTAAGATGTGAGCTCTCAGCTTGCTCCTCCAGTTGCTACACTTGCCCACCACCAGGCCCTGTTGTGGTGATGGTGGTGGATTCTTACTCCCTAGGACAGTAAATCTAAATAAACCCTTCCTTTTAAGTTTCCTGAGTTATGGTGTTTTATCACACTAATAGAAAAGTAACTAACAGGTTATAAGTATTAATACATATTGTCACAAAGAAATATTACTTCACCTTTTCTAGAAATTTGTGGTGAAAATGGAGAACATTTTAAGTATAACTTTAAGAATTCAACATTTCACCAAATTAGTTGATGGCTCTGAATATACATTTGAAGATCTATTACTTTGTACCAATTTCAGTTAAATCTTTAAGGGAATTATTTTTATACTACTTACCAAATGTAAGCAAGAGGTTCTAATTCAGCTATGGTGATAGATCCCTATAATCTACCTAATACTCAGGAGGCTGAGATAGGTGAATCAAAACTGGAAGGTCCTGCTTTTCAAAGAAAAAAGAGAATTGTATACTGGCCTACATGGGATGCGCAGGTGAAAGATGTGAGGTAACACATACCTACTATCCCACTTGGCTTTAATTGTCAACTTGACACCTTCTAGAGTCATCTGAGTAGGGAATTCTATTTGAAAGAATACCCAGATCTCTTTGGCCTGTGGGCACAAGTGTGGGCCAAGCTGACTTAATTATTAACTAACATGGAAGGGCTCAACCCACTTCAGGCAATACCACTCTCTAGGCAAATGGTCCCGGACTGTATAAGGAATCAAGTATGAGATAGCCAGAGATCCAGCAAGCATGCTTTCCACTTAAAATTTCTGTTTGAGTTTGGATCCTGATTTATGTCCATGATAGGCTGTGACCTGGAAGTGTAAGCCAAATGGATTCTTTCTTATGTTATTTTTGGTCAGAGTTATGTTACCATAGTAACAGAGCAAAAAAACCTACAGTTATGCACCGTCTACCCCAGTTATTTAATTAGACACAAATCTTGTTTTATTGCAAAGCAATTTTTAAAACGTGAATGAAATCTTTAAAATATTGTTTTCACATCAAAAATAAACAAATTTATTCTGAGTGAGTCTGCTTAGTGATGTAAGACATTTTTAATGGCCTAGAGACTTCAGGTAGCTACTGAAGAAGAACAGCTCTGCATCTGCTCTCACTCCCCTCTGTGTTTTTCTTCTTGATTGAAGCCAGCAAACAAAAACTAAGACCTTATCCAGTAGGGTTCCTATATGCAGGTGATTTGTACTTCCAACTGCTTGGTATACAAACGCTGAAATTGCTTACCCAGCCCCAAGAATTGTGTAAGCCAATCCCTTTGATCTCTTTATAGTTAGGCATATATTAATCTATTACACATAAACACATTGGTAGATACACACATACATATAGATCTTCACCAGTCTTTCTTTCTCCATGTTTTTATCTCTGATTTCTGCTCATTCTGCTTTTCTTTCTGAGCCCCAGCTTCTACCTTGGCTGTAGTACCCTAGTTTCAAAGACAACAGCAGAAAGAATTGATTAGAGACATTTCTCCAACTTGTTAGAATTTTACTATTGCAAAAAAATACTTTATAGAATTCAACTTGTAGGTGGTCATATGGATGAAAATTCATCAAACTGTGCAGATAAAATTTCTGACATGGTTCTATGTCCATTTTGCTTTGTTTAAAATGCCAAAAAAGGCAAATAAATTAAAAACGAAAGATAGTTGGGAGAAAGAAAATTAGATATGAAGTCCAAGAGATTCAATATTGAACTAGTAATATTTACTGAGAAAGTAATAGAATAAAATTATAAATGAAATAATTAACTTTTTCATTTCTGATGATAATAATTCCCAGTTTGAAATTATTCTCCCACAAGAGTCCAAAGCAATAAATGAGAAAAGATCAGAAATTAAGCATTGTATTTTGGCAGTTTAGAATGCCAGAGGCAAAGGTTTTTAAAGCTTTTATAAGAAAGGAACAAATCACATATAAATGCAGAGAAAAAAATATAACTGTATTTGACAAGATTGAAGAGAATATAGTGAGACAGTATCTTTATAATTCTGGAAGAACAGGTTTTTAATTCAAGGTTGGGCTAAATTATTAACTAGGTGTAAAAGAAAAATCAAAGAAATATGGCTGTAAAAATTCTCAAAATATTATCCCCTTTGCCTGTGAAACTGACCAGAGGGTATACTCTTGTTGACTAAGTAATAAGGGTTATTTTACAGACAGAAAGGATAACAGGGCTGTGATATCTGGATGTGAGTATGGATTGTCCTGTGGCAGTTTTAGAGCCTGGAGACCAAGCTGTTTAACTTGAAATAAGAGTACTAAGAATTCAGAAATAAACTATGCTCATATATATATATATGTGTATATATATATATACACATATATATATTACAATACTATATATACAGTACTACATACTAAGTTTTTATATATTATATATATTAAATATTATGCATAAATGAATTGTTAATTGAAATGAACAAGAGTTTGGAATTTAGAAAAAATCTTGGGGTGGGTAAGGAAAGAGTGTTGCATATTAACATCAGGGGAAAAGTAAAAACAGGAAGTTGAAGAAAATTTTGAAGTCCTTTAAAGAAAACAGTCATCTCAGCAGCAACTATGATGACCTTTAAACCAGCAGTCCTCAGCCTTCCTAGTGCTGAAACCCTTGAATATAGTTCCTCACATTATGGTGACCCCCAATCATCAAATTATTTCACTGCAACTCCATAACTGTAGTTTTGCTACTGTTATGAATCATATTGTAAATTACTGATATGCAGATATCTGATAGGTAAGCCACAAAGAGGTTGTGGCCCACAGGTTGAGAACTGCTCATTTAAATAGTTATCAGAAGAGTAGTAAACGCATGATAAAGAAAAATTGTATTGTGACATCACCAAGAAATTGAGAAGGGAGGGAAGTGACTGTGTATCTTAGAGGAGAGAGCTGATGAGTGTTCAATTCTTACCTTCTGGAGCATAAATTCTGCAATTAAGAAACTGTAATGAGAAGTTGTCATCCGTAAATATTGGGAAGATGTCAGTAGCTATAGGTGAAGGAGTTGAGTGTTGGTTCTGAGGAACAAGGTTTTGTGGATGAAGAGTGAAGAAATACTCATTTTTCCTTTAATGGCTTTTTCAGAGCATGTACATTTTGCTGTTATACAGACAAGTGCTTGGTGACGTTGAAATAAGATAAACATAAACATACACAAAAGATTGGAGTGAAGCGCAAATGTAATTAACCTTTGTTAAATTATTATTCATTGTGTAAATACTTGTTATTAGAATGATCATAACAAGAAGCAAAAAGGATAGAGCCTGCAGTCCTGTGGAAGTTCTGGTTCTCTGTATGTGGGAAGGAAAGGCAATCTCATTGACTACTGAGGACGCTGATTCCCCTGTTTGGAAAGGCAATAATGTCTGCCTGCTCAGTCAGTAGAGGTCTAGGAAGCTTTGTATACAGAAGTGTACAAAGTTTTCTCTTTGACTTTCTGCCAATGAGAAGGCAGCAGAACTTCCCACTAACTTATTGCTTCCCTTCTGAGGGAGGTTGTTTCTAAACCTCTAAATCTAGACTGAAAGTTTGGGTGAATTTTATATAAACTTGGATTCACACTTAATCTAAGAAAGTTACCTCTTCCTGAGATTCGTCACTAGTAGGTTCCATCCGTCCATCGTCCATCATCCACCCATCTGCCCATCCCTTTATTTTCTAAAGACCTAAGACTAGAGAGAAGAGGACACATTCTAGATGTTGAGCTTGTGGTCGTTTCTCATTATAACCCTGACTTGTCACCATGACTCCTTGACTATCATGGGTTTACTCTTGCTGTCTGTATCAGGCAGGGAAATAGAAGCATAAATATTTAACCTTCAAAAAGAGACTCACTTACTGGAACTCAGGCTGTATGTACCAGGGTTATAAATCTTTCTGAGGTATTTCAATATGCATAAGAGAGTGAAACCACATGAATGACGGGACTAACTTTAACCTTTGATTGTTTAAAAGCAGTCTTTTCCTCCTTCCAGAATGGGAGGGGCTGAACGAACACACCATTGTCAAACTCACATGATTAAATTTATCTTTTAGAGTGACCCCTCCATTTCCCCCCTCCCACATTCTAAAACTTATATCAAATCTGTCGAGAAGTTGAAAGGAAATATTTTATGGCTGCCTATATGTTTTGCTTATAGAGGAGAAAAACATATCACTTGGTTCACAGTGAACAGAAATGCAAAGTCCCCTTCTCTGACTTTCTGTCAATGAGAAGCGGGCAGAGGAGGTTTCTCAGACACAGTCTCTGCAGATTTAAGGACATTGTGCTACTGGTAGGACCTTTTGAGGGTTTATATTTAATTAAAAGTATCCATTAGCAGTAAAGCAGTAAAGAGATTTCTTTCTCTGTGCATGATACTGCTTTATAAGCTGATATTAAATTTACATAGCTGCAAAACTTGTTCAAAGATCCTTACACACTCCCCCTAAGAAGGAAGATCAGGTGAAGCTGATGAAAGCAGGTGTTTGGGTTTAGGTGTTTCTTATGGGTAGATAGTTTCAAGTACTACTTTGCTTAACTATTAAGATATCCTTTGCTATCTACATTCTACTCCTGAGAAAAACTGAAAGTCACAGTGGTTGACACACACTTAATGTAGCTCAGTTGGGACCTGGTGGAATGCAGAGACTATGATTTTATTTCACTGGGAGTCTTTTCATCTTTTTGATGTTTGTTTGAACTACTTCAGCAAACAAAGATGAATGAACCAGTCCCTCAGATTATTTTTGCAGTTCTATTGCTCAGAATGTAAGCCTCCTGCCTTAATCTGCCTTTTCAGACATTCAAGACATCCTATGTCTTGGTATCTTGATGATTTATAGAATTTATCAGACACCACCCTACCCCAGGAATCCTTCAGCTTCTACTCCTTTCCTGGAATCCTTCTCCATTCTGAAACTGTATTAGCCAGGGTATCCATAATAATAGAACCAACAGAATAAGTACAGAAGTGGAAATGAAAAGAGTGGAGCAGGGGTGAGGAAGGAAAGAGAGAGAAGCAAGAAGGAAGAAGAGGGATTGTATGAGGAAGGAATGTGGAGAGAATGAAGGGAGGAGTAAGAGGAGAGGAGGGAAGGATGGAAAAAGAGATAAGGAAGGACAGGGGAGGAAAGGAAGAGCAGAAGCAAGGCATAGAAGAAGAAAGGAAGATAAAGGGGAAGAAAGGAATGGAGTGAGGAACTGAGAGAAGGAGGGAAGAAAGAGGAGGCAGGAAATGAGGGAGGAAGAAGGAAAAAGAAGGAAGGGAAAAGGGAAGAAAAGTAGGAAAGGAATAGAAGGAAGGTAAGAAGGAAGAGAAGTTGAAAGGAAAGGAGGAAGAGAGTGATGGAAGAGGGAAGAAACTATAAAGTGAACTTAGCAATGAGTGCGTGGATGAAAAGGCTTGCAATCCACAAACCATAAAAATTCATCCTTTAACTGAATCTTAGCTCAAAGCCTAAAGAGCAAGGCTAATTGTGAAATTACCAGACTGAAGGCAAATGTCTGCAAATTGTGTCGGGGGGAAGGGGGGCACTAGTGGGGTCTTGTTTTTGTTTTTGTTTTTGTTTTTGTTTTTGTTTTTCGAGACAGGGCTTCTCTGTATAGCACTGGCTGTCCTGGAACTCACTCTGTAGACCAGGCTGGCCTCGAACTCAGAAATCCGCCTGCCTCTGCCTCTCAAGTGCTGGGATTAAAGGCCTGCGCCACCATGCCCGGCAGTGGTGGTGCACGCTGGCAGGATTTGCTGAAGGGGTCTTGTTTGTGAAGACACTAGAACTGGAACTTAAAATGTTCATCGGTAAGGAATGGATGAGGGGGAAAATATGAAGAATATTCCATTTCTTTACTTCCATGTTCTTCTAGGCCTTCATTGCCTACATTAACGACAGCAGATCATCTTCATTTCATTTTCTGATTTAACTGCTCTTTTTCTCTGAAGTGTGCCCAGAGCCATCATGTTTAACCAGTTACAGGTCATCCCTTCCCCCTGACAAATTAGCTCTCACAGACACAGACAGGACAGATCCATTTTGATGTAGAGTCTATGAAGAATGTTTTGAAACGTATCTGATGCCTTGCTTTGAACTTTCTCAAGGAGTTTCATGTGCTTAGATATTCTCAAATTATTTGCTATTGGCGTAAGATCCTGCATGCTCTGGCTTTCTCTCTCTCTCTCTCTCTCTCTCTCTCTCTCTCTCTCTCTCTCTCTGTGTGTCTCTCTCTCTGTCTCTCTCTGTCTCTCTGTCTCTGTCTCTGTCTCTGTCTCTGTCTCTGTCTCTGTCTCTCTCTCTCTCTCTCTCTCTCACTCATTTTGTCTTACAGCCCTTAGTCCTTACCACACTGACCCTCCTTAACTTATGAGCATGACAGGGCTTTGCCCTTC
Organism: Mus musculus; assembly: GCF_000001635.26. Taxonomy (NCBI): domain Eukaryota; kingdom Metazoa; phylum Chordata; class Mammalia; order Rodentia; family Muridae; genus Mus; species Mus musculus. The sequence continues at coordinate 69,038,961 of NC_000073.6, forward strand.
TGGGCTTTTATACCAGATGTTCCTCTGGGAGAGAAGTTCTTTCCTCTCTGACTCTATTGAATTGCTGGATACATCTCCATCCTTAGATCCTTGTTAAAATTCTAGGTCATTCAGGAGATCTGTCTTTCTTCCTGAAACTTGCCACTGTTTCATTCTCTATTCCACAACTTGTCTTAATTACATCAATCAAAATCTGTAATTAGCTTGGCCATATCACTCAGTTGTCCTTAATTGTCCTTTCTGCTAGTTTTCTACTATAGAACAATTGTAGCACTGAGAAGTTACAGAGACATTATCTCTCAAATGTCTGCAAAAACTTTCACAAATTTCCCTAAACTGGGCAACTCTGGAGAATATTAAATTCATAATTCTGTTTAAAATTTGACCCAACTCTTGCCAGTTGTTACTATTTGAATGTACCCCCACAGGCTTTTCCAGGGTTTGGCATTGGTTTCTGCCTAAAGAAAAGACACAAAACCTACCTGGGTACTTCTTCTCAAGAAGAGCATGCTGAGTCCCCTGAAATTGTGCTCACATGTGTTGTCTTATGGTAATCATACAGCAAACATGTGTTCAAGCCCTGTTCTGTATCCCACCTGAAAGTATGACCTTTCTTCAGAGTAGTATGGCAGACAAAAGCTGCATTTAACCCCCAGCCTCTCCTCTTGTTAGCTATGTGATGCTGAGCCAATATTTCATCCATTTACTTCAGTTTTTTTTCTTATGGTGAGCGACAGTACATAATACCCACTTCATAGAATTATGTTGAAGTCCTGATGAATTGGGGTCTGTAACTTATTTGTGATTGGTATAAACTATGCGTGGTATGACCACCCCTTCCCTAAAAAAAAGTAAAAAAATACCCTGTAGGAATGTGCTCCATGAATGAAGCTGTGTGTGGAGAATGTTTGAGAGCTTGTGAGCTAACTCCAAGGAAACAAAGCAAAAATCTTACAATCGCTATTTCTTCTTAACATGGGTTGTTCTTAGAATATGCTTTCCTGCACCTCCCAGGTGCAAGAAAAGGGAATGGGTTTACTTTATATTACTCAGCATACCACCTATTCATATTTAGAATAATGTTTTTAAGCATGAGTGTCATTGTGGCTTTACACAGACTAAACTCATGTGACCTTATCCTTGTGACTGTATACAGCTTGAATTTAAGTCAACTCTGTTCATATGACTTTGTCTAACCACCAGGATACCTTCAGAATATAGATCATTTAATGCCTGAATAAAAATTTCTATTGCATGAGACTTTAGTCCACCTCATTTTTAGGCTCTGCTCTCCCAGGTTTACCCTGCCAACCATGGTGAGAACAATCCTCCACATTTCAAAGACTTGAAGGGTTCTGATGGCTTGTCCAAGTTTCAGTTTCACACCGTTTCCCCAAGACTCAAAGAACATTGGTTGAAAGGGGGAAGTAAGATTGTAAGATTTGCCAGAGTCTTGCAAAAACAGTGTGTTCAAGCTGTGGCTGAGCCATTGTGCATAGGGAACCTACAGCATCTATGGTTGCCTGCACCAGGTCTGCCCAAGGTCAAGTAAGTCAACATTACGAATGTGGGAAAACCTCAAGGGATTCTGCAGCTACCAGGACATTTTTCAGGTGATGGCTACCAGGGAAGGATCATTTTTAGGTGGGTAACCTCTTGGTGATTGCCCATTGTCTTAGTTAAGGTTTCATTGCTGTGTAGAGACACCTTGAACAAAGGCAACTCCTGGAAAGAAAACATTATATTGGGGCTGGCTTACAGTTTCAGAGGTTCAGTCCATTATCATCATGGTGGGAAGCATGGCGGCATCCAGGTAGACAGTACTGGAGAAGCAGCTGAGATTTCTACATCTTGATCCTAAGGCAGCTAGGAGGAGACTATCTTCTGTACTGGGTGTAGCTTGGGTTCATATATGTGACCTCAAAGCCTACCTCAACAGTGACACACTTCCTCCAAAAAGGCCACACCTTCTCCAAGAAGGCCACAACTCCTAATAGTGCCACTCTCTAGGGGCCATTCAAGCACATAACGCCATGGGGAGCTATACCTATTCTAACCACTACATCCATTTTCCAGTGAATGGCTCTATAACCATGTGCCTACAGCTAGTACTAACTGAGAGTAGAGGGTTATAAAGAATAACAACACCCCCCAAATAGATTGTGAAGCTGTGAGGTGGATTAGGGGGAGTCTTGGAGAAGCTGAAGGAGAAAGAGGGATATGTTCAAAATATATCACATAAATCTATAAACTTCTCAAAGTATAGATAAATAGACTAAAACACCCTTCTCTCAGTTTTACTTTTCCTGCTTAGTGCTTATAATATTTTTAAACCCCAAGACTTATGACTTTGCATCTGAGCTTCTGATGGTTTTTACACGTGACTCAGTGATTCACTCACTATAAATGTGCTGTATACTAATGAATGAAAATGTGTGAATGATCAAATGATTGGGGAATCCCTCTAGATTCAGCCTCTGTCCTGGACACTGTGACATCTGGAGGCCTTGACCTCTGCTTTCATAGCCCCTTCATGTTCTCATTAGCATCTCTGAGCTGGTCCTTTGCTTGTCTCTTCCCTGGTTTAGCTAGGCACAGTTGCTTCCTGACACCATTAAAGTCCTTCCTTAAGGCTCAACTTCTATTTGAATTGATTTTCCTTTATTAAGAGAATCCTAGAAGCTAGATTAACACAGATCCACCTTTCCTTTGGCTTTTTTTTTTCAGTCTCTCTGCAAACTTAAATTGACCTTTCAGTTTCTGATGCAGAAACCATACCTCAGAAGTCGAACGTTTTAATCAGTGAAGTTTAGCATGAAAGTCTGACCTCTAAGCCAAACCTTTAAACACTTGACTTGACAATTTATTACTTCTGCAGTTACAGCTATTAGCCCAGCCCTGGGAACAAGTAACTTATCTAAAACACATTGTTCACCTGCTGTTGTTATTAAGACAGCTACAGGCCTACATGGCATCAAGCAACACATCATGTAGGCAGACAGCAAAGAGACATGACCTATGGTTATTATGCATACTCCAGATACTTCATAGCCTGGCCCTGTGCCCTGTCAAACCAGCCATGATAACCAGATTTTAGCCAAACACGAATCTTGGGAGATGAGCATAGTTATGCACAATAATTCTGCCTCTGATCTCTTAGCAGTAAGTAGAGTCATCATTCAGTATGGATAATCAAACCCTTTGATTTGAGATCTCAAAAATTTCAGCAGAAGATCAGTGGAAGAAAGTTAATTCTTTTCCTTGCATTTATCTAATGCACATGAGAAAAAACTTAATTTGTGGCTAAAGGGACAAAATTTCTTCCTCCGTGTGTATGTGTGTACTTGCATGTTAATGTATGTGTAAGTGTTGGTGTGAGGGTGTATGTGCACATGTGTGTGCATGTATACAGAGGGCAGAGGTCAAACCCAGGCATCCTTCAGTAAGAGTCATCCACTTTGTTTGCTAAGGCAGAATTTTACACTGGCTTGCAGCTGGCTGGTTTAGCTAGGTTTATCTGGCCTTGAGAACTTCCTAAGGATCGGCTTCTCTGGCTCCCCATGTTGGAATTGCATTTGCCTAGAATTTTTGTATTTGTTCTAGGAAGGAACATCTGGCCCCGAAGCTCATGCAACAAGCATTTTGCCATCCAAGACATCTCACCAGACAAGTTGCTTCCTTTTGGTAAAGTCACATAATTCATGGTGTTGATGTGGTTGTCCTGGCTTGCAGTGAGACTTCTAGAATATTGGGGAAAAACTCCACACACTGACTCTTGGCTGGGTGCTAACAGCAGGCTGTTTGTTTGTATGTTTGTTTAGTTTTGTTTACACTATTTTTTTTTCTGAGTTTGTGGAAGTTGAGGCTTTTTCTCAGGGTAAATAAGAGGGCCACATTTCCCTTAACACATCCTACCAATATAGTGTATGTTTAGAAGAGAAGTTTTGCTAATAGGATTTGGGAGGGAAAACCAGAAGCTATATAGAACAGAAGTACGACATGATTACAACTGAGTCAAGCAGAGGGTTTCTATGACATCCTCATGCTTCTTTTAAGTAACAATAAGCTTTTATCCCTTCTTTTCTAAGTCATAACAATTTAAGCATTTTAAGTAGAAGGTCTGAGGGGTTACTGGAGGCAGGTAAACTGAGCCTTGTGAGTTGACAACCAAGATCCCAGAAAGGAGCAGGACCTAGAAACCAGCAGCCAGCATGTTTACAAAAAGTGACAATTACAGAGAAAATAAATGGCTTAATGTCATTTAGTGTGGGAGTAAACTGACCTCAGAGGCCACTCCTATTGCAACCTGATACTACATTTGATATTCAATGTCATCGTTCCTAGAGGCAATCTCAATTATTTCAATATGTGCTAATAATGGATTTCACAGTTAGCAAGATCTGCATCCAAAAATATTTTTTTTTAAAAATGAGTATCTTTGGCTGCTCAAAGTGTTAAGCTTTAATCAGTGGAAAATTTACTTATGAAAAATATGCTATCCTCCAGAAATGCAGAACAAACACAGCAAAGGAATGATAATTAATTTTTAAAAGCAGTAATGATTGCCCTCCCTGCCAAGATCTGTTTGGAAGACTTTGCAGGATTCACATGTATTGCTTCTATCAGTCCATGAAGTAGTGACTATTGTTATCTTCACATGAATACCAAAGCCAGAGAGCATCTTCCCAGACAGCATGCAGTAAAGGTAGAATTAAGGCTCGGACCCACATACCTGCTGCAGACGTCCTGCTCTGTTGTCTTTTGACCTGAAGAATAGCCAAACTTATGGTTTCACAGTATCAGACACACAAATTGAACCGCAGTAATTTAGAAAGGTTGTACCAGTTTGCATTCCCACCAGCAATGGAGGAGTGTTCCTTTCTCCACATCCTTGTCAGCATCTGAGGAAAGACCACCCAGAGACTGTCCCACCTGGGGATTCAACCCATATACAGTTATGATCAAGGACACTTACAGATCCACACTTTCAAGTTCCTCTTCTAGTGCCCTACCACTTTTCAACCCCAACTTCATGTGCTGCTATGTTCTCAAACTCACTGAGGCCATTTAGTGATGCTTATATGTGCCTGGGTGTAGGGGGGCAGTTTATTACTATACCCATTTACAAGAATAATAGCATTGGGTTCTCCCTTATGGCCTATGATCTAGCCAGCCATAGATTCTTGACCCAAATTACAGGATTGAGTTCTATTTTGTGTGTGGTATTTAAATCCAATCAGAAAATGATCAGTTACCACTATAACTTTTTTTGTTTCTTTTGCTGCAGTGGGCACAGCTTGTTAGGTCAGTGGATTTTAGTTCACAGAGTACACAGCTAAGTAAGGCTGTTGATTATTTTTCTCTCCTGGAAGCATATATAACTGCCCCTTCCAACATTATTATAACTACCATGGAGGGATCAAGTTTTCTGGTTTATATATAGCTTGATTTCCCACAACTTATGACTCAAGTATGTGATCTCTTCAGTAACAGGATCATATATTATAAAAATAGCCATCTACAAAAAAGGAGTCTACAGAGTTGACAACATCTCAAGTAAAATTCTTACACAAGTCTTCACATTTCTTTAAAAAGCTCAAAATCTGTATGTAAACCAAAGACTTAAGATATTAAACTAGCCTTGAATACTGAAAACATGTCCTTGGGTATTACTATGCAAGTTATACAACAGAACCTCAATAATCAAAACAATGTGCTACAGTATAAAAAGTGATACAGGGATAAAGAGAATAGACTCAAGGACACATCATATATTTCCAAAATTATTTTTCGTGTATGTAACCTTTATTGCATTTAAAATTTACTTTTGAAAGTGTAATATAGTTTGAACTTTTATCCCTTTCTTTTATCCCAGAAAATCCTGTCTTATACCCCAAGAGTCCAAAGATACACTTTGGAAAAAAAGATCGCTTCCTTAAAAAATAGTGCTGGTCAAACTATATAGCTAGATGCCCAAGAATGAAATTATCCTTATCTCTTAATAATCATAAAACTCAATTCAAAATAGATAAAGAACTTTACTATAAGACCTGATACCATGAATCTAATAGAGAAGAAAGGAGGGGATATGCTTAAACCTTTAGGCACAAGCGAGCACCTTCTGAACAAGGCCTAGTAGTGTAAGCACTAAGAACAATAACAAGTGGTAGCTCATAAACATGTATTCAGCAAAGGACACCATTTTTCATGTAAAGCAGCAACCTAGAGATAGGGAAAAATCCATACCAGTTATACATCTGACATAGGGTTAGTGTCTAGAATACATAAAGGACTCACAAAATATAATACCAAGAAAATAAATAACCCAATTAAAATCTGGGACATGGTCTTAAACAGATGTCTCCAAACAGAAGATGGGGAAATGTCTGAGAAAAATTTGAAAAAGTTGAACAGACTTATTTATCCATCAGGGACATGAAAATTAAAAATACTTTGAGATTTAGTCTCACCTCAATAAGAATGGCTGAGACTTAAAAAAAGAAGAAGAAAAGTAGATTGACAATTCTGGGATAGATGTGGGGAATGGGAACTACTTGTCTGCTGTCGTTATGAGTACAAACTGGTACAACCACTGTGGAAGCCAGTTCTGAAAGTTTCTAGAAACATAACTACCATAAGGCATAGCTGTGCCACTTCCGATTATATCCCCAAAGGACTCTATAACCTAGTATAGAGATGTCATTGGTGCTCGATTCATAATATCAAGGCAACAGAAACAGCCTAGATAACTATCAACTGGTTAATGGATTATGAAAACATGCTAATTACATACAATAGAATATTATTTAGTCATTAAGAATAATGAAATTGTGGTATTTCTTTTTTTTTTTTCAGAAAAATGCATGGAGCTGGAAATAATCATCCTGGATTAGGTAGTTCAGACCTAGAAAGACAAACTCCAACTGTTTTCTTTCATATTTGTATGCTAGATTTGAAACTGACATATGTATTTAAGTTGGAATTCCCATGGAAGGCAGGGAACTAGTAAAGGGTCATTGGGATATATTTCAAGGACACAGACAGAGAGGGAATGCAGGCATATGAAGGTGGGGGACAGAAACATTAAATAGGATGGACGGTTGGAAAGCAGGGCAGCAGCAGGAGTGTAGGGAAGGGCTAAACAACATGAAAGACACTTGAATTTAGAAGATGTGCATATTTTATGTGTCTGCTGGTTTTTCTACACACATGCATGTGTAACATGTATGTACCTAATGCTGGTGGAGGTCAGAAGAGGGCACTGAGTCCCCGAGAACAGCAGTTACAGAAGGTTAGGAGCACCCATGAGGTACTGCTGCATCCTGACCCCATGTCCTCTGGGAGAACAAGTGGTTTTAACAGCTGAGCCATCATTCCAGCACCCACTAAATACATTAGAAAAAACATATGCAAAATTACTACTGTAGAAGCTTTCTAAAATAAACACATCCATATTTTAAAATATTTAAAAGGAGTTATTCTATAACAGAGAAACAATGTCTTTCCCAGATACTACAGGCTACCTGAAAACCCAGAGCCATGTATGGGATATCTGTTTCTGAGTTGTTGGTCAGAGGGGTTGCCTAAGATCACCCAGACGTAACAAGCTTTTGGCATTCCTTTTGGTTACCTTCTTGAACTTGATGGTGAGACTTTACTGGTGAAGAAATCATACACCTTTAGACCATTTAAGTGAAGAAAATTTACTATGTAAGAGAAGGAAACTGGAGGGCAGCCATTAAGAATCAGGTAGGCTTTGTATTTTTTTTTTGATTTATTGCTTGACAGTTTGATATATACGTATAATATATTTAATCAAATCCCCCCTATTCCATGTCCTCTAATTCTTTCTCTATTCCCACCCCCTACTTTATTACTTTTCTTTTCTGACTTTGTGTTCTCTCCCTCATCTCTCTGTTCTCTCTCTTTCTCTTTCATCTCTGTTTATTTCTTTGTCTCTCTATTCTTTTCTTTCTCTCTTCCCCCATCTCAAACTCACTGATTCCAGTTAGCATAACAGAATATATTCATGGGTATAGGACTATCTACTAGAACATGGGAAGCCTCTTAGGGGCCCCATCCCTGCAGAGCACCAAGTCCCCTCCCTCAGCAGCCAACAATTTCTAATAGCTCTCCAACTATGTTTGAACTTCATGAGTGCCTCCCCTATCTAACTCTGGCAGTTTAGAGGGCTTAACCCTGTGGAGGTCTTGTTCACACAATTATGACCACTATGAGCTCATGTGGCACATTTTATATATTCAAAGCAAAGCTAATTTCAGGAGAACTCACTTGTGTATATTTGTGGATTGCCTATAGACTCAGATGCATGGCTTATTGGCCCCAGAAACTGATGCTCTCATTGCTAGGAATACAGAGGGTTAAGAAGGTTAAGAAACATAAGCTTGTCAAAGAAATATCAGTGTTCCTTTCCACTTGTCTACCAAGAGCAAAGGATTCAGCTAGTACTTTGTGCGAGGGCACATGATGCGCCAAATGGCTTGACTGAGGTAAAGGCGCTGTTGCCACTCCTGTGTCTGTCCTTTGCAAGCTGATGTTCCTCTACCATGACACCTTACACCCATCTGTTCTGGTACTACTTACTCTCCATCTTCCTCTCTTGCTGTTCTCTCCTTATTTGCCTTCTCCTTAAAGTTTCTTTTTCCCCTAAGGTATTTAATCACCTGAGGGCTTAGCAAAATTCTCCTTCATCCTGTAGGACTTAGCTTCAAAGATCAACTTCCATCTCAAATGCCCAATGCCACTTCTCTTGAAAAGCTTCCCCTGGTTCAGGTATTACCATGTTGCATTTTTCAAGCTGATGCTTTCATTGTTAACTCTTGTCCACTAAGAGGATGCTGTTTTTTTATGTGTCCTGCTTGTTTCTTTAGTCCTTGGACTTCCATTGCAAAATCACGAAAGCTACACTGAATATATCCCTTGACTGTGCAAACAGATTTGTGATTTGATAATGGCCCCTCAGTATTCTTCTGTGGTTCCTCTGATGTTTGCTTACCTGTCTACCATCACAACTACTCTTAACCCCTCTGAGATGGAAATATTGGTGCTATAGATTCCAAAGCTGCATTTGGCACTAACAAGCTGACAAGATGGAATCTGCCCATGCGTCATTTGTAGGTTTCTCCAATCTGTGAAGTTTCATAAGAAACTTCAAATGAAATTACATTCAGTGGAATATTTGATGACCAACCTTTAGTATAGACTGTGATGTTCTCTGAGCTGTCTGGGGAACTCTGAGAGCCAGCCAGGGCTTCACGTGGATAAATCTCTCCTTTGCTAACAAAGTCAGTTCCCTCTCCGTCCCTAGGCACCAAAACAAGAAAAGGATTGACTGTCATTTTAATCCTTTTTACTGACAATCTTCCTGTACCTCCTGGTTTTTAGTGAGCTTGATAGATTCCTTTGTTAAATCAAATTCCAAGCCTGCAGTGTGTGTTTCCAGTTTGTCATTCTGTCCTTGGTCCAAGTGTCTTCTCAAGGCCATCTCATTTTCTGATGCCAAGCTTAAGTATATCTACGTGAAATGAAGACTTAATTGAAGCATGCTGAACTCTACTAATTAAAGGGAAAACATCAGTTCTAACAGCTTGGCCCTCAAGATGACAATGCAGCTGCAAATAAAGCTCACTGTGGGTTCCTCACAATTTGGTTTCTACTGTTTTCTTCCAAGGAAGATTAATCAAACAAAGACCCCTCTTCTCATAGCACCCAAGATACCTCAACTCCAGTGTTATGGAGGTTTCATCTACTTTTAGTCCTGAGCACATGCTGGATATTTGTGGTCCAGGTGGCCCTCTTCATTTGAGACTTGCCACATACTGTCCACTGCTGCTCTCTTTTATTTATCTTTCTGAAATTACATGGAATCTTTGAGTTAGGAAACATACAACTATAGCTTAGTCACTGAACATAAACTTCAGGAAATTGTGTACTTTCTCTAAAGGGAATGTATGTTAACAATCATACCAGGAAGAAGGAGCTGATGAGGGAAGAACAAGAGATATATGAAGAGAGAAATGTTGTCTACAATGTCTGAAAGTTCAGTGGTTGGATGCTCAGAGCTTTTCTAGGGAAACCACCCTTGAGAAACTGGAAAGAGGTAGGAACAAGGAAAACATTTTTTTCCCAGAAAAGTTATAACTCTAGACTGGGCTTGGGAACTTGTTCAAGGATGTGAATGATCTTATTGTTAGGTGGTAGAAGGAAGGTGAGGGATGGTACTTTCATTTGTAAATTTGGAGAGTAAAGCACACTCACACACATGTATACACACACATATATATACACACACAGATACACATGAAGCCACACAAACATATACATACATGTAGACACACACATGCATACATATACATACATGTAATATATATGTGTGTGTATATATATACATTCATATATATACACATATACAACACACACATAGGCACACATATATAATACACTTGCACATGCTTACACACAAACACATACACAAATATACACACATAAGAACCTATATACACACACTCACATATAAACATGTAGAAATTTATGCAGATGTATATGTACACACACAAACATGCACACATATTCACATACATATACCTGCATGCACAGATACATGTACAGATATCCACAATTATGCCATGTATACACAATATATATACAAACAGACACACAATGTTCACATATATAAACATATGTATGCACATTTACATACATGTAAATATATACACATATAAACACATACATATATGCATACACACTTATACAGAAACATACATATGGATAACTATTATACACATGCACACATATGCACATATATACACACAAACATACACATGCATGTATTTACACACACACATATACATGTAGTCATGCACAAACATACACATACCTACACACATATACACACATGTAAACATGCATACACACATACATACATGTACACATTTAGCACAAACATACACAATGCACACACAAAGAAATATACATATGTATATATACATGTGTACATATAAACATACACCCATATAAATACACACATACACAAATACACACATGTAGACATACATTCACACAAATAATTTACACACACACACATAAACATGTACACAAACATATACACATGCATATATACATACATATACACCACTCACATAAACACACAATCATATACTCCTGTATACACAAAAAAACATACACACAAATATATTCATATATGCATTCACACACATACCCATGTCCTCACACACACACACACACACACACACACACACACACACATATGCACATACAGACCCACACAAACACACAAATACATATACAAATAGCTATATACATATACACAAACATACACATAAACACACATATAAACATAAAGACACAAAAATATACTTACAAGCATGTGCACACACACACACACACACACACACACACACACACACACACACACCTCTATCAAAAAGAGTGGTTCCAGGTTTGAACCAACGTTGGGTCTTGGTTTTTTCAAGTGGGAACCTGGCCAGTTTCCTGTGTACTTCCGTATTATTTATGATCTGGCAGCTGCATGTAGTTGCTAAGGACTTCTGCCACCCTAGATGATTGACTCTCTTTTCCTACTGTGTAGAACAAGGATTTGCAAGCCACACTCTTCCATAGAGCTGAGGTTATAATACAGGCAAAGTCCAGGTCCTCCTTCTCTACTTATTTACTTATTTGTGTTATAATTCTGTGTGGTTATATCTAATAGCTGGTTACTGAGATACAGAGCTTGATGGTCTTATGTCTTTCTTAAAGTACTATGTATGCTTTGCAATAATGCTAATCCATTTGGATTTATTTGTGAATATGCTATGAAATTTAGGTTGACTTCCATTCTGATTTCTCTGTGAATACCAACTATGTTTCTTGTCTGCTTGTTGAAACATTTGAACTCACTCAGACTGCATTACATTACATTAAATGATAATATGCACATATAATTTGTAACTATACTAACATGTATTGATGAATGATAAACTAAAATGCAGTACATATACACAATGAACTTACATTCAGATGTCATGAAAAATGAAATCATATTTGCAAGTAAATAGGAGGAACTAGAAAATATACTGAGTGAGATAATCGAGACTCAGGAAAACAAAAGCCACATTTTCCCCCACATTGATTCTTTATAGTGCTACACTGGTATGTGATCCCGTTCACAGTGAGAAGGGCTCCACTTTTCATACATCTTCTCCAACATGGATCAGTGGAACAGGAACAGAGACTCAAACAGAAGACTCAAAAGATTATTTAGTAGAAATTATACATGAGTTTTAGGATAGGTATTCATAGTTCCAGAATACCAGACAACTGTTTTGAATACCTAGCACCTTAGCTTCTTGAACATGTGACCATTGGCTAATAAGCTACATCTAGAGCTTTGTTAAGTACTTCCATAAAGATAAATTCATTGAGAACCAAAGGACCACTTGAAATCATAAGCTGTTTTCAAATTAAAAATTCACAATTACCCCTGAGAGCAATGATGCAGAAACTAGATGCAGTTAGTTGATTTATCCAATATTGATTGCAAATAAAAGGGGGATAGCTATATTAGTGTGTAGAGTACTGGAAAATGGGAATGTACATCAAACTATGCTGCTGTGGAATGGTGAATGATGCTGGAATAGAAAGAATGTATCGTGCAGGTCACTGAATAGTGCAACATTGATATATTTAAAAATGTTAATAAAAAAAACATATGTATCTGTGTGCAGATGTGTACATGAATCTGAGTGCAGATGCCTGTGGAGACCAGGAGAGGGCATCAGAATCCCCTGAGCTGGAGTTAGAGGTGGATGGGAGCAACTTGATATGGACTCTGGGAACCAAATGTGGTTCCTCTCCAAGAGTAGTGTGTCCTCTTAACTGCCGAGCCATCTCCCCAGATTTTATTTATGTTTCCATGTCATAAGGTAGAATACAGCTGGTTGTCAACAATAGAAATAAAAAATAAAATGCAGCATGTTTGATATGTGTAACTCACTGGCGTATGGAGAGACATTTCTTAGATTTGCCTTGGCTAGTATGTAGGTTGGAATACAGGAAAAATCCTAGATTTGGGTCTGAATCATGCTCCCCTTGTCATCAATAGAAGTAGAAACTCCCATGAATGGATAACACCTATCTTTTTCTCAAATTCTCCAAATGTACCATTTGTTTCTTCCATAATCACAGAGAAGACATAAACTACAATTTTCTTAAAAGTTAAGCAGAATGCTCTTCCCTATGTGTTTGCTCTTATCTATTCTTTTCCTTATAAAACATTGCTTAGTTTTTATTTTGTTTTAATGTTTGTGTGTATGTTTTCTGGTGTATACATGAACACATGTGTTGGGATGTATGCGCATGTGGAAACCAGAGGTAATCCTTGAATATCTTTTATGATCATCATATAAATTGTTGTTTGAACACTGACTAGACTTTCTCAGCGGCAACTCCAGTGACCCATTGTCTCCTCACCCCAACCATTTTTGGGGTTTTAGGTACTCCTGTACCCTATTTGTGTGGGGAACTGGGAGTCTAAATTCAGGTCTGATGCTTTCAAAGCAAGTATTTAATTGACCGAGCCATTACAAGCTCCTGGTGTTTTCTTTTGTTGAAGTAAAACAGGCTGCTTTGTAACTCCTCAGCAAGCCCTCTCTACTCTAGGGTCCTCACATAAAATTGACACTATACAATATGGCAGGCCTTGAAACTGAGGAAAGATCTCAGGCACACACACATACCCCTTCACAAAAGGCTTTTCATTCCCAGATGAAATAACTGCTTACATTTAGTGAATTTGAGCTGTGGAAGGCGCTTGCTAGATGTGTTATACATTGAATCTCATGACTCTTGTCAAGAGTTTGCCAAGGAGATGGTAACTTGTGTCTTTCCAGTTGAATCAACTGGAGTTCAGAGAGGCAATGGCCTCAAGGTAACCTAGCTGTGCTAAAGTTGCAGGTAAAACCCCTAAATACTCACTGCAGACTTTGCACTTCTTTATGGAAACTTGATTCCTGCAGCTATATGGCCTCAGTGCCCATATCTTCATGGATATTAGACTACGTGTAAGCCTCATTCACTAAAACCTCCATTCTTCTTTATGAATGACTGGTCCCCATAGCCTTACTAAAGGCTTCTTGAAAGTTCTAGTATGCATTTGGAAGGGAGAGCTCATGACATTTGCTGCATTAAGGTTGACAGGCAGGAGAGCCTTATAGACTATCACCATATCTTGCATGTTATGACTAGAAATCTAATACATCTCTGTGTTAGCTTCTGTTTCTGTGACCAAATACCTGGGAAAATAAACTTACAAGGAAGAAAGTTTTACTTTAGCCCCTATTTTCAGAAATTTCAGTCTGTTGGCTACACTGGTTTGGGGGACTAAGTTGAGATGGCCCTTGACATGAAGGACACACATGAAAGGCAGTTTGAGTCATGGAAGCTGGGAGGAAAGGGGAAAAGTCAAAGTGCCCAAAATCCTTATGTCATCTCCAGTAACATGACCCCAAAGACAACCCCAGCTGTGGGACCGTTGAAAGGCAGTCTATTTTCTGATCAAGCGAGACTTACTCTGGAGACCCAGTAGAAACTCTACAAGGGACAGAACAGTGAGCCATGCTCCCAGACAGACATAGGCACCTGATACCACAGAGCCCCCAACTCCATAATCCTGTGACTATCAGTCACGCAGACAAAGTCCCAAGCTTCTGGTATCCTGGCTAGACTCCACCTCCACAGTTACCTGACAATAGCCAGGTCTGCTTCTCCCTACAGCTACCCTGCAACTGCAAGATAGCCCAGCCCACTATCAAAGGGGCTGCTTGGCCCCTCCTTATTTTCTTAAGCTTCACCTCTCTTATTTTAATCTCTAGCTCTCTTTCTCCCCCTCTCTCCCCCCCCTCTCTCCATGTGGCCATGGACAGCCTCTCTCTTTCTACCTTTTCTCTTTCTCTCTGCATTTCTTCAATAAAGCTCTAAAACCATGGACCATCTCTGCTCATCAGGACCCGTCATGCTTAAATTATGGAATAGGCTTTCCCCTAAAGAGCCGTGTCTAACCTCCCACTGGAAGGCCTTCCTGTGCTTCAGCTATGGAGTAGACCAAGGGGTCTCCCTCAACGTGGAAACCACTCAGCACTCCCTCTCCCCAGAGAAGGAAGGCAAGGGGAAGAGGAAGCCAGGGAAAACCTGTGGAAATAGTGGTGTACATGTGTCACTTCCTAGATGGTTTCTTAATAAAGCCGAGTCCCACTGTGGGGATTTTCTACATTGCCAAGTTGATGTGACTAAGGTGGATACATACCTTCTAAACCCAAGTGTTGTCGATGTGGATGTGGTTGTATTAGGAGATGGGAATGCCGGGGGTTGGTTTGGCAGTAGAGTCTTTTATATCATGCATGGGATTAAGGCTTTCACAGAGGAAGCTGCTCATGGTTTCAGTTGGCATGTTACCATTTTCTGCCTGTGAAAACACATTTCTTTTTACCTAAGGTCGTCAGAGAAAGATACCATCTGAGACTCAGAAAGTAACGGTCGCCAGTCATTAAACCTACCAGTCCTTTCAGTCCTTTGACACTGAAATCCCTATAACTGTTACAAAGTAAATTTTACTTCTTTTTAAACCATCTAGTTTCAGGCATTATATTATAGCATAACACTTGGAGTGAGACAATGGTAGGGTTTTCGCATTGATAAGTACCAATGAAAGTCCTATGCAAGACCAATGTGGGATAGTTAGGTGATTGGCTTTAAAATTGGGATCTTAACCAAGTTCAAGGGAGGTGCAATGTAGTAAGATTCCTGCTTCATACTGAGAAGTCTCCTCTGCCTTCATTAAGCCACAGTGAGGCAGTTGAATCAGCTATGGCCTGTGATTCCTTGGGAGTCAGACCATATACCCAGAAACTCTGTATCTTTAGGGAACTTGCTATAAAAATTTCTAGTGGTTGAGTGCAGCATCCATCTTTTGTCTTCCATAAGATGCTATGAAAAAATCTTCAGTGAAATCATTTGAATGTAATTAAGACAGAACAAGTTGATGGTCTTGTAAGTGGCCAAAAAATGTATTTCCCATATTTGAAAATATGTCCTTTTCACTGTGATCTTTTATCAAAGAATTTGTCTTTAAAGTTACAAAAAAATGTGATGTAGGTATGGTTTGTGGAATGAAAACAAGAGTTAGACATATTATTTCAAGGATAGATAAACAACAATTAGAGTCCCATAGGACCATTAAACTATAACCTTTAGGTCATGTTTTTACAGAACAGAAGGAAATCATTTGTGTCACTAGTGCACTAAGTCATTTGCATTACATTACCCTGCATATATTTATATGAGTCCTTAGAAGATTCCAAGTGCCAGGGCTCTAAACAACATGAATAATCTGTAGGGCTGGCTGTGTTCTACACTGAAGACTGCAACTTATTGTTCCTATGTGCTTTAATTAGACGAATTCAATTTTTGCCATTAGACGATGAGTATGAAATATTTTCATATGAGTATGTATATTTCACAGTCTTTGCAGATTACCAAAATTTTCTCTAATATGATCTTAGTCCACTAGTTAAAAAAAAAAAAAAAACAGGATCTTTAATTGTGCACAAGGATGTCCTACTACAACCAGCAGAAGTCACATGATCATATCCACATGTTTGTTTGTTTATTTGTTTTTCCTGTGAAACCCCAGCTTTATGAAAACCCTGGACACCTCTTATTGCCTGAGTCAGCTCTCTTTGAATGACTGGAAATGTATTCTCCCAGTAGTACTCCAAAGCAGAGTGTCTGAGTGTGAGACAAGCAACTAAAACTGAGGTGAAAGTCAGACTCAAAGACATAGGTAAGTGGTGTGTGTGTGTGTGTGTGTGTGTGTGTGTCATAACAATATGTTAACATATGTATGTGTGTCTTTAAATATATAATTCTTTTACAGTAAATTGTGAATATATGTATAATATTAGTTATTGAAAAGCTTTAAAAATCACATTCAAACTTTAATCCAAAGAAAGACATTGAGTGAACAAAGCCTTTGGTAGTAACATAAATTTGACCGTCTCTCAGGATAAGTGGGGACTGGGATAAAAGGTAAATTAAGCGTCAGGCCTAGGTTTAGGCTCATTCATCTACATTTTTGTTGGTGATTTTTTAAAAACCCCACAGAAGCATATTTTAGTGACTCAGGGTACCATTCTGTAACCATTTCTTTTTGTCTGTCTTAGATACGCGATGGAGAGATCATATAGTTCTTGCAGGAGAGTTTCCATCATGCTCTTTCTTTTGCCTGCAGAAGGGACTGCATGAGAACATCTGGGCAAGGTGGAAAACTGAGCTCCCTGGGGAGAGAAGTCACTTCTTGATCAAGAATATGACATACCTAAGGGGTAAACCAAAATGCTTTGGAACACATCAATTTCTAAGGATTCTTATTAATGGAAATTTCACATAGTATAGCAGTAAGCATGGCATGCCTTTTTGTTTATTAATTAGCACGTATAACTTGCAAGTTTTTTTTGTTTTGTTTTTGCTGTGGCACATTCACTGTTATTCTTTCTTAGCATCCCTTCTCCTTTCTCTTTCTGAGAGAGACTCAAGAGGCCACAGATGTACATGAAGCTTCAGGTCCTGAGAGCTAAAAGCTCCTGTGTCAAGGCAACATCATCATGGAAATTTACTGCGAAGAGGAGACTCCAGGAGGTGGTGTTGTCTGGGGGCGATGCTCCCACCTGTCAAGCTCTGAGTCCTACAGAGAGCATCAGGCTTGCACTCTTCTTGCTCATCACCTCCTCTGCTGTGGGCCCTTCAGGGCTGGCTTTGATCCATTCACATGCAGGTAATTCTCCCCTCAGCCACACTCCTGTATGTGAAGCCATTGGTTTGCCACATTGAACACTGGTGCAGTCATTACATTGGCCTGTTGCTGGCATCCTCTTCCCTAGGAAAAGTAACACAAAATCTTTCCACGGGCCTTTTACTTTTCTTTTTAATACCTCTCCCTCTTCCTTTTAGCTTCCTTGGATGAGAGAAAATATGCAAGTGTGGTTTTTGTAGGAGAGCTTACTTCATGTAGCATAATAACCTCCATTTATTCTATTTTCCTACAAAGGATGCATTGTTCTTAGTGGCTCAGGAAAAGTTCACTGTGATAGCAACCCTATTTCCTCTCTTTTAATGGTCACCTAACAAAAGAACCTAAGCCCTTTTACTACAGAGATGCAAGCGTTATGCTTTCACTTTTCTTTTTCTAATTAAGAACTCTACTGAGGTTGTATATTTTCTCGGCCACTATTGTTTAAGTGCTCTGGGATTAGGTGTCGTAAAATTTAGACAATGTAGCTCAGGTGCTTAAGGGAGTCCACATGTATCTGACTAGGGCTTAACTACAGGGAAAAGACACATCCCCAGGAGTGGGTCTTGCCTTGGAATCAACTTCCTGGGTCACTTCTACTTTCTACTTGAGATGGCTGGAGACAAAGGCACTTAAGGTAGCACATTGTGTTAATAAAACTATTCAGACTTTAAAAGGAGTTAAAATGGACTTGAATTATGAGGCTAAAGTGAGGCTTGAACCGTCAGGAGCACTGTAACCGAGTGACGCATATTCATATCAATGAATAGCTAATGGGAACTAATGTAAGAACCACAAAAGAAACATGTGGCTTAATGTTAGTCCAATATAAACTACTGTCCTTCTATTCTTTAAGTCCCTTCTTCTGAGGACTAAACACCCCCAAGTTTCATTATTATTATTATTATTATTATTATTATTATTATTATTATTTGTATCTCACTGTAATTACATAGGACACTGCTCTTTTAGGTGGAGTGAACTGCTCTGTGGAAAAGATTTAAATAAAACCAATAACTTTGGGAAGTATAATTGTTTCTGATTGTTTAAAAAATATGTAATTTAAAAAAGAAACAGGTAATGTCTCTAAGAGATGAAAGTTTTCAGGTGATAAGAACAAACATGCCACACTGGTAACATAGACAACCCTCAACCCTTTAGAGTTGAGACTATAGTTTATTGATGAAATAACTGTTCAAATGTAGTTAGTCCTTCAGCTTTAATGGGTGTTATCTTCTGAGAAACTCAATAGTTTGAAAACATGGTTCTCAGAGATGTCCCTTTGGGGCTTCATGCAACACTGTGTGACAGGGCTCTCACTGGAGGGTATAATCACTAGGGGGTCGTAACCTTTCATGATTGACTTCTGGAGTTGGTACTGGTCCTTGGCTTTCTTACTTTCTGATTACTGATTTTCCAAGCTTTTACCATCATCCCCACATGCTCAGACTACCATGCAAGCTTTTATCACCAGAATGGGCTGAGTCTATGCATCAAAGCAAACTTTACTGCTTATGTTCTCTGCGATTTTGTCACAATGGTGAGAAAACCAACCAAGATAAAGAATTAAAGAGAGAGAATGTGTGTGGATAATCCCAGTCAGAGCAACTAGAAGGGAGATGGAGATGTGAAAACACATCACATAAAAACCAGTGCATGAAGATGGCCACAACCAAACATTAAATGGAGGTTGGAGACACCTATGGAGAAGCTGTAGAAAGGACTGGAAGTCCAGAAGTAGATGAGAACTCCACAGGAAGACCAATAGAGCCAACTAACCTGAGTCCCTGGGATCTCTCCCATAATCTGAGCCACCAACCAAGGAACATACACTGGCTCCAGCACATATGTAGCAGAAGGCAGCTCAGTCTTCATGGCTGCCCTGTCTGGGCTCAGTGGAAGAGGATGCTCCTAATCTGGTGAAGACTTGATGTGCCTGGGTGGGCAGGATACCCAGAGGATCCCACCCTCTCAGGGGAGAAGGGGAGAGGGGTTATTGGGAGGAAGTCAGTGAGAGAGGACCCAGAAGGGAGAGCAGTATTTGGGGTGTAAATAAATGAATTAATTAAAACATCAGCATCAACAACAACAAACCCCCTGTATTTGAATGCTCATAGCACCTTCATTCACAATAGCTCAAATCTGGAAACAATTCAAACAACTTTTTCTGGGGAAAATATTAACTAAAGAATAAACTATATGTCTTACCGTGTATTGTGATGCCATTACAGGATAGCAGAGTGGTGAATTTATCATGACTCATAGTCATGGAGCCTGGGAAGTCTGAGGTCAAGGCACTTGCCATATTCTGGAAAGAGCTTTTTTATTGCCATAGCAAGGTGGAAATCATCATGTTGCAAAAGATGAATGAGATTGGAAAGGGAGGGAGGTGTTTTATCAACTTATAGCAAGAGCATTAATCCATCAATGAGCTCTGCTCTCATTGGCTTATACCCCTTAAAAACTTAAAAATAATCAAACAAACAAACAAACAAAAAACATTGCCCAGATAATTTAATTCCATTGTCACTTTTAGAAGGGGCAGACATTCAAACCATAGCTCCCTTGGTATATATGATAATTTAGATGTGCAACAAGAGAGGTCACCTGGATGCAAGTATCTGGTCCTGAAAGTCCAACAATAGTAGCATCACTGCCATCATATGACTAAGCTGCTCTTTTGTGTACCTTTCCCAAGTAGAATTAGCACTAAGCTTAGTGTCCCTGCCAGCATTAGGTTTCCTCTCCAGTGAAAGTCTTCATCTTTTGGAGGATAGCTCTCCCCAGTGGATATAACCTTCCAGAAACCTGTGGCTGTGGTCATGGCTTGCTTCTTCATTCACACCCCGACTCACACTCAGATGGACACAGCCATGGTCCCAAGAGAATCTGAGCATGATTCAAGGAACAAGGAGACACAGACAATAATACACACGCTCAGTTGAGTTAAAATGCAGCGCAGATAAGAATGGGGATGTGTGGAGGAGCATTTCTTCCTCTTGGCAGTAGTGAATGACAGTGTGCGGTCTTTCTTATGCGTAAATTATTCTTCTCTATTCTTACAAAACAAGAGCAAGAAAAAAAAAACACACAGGAAATATCCCAATCAATACCACTTTCACTGTTTTCAGAAGTGGAAAGATTTAAACACAATACAACTCTCCCTCTCCTTTAGATCTTGTGTTCTAACAATACAGTGGATATTACCATTGAATTAGAAGGCTTTTTGTTTGTTTTGTTTCCTGTTTTTAAAGATTGCATGATTATTATTATATCAATATAAAAGCAACCCAAGATGGTACAAATTCTATTTGTTAGTGCAGCTAGAATCTCTGCATTTCATGTTGGTGAACCCGCCTATAACCACACTGTGTAGTTTCTGAATAGCCACCATTGCTCTCTTTTGGCTTGCTTGTACATGCAGGCCATCTCTTTCCAATGGTTAGCTGGTTATATAGCAGTGTGACCACATGGCCTATGGTAATTCCTGACCAACTCTATAAAATTGGAATTTGTTTTTTTATCTTGTTCTCAGTGCAACTGATTTGTCCTGCTGGAGAGAATCCAGATCCAGGGGTCTAAAGAAAGAAATATCACCTGAAGGGAGGCCAGGCTTTTCTTGGAAGTGAGCAGCTGTGCCTGGAGAGAGATGTCTGTCTGGAGAACTTCCAACCCAGCCCAGTTCAGTCCTGGCCACCTCCAGCCCTCTGGGGCTTCCTGTGAAAGGTATGCAGAGCAGTGCTGCCCAGGCTGTATATAAGAAATAAGAACTTGTGGTTATATGTTGCCATGTGTTTATGTAGTTTGCTATATTGCAGTCAAAAGAGGAAAACCTGCCATCTTCATGACTCCGAGGAAAGAAGACTAGGGGTTGGCCCAATAATCCGTGACAAATATCTCATCAATATTCACCTGTACTTGGTCCCCAGGAATTCTGTGGATGGAATATATTTGCAAATATATGTGCATAGTTTTAGAAGATTATCTGTTTAAATACATAGAAGCACATACAGCCACCACTACTAATTGTAATGATTAAATAAAGCAATATATTATAACTTGTTTGAGTAACCAGCTTGAGAAAGGGATTAAATAATTGCCTTCTAGATTTGCATAGCTAGAACCCACTAAAGTGGATCAGGAAGCTCAGGGTAGGAGTGGTCCAAATCGGCATCTCATAGCCTTTTAAGGAGGATGGACCTGATTACTCTAGTACAGTTCAAGAACAGATTACACAGCTGTTCACTTGGCATATCCTGGGGGCTAAATTTTATCAATATATCACATCAATAGACAAATATGATCATTTTTCACTCAATTATTCTATTGTTTCATGTTCAACAGGGTCTGTCTGTATCTATGTGGGGTATGCGCGTTATGTTTGTCAGGGTTGTAAATGTCTTAAGAGAAGCAATGAGCCAAAGAGAGCACCATCATTTCACAAGACAGGTCAGAAGCAACCTAGTCCACATTTGAAAGAGAGCAAACTTATTTCGAGCTCCCGAAGTGCGGTACTGCACAAGGGAAATCAGTGCTCATGTGTCTGATGAAAGGTCTCAGACTGAACACTGTGGACTATTCTCAGGCGGGCATCAATAGCCACAAACTGCTTGGCATAACCATGGCAACACAGAGCAGGGAAGTACAGTACAATCACCCTGATTACCATGGAATTAGCACAAAACAAATGTTTGTTCTTTTCCTAAGTAAATGCATTGTGATGATGATAACAGCTCCCCTGCTTACCTCAGATTTTCAGTTATCACTGTACCCCAAACAATAGGATGGGACATCTTCTCTGGGTTTTATTTCTGATCCCTGCCCACAACCACCACGAATTGGGAACTCGGGATAAGGCAAAAAGGGATGAATGGTGGCTGAACTTTCATTCCTCTCCTCTCTTGACTCATTCTGAAATTAAAAAACAAAACAACAAAACAAAACAAAACGACAACAACAAAAAAGCCCATGACCTACATACAGTGTGGCACAAGTTGGACCGTTAACATCTAAAACTATAAAACTATGTCTCAAAGCTTCATATTCACATGGACAATATGAATTGCATGCTACTTGAAATCATATAATTTTGATTTCCTAAGCATCCATCAGGCCTGGAATCCCAACTACCATGGTCCTTTGCTTACATGATCTGTGAAGAAGTGGATACAGTTTAGCCTGGGGTGACAGTTACCTGCCTTTGTACATCCACTGTGTACACCTGACAAAGACACAGCTAATTCATGTGTCAGCAAGGAACTCAAAGTCTAGTCTCAGCCTGTCCGATTGCTGGCATTGTGAGCTGTGAGGACAGCTGGCACTCGGCTGTCCCCAAAACCCCTTTCACAGTACCCAGTACCATGCTTCCATACACGATTGAAGCAATTAGCTGCCGCACTGCTGATGTACCCCGCAGAGGACTGGTGGCTCGTCTGACACATCTGGGCACTGAAAGTAATTGAAACAGCTGCTTCCGCCCATATGGCAGCAAAAGCTGGTTGTGCAAAGTCTGTTGCCTGGGCTGCACCAACCTCAGGCAAATTAGCCGTCATTAATCCCCAGATCTGACCAGCATACACAGAGCTTCTAATCAAGACAGCTGAGGGGTGGGGTGTGCCTGAAGAGAAGAGTCCTGAAGATTCCTAAATGGCATCCTAGGTTAAAAAAAATAAAGCAAACACACAAGCACAAATTACAGCCTTCCTTGTCCTGATGAGGATGGGCTGTGTCTGTTGTTGCTTCCTTGTTAGGAGGTTGAGAAAATAGCAGTGCAACTTTCTAGAAGTGTCACGCAGATCTAAGCGTGGCTGGCATCCCGCAGATATAAATAGCTATAAATAGTTGCATGGAGAGCAGATCCAGGGTATCGCGCAGTCTTGCTGGGCTGCCTGGCCTCAAAGCTTAGAGAGGTGTAGGGATGGACGTGCATCTCGGGATGATCAACAGCACCTGACCCAGATGGGAATGAGAGTCCAGGCAGCTTTCATTTCTCTTCTGCCCTGTGTGCTACCAGCTGTGGGAGGCAGCCCCTGACCCCTCTATCCACTGGCTTCTCAGGCAGGCATAGGCCTTTTATTTTGAAGCAGAAATTTTAGGTGAAGGCTAGCTGTCAGATGCTGCCAAAGAGCCTTGTTGACAGGTAAGAGGTCACACGCCATCTGGCAGGTAAAGGAGATCTCATTCATCCCTGACTTGGAGATTTATCGCAACAGAGACTGCAGTTTCAAATGGCTGCGCTGACTCAACTTCCACTTTGTGGGGTGGGGACAAGCGGCTGTCTAATTTACACCCTAGAATGGGTGTCATTATTCAGATGGCTCATCATTATGCCTGACAACACCCCAGTGCATTAAAGAGCTGGTGGGGTGCATCTGGACAGAGCGCAGTGAAGAAGAGCTGTAGCCCAGGGGTGTGAGAAATTGCTCCTGAGTGACAGAAGTGAAAGTGTAGGGTGGGGTCCATGTTGTGTGTCCCTGTCAAGTTTCTGGCCAGAGAAATAGTTCAGACCTAGGATGTTCAGTCCTTGGATAAATGGGAATTAATACTAGGAAATAAATAAGAAAATGTGAAAGTGGATGTATGCATCCTTAATTATTCTGGTTTCTGATTCCATCTCTGAGTCCCTAGGAAAATGCCCTTACCCTGACAGAAACTCTAGTCTCTGCCTTAGAGATCACTCAGGCTCCTTCCTGGTATCCTGTGAGTCCCTTTTCCTTAATTTTCTAGAGAATATTCTTTTATGTCTTCCCATAGTTTGCCTATTTTAAGCTTTCTGACATGTTAATTAACAGGGAGTGAATGGAACATAACTTTGCAACATGAGTGGTTGTTTCTTTTCATTGCTGAACTACACAGAAGTTTTCCCCCCAAATCTTGAAGTCATTATGGTGACTATTGCTTAGTGAGGACTTCGGCTTAGCTAGTGAATGGAGCCACTCAAGTAATCTGCCAATATATCAAAATAGCAGTTTTAACAGAATAGTTAATTAAAAAAAAACATGGCCCCCCAAAAAAAGAAACATGGTAGAAAAAGACTAACTATACCTTTAAATCCTCCTCATGGTGATTACCATCATGTGTGATGAAATGACCTCCAAATAGGAAATCTTTTCTGCCAGCCATAGTCTTCCTTCTTTAGTTCTATCTTAACAGACATTCCTTTAAGTGGTCTCTTGAGCTCAAAGCCCATGTTTTCCTTCTTTGCTCTAGGCCCCATTCCATCTTTGTCCCGCTCTGGTTGAACTGTTTTCTTTGAGTAAACATTCAACTTCCAGTATTTAAGAATGTAAATACTTCCTTTAAAATAACTTTAACGCATGTTAGTCAATTAATTTCACAAATGTTTCTTAAGGGCCCAATATGGGCTATATACAGCCACATAGAAAATCATCACAGCAAATGCTTACCCTCAGAAGGGTTGCAATAGAGCAAAAGAGGAGAAAGAAGAAACAAAGAAGGGAAGTCTATATAGTATGCTCCAAGGTATTGAATACGAGAGGAAATGCAGAAGCTGAAATTCAAAGACAGTGAAGATGTTGTGGGGAAGCTCTGGGTTTTGGAGAAGTCATGATCTCTCTAGATAAGATGAGAGGTCACTGGAGAGGTTGTGAGCATTGCAGTGACATGTTACTGATATTCAGTAATTCTGGGGATTGTCCGTGAGAGCAAAGGAAGTGGCAGGAGCCCTGTGTTGAGGCTCATGGGACTTTGGGTAAGAAGTATTTCCCAGGACTCTATATGCTGAAGAGCTGGCTCTTTAGGGGAGATAATTGGAAAATCAGAGCTTTGAGGAGGTGTGGCTTGGTGAAGAGTTCTTCGATCACTGCATGTTGTTAATTACTCCTCTTAGGGCTGTCATAAAATATCTGAGAAGATCAGCTTAAAAAGAAAGATTTTGACAAGTCCCTTCCGGTCCACTCCAGCACCAGGGTGCCTTGCCAGCGGAGTCTCCAGACACCCACAAGGAACCACACAGGATTCCCCACGGGATCCTAAGACCTCTGGTGAGTGGAACACAGCATCTGCTCCAATCCAATCGAGTGGGACCTGAGACTGTATTAATTAAGGAAGCAGATAACCCAGCCTGATCAGGGGCACAAGTCCCTTCCGGTTCACTCCAGCAGCGGACTTCCTTGTGCGCGGAGTTTCTGGACACTCCAAAGGTCCTCACAGGACACTCCACTGGATCTTAAGACCTCTGGTGAGCAGAACACAACTTCTGCCAGGAGGCAGGTTCAAACACCAGTTATCTGGGCACCTTCCCTGCAAGAGTAGAGCTTGCCTGCAGAGAGTACTCTGACCACTGAAACTAAGGATAGAGCTAGTCTCCCAGGTCTGCTGATAGAGGCTAACATAATCACCTGAGGAACAAGCTCTAACCAGAGACAACTATAACAACTAGCTCCAGAGAATACCAGATGGTGAAAGGCAAACGTAAGAATCCTACTAAACGAAATCAAGACCACTTACCATCATCAGAACGCAGCACTCCCACCCCACCTAGTCCTGGGCACCCAACACAACCGAAAAGCTAGACCCGGATTTAAAAGCATATCTCATGATGATGGTAGAGGACATCAAGAAGGACTTTAATATCTCACTTAAAGAAATACAGGAGAACACTCCTAAAGAATTACAAGTCCTTAAAGAAAAACAGGAAAACACAACCAAACAGGTAGAAGACCTTAAAGAAAAACAAGAAAACACATCCAAACAGGTGATGGAAATGAACAAAACCATACTAGACCTAAAAAAGGAAGTAGACACAATGAAGAAAACCCAAAGTGAGGCAACGCTGGAGATAGAAACCCTAGGAAAGAAATCTGGAACCATAGATGCGAGCATCAGCAACAGAATACAAGAGATGGAAGAGAGAATCTCAGGTGCAGAAGATTCCATAGAGAACATCGGCACAACAATCAAAGAAAATACAAAACACAAAAGGATCCTAACTCAAAACATCCAGGAAATACAGGACACAATAAGAAGACCAAACCTACGGAAAATATGAGTTGATGAGAATGAAGATTTTCAACTTAAAGGGCCAGCAAATTTCAACAAAATTATAGAAGAAAACTTCCCAAACCTAAAGAAAGACATACATGTCCATGATCATACAAGAAGCCTACAGAACTCCAAATAGACTGGACCAGAAAAGAAATTCATCCTGACACATAATAATCAGAACAACAAATGCACTAAATAAAGATAGAATATTAAAAGCAGTAAGGGAGAAAGATCAAGTAACATATAAAGGCAGGCCTATCAGAATTACACCAGACTTTTCACCAGAAACTATGAAAGCCAGAAGAGCCTGGACAGATGTTATGCAGACACTAAGAGAACACAAATGCCAGCCCAGGCTACTATACCTGGCCAAACTCTCAATTACCATAGATGGAGAAACCAAAGTATTCCATGACAAAACCAAATTCACACATTATCTTTCCACAAATCTAGCCCTTCAAAGGATGATAAAAGAAAAAAAAAAACAATACAAGGATGGAAATCAGTCCCTAGAAAAAGCAAGAAAGTAATCCTTCAACAAACCAAAAAGAAGACAGCCACAAGAACAGAATGCCAACTTTAACAACAAAAATAAAAGGAAGCAACAGTTACTTTTCCTTAATATCTCTTAATATCAATGGACTCAATTCCCCAATAAAAAGACATAGACTAACAGACTGGCTACACAAACAGGACCCAACATTCTGCTGCTTACAGGAAACCCATCTCAGGGAAAAAGACAGACACTACCTCAGAGTGAAAGGCTGGAAAACAATTTTCCAAGCAAATGGTCTGAAGCAACAAGCTGGAGTAGCCATTCTAATATCAAATAAAATCGACTTCGAACCCAAAGTTATCAAAAAAGACAAGGAGGGACACTTCATGCTCATCACAGGTAAAATCCTCCAAGAGGAACTCTCAATTCTGAATATCTATGCTCCAAATGCAAGGGCAGCCACATTCATTAAAGACACTTTAGTAAAGCTCAAAGCACACATTGCACCTCACACAATAATAGTGGCAGACTTCAACACACCACTTTCATCAATGGACAGATCATGGAAACAGAAACTAAACAGGGACACAGTGAAACTAACAGAAGTTATGAAACAAATGGATCTAGCAGATATCTACAGAACGTTTTATCCTAAAAAAAAAAAAGGATATACGTTCTTCTCAGCACCTCACGGGAACTTCTCCAAAATTGACCATATAATTGGTCTCAAAACAGGCCTCAACAGATACAAAAATATTGAAATTGTTCCATGCATCCTATCAGACCACCATGGACTAAGGCTGATCTTCAGTAACAACATAAATAATGGAAAGCCAACATTCATGAGGAAACTGAACAACACTCTTCTCAATGATACCTTGGTCAAGGAAGAAATAAAGAAAGAAATTAAAGACTTTTTAGAGTTTAATGAAAATGAAGCCACAACATACCCAAACCTATGGGACACAATGAAAGCATTTCTAAGAGGGAAACTCATAGCTCTGAGTGCCTCCAAAAAGAAACTAGAGAGAGCACACACTAGCAGCTTCACAACACATCTAAATGCTCTTGAAAAAAAGGAAGAAAATTCACCCAAGAGGAGTAGACGGCAGGAAATAATCAAACTCAGGGGTGAAATCAACCAAGTGGAAACAAGAAGAACTATTCAAAGAATTAACCAAACGAGGAGTTGGTTCTTTGAGAAAATCAACAAGATAGATAAACCCTTAGCTAGACTCACTAGAGGGCACAGGGACAACATCCTAATTAACAAAATTAGAAATGAAAAGGGAGACATAACAACAGATCCTGAAGAAATCCAAAACAACATCAGATCCGTCTACAAAAGGCTATACTCAACAAAACTGGAAAACCTGGACGAAATGGACAAATTTCTAGACAGATACCAGGTACCAAAGTTAAATCAGGATCAAGTTAACGATCTAAACAGTTCCATATCCCCTAAAGAAATAGAAGCAGTCATTAATAGTCTCCCAGCCAAAAAAAGCCCAGGACCAGATGGGTTTAGTGCAGAGTTCTATCAGACCTTCAAAGAAGATCTAATTCCAGTTCTGCACAAACTATTCCACAAAATAGAAGTAGAAGGTTCTCTACCCAACTCATTCTATGAAGCCACAATAACTCTGATACCTAAACCACAGAATGATCCAACAAAGATAGAGAACTTCAGAACAATTTCCCTTATGAATATCGATGCAAAAATACTCAATAAAATTCTCACTAACCGAATCCAAGAACACATTAAAGCAATCATCCATCCTGACCAAGTAGGTTTTATTCCAGGGATGCAGGGATGGTTTAATATATGGAAATCCATCAATGTAATCCATTATATAAACAAAATCAAAGACAAAAACCACATGATCATCTCCTTAGACGCAGAGAAAGCATTTGACAAGATCCAACACCCATTCATGATAAAAGTCTTGGAAAGATCAGGAATTCAAGGCCCATACCTAAACATGATAAAAGCAATCTACAGCAAACCAGTAGTCAACATCAAAGTAAATGGTGAGAAGCTGGAAGCAATCCCACTAAAATCAGGGACTAGACAAGGCTGCCCACTTTCTCCCTACCTCTTCAACATAGTACTTGAAGTCCTAGCCATAGCAATTCGACAACAAAAGGAGTTCAAGGGGATACAAATTGGAAAAGATGAAGTCAAAATATCACTCTTGGCAGATGATATGATAGTATATATAAGTGACCCTAAAAATTCCACCAGAGAAATCCTAAACCTGATAAACAGCTTTGGTGAAGTGGCTGGATATAAAATTAAGTCAAACAAGTCAATGGCCTTTCTCTACACAAAGAATAAACCGGCTGAGAAAGAAATTGGGGAAACAACACCCTTCTCAATAGTCACAAATAATATAAAATATCTTGTGACTCTAACTAAGGAAGTGAAAGATCTGTATGATAAGAACTTCAAGTCTCTAAAGAAAGAAATTAAAAAGATCTCAGAAGATGGAAAGATCTCCCATGCTCATGGATTGGTAGGATCAACATTGTAAAAATGGCTATCTTGCCAAAAGCAATCTACAGATTCAATGCAATCCCCATCAAAATTCCAACTCAATTCTTCAACGAATTAGAAAGAGCAATCTCCAAATTCATCTGGAATAACAAAAAACCTAGGATAGCAAAAACTCTTCTCAAGGATAAAAGAACCTCTGGTGGAATCACCATGCCTGACCTAAGCTTTACTACAGAGCAATTGTGATAAAAACTGCATGGTACTGGTATAATGACAAACAAGTAGTTCAATGGAATAGAATTGAAGACTCAGAAATGAACCCACACACCTATGGTCACTTGATCTTTGACAAGGGAGCTAAAACCATCAAGTGGAAGAAAGACAACCTTTTCAACAAATGGTGCTGGCACAACTGGTTGTTAACATGGAGAAGAATGCGAATCGATCCATTCCTATCTCCTTGTAATAAGGTCAAATCTAAGTGGATCAAGGAACTTCACATAAAACCAGAGACACTGAAACTTATAGAGGAGAAAGTGGGGAAAAGCCTCGAAGATATGGGCACAGGGGGAAAAATCCTGAATAGAACAGCAATGGCTTGTGCTGTAAGATCGAGAATTGACAAATGGGACCTCATGAAACTGCAAAGCTTCTGTAAGACAAAAGACACCTTCAATAAGACAAAATGGCCACCAACAGATTGGGAAAGTATCTTTACCTATCCTAAATTAGATAGGGGACTAATATCCAATATATATAAAGAACTCAAGGAGGTAGACTCCAGAAAATCAAATAACCCCATTAAGAAATGGGGCTCAGAGCTAAACAAAGAATTCTCATCTGAGGAATACGGAATGGCTGAGAAGCACCTGAAAAAATGCTCAGCATCCTTAATCATCAGAGAAATGCAAATCAAAACAACCCTGAGATTTCATCTCACACCGGTCATAATGCCTAAGATCAAAAATTCAGGTGACAGCAGATGCTGGCAAGGATATGGAGAAAGAGGACACTCCTCCATTGTTGGTGGGATTGCAAGCTTGTACAACCACTCTGGAAATCAGTCTGGTGGTTCTTCAGAAAATTGGACATAGTACTACGGGAGGATCCCGCAATACCTCTCCTGGGCATATATCCAGAAGATGTCCCAACCAGTAAGAATGACACATGCTCCACTATGTTCATAGCAGCCTTATTTATAATAGCCAGAAGCTGGAAAGAACCGAGATGCCTCTCAACAGAGGAATGGATACAAAAAATGTGGTATATTTACATAATGGAGTACTACTCAGCTAATAAAAAGAATGAATTTATGAAATTCCTAGGCAAATGCATGGACCTGGAGGGCATCATCCTGAGTGAGGTAACATAATCACAAAAGAACTCAAATGATATCTACTCACTGATAAGTGGATATTAACCCAGATACTTAGTATACCGAGATATAAGATACAATTTGCAAAACACATGAAACTGAAAAAGAGCGAAGACCAAAGTGTAGACACTTTGCCCC
Source organism: Mus musculus (assembly GCF_000001635.26). Classification (NCBI taxonomy): domain Eukaryota; kingdom Metazoa; phylum Chordata; class Mammalia; order Rodentia; family Muridae; genus Mus; species Mus musculus. The sequence goes on from NC_000073.6 coordinate 69,070,357, forward strand.
TTCTTAGAATTGGAAACAATCACCCATGGAAGGAGTTACAGAGACAAAGTTTGGAGCTGAGACAAAAGGATGGACCATCTAGAGACTGCCATATCCAGGGATCCAACCCATAATTAGCCTCCAAACGATGACACCATTGCATACACTAGATAGCCTTTGTTGCAAGGACTGTGATATAGCTGTCCCTTGTGAGACTAGGCTGGGGCCTAGGAAACACAGAAGTGGATGCTCACAGTCAACTATTGGATGGATCACAGGGCCCCCAATGGAGGAGCTAGAGAAAGTATCCAAGGAGCTAAAGAGATCTGCAACCCTATTGGTGGAACAACATTATCAACTAACCAGTACCCCAGAGCTCTTGACTCTAGCTGCATATGTATCAAAAGATGGCCTAGTCGGCCATCACTGGAAAGAGAGGCCCATTGGTCAGGCAAACTTTATATGCCCCAGTACAGGGGAACGCCAGGGCAAAAAAATGGGAATAGGTGTGTAGGGGAGTGGGGTGGGGGGAGGGTGTGTGGGACTTTTGGGATAGCATTGGAAATGTAATTGAGGAAAATACGTAATAAAAAAAATTACAAAAAAAAAAGAAACCCATACAGAGTAAATCTGTCAGTCATGTACTAGAACTGCTAAAATTATGAGTCAGCAAATGTTTCTCTTGACATGTTGATTGTCTCAGAAATTTGTTATAGCAATGCAAAGCTGACTAAAGCAAAGGGTATATTGGTAGTTCATGTTAGGTCTCAAAGAACTCTGGGACAAATCTTAGCACCTCTGGCTCCTCCCACCACCTCTCATTCTGCACCCTACCCTAAACATCTCCAGGCTAGAGGATGGGCTAAACTTTCCTTCTCTAAGCTAATGATTCCTATATAACTCGGCCATTTTGGCCTCGTGCCCTTTTGGTTCTCACATGCTCTTGGTCCCCTCTCTTGTCTTTTCTCTCTCTTCTCTTCCTCTCCCACTCCACCTTCCTCCCATGGCTCCATTTATTTTGTTGGAAATGTTCAGTCTGGACCCTTCCAGATAACCCTGGATATTCTCTTCATAGTATTTACAGTAAAACCCTTCTGGTCAACCATACCTATGAGTGGTTGTGTCCTCATTTTCATTCACTCCAAATATGGTAGTTTGAATAACAATAACTCCTATAGGCTCATATGTAGAATACTTGGTCCCCAATTGGTGGAACTACTTAGGAAGGATCAGGGTGTGTGGCCTCGTTGGAAGAGGTCTATCACTGGGGACTGAGGCTTGAGATTTTAAGTACACACTATTCCCAGTGAGCCTTTCCCTGCTTCCTACTTGAAGCTCATGATGTGAGCTCTCAGCTGCTCCAGCCAACATGCTTACGGTTGGCTTCTCCACAACACTGTTGTGATGTACTGTTAACCCTCTGAGACTGTAAACCCAAATAAATGCTTTGCTTTGGTCATGGTGTTTTATCACAACAGCAGAGAAGTAACTGACGAGTAAGAGGCATTTGTTACTCAGAGCATATCACAAGTATATACCAAAATTGGAGCTGAATGATTGACTTAGGATTCTATGTAATATATAAAGGACAATAGGCAATGACCAAGCCAAAGTATGCTGAGTTCTTACTAGACTGTGGAAAGCACTTCTGCCCAGTATCTCGTTCACTTAATCATCAGATTATAGTACAAGCCAGGCACAAAGATCTTCACTGTTCTACATAGTTGAAGTAATTTTCCAGTTATACTGATGGGCAAAGAATGGGGTTGATGAACGATTAAAGAATGGAGTATCAACACGTCCCTAAGAAAAGTTAGCTGGTGCAGGGTAGAACACCAAGATTAAACATATGAATTCTACAAAGGTAGAAAATATAAACATTGTATTAATCCAGAAATTGAATAATAATCACAGTAGCTTTGCCTTGCAGATTTGGGGGGGGGGGGTTCACGACAACTAGCATTCTGTGAGTGCATTAGAATAGAATCCAGGGTGGAGACCTGGGGCTTTGTTATCAAAGGTTGTTGGCCCACCAAGGGCCAATATTTCATATCTTCCCACCTTGTAAACTTTTTATGTAAATCTATCAATTTACCCAAACTGAGGAAACTTTAGTTTTTATAACTCCTCCCATCCCTAGAACTTGAGGGCAGAAAATGGCTGGCCCCTTCCCTTTTTCTGAATTTCCTTTGCACAGATACATTGGCAACTAGCCATTCTTGAAAGAACATGAAGTTGAACAAAAAAAAAGGACATGATCATGGTCACAATCTTTATTAGAATTTTTATTCTGCATCTGTTCCTTTGTGTGTAGTAAAGATTATACTTTCTTTCTAACAATTGTAAAGATAGGGCATAACACTTTCAGATATTTTGTGTGGTAGCACCCTTGTAGTACCAGGTTCACACAGCCCAATAACATCATCTCAGAAACGCAGTAAAAAAAGAATGACTTCAGGCAGACTCTTGGGAAGTCTGCCCTATTTTAACTTGCTAGGCATGAACTAACTGTAAATTGGCTTTTGGAAAAAAACAATGGAGGGTTCCCCCAATCCATCCTCTAAGCCTCCCACCTGTTTATCTTTCCTTTCAGGGTACTACAACGGCTCTTTTACCAGAACAAAGGCCAGAAAGACACAGATAGGAAGAAGCAGAATTGTATAAAGACACAGTAAAACATTTCTTAGTCCTTCTGGCTGTATGAAGAATAGCTAAGCATCTCCCAACTAATTACGCTTCTTGTTCTTAGCTCTATGATGGTCTTATATTTTCCCGCTCCTAGCTTACATTCTGTTTGTTAGCTTACAGGTGATTCCACTAGGCTTCTCCCAGGGACTTAGCAATGGTGTGTGCCAGTACCTTCTGCCATGTGTACCAGGTATGGGTTGCATGGAGGCAGAAAAATTTTTCCAACCTACTTGAATAAGGGTTCAACCTCTCTTCTAGCCCACCACCCTGCAGAGGTCATGGAAGAGAAGTTATTATGATATGGGGGGTGTGGACCTGTTCAACAATACTTCTTTGGGGGTGAACTTGATCTTCTTTGGGGGAGGGGGTAGTTCAGTTCTGTAGCAAACAGTGAATATGGTTTAGCAGTGGCAGGCCAGTCCTCTAGGCAGGCAGAGACCAGGCACAAAACCAGCAGCCACAGTCTAATCCTTTCAAAGAGCACACAACAGGCAGCTGTCGGTCAATCCTGAAGAAACCACCAGGTTCACCAACTGGTCTGAGGTGAGGCCACAGAACCAGCAAGCTGCTTCAGGAACCTCAGGAGCAGTTCTTAGATGAGTTTCTCTCAATGGTGGCATTATCACAAATTGAACTCAACCTCAACAATGCTATGTCAGGTGAATCAATACATGCGTGTCTTTAGGGAAGAATCATGAGGTAGAGCAAACCAAACCAAGGCTCAGTGCTTATCTCCCACTTTTACCTGTTGGTTTTACTAGACCTTCTTTCTCCTGTGTGCCCCAGCAAAACATCACTTGACATAACTCACTTTCCAAAGAACTAGAAGTTTCCACTTTAGTTGCTTATAAAAGAGATGCCTGCCGTCTCCTTCTATCTGTTCCCATATTCTCTCCCTCTTCCTCTTCCTCTCCCTCTCTCCCTCTCCTCCTCCCCCTCTCTCTGACTCCGTCTCTCTCTCCCTCTCCCCTTACCCTCTCCCCCTCTCACCCTCTTCTCTGCCCTGCCCTCATGGCTCTGCCCCCATCTGTCTGCTTATCTACAAGTCACTTATTCTGTTTCTACTCCTTTTCCTGATCCTCACTCCTGTCCCTTCCTTTCTATAGCAGTCTCAATAATGTTAAAAGTCCAAAGTTCAAGGTCTCTTCTGAGATTCACCCAACTAATTAACTGTAATCCCCAAAGCAAGGCAAGAAACCAACTGGGCAAACTCCAAACTGTGCATCTCCATGGCTGATGTGTAAGCAGTCTTCAGATCGCCACATCCAAAGGCTGCTAGTGGAAGACTGACTTTCACGAAACTAGGGTGAGGATCTTATGCCAACATCCACAGTGACACACCCATCCCAACCAGGTCACACCTATTCCAACAAGGCCACACCTCCAGATGGTGCCACTGCCTGGTCCAAGGATGTACAAACTATCATAAGAACTAACTTCTTTTTTGTATGTAAAACCATCTGCTGATTCTAAACATGAAGAGGGTCTTAACTTTCTATAGGGGCCCAGTTTGTTGGCAAAAAGTAACTCTAGTTCAACTGGTACTGAAAGGTCTTCTTGGAACACACCCCTTTGTCAGCCAGTGCTGGGAATGACCTCCTCTTGTGTTATGGGACTCTTCTGAGTCTTCAGGAGTGGGGTAGATGATGAGTCATTCCCTCCATTTATTTTAATACCTTAGGAAAACGAGTAAGCACTGCAATAATGCTGAGAAGGCTGACAAATTAGTTTTTTCCTCCCTCCCCTGCCCCTAAAAACCTAATATCGCTTGTTCCATTTCTTTTGCAGCACTGCAAAGAGTGGTCAGTTGTGGGTGAAAAGACAGAGTCCGGTTATTTCCGCTTTTGGTTATCTGCATGTCCTTTATATTGTGATTCTATGAAAGGTGATGGGCTCAGACACTTAAAATCGGAGAGTCAGCATCCTAATCAAAAGGACCGGGAGATGCAGCCAAGCATTCAGCATTATCTGTCCAATTTCCTCTGTGGCAGCTGATAAATAAACCGTAGATCTGGACAAATGAAATCCTCTGTTGACTTCAGATGGGAACTTCCTCTCTGTTGCTGAAGCATCACAAACCCTCTTCTAATTCTTTGGGAAGGAAATCCAGATATGAATTAGATGTGCTAGTGAGGAATGGCTTCCCTTCTTCCGGACTGGACTTTAACAGCAGGACAGGCTTTCCTGACTAGAAAATAGTCATGTTTTGTTTACTGGCAAAACTATTTCAAGCTCACCTGTGGGGAATGGGGGTCTACAAAGAATAGATGGATCTACTATTGATCCATCGGCTATATTGTTTCCTGTTTAGTTCCTCAAGAGTCTGGTCAGAACTGGGTTGCTTCCAGTCATAGCCATGCTCCAGCAACGGGAGATAGACAGAGATCTTTTTATGTTTACTCTAAGCTAATATGCCAAAGACTCGAAAAAAAAAATCACTAGTGTTTCTCAGTGAATGAATAGATAGTAACTTAGAATGGACAACAGAAAAGCCATCATTATTAAACTCATAACATTCTGTCCCTCCAATGCTGTTAGATACATGCAGAACAACACTAGCTAGCACTGAACTGATTTTTTTCCAGTAAGGCTCTAGTGTGGGTGCTAATGGCATCAAGTGCACCACTTTAACCTTCTGATCAAGAGGCGACAAGACTGGAAGAGGAAGGAGAGACTTGCTTTTGTCTGATCCTTTCCAGCCTCTTTCACATCTGCCAGAGCTTCTTTCTCCACTTACCCAATCAGCCATGCTATGCTTTCTCCTGAGCATCTCAGTGGTGTTCATTGAAGATCTCACCTCAAGCACCATGAGCTCCACTCCTTCCCTCCCAAGTTGAAAACAGCAGCCACCACCTTCTCATCTCCCACTGGTGCCATCCTTTTAAACTTGGTTTTATTTTTTATGAATCCCAAGACCAGTATAACCAATTCTTTACATTAAATCCTGGAGCTTGGCATGCAATAAGCACTACACACACACACACACACACACACACACACACACACACACACACATATATAGGTCAAGTGTTTTATATATATATATATATATTCCTGATTGTATATAGCTATTGGAGAATGCAGAGGATTTGAGTTCTTGGAAATACAATGTGTTTTTCTTTAGTTAATAATACTATCAACTTCTTTGGTTTCTGTGGGAGGTCTTAAGAATTACATTGATTATTAGGACAAAAACATACATACTTATTTATTAAATAATGTGTACAGAGGAATGATAGTGATTGGGAGCCATAAGGGGGAGGTAACACTTGTTAAGGGTCATCACATTATCTTTGTCTGTACAGATCCATTTTAATTTCAACGTCCAGTTTCTTGAATAAGAGTAATCTTCATTTACTACTCTAGGGAGCACACCCTTTTCATGGGAAAGATTGTGACCAACATTTAGGTAAAAAAAAATGTATTTAGAAAGTTCTTCCTGCATCTTCTGGTTCTCAACTGCCTTCAGCTCTAGTGAGTCAACAGAAGCACAGTTTTAAGTGACATCGTATTTAAAATTCTTTCAGGAGAACTAGAATATAGAATAACTTCTATACCATCAATCCATGTGTCTATTATCCATCTTTCTATCTGTCTATCCTCATTTGTCTGTTTTATTAAATTTCCATTGCTGTGAAGAGACATCATAATCAAGACAAGCCATAAATTAAAGCATTTAATTTGGAGCATGCAGTTCCAGTGGAGGTAAGATCCACCTTAAATGTGGGTGACAGCACCCTCCTTGCTAAAATGCTGAAGTGTATAAAAATAAGAGGCCCCTTAAGCACACGCATTCATCTCTTTGCTTCTTGGGAGCAGATGCAACGTGACCAGCTGCCTCACATTCAGGATGCCATGACTTCTCTACCACCATGAGCCAATAATGTTTTCCTTATTTATTTATTTATTTATTTATTTATTTATTTTGGTCATAGAAATGAGAGAAGTAACTATTAAAGAAAATTCGTACTGAGCAGTGAGACTAGTACTCTGATAAACCTGATCACTTGTTTTTTGTAGGGATTTAGAACTGGTTTATAGGAGGAATGTGAAAGAATTTGAGCTGCAGGTTAGAGGAGCCTAAGGATGGTGTAAGCAGAATGCAATGGCCCCTTCTGATATGAGTCTGGAAGAGCTGATGCCATAAAGAGCTGGATAATTCATGTCCAATTTATGAGGTTTCAGAGAGAACAAGTAACCTACTGGCAGCTGGGCTAGAGACCAGTCATACTAAATTCTGACAAAGAATATGACTGTATGCTGTTTATGTCTTGAAAACATGAGTGAGGCTCAATTCAACAAAGATGTATTAGCATGTTTGGTAGATGAAATTTCAAAAGAGCCTAGCACTCAAGATTTGGCATGGGTACTAATGGTTTCTGCTCTTATTTAGTACTTTGTTGAGAGACAGGAGAGGAAGAGTGAGGGAAGGAGGGAGGGAGAGAGAGCCAGGAATAACAAAAAGACCTGAAAAATGTAAAGCTTCTTGAAGTGAGTACTGTAAAATTTCCATTGCAGAAAAGGAGGGTATAGTGTAGTCAGAGCATCTGCTGCTGTTAAATATTAGCCCCTTTAGAGAGAAACCTGCTATTTCTCTCAAGGACAATAGGCAATGTGTCCTGATGGCAGCACACTGTCATCTGATACTCCAGCAAATGAGAAAACATGAACAGAGAGAATGTCTCTAGAGTTACTCCCTGCATCCATTGCTTCTGTGGTCCTAGGGAGGAAACCTACTGATGTGCTTACTAAACTGCTGGATGAAAGGCAAACATGCAAATCACTAATATAATGAAGTCTGTAGAAAAAACATAACCAATATTTATAAGTTTGTATATTATAAGTGGAAAAGGACTTGCTTAATTGGTTAAATGGTTTTACTAACCCTCTAAAGGAGTTGAAATACTTATTATTGACTAAAGTCAGAAGCAAAAGGACTAGAGAGATAGATAATCCTGCTCCTACATCCAACACAGGGCTACTATCAACAAATATGAAGAAGTTAGACTCCAAAAAACCAAATAACCCAATTAAAAAGTGGGGTGCAGAGCTAAACAGTGAATTCTCAAGAGAAGAATCTCAAATGGCCTAAAAGCACTTAAAGAAATGTTCAACATCCTTAGTCACCAGGGAAATGCAAATCCAAACAACCCCGAGATCCCATCTTATACCAATCAGAATGACGAAGATCAAAACCTCAAGTGACAGTGCATGCTGGTGAGGATGTGGAGAAAAGGGAACACTCCTCCTTTGCTGGTAAGGTTGCAAACTGATAACAACCACCATGGAAATCAACCTAGCAGTTTCTCAGAAAATTAAAAATAGTTCTTCCTGAAGACTCAGCTATACCACTCCTGGACATATATCTAAAAGATGCTCCACCATACCACAAGGACACATGCTCTACTATGTTCATAGCAGCTTGATTTGTAATAGCCAGAAACTGGAAACAACCTAAAGTGTATATAGAAAATGTGGTTCATTTACATAATGGAATATTATTCAGCTATTACAAATAAAGACATCATGAATTTTGCAGACAAATGGATGGAACTAGAAAATATCATCCTGTGTAAGGTAAGCCAGACCCCAAAGGACATACATGGTATGTTCTTACTGAGAAGTGAATATTACCATAATATACTGGATACCCATGATATACCCCACAGAGCCAAAGAATGTAAAGAAGAAATGTCTAAACAAGGATACTTAATCTCACTTAGAAGGGAGAATAAAATAGTCAGAGGAGGCAGAGGAAGGGAGGAAACTGGGTGGAAGAGGGTTTGGAGAGGGGAATGGGGGTGTCAGGATGAGGTATGGGGAGAAACAGGAGAGAGGGCTAGATGATCAGCAGAAAGACATTCAAATCTGCAGCTGCCTGGTGTTGGGGCTTGAGGGGCTATCTCTAGGAAGTCCAAGTGACCTGGGATGGGGAAGGATCCCAGAAGTCAGTGGGGGTGTCCTTAGCTGTGTCTCACAGCACTGGGGATATCGAACCTGAAGAGGCCACCTCCTGTAGCCAGGCAGGAAGCCCAATAGAGTGATAGGGACACCAATTCACTCATAAAAGTTTTGACCCAAAATTTATTCTGTCTACAAGAAATATAGGAACCAAAAGATGAAACAGAGGGAATGGCTAACCAATAACTGGCCTGACTTGAGACCTATCCCATGGGCAAGCCCTAGTCCCTGACACTATTAATGATACTCTCTTATGCTTGCAGGAATGACTGTCCTCTGAGATGCTCCACCCAGCAGCTGACTCAGACAGATGCAGACACCCAAGCTAAACAGTGAATGGAGCTTGGGGACTCTTATGTAAGAACAGGAGGAAGGATTGCAGCCCTTAAGGGGATAGGAACTCCACAGGAAGACCAACAGACTCAACTAACTTGGACCCCTGCCTCCTGCACAGATATGCATCTTGGTCTTCTTGTGGGTCCTGAACAACTGGAACAGGGGCTATCCCAAAAGCTGTTGCTTGTCTGGCCCCAGTAGGACAGGATGCACCTAGCCTCACAAAGACTGGATGTGCGATGGTAGGGGGATGCCCAGAAGGATCCCCCATCCTCTCAGAGAAAGGGAGGGGTGGGGGGAAAGATTGTGAGAGGGGTGCCGAGGATGGGGGCAGTGAATGCGATGTAAAGTGAACAAGCCAACAATAAAAGAGCAGTAATGCTGTCGCAGAGAACCAAGATTTTATTACATCACCCATTTCATCTCAGGGAGCTCATTACTACTAGTATCTTCAATTCCATTATATCTGACACACCCTCTTTTGCCCTGTGGGCACCTGCATGCATGTGGCGCATACACACACAGACACATACTCTCTCTCTCTCTCTCTCTCTCTCTCTCTCTCTCTCTCTCTCACACACACACACTCATATACTCAGGCACACCTATAAAATTAAAATAAAAACCAGCAACAAGAAAAAGATACGGTTAGTTATACTGTTCATTATTATATTTGAGATAATGCAGAAGAAAGACAAGATATGTGCATACAAATTAAAAAATATGGCATTATTAACAAACCCACAATTTTTCTATATACAATACATAAAACAATCTCAATAACTAGCAAAGTAATAAGGACGTTCATGCTTCTTAGCTGTAACAACATCATCATCAATAACAACATGATAATCATCTTATAAAATTTAAATGCATATTATATATCCAGCCTAACAAATGAAATGAAATGAAATGCTTAGTACTAAATCTAGCAAAAGGGAAATATAAATTAACAATTACTATTATCTTTAAATGGGAAGAATTATCAGTATAAATATGTGACATGTTATTAAAATAAATAAATGAACTCAGAGATTTTTTTTGGTAGCTGAATTGGATGGGTTCATTCTAAAATATTTTGATCACTATTTTAACAATGCAGATTCCAGAAAAAAGACCAATATGCATATGTGAACTCAACATATGATTGACTTACTGGAAAATGGTAGGGAAACTATGGAGTATATCAAACACAGTTTGGGAACTGATGATCATCCATACTGGAAGAGTAGGAACACACAGCACTAATTTTAGATTGTTTGTAGCTATAAGTAAGAGCAATAGATATCCAAATATTTCTAAACTACGAGAAAAACCCCATTGTTTATTGTTACATAAAACATTTTTTTAAGATATAAAAATCAAATAAAAGGATAATTTGAAGCCGGGCATGGTGGCTCATGCCTTTAATCCCAGCACTCGGGAGGCAGAGGCAGGCAGATTTCTGAGTTCGAGGCTACCCTGGTCTACAAAGTGAGTTCCAGGACAGCCAGAGCTCCACAGAGAAACCCTGTCTTGAAAAACCAAAAAACCAAAAACAAAAAAAAAAAAAAAAAAAAACAAAAAAACAAAAAAACCAAAAACAAAAAACCAAAAACAAAAAACACAAACCAAACCAAACCAAACCAAACCAAACAAACAAACAAAAAACAAACCAAAACAAAACACACAAAAACAAAACAAAACAAAACAAAGAAAGGATAATTTGACTAGAAAAGTATAAAGTTCATTACAGCAAAACACTTCTAATCAAGGTTAAAGGGCACAAATCTTGTTGGAAAAACTATATTTCAAATAAACCACAAATACAGGACTCATGGATGGTTGGGTTGTATGTAGACAACTTGGTGTTAAATATGTACTAAATGTCCAGGAGACAAGTGCAAAAATGAGAACAGATTATTCACTGAAGAAATAGGAATGCTTGGTGCAGCTGCTTCGAGGGTTGTGGAAGCTTCAGAAAATGGGGACTACTTGAGTCCCAGCTGTGTAGGTGGTATTTGTGAATAGCCTGTCAGAGCTCCATGTTGTTCTACGGCTCATCCATCTATCTCAGGGAGAGAAAGGGTGAATGGTGCTAGAATATATCAGCTCAGGAGTGTACATGTGGTACCATTTATGATCTTGGAAAAGCCTCCCAGATGAAACGTTTTTTTACTCTAAAACACTTTACAGGACACCCCTGCTTTGTCCAGACTTTTGAGGTAAACCCCTCCTGTCTTGCTATTCACTCAAGACAGAGACCGCCCACTCCAGCCTACCTTTTCCTAACTCTGTTTTGACTCCTCAGGGATTTTCTATGCACAATACATATTTTCACAGGAATTTTCTATCTAATGCCTTTCAAAAACTTTACTTTTTATTTATGTGTACATCAATCTTTGTACGTTTACCTTGTGTGTAATCTATTTGTGTATGCAGCATAAGTTCAGGCACTTGGAGGGGTCAGAAGAGGGTGTCTTTCCTGGAAGAGGTTTTCTTATATCTGTAAACTGAAACATTTTTATGCTCATAAATACTGGCATACATTGAGTTGGAAGATCCTTAAAGTATATAAAGGTCCAAAGTTAGTTAACATAAAGGTTATTTTCTCAGAACATATTGTTACATATCATTGATGTGCATGATAAATATTGATGGCTGATTGAGTAAGACCTAGTCCTCATTGTTCACTTAGTACAACATTTCCATTTCAAGGAGCATGCTCCAGTTCACTACCATGAGAAGAAGCAGAGGGACGTGATGGTCCAGGCCATGGATGGGCACAGTTGTTCTGGGAAGATGATGCTATTTAAGTCTGTGTTCCACATGATACTACCTAGAAAGTTTTATGTTACACAATTCTGCTGCTGTGGCACAAAAGAAGCCAAGGTGTCAGTGTGTAAAAATATTTAAGTACAAGATTGCAGTAAAGATGAAGGACTGTCCAGACTGGATTCTCCATAAAGATAGGAGCAATAGCAAGATATGGAGATACAAGTAGGAACTGGGTATGACAGCAATGTGCCCTAGTCCAAGTCTGAATTCTCAGAACCAAGCAAGTTAACAATGCCATTCTCAACTCAAGACTGAATGTCTGGCCTCCTGGAGATCCCTTAGTGGCCTGTTGGAGACAAGGGATAGGAGAAAACAGATGTCCCTGCTCTGAAAGGGAGAGACAATTGTTCCTTCCTTTCTAGTTTCCTTTAACTCTGGCCCCCAGGGATTGGTTACTTCCTGATATGTTGAGGGAAATCATCCCTAGTCCACAAATTCAGACAATCATCTAGGACAGTGGTTCTCAACTTTCATAATTCTGCAGCCCTTAAATATCGTTCCCCTTATTGTGGAAACCCTCAGCTATAAATTTATCTCTATTGATATTTCATAACTGTAATTTTGCTACTGTTATTAATTGTAATATTAACATCTGAGTTTTCTGATGGTCTTAGATGACCCCTGTGAAAATGTCCTTTGATCCCCCTTTGAGAAGTGCTTCTAAGGGAAGTCTGTCATACACATACCTGAGGCAGCCATATCATTGTAAGGAAGAGCAAAACACCTTGGTTTGACTTCAGTGGAGGAGATCTGGACTTGGTGTCTGCGGAGAGAGGCATTGGGAGAAAACAATGCCTACACAGTGGACCTCTGTTAATTCACAAGGTCATCCCTAGTTAACTGTTACAGGACTTACAGTGAATAAAGTCTGAGTCAGAGAAAGGATAAATGTAGGAAATAGCTTTTAATTTTAAAAAAGAAAAGATGCATGATGAAGAACATTGCTGGCTGGCTGGTGCCCAGGGCAGCTAACTATGGAGCTTATTTGGGAGCTGCCTGATGAATGACTTCTAGAAAGACTCATTGAACATCTGCAAGAAGAGAAGCAGGAGGCAGTCAAAGCAGACTTGTGAAAGGACTGAGGAAGAAGACAGCTTTACCTGCTGGCTATACACCAATGCTTTCTCTAAAAAATCCTCTAAGTCACCCCTGTCCCGTGCAGACTTGATTCTATTTTCTCAGTGTGACCTCTTCAGAGAGGGGAAAAAAATCAATACTGAGTCTGTCTCAAAACCCTTGTCTGTGATATTTTTTTAAGACTTATCATGGCTTTTATAAAAGCAGCAATAAACGTCTAGATAAATGAGCCATTCTTGGTATTATGTGAACATTTTCTTAAACTGGCTGAGGGCAATCCCCAAATTGGTCTTTTACTTCTGGGGATCCAATGTCAAATCTAAGATTCAGCTACCCAGAGGCTGCTTGCACAGGCTGCCATTTGCCACGATGCCCATTTGAAAACAGGGATGCCAGTGTGCCCTGTCTCCTCTCTCACCTGAGTAAGTTCAGTCAATATGCTATGATTCAGCATCATGGTTTATACCCCAGTCCCCAAAGCTTGGCTGGAGTTTTCTTACAGCATCTTTGAGGCCATTAGATCTGGAATAAGTGGGAGAGTTTGACAAGAGAAGGGAATGAGAAAGTTTGTCAGTGGAGAAGTCATGGGAGGAAAGCAAGAAGGGGGGGGGGAGAATTGGGTGATATCTTATTTGAACTCTTGGAATCACATTGGAGGTCTTGGAATTTTCTTCTTATAAGCAGATACAAGTTAGTGAGGTATAATTTTCATTGCAATATAAAATATATTTAGTATACACTTTCATATAACTTGCTAATGGCATACCCTCTGTTACCAGTCACTTCTTTCTAAACACTCTATTTCTGTCACCCTGTAAAGTTCTTCCATGGCTCTTTACAATGGCCCACCTGCTGCATGACAGAACACACATCATTGTTCTGTCTTCTCTCTCCCCAGGCTGGTTTTGAGAGTATGTATGTATTTATGTATGTATATATGTTTTTCTATTATTCCTGCATATGTTACATCTCCACTGCAGTTTCCCTTCCCTCCTTCTCCTCCCAGACTCTCCCCCCAACCTCCTCTATGCCTCCCTTGTAAAAGAGCAAGAATTTCAGGGACATCAACCAAATAGTGCATAACAACCTATAAGACTAGGCACATACCATCACTTCAAGGCTGGACTAGGGAACCAAGCTACTCAGCCATAACATATATGCAGAGGACTTAGATCAGCCCCCACAGGCTGGATGATTTCTGAGATCCTCTATGAGTCTTGATCAGCTGATTCCTTAACCTGTGTCCTCATGTTTTGGGGTGTCCTTGACCCCTCTGGTTCTTCAGATCTTTCCTCCCTCTCCTCCACATGACTACCTGAGTTTGCCTAATGTTTGGCTATGGGGCTCTGTTTCTGCTCCCATCTATTTCTGGATGAAGTCTCTTTGGTCTCTGTGATGATGGTTCTGCTAGGCTCTGGTCCCTACACACTCTGCAGGCAGGACAAACTATAGGTTGAAGATTTTGTGGTTAGGTTGGTGTTCCAGTTCCTCTGCTTGAGGCCTTACCTGGTTATGGAAGATGGCTTGTTCAGGCTCACTGTCCACATTACTGGGAGTCTTTGCTAAGGAGTCTTTCATAGACTCCATGGAGTTTCCATGCACTAGGTTTTCATTTTCATCCCCGAGATGCCTCTCAATTCCAGTCACTTCTACCAGTACCTACCTGATCCTTCCAGTTCCCAACCCCACCCATTCCCATTTCACTTGCAAAATCTATTCTGTTTCCCCTTCCTAGGGAGATAAGTCCCCTCTTCAGCCCTTAAGCATTATTGAGAATCCCATTTCAGGAGTGTGGGACAGCCAATTGCAGGCACAAATTTCTTACAACCTACTTTTAATAAGCATTCAACCTCTCCCTAGCCCACCACCCAGCAGAGGGAGTGGAAGAGAAGAGTTGGTAGGGTGTGGGGGAAGTGAACCTGTTCAGCCATAGTTTTTTGGTGGTGAGCTCAAACTTATTTCTCAGCAGTTCAGTCCCATAACAAACATCAAATACAACTTAGCAGCTGCTGTCCGGTCTTCTAGACAGCTAGATACCATCTATGAACCAGCACCTGTAGTTCAATCCTGAAGGAAATGTTAGGCTTGTCAACTGGCCCGAGGTGAAGCTGTGGAAGCAGCAAGCTGCCACAGGAACTTCACAAGCAGTTCTTGGGTGAGTTTCTCCCAATGCAGCGTTATCACAAGCTGAGCTCAACAGTGCTATGTAAGATGAACCGATCGATATATCCTTGTCTTTAGTGAAGAATAGTTACAGGGAGCCAGCCAAACCAATACTCAATGCTTATCCCCTTCATCAAGCATCCTTTCAAGTGTTTGCTTTGAACGCCAGGGCCAAAAAGGGGGAGTGGGTGGGTAGGGGAGTGGGGGTGGGTGGGTATGGGGGACTTTTGGTATAGCATTGGAAATGTAAATGAGCTAAATACCTAATAAAAAATGGAAAAAAATATCTTATCACCTGTGTCTGCCTCTGGACCACAGTCCTTCACAAGTTTGCTTTAACAAGATCTCCTTTCACCTGTGTGCCCCAGTAAAACATTTGACATAACTACCTTTCTAAAGAAACCAAAAGTTTCTACTTCAGCCAGTCCTTTTTGTCTCTCTCCTCACACACCAAGTATTTTGCAGCCCACACATTTTATCTAGTAATTGTCATTGTTTATTTACACTGAGATTTAATCTGTTTTATAAATATGTTGTAATTCATGATATTTCTGAGTTTGGGTGATTGTAGATAAAAAAAAAAATCAGCCAATGTAGTTGAATATATTTGTATATGCTTTTCTTCTCTGTATGTTATAAGGAAGGTAGATACTTAAGATTACAGTGCAGTTTTGTGAGGTAAGTATATAGGTAGATAATATAGAAAATGCTACCTTCAAAATGGTTGGCCCAGTTTCCATTCCTACCGGTAGCACATACTTGCCCGTATTTGATATTGCTGATCATTGTGTTACTATGAGGCATTCTCTTGCTTGACTTTATAGCTGTTGGACATTTATATCTGCTGATTGTGAGCCATTCATCAGGCTCGCCTGCGGCAAACATTTTCTTTCACTATGCAACTTCTTTCCTTCGTGGTATCATCATCTGCTGTTAGGAAATACTTAACTCTGAGTTCCAATGATAGCAAATGCTGTAGGTGCCCTTTCTTGGTAGCCTACATATTTGGTTATTGTATTTGTTGGTTTATAAAAGACACCATCAATAAGACAAAAAGGCCACCAACAGATTGGGAAAGGATCTTTACCTATCCCAAATAGGATAGGGGAATAATATCCAATATATATAAAGAACTCAAGAAGGTGGACTCCAGAAAATCAAATAACCCCATTAAAAAATGGGGCTCAGAGCTGAACAAAGAATTCTCACCTGAGGAATACCGAATGGCAGAGAAACACCTGAAAAAATGTTCAACATCCTTAATCATCAGGGAAATGCAAATCAAAACAACACTGAGATTCCACTTCACTCCAGTCAGAATGGCTAAGATCAAAAACTCAGATGACAGCAGATGTTGGCGAGGATGTGGAGAAAGGGGAACACTCCTCCATTGTTGGTGGGATTGCAAGCTTGTACAACCACTCTGGAAATCAGTCTGGCGGTTCCTCAGAAAATTGGACATAGTACTACCGGAGGATCCCGCAATACCTCTCCTGGGCATATATCCAGAAGATGTCCCAACCGGTAAGAAGAACACATGCTCCACTATGTTCATAGCAGCCTTGTTTATAATAGCCAGAAGCTGGAAAGAACCCAGATGCCCCTCAACAGAGGAATGGATACAGAAAATGTGGTACATTTACACAATGGAATACTACTCGGCTATTAAAAAAATGAATTTATGAAATTCCTAGGCAAATGGATGGACCTGGAGGGTATCATCCTGAGTGAAGTAACCCAATCACAAAGGAACTTGCACAATATGTACTCACTGATAAGTGGATAATAGCCCAGAAACTTAGGATACCCAAGGTATAAGATACAACTTGCCAAACGCATGAAATTCAAGAAGAACGAAGACCAAAGTGTGGACACTTTACCCTTTCTTAGAAATGGGAACAAAACACCCACAGAAGGAGTTACAGAGACAAAATTTGGAGCTGTGACGAAAGGATGGACCATCTAGTGACTGCCATATGCAGGGATCCATCCCATAATCAGCTTCCAAATGCTGACACCATTGCATACACTAGCAAGATTTCGCTGAAAGGACCCAGTTATAGCTCTCTCTTGTGAGACTATGCCAGGGCCTAGCAAACACAGAAGTGGATGATCACAGTCAGCTATTGGATGGGTCACATGGCCCCTAATGGAGGAGCTAGAGAAATTACCCAAGGAGCTATAGGGAACTGCAACCCTATAGGTGGAACAACAATATGAACTAACCAGTACCCGGGAGCTCTTGTCTTTAGCTGCATATGTATCAAAAGATGGCATAGTCGGCCATTACTGCAAAGAGAGGCCCATTGGACTTGCAAACTTTATATGCCCCAGTACAGGGGAATGCCAGGGCCAAAAAGGGGGAGTGGGTTGGTAGGGGATTGGGGGGGTGGGTATGGGGGACCTTTGGGATAGCATTTAAATGTAAATGAGGAAAATACCTACTCAGCGCTACCAACATCCAAATATGACTTACAACTAATTGTATATCAGTGTGGCTTGAACAAATAGAATTGAAACATTTAGTTTTGACCATAAATATTCATATGTAAGTTATAAAAAAAAAAAAAAACTTCTGTCAATAGACTTTACAGAACTAGCCTCAGCCAAGGGGACCCATCTCATCTAGAAATAGCTGGAAACCATCCATCTCTTCTAGAGTGGCTTCGCTAAATGACTGGCTAATATGTGGACATACAAGGCCTGCCCCTGACCTCCACATCAGACAATGCTGAGGTGGCCTCTGTGCCCCAGAGGCTGGGTTGCAGCAGATCCCATTCCTTCGTTTAACTTCCAGTTCTGCTTTCTGCCTGACTTACATCCTTACAGATGTGTCTGACTCACTCAATAAATGTCTCACACAAGAATGGCCCACTCTGTGTGTGCCTGAAGGAAACTCGATCTGGAACTGCCATTTATCCATTTCATTTTTAAGCGTAGTTCCTTTTATGTATGTCCCGAGACATACTTGTGTGGCTTGTGTTATGAATGCACTCCTCTGTGCTTTCTGTCGTGGCTTTACAGACATTCAGATGCAGGGCTCTACTGTATCTTAAACTAGCTTTCATGCTTAGTGTAAGGAAAGGGTCAAGGGTTACTTTTTCTTTTTCTATAAATCGGTCCCTGCGTCTCTGCATTTTTCTACTCTTCTAAATAATTTGTCTTATCATTGTGATAAAAAAGCAATCAACCATTTATTTCTGCAACATTTATTGTCATTTTTAACTAGTTTGGCCTAGTTTTCTGTCTCTTGGAACTGAGCAGTCCTGACTAATTTAGGGTCTTTCTCTTTTTAAAATTTGGCTTTCCACTTAATTCTGCCAGATTTAGCAAACAAAATATAGCACCTCAAATGAAAAATTAATTTCAGGTTACATAACAAGTCCTTCTTCCAAGTATAACAAGGCCCATGTAACAGAGTCCCTACTTCTAGGTGACCCCTGGACTTCTGCTATTCTGTCCTTGGCCTTCTTTCTGGTTGTCTTCTCTCTCCCTTTGTGTCACTTGCGCAGTGAGGCCTTCCGAACTTCTGCTTTGCTGTCTGGGAGGCTGGAATGGACAATTCACAGCCTTATCAAGCTCTTCGGTTTGCTTGGTTGTCAGCTATGGAAGCTACTTGATTATTTTTTAAACACCATTCTACTTCTGAGGTGCAAATTCAATGTTATTGACCTGCCAGAATAGACAGAAAGGTGTTAGGACTTCCTGACTCTCATCAGCAGTAGATTTGGGTCAATCAACTCCTATCCTCACACTCAAAGTCTTGTGACTTGGCCTGAAGCTGTCACCTGTGACTAGGAGACAGGTTCAAACTGTCAGACTTGGGTGAAATGTAATCTGTGCTCTTGGCACCCCTAGAACTGATGTGAGCATTTGCCAGGAACCCACCTTCGCTAACCTGCACATGGGCATTTACACTAACACAGACTGGCAGGATGGAAGAATTCTCTCCCAGGCACTGTGAATACATGGTGATGGATGTAGGCATGCAGGGAAGAATTGAAGACCCAAACAAATCCTGCAAAACAGTTCCTACTGGAAGCCAAGGACTCAAATTGTACAGATGTTGTCTTTTTATAGAACCTTGCTGGGTCTTTTGTCTTGAATGAACTGAAAGTGGGACCCTAGAAAGTAGACAGCCCAGGACTTATCCTGGATTCTTGATGAGAAAGGCAGATTTCCTTGCTAAGCCCTAGTACTTGTTCCTTTGCATCTGTTGCTGTGAGTGCTGGCCAGAGCTGTGGTTTCAGTCAATGCAGATGAGGAGTAAGAAACATTGTTGCCCTTTGGCTACTGCTGAAAATGAACCCTATTTCCCAGACTCTACAGGCTTGCACTCTCTGATTCTGAATAAATACTTCCTGAATAATTCAGGATTCTCTAGAGGATGTGGAGAAAGAGGAAAACTCCTCCATTGCTGGTGGGATTGCAAGTTTGTACAACCACTCTGGAAGTCAGTCTGGCTTTTCCTCAGAAAACTGGACATAGTACTACCTGAAGATCCAGCAATACCTCTCCTGGACATATTCCCAGAAGATGTTCCAACTGGTAATAAGGACACATGCTCCACTATGTTCATAACAGCCCTATTTATAATAGCCAGAAGCTGGAAAGAATCCAGATGTCCATCAACAGAGGAATAGACACAGAAAATGTGGAACATTTACACAATGGAGTACTATTCAGCTATTTAAAACAATGAATTTATGAAATTCTTGGGCAAATGGATGTATTTGGAGGATATCATCCTTAGTGAGGTAACCCAATCACAAAAGAAGCCACTTAATATGCACTCACTGATAGATAAGTGGATATTAGCCCAGAAACTTAGGATACCCAAGATACAATTTCCAAAACACAAGAAAATCAAGAAGGAAGACCAAAGTGTGGATACTTTATTCCTCCTTAGAATAGGGAACAAAATACCCATGGAAGGAGTTACAGAGACGGAGTTTGGAGCTGAGACGAAAGGATGGACCATCCAGAGACTACTCCACCCGGGGTCCTTCCCATAATCAGCCACCAAACCAGACACTATTGCATATGCCAGCAAGATTTTGCTGAAAGGACCCTGATATAGCTGCCTCTTGTGAGGCTATGCCAGTGCTTGGCAAATACAGAAATGGATGCTCACAGTCATCTATAGGATGGAACACAGCCTCCTGCCCCCCAATGGAGGAGCTAGAGAAAGCACCCAAGGAGCTGAAGGGGTTTGCAACCCTACAGGTAGAACAACAATAAGAACTAATCAGTACACCCCAGAGCTCGTGTCTCTAGCTGCATATGTAGCAGAAGATGGCCTAGTTGGCCATCATTGGGAAGAGAGGCCCCTTGGTCTAGCAAACTTTATACGCCCCAGTACAGGGGAAATGCCAGGGCCAAGAAGAGGGAGTGAGTGTGTAGGGGAGCAGGGTGGGGGGAGGGTATAGGGGACTTTTGGGATAGCATTTGAAATGTAAATGAAGAAAATATTCAATAAAAAATCAAAAAATATAATAGACATATATGTATATATTATATATATGTTCACATACACATACTAGTGTATGTATATATGTATTTTTATATGTATTTATATATATACACACACTGATATATGCATATATGTATATATGTGTATATATACACACACGCATATATATGTGTGTGTGTGTGTGTGTGTGTGTGTGTGTGTGTGTGATTTATTAGAATGACTTACAGGCTGTGGTCCAGCAATGGCTGTCTCCTGATGGAAGTTTGAAAATCCAATAGCTGCTTGTGTCATGAGGCTGGATCTCATGTCGTGTCAGGTGGTCTTCAGTACATATTTGAATTCTGAAGAAGTCGACTCTAATTCCAGTGAAGGAATGCCTGAGCAGCAGGAGATATGACCATTCCTATGAACGTGAGGGACATCATGCAACAAAAGCATACTCTTTCTTCTTCTGTGTCCTTTATTTAAATGACCTGAGAAGTTTGGTCCAGATTTACAGTGGGTCTTTGAAACTCAAGACTGGATTTAAGGTAGGTCTTCCACCTTAAATGATACAGGTAACTGAAAATCCTTCACAGATGTGTCCAGCTGCTTGGGTTTTTAGTTCATTCCAGATGTAGTCAAGTTGACAACCAAGATCAGTCATCACACTTCCATTCATTAAAAGATTTGTATTTGTCTCTTTGTCCCTCCTTTATAAAGGAAGTCCCACCTTATTCTTCAAAATGGGTGAGTGTGTCATGGCTCAGAGGGCAATGAGAGAGATGTTTATGGCTATGGCATTTATGACTGGAGAACATATGAAACACCTTCTCCACTTGGCTCATCCATGTGCCTCCTAACTGTCAGACTTACTCCCATGGATCCTCACAAGACAGGAATTCCAACATTGGATTTGTTTAGAACCTACTTTTGGTGTCTATCTTGTTTGAAAAGAGCCTTTCAAAACATCTCTTCCTGGTCCACTCTGCCATAATAAAACTGTTCATCCTGCCCTGGCTTTAGAGGCATTACCAGTGATTTGATTACTATATAATATAATTTGAAAAATATTACTTTCTGTCCATAAAAGAAATCAAAAATTATGGCCACAGAACTGGAATTTTGTACAATGATAAGCGTGATAAAATGTTTTATCTACTGTCTCTAATGTATTATTTATCAAGTGAAAAAGAGATCATCCAGTCCTGAAACATAAAATGTGTAAAGCTATGCCTTTCTTTTGAATATTTAATCAAGCTTCTTTCATTTTTTTTATTGAAAATAGATTCTTCTCTTACACAGTACATCCTAACCACAGGTTTTCCTTTCTCTGCTTCTTCCAGTTTTCCTCTCCCCTATCTGTTTCCTCTTCAGAAAAGAGCAGGCCTTCATGAGATGACATCCAAACAGTGCAAGACACAAGACAAGACAAGACAAGACAAGACAAGACAAGACAAGACAAGACAAAATAGGAGAAGAAGAGCTCCAAATGCAGGCAAAGGAGTCAGAGATGTACCTGTTTCCACTGTTAGGAGTCCCACAAAACTACCAAGCTAAAAGCCATAACATATACAGAGAGGAGCTGGTACTATACCACGCAGGACCCATGCTTGCCTCTTCAGTCTCTGTGAGTCCGTCTGATGGCAGCTTAGTTGATTCTATTGGCCTTGCTCTCTTGGAGTCCTCCATCCTTTTGACTCCTACAAAACATAGAATGTTATATAAACTTCTAGATTGTAAGAACATCTTCAGAAGTAAAATATCTTGTGTCAAAATGTCATGTATGTATGTAAGCTATGCTCCTTCAGCCCCTTTAAAACAGTAGCTTAGTGTACTCCATTTTAGATGATTTCTGGATAACACATTGTAATATAGTTATAATATTTTTTTTGTCTAAAATTGCCTTTTCCTCTCCACCAGAATTAGGGGATTACTCTGTCCTGGCTAGAATTAGTAGCCCATGTATTAGTTACTTTCTGTTGCTATGATAAAAACACCATGATCTAAGGCAATGTATGAAAGGATTTTACTTTTTCTGACTGTTGCAGAGTAATAAGAGTCTATCAAGGGGTGAGGCTTGGCCACATGTGGCAGGCATGATGACAGGCACAGGAAGCTGAGAACTCATGTCTTGAACCTTAAGCAGTAAGGAGAGACAAAGAGCAACTTGGGAGTGAGACATTTTACTCTCAAAGGCTGCCACCATGAAATATTCCTCCAGGAAGACTTACCATAAACTTCTCCAAACAATGCCATCAGCTGGGGACCACTTGTTCAAACACCCAAGACTCTAAGGAACATTTCTCATTAGAATTACAACAGCTAGGTACAGGAATTTCATGTCTTGTATCTTACTGGCCTCGATTTTGGTTTGTGTCTTCCTGTGATTCCCTTTACTACACACACACACACACACACACACACACGCGCGCGCGTGCGCGCGCACACACAGAGAATCACAAATTATACAATCAATTTTTAATTATTCTAAATTGTTTTTAGTACGTAGGAAACAAAGTAAGAACATGCTGAATTATCATACAAATTTCCACCTATGATAAATTTATATATGCATATATATTAATAGGAACTCTGTTCAACTTTAGAAACTATGTTTACACATATTATATTATTTAATCTTCCCTAGAATCGTATACTATTTACAGAAAGGATAAGTTAAATATTATAAAAGTGAGTGAGATTCAATTAGTATTTAGAAATCAAGTATCAATCTTGGAACACATCCTACCAAACTAACTTTCTTTCCTTTTAACCTCTTCCTTATTCTCTACTTTCTTTGCTTATATATTATATGGATAAAATTATAAATTGAAGCATCATACAGATATTTATGCACTCTACAGTCTAGTTGGTGGAAGTACATCATGTACATATGCATGCGCATGCAAACACACACACACACACACATTCATGTACAAAATGACATATCAAGAGTTTTCTCAAGGTGTGATATCTATGGGGGTAGTGTTACGGGTGGGAAGGTTTGTTTGTTTGTTTGTTTGTTTTTTGAGAAATTGTGTGTAAGGGCCAAACAGAACATTCAAAACTGAGAAAGGGACAATGGGGTGAGTAAAGGCTGCAATGCAAACTTTGTTAATTAGATAATTAAGTGGAATAAGACCAAGATAGGTAGAGTGAAATCAAGAAGTCTTTGAGAGGACAAGTTTTAGAAGCAAGGGATATTATGTGTATGCTGGTAATGCTAGAGCTCTTTAATGTACAGGAGTCAGTGGCTTGATAAACCAGTGTGAATGTAGGCACAGAAGCAGGCAAAGTTGTAGAGTATCTTATATTCCAATCTAGCATTAGAAGCATTTTTCCAGTTATCTGCCTTCTATCATCAATGCAGTTTTTGAGCTTTGCTGATTCTTTTGAGAATCTCCTTTACATAGTGAAGTTTATCAGTTTAGTGTATCTATAAGGCCATAATTTTCCAAGAATTTCAGATATCTCCAATGTCCCAAAATTCCTTCCCATGACTTGTAAAGTTAGGAACTGTTCCCAGAAAATCTAGCTAGAACATAGATTTTTCCTGAACTCCAGAAAAGCATACTCAATTATCTGGTAGCCATTTACATCTGGATATCACAAATGAGACTCTTTAATACTATGCTAATAATCTCTCTTCCTCATAGGTTATGGCTGGATTATTCAGTCAACTCAGCTCCAGTTAATGGTGGAACAGTGGACAATCCACATGGTCATTTGATTCAGAACTCCAGACACTCTGGCACCACTTCTTCCTTTCCTCTTCTAGATAATTCCCCAAACAAGCTACTCTCCATCCCATGGACTTGACCCTTTCTAGCCTGAATCACCACAATGCTATTCAGCTGTGCTCTCTGTTCTCAGTCTTGCTCATTCCTTCAGCTTGTGCCCCCATGTGTTTAAATAGCAACTCCAGTTAGATTCATTAACAAAGTCCATCACTTCTTTTCCCTGAATCTTCACTCGTTCTCCAAATCACTTCAAAGCACCAAATCCTCAGCCCTCTGTTTGAGGTGGCTTGACCTCTGTCTTCCTGGCAGGCTTCCTAACCTTTCATTTGCTCACTGTTGATGCTGGGCAAGCACTCACTATGAGACACAAAGAGGACTGAAAACTAAGGCACCTGGTTTTGCACCAAGTGTTTTTAATGAAGGTTAGTTAGCCTGAAAGGAGGTGAGAGTTCTGCAACAAGGTCTTTCCATTGACTGATAATAGGACTTTCAAGCAGTCTAGGGTGAAGCAGGGGTAATAGATTTGGCAATGCTATAGCATCGGAACCTGTGCAGCTGAAAATATTGTAGTTTTTCTGGAACTTTGCGTTCATTTTAATCATATTTCAACCTCTCTGTAGCAGGCTTTGATCCTGCTCCTAAGATTCCACATATTAGACATTTGGTTCTTTTCAACTCTCACTCTTATTTTGGCATTAGGCTTTGAGTCCCTGTACACGATGCCACATCCTGATAAATTTGGATGATAGAAATGAGGGAATTTGCCTATGGCTTGGTTCTTCAATGACTGTGTGCTGGTTAATTTTATGTTAACTTGACACGGGCTAAAGTCATCTGAGAAGAAGAAAGCCCAATTGATAAAAATGCATCCATAAGACTGGGGGGGCGGGGGGTAGACAACCCTGTAGAGGATTTTCTTAATTAGTGATTGATGGTGAAGGACAGAGCTCCACTGAGGGTGGGACAATCCCTGGGCTGGTGGTCCTGGGTTCTATATGAAAGCAGGTTGAACAAGCCTCTGGGAACAAGCTAGTAAGTAGCACACCTCCATGGCCTCTGCATCAGCTCCTGCTTCTAGGTTCCTGCCTTGTTTGAGTTCCTGTCTTGGCTTCCTCTGATGACAAACAGCAATATGGAAGTATAAACCAAATAAACCCCAAGGTGCTTTGGTCATGGTGTTTCATCAGAGCAGTAGTAACTCAAACTCAGACAGTCTGCTTTTCATTCACTCTCATACCTCTTACTTCCAATCTGAATGTCGTAAGGATATCAGCATCATTTGCCCAGTCGTGATTCATCTGCTGAGTTCCAATCCCTGAGTAGTGTGCTCTCAGGTTTCTGCCTCTTAAGATGCCAGAGAGATTATCTTCTCTGTTCTAAACTCCCTCAGGCCACCACAGCAGAACACCTGCTTTCTCATCTGTTTTATTCCTCAGGGTTTACTGCTTTGTAGCCTGGCTAGAATGGACTCCTTATGTCCACCCCAATGTCCAGGAGAATAGACATCTACATGATTATAGGATCAGCTATATTCTACAGGCCTATGGATCTCAGGGCGTTTCCAGGTGTTCCCAAGAACACCCTGGGCACACATGAGAAAATAGTCTATTTTGAAAACAGAAAAAGTGAATGATTCAGATAAACCCTTTATTTTCTTTGATCTCTCTCTCTCCATATATATATATATTCTCCATATATATATATATATATATATATATTCTCCATATATATATATATATCTTCCTGTATTTTGTTTTTGCCTGAAAAGGCTACATCCCAACGTGTTTTTATAGGTGAATACAGCGATGAAGCTACTGTAATAGGAATCCCTCAGAGGATGGAGAGACTCACACAGTAAAAGACAACAAACTGAGTGTTATATATATAAATGAATACAGGATTTCGAGTTCAAAGCAGTCACATTTACCTCCTCAACAGTTCTGTTAGGTTCTAACAGAGGACTCCAGAGGCCAGTGCTTCTCTTGACCCTTATGACGTGAAGCACAAGGCTTCCAAGGAGCTACAAGCAGAGGATGCTCCAAATTCAGCACTTCCCAATCCCACCGAGAGAAGAAAATCACCTTTGAACATGTCCTAAAAATGTAACTCTTACCTTGAAAAAACCTGAGCACCGCATCATCCCAATAAAAAATTTTCAAAAGCCTAGGACAGACTTTGCGGAGAGAAATAAAAGCGCCTGTGACATTTCACAGTCTTCCATACTGACGCACGCACGAGCAGAATGGGCTTCCCCAGAAGGGAAGCTCTCTTACACTTGCGTGCTCAAAAATAAACAAAAAAATTCCCCATTGGATGATCATCTGAAAACGTCCCAGTCTATAGGAAATGTATACTCTGACTTTTAAATGTCGACTAGCCTTGGAAATCTATATGACATAAACTTTTGCCAAAAAAATCAATCTTGAGTTATGATTTGATTAGCAGAAAAAATTGCTATCACATTTATTTCTACATTTGTCTACCTCATGTCCTTTTCGTTCATAGGCTGGCCGAGTCAAACCTTCTTTAAAAACTCCCTGAGAAAGTCTGTGACATTAAAATGTCCTTTGATGCTCTTTTACTAAGCTCTGAATATTAACAGTTATGGTGACCCTGTTCCCTAATGCGTCTCTGCAGGATCAATAGCTGTTAAGTGCCACTGTTTTACAATTAAAAAGGGGATCATTTTAAATTTAAAAGCTCATAGCTAATTTTCTTCTTGGCACTTAATGGCATAATTCATTTCTGTAAAAACCTCATTGGAAGAACACAGACTTTCTTCCTCTTCCTCTTCCACTTCCTCTTCCTCTTCTCCCCCTCTTCCTCCCTCCTCCTCCTCCTCCTCTTCCTCTTCCTCTTCCTTTTCTTTGGCTGAACAGGAAAAGGCTGGTTAGCACCCCTGGATGCTTCCTGACATTCCTTCATTAAGCTGTCAGCTGGGAGATTCTGAAAATTCTTTCTGAAATCTAGAAACCCTCTGCAAGCATGGGCAATGGGGGCAGTTTTTCAATTCTCAGTGAAATGGTTCTGCAGTGGTTTTAGCCAGCACTTCCTCAGCATGCTGTTCGCAGACAGCCTCGCCTTTATAGTCAGTTTCCATGCTTTCTGCTTTTCCCTTTGGTGACCTCCTCCTCTTTCCCATTAGAAACCCAGAGACATGACAGGTGGTTCAGAGCGGTGCATACATATTTCCAACGTCTAATTGGCCAACATTATGCTGGAAATGTCATTCTGATCTTACCTCATTGATATTGCAGAGAGCCTCAGCTCCCTTTCTACACAAGGACAGCTTTCCTGGTTCCCAATTACGACAGTAACAGACGCATCAAATTACGTATACACCGTCCCTGGGGACAGGCAGGCATATAGATCCACAGAGGGGTAAGTCTCATGTCTGTTTATGGGACTCACATTATCTCCAGGCAAGTAAAAGTTACTGTCTGTCTCTTATATTTGCTGCTCGAAGCTGAGAAGAGTGTACTAATGGATTTCATCCAGATCTTTTTTTTTTTTTTTTGTTATTTAACTACATAAAAAGCAGGCAGTAGCCACATTTTCTCCTAACTTCTGTGTTAATTAAAACAAACAACTGTCCGCTGCTGGCTTGCAGGGCACTGTGCTCAGTGCCTTCAGTGTACTTTCTCTCATCCTTCTATCATCTGAATTTTATATTACTGTCCATACTCAACAGAAGAATAATCTCAGAGAGCTTTAGTTACTTGCTTATGGTCACACAGCTTAAATAGATATTGCAAATAAGACTGAAATTCGTACCTCATCTTTTAACCTCACCTTTTAGCCTGGATCAGTTGAAATTAGTTTAGATTTAGCTTGGTATCTTAGAAATAGATAAAAATTTCATTTTCCAGAATGTCTGGCACTTCAAAATATTTCCAGAAATCTGCTTATTAGGTAATTATGACCAGGAAATTATCTTGAACAGCTTTTTCTTTTGATAAAATTTAAGCTTTCATATTTTTTTAAACTCTCACTGGTTTACAGCCCCCATTATGCCTGTTGCAGACTGTGGGCTGTCACTAATAAAGGCTGGATGAAAGAACTCATTTCATTTGTTTTCCTCTTGGATCTGATAATTGCTTCTGTAAATATAATTTTTTGATGGAGTGGTAATTTTCCAATAAATAACCCTGAATAAACAGGGCCACTCTCATATTTTATTAGGGTTTGAAATAAATGGAGTATCAGGGCATTCCAGGGTCGGTGTTCCCAGCTTAATATCATTAATTTTGAACTGAGGAAGTTTGTCTTGATTTCCCAAGCCTGTGTGTAAAAATAACAACAGTGGGGGAGGGGGCATTCATAGATATTACCACATCTTATAGGAAGCAGAACTGACTGAAAAACAGAGCAAGCTTGCCGTGTACAAAATTCCTTTGCCCTCTGTCTTACTTTTTCTGCTTCCTCACTCCACCTTTCTCCCTTTCTTCCTTCTGCCCACTCTTTCTCTCATTTGTTCATTGTTTTCCAAATTGTCTTTAAAAGTGTACTATAGCAACATACTTCTTGCACTTTTGCAAACGCTTTTAAGCATATTTGCTATACAACAATGGCGGGTGCCATCCAATCCCTCCCTGCCCGCAGGCTCCTGGAAAAGGCGTAACACACCTTGACTTCGTCTGAGAGGAATAAGAGTGGTAGCGGAGAGTGCCAGCTGCTCGTGACTTCACCCAGGCTGATGGACTCTACTGCCCAGCTCCAGTCCAGCAAGCACTGGAGCTCAGATTCCCAAAGCCATTTGGTGATTGGAACAAGCTACCAAAGAACACAATGGCTGCTGGCACAGGTGCTGCCTGGTTTCTGTCCAGTTTTATGGGATGCTGGTTGTAAAGTGCTATGCCCTTTTGGATTAGCCAGTATTCCTTCTCCTCTCCGCCTTCTTTCTCATACCAGTCTGGGACTCCTCGAGCCTTTGCTGGCAAAAGCATAGCAACTCAGGCTAGCTCGGTGGTGGTGAAGGGTTTAAAGGCTGTTGTTGAGTCTGGTTCATTACATAAGTGTCCATTCATTGCTGAGATCGCCCCTTTGTTTATGGTGGGGGAGCAGGTCCACAGATAGGTTCAGGTGACTTCCAGGCTGTATGAGGCCAGCAGCTGAGGGTGGTTCCGGTGAAGGATTTCTAAGTGGTTCTGCTTTTCACACATCTCTGTCTGGCTTTGAAGTGACTGCTCTCTGGTGGCTTTGCGAATTCAAAAGCCCACCTCCACTAATCCCTGTAATAAACAATGCCTGCTCCACTCTTTCACCCTGGAGTAATTATCCTTTTATATTTACGTAGAAGGGCTTTCCTCAGAATGGACATAAATGCTGACACCTTATTGCTCCACTGTGGTGGTCTGGAGTGCATTCACTGTTAATTACGCAGAGGTCTCCCTAGTGCTTCTGGTCTGCTCAACTAAAGCACACTGTGTAATTGGAATTTACATTGTGTCATATTACACGGGGTTACGACACAGTCAAGTGGATTTTGACATCAGGCTTCCGTTGTTTCTCCCCTAATGGTGTGCACAGGTGAAGGGGAACAGTGGTGGATGGAGCTTCAGCAGTGAAGGGTGTGGGCCCATCTTTCCAGGCTCCACACCTGTCAAAGTGACTAACTTGTCCTGTGTGATTAGCTGCCCCTAGAAACAGACCATTACAACTTAAGCTCTTGGGCTCTGTCCATCTGCACATGAGGTAACCTGTGCTTATTAACTACTAGGTAGTCGATTCATCCTTGTCCCCACAGAACTATGTTTTCACCAAAAGGGAAATAGCTATCAGCTTTATGACACAGATGTACTCAGGACCAGTTTCTTAGAGGGGTATTCAAGACACAAAGAAGGCTCCTAACAAAAGTCACCCTGTGGCTGTCCCTGTACCACTAGACTTGGTAGATGATGAGCAGAGAGCTGAATGGATGCAAGGTCGTTTTTAAGATGCTTCTGTGTTATGCAAATGTCTTTTCATAATTATATTTTTAATTTTAGAACCTCACAGGCATAGTAGACAGTGAGCCAGACCCATTGAGACAATCCTGAAGGTCAACAGGTTCAACTCCAACAGGCATCTGGGACTATTGATTTATCTCTAACATACTTGAAAATGTGTTAGACTCCTCCAAATGTGATGGTAAGAAACACTGCTCAAACTGGCTCTTAATTTGAGTAGGCACTTTTGAGTTTAGCAGAACTGTATGACATTTATACAGGGATGAGGACTGTTTAAGGCTGTCCAGATATGGATGTCACTCTTTTGTGTGATCATGCCACTTCAAGACAGCAACTGCTATTTAAAACTTGATCTGGTGCATGCAGAGGAGCACAGTGAAAAGCATTTGAAGATGATCAGAGCAAAATTCCAGGTTAAAGCTGTGACCCTCTGAAGGTAACAAGGTTCAGTAAAGGGCTTAGCTCTTTGCAGAGTTTTGCTGGCAGATTACAGGTGAGGCTGCTGGATTACCAGCAAATCCAGGAGTAGAGAGTCAAAGCCAGACAATGGCATGGATTAAAGGCCTGGCCTGTTCCCAATTCTAAGGAGGGGCATAGTGTCCACACTTCAGTCTTCATTCTTCTTGAGTTTCATGTGTTTAGCAAATTGTACCTTATATCTTGGGAATCCTAGGTTTGGGGCTAATATCCACTTATCAGTGAGTACATATTGTGTGAGTTACTTTGTGAATGTGTTACCTCACTCAGGATGATGCCCTCCAGGTCCATCCATTTGGCTAGGAATTTCATAAATTCATTCTTTTTAATAGCTGAGTAGTACTCCATTGTGTAGATGTACCACATTTTCTGTATCCATTCCTCTGTTGAGGGGCATCTGGGTTCTTTCCAGCTTCTGGCTATTATAAATAAGGCTGCTATGAACATAGTGGAGCATGTGTCCTTCTTCCAGTTGGGGCATCTTCTGGATATATGCCCAGGAGAGGTATTGCTGGATCGTCCGGTAGTACTATGTCCAATTTTCTGAGGAACCGCCAGACTGATTGACCCCATAATCAGCATCCAAACGCTGACACCATTGCATACCCTAGCAAGATTTTATTGAAAGGACCCAGATGTAGCTATCTCTTGTGAGACTATGCCGGGGCCTAGCAAACACAGAAGTGGATGCTCACAGTCAGCTAATGGATGGATCACAGGGCTCCCAATGGAGGAGCTAGAGAAAGAACCCAAGGAGCTAAAGGGATCTGCAACCCTATAGGTGGAACAACATTATGAACTAACCAGTACCCCGGAGCTCTTGACTCTAGCTGCATATGTAACAAAAGATGGCCTAATCGACCATCACTGGAAAGAGAGGCCCATTGGACACGTAAACTTTGTATGCCCCAGTACAGGGGAACGCCAGGGCCAAAAAGGGGGAGTGGGTGGGTAGGGGAGTGGGGGTGGGTGGTTAGGGGGGACTTTTGGTATAGCATTGGAAATGTAAATGAGCTAAATACCTAATAAAAAATGGAAAAAAAAAAGGCCTGGCCTGCCCTTTAATAGGGCAAGGACACAGGGAAGTGATAGGACTATGGGCTGAGTCTGGACAGGAGATTCCTACCATTAAGAATTATGCACTAGAGATGAGATACAATGGAGATCTAGAGGGCAAGGCTACCCAAGGGGAAGGCAGAGTGACCTACTTCCTTCTCTCCTTCATTTCTTAGCTGTTCTTCATCTTTGTTACCAAACGGAGTCAACTTTGCCCAGCCTGGGAAAACTCTGCTAATTAAGGTTGAAGTCTATCATTGAGCAGATAGACTTCTAGGGCTCAGTGCTGTATGAAGGACTCCCTTCACTGGCAAGGCTTCTTCTTCTTTGGGGGAATTCATAAACCCTCACACCTCTACCTACAGAATGTCATGTAGCATTGGTTAAAAGTTTAAGTTCAACTTGCTTTTTCCTGATAGAAACCAGTTCAGCCAGCACCTGAGATTCCTAAAATGCTTCCCCATGCTAATGAGACATTTCTGAACCCTAAACCAATGACTTTACCTTCCTGGGTATTTCTTCTCCCAAGAGGTATATAATCCCCGGTTCATCTCAAATAAATATATGAAATCACACCCACCATAAAACAATGCAATATGAACAAGCAAAGATTGTCTCAGTGAGCTGCTTCATTAAAGATCACCTTGGGGAAGGTCTTCACCTAAAACATCTGTGCCCAAGACTTTGGAAGAAGGGTTTAGCTTCCTTCATCCCTCCTGCAATGCACCAGTGGTGCGTGGGTACCCAGTGATGAGACTGGGAACCCCAGCATTCATCTCCGAACCTGCTGTTTTGTTTGTTTGTTTGTTTTAACTAGTCAAGCATGCTCCAGCATCTGATGCCCCAGTGGAAATATAGGGTGAGGAATCCCCATCCTGGCTTTTGCTCTGCCTCTTCTGGCCAGAGTATTGGTGGCATCCAGATACCTCTGGCAGAGGGATAGAATGCAATAAGACAGCCCAACACTACGCCAGTAATGGAATCTGGAATGAGTTTTGTAAAAGAGGAAGCCCTTATTTATAAGCCAGCCAAAGATCATGATGAGCAACTCAAGTCCAAATCCAACTGTCTGTGATACAGCTTAGGGATATTTGAGAAGTGGGAGTAGGTGGAAAGTGGTTGATTGGAGGTGATAGCCTGTGGTCTTTAACCTGATGAGACTTCATGTCTCTTCCTGGAGTACTTGCTCATGAACTGGTGTAATGATTTGAGAGCCTCTGACTTCAAAGGGCCACCTATCGGACATCTGTGCAGGCCCAAGCTAAAAGCCTTTGGTTTCATTAAAATGTTTTTCAAGTCCCCCCAAAAGTACCTTGACATTTCTATTCTCAGGATCCATGCGTCTGGGGTGCTGTGCTAAATGGCACAGAATTAGCATATTTCTCACGCACACTTTAAATCATATCTTGATTACCTGTAATTCATAAAGCAACTTAAACAGTACATGAATAGCTGCTATAGTATATCATTTAGGAAACAAAACAAAAGATTGCATATATTCAATACAGACACAACACATTAAAAAATACATTATTGGCATAAAGTTGGTTGAACCCTACAATGGAAGACCAAACTTTTTGGAGAGGCTATATTAGTCTCCTTTGTCTTCCCACTTTCTCATACACACACACACACACACACACACACACACACACACACACACACACACATATATGTTTCTGGCCCTTACCCATGGCCCAAATAACATCTCACTTCTACAGCCATCTCCTGATCATCTAACCTTCTTTCTCAATGCTGGCAGATTAGCTCTTCTAATCATCAGGACAAGCCATATAATTTCCTTTAAACATTTTTCAATAACAACACATTTGGACGGTCAAAAAGTAAAGATTTGTCTTAGTAAGGGTTACTATTGCAGCAATAAAACAGAAAATGTGACCAAAACTACCTTGGGAAGGACAGGGTTTATTTTACTCAGTGTTGTATAATAGTTCATCATCAAAAGCAGTGAGGTAGGAAACTCAAGTAGGGCAGGGACCTGGAGGCAAGAGCTGTTGGAGATGTGCTGCTTACTGATTTGCTCATCATGGCTTGCTCACTCTGTTTTGTTTCTTTTTTTAATAGAACCCAGGACTACCATCCCAGGATGGTACCAACTACATGGGCCAGGTCCTCCCTCATTCACACTAATTAAGAAAATATTTTACAAATAGATCTTATGGAGGCATTTTTTCTTTCAATTGAGTTTCAGTCCTTTTAGATAACTCTCACTTGTGCCAATTTGACACAAAACAAAGCAGAATGAGCAAGCCATGGGGAACAAGCTAGTGATCAGCACTCCTCCATAGCCTCTGCATTGGTTCCTGCTTCCAGGTTCCACCCTGAGTTCCTACCCTGATTTCTCACAGTGAAATAAACCTTTCCTTCTCAAGTTGCTTTTGGTCATGATAAGTGGATATTAGCCTAAAATCTCAGAATACCCAAGATACAATTCACAGATCACATGAAGCTCGAGAAGAAGGAAGACCAAAGTGTAGATGCTTCAGTTCTTCTTGGAAGGGGGAACAAAATACTCACAGGAGGAAATACAGAGATAGAGTGTGCAGCAGAGACTGGAAGGAAAGGCCATCCAGAGACTGCCCCACCTGGGGATCCATTTATATACAGTCACCAAACCCGGACACCATTTCGTATTCCAAGAAGTGCTTGCTGACAGGAGCCTGATATAGCTGTCTCCTGAGAGGCTCTGCCAGAACCTGACAAATAAAGAGGCAGATGCTCACAGCCAACTGTTGGACTGAGTACTGGGTCCCCAATGGCTGAAGGTGTTTGCAACCCCATAGGAAGAACAGCATCAACCAACCACACCATGCACCTCCCCCCCCCAGAGCTCCCAGGGACTAAACCACCAACTAAAGAGTACACATGGAAAGACCCATAGCTACAGTCTCATGTGTAGGAGAGGATGGTCTTGTCAGGCATCAATGGGAGGAGAGGCCCTTGGTCCTGTGAAGGCTCGATGCACCAGTGTAGGGGAACACCAGGATAGGGAGGCAGGAGTGAGTGGGTGGGTGGGAGAATATCCTCACAGAAGCAGGGGGAGCAGGGATGGGATAGGGGGTTTTAGGAGGAAACTGGGAAAGGGGATAACATTTGAAATGTAAATAAAGAAAATATCCAATTAAAAAAAATATGCTGTTTATACCCCTCCTATTGCTTTTCTTTCATGTTATTTGTGAACTGTGTTATATTGGCTCATTTACCAGTGCGTGGACACTAGGTATGTTCTAGTGTTGGGTTTTGGAACTGACAGATAGGGCTGCTCCTCTTCAGTGTTTGGATGGATGCACAATATCGAGCCTTAGGGAAATGTGTGGAAGTAGAACACTGAGTCCTGTGATAGCATTTGTGTTTGAATTTCTAGGAGGACAGAAAAACTTTATAAATCATTGCCTTGCATTAATAGTCTTTAAATGCTTGATTATGATATTGGTTTTGTACTGATATTTCTTGGATGTTTAACTTAAAACTCTCTTATTCATGCAGTCAAACTAAATGTGTGTGTGTGTGTGTGTGTGTGTGTGTGTGTGTGTGTGTGTGTGTGTGTGTGCATGGTCTTGCTGTGTAGACTAAAATAACCTCAAACAAAACTCACATCCTTCTTCAGCCTCCTGAGTATTCAGTTTAAATGCATGTGCCACCAGGATTCATATGACGGTCCCTTGAGGTACTTGCATGTTTTTCTCAAACTCTTGTTTATCTAAATACTTTATTTCTTTTTCAGGTTATTAATCTGTATGAATGATTTTTTCTAGACATGTGTATATCCAACAGTTCAGTGTTATGTACCTTGCTTTAAATTTCTAAACAACCATTTTTATCTTCTTATGTTTATAATTTTTATTGGTTTGCATGTTGAATATTCAAATTAAACCTAGGCCAAAGTCTTTTCCCTCCTCCCCCTACTTGCTTCTCCACCTCTCCTCTCATTGTTCTCTCCCTCATTCCCCTCTTTCTCTTCTATAGGTTTTGAAAGAGAGTTTTACTGTGCCACTCTGACTAGAGTGTACTGTACAACTGTGGACTTGAACTTTCAGCATCCATCCCTCTGTTTCTACTCCTGAGGGCTAATATTACCAGTGTCCATCATTAATGTTGGCATCCCATTTTTTTCTGGAGTTTTCTTTGACACTGTACTGTGCTCCCTTCCTGTATATTATTGGATATGTAGAGAACTTCATTTTTCATATAATTTTCAGTTGCTTTAGCATGAGTTGTTCCTATACCTCATTGCAAAGATTATCTGTTGCCCATTTCTAGGCTCTCTGTTCTCATATAGTTCTCTGTGTACCTATATTTATTTTTTGTTTGGCATCCATAGTTTCATATGTTTCAATGGTTAGCTATAGAGAGTGGCACTGTTAGGAGGTGTGGCCTTATTATGAGTAGGTGTGGCCTTGGAGAAAGAATATCACTATGAAGGCAGGCTTTGAGGCTCAAGCTCCACTCAGTGCAAGATTCCAGGATCTTCTTATGAATGACTTCAGATCTAGATGCCCAAGATGTAGAACTCTTGTCATTTCCTCAAACATGATGTTTGCCTGCACCATACCATGCTTTGGAACTGTAAGCCAGCACCAATTAAATGTTCTCTTTTATAAGAATTGTCTTGGCCACGGTGTCTCTTCATAGCAATACAATCCTTTGCTGGTTATCGTTGGGCTTTGGTCTTCACTGAAGATGCTCTTGCATTGTTTTGCATTGCTCTCTTGGCTGATCATTACTTGTTGCAACCTCATAAAGAGAAATGCACCAAAGAACTTCTGGTGGTATTCCAGCTGCTTCTTGCCACTTCTGCAGACTTGGACATATACTGATTGGCAGATCCTTGCAGTTTCTTCTGGATAGAGACACTGTGTCTGATTCATGTTTGGTGTTTTGCTAGTGAACTGGACTGCTGACAATGAAGATTGGAATTATCCTCAAAGAACTACTTTTAAACAGGTCCATAACTTCTATTTCCTACCAACCTTTCTTTCCCCCTACCTCTGGTTGGTGATGGACTAGGAGGGAGGTTGGAGTGTTACTAAACCATAAAGTAGTACTCCCTGCCTCCTAATCTCAAAGGGACAGAATGTGTTTTCCATTTGGGAATCTGAAATTAATATTTTTGAATGAGATTTAGTCCCACATTGGGTACCAGTGCTTTAGAAAATTTTAATCTCACTCCATGGTTTCCACCCTGCCTTGGATCATTCAGTTCCTGGATAAAAGACACTCAACTTTTATTATTTACAATAAGCCCTAAACAACACAAGAACTGGGCAGATATCTACCCTCTATGCTATTAGAATTTACTTTCCTATAGGTAGCTCTGAATTATTGCTTACTATGTGTCATCTAGGCTATTCTTTTTTTATTAGATATTTTCTTCATTTACATTTCAAATGCTATCCCAAAAGCCCCCTATACCCTCCCCCGACCCTGCTCCCCAACCCATTCATTCCCGCTTCCTGGCCCTGGCATTCTCCTGTACTGGGGCATATAATCTTTACAAGACCAAGGGCCTCGCCTACTAGGCCATCTTCTGCTACATAAGCAACTAGAGACACAAGCTCTGGGGGGTACTGGTTAGTTCATATTGAAGTTCCTCCTATAGGGTTGCAGACCCCTTTAACTCCTTGGGTACTTTCTCTAGCTCCTTCATTGGGGGCCCTGTGTTTCATCCAATAGATGACTGTGAGCATCCACTTCTGTGTTTGCCAGGCACTGACATAGCCTCACAAGAGACAGCTATATCAGGGTCCTGTCAGCAAAATATTTCTGGCATATGCAATAGTGTCTGTGTTTGGTGGCTGTTTATGGGATGGATCTCTGGGTGGGGTAGCTCTGCATGGTTCATCAGCTCCAAACATTGTCTTTGTAACTCCTTCCATGGGTATTTTGTTCCCCATTCTTCCTTCTTCTTGAGTTTCATGTGTTTTGCAAATTGTATCTTGGGTATTCTAAGTTTCTGGGCTAATATCCACTTATCAGTGAGTGCATATCACGTGTGTTCTCTTGTGAATGGATTACCTCACTCAGGATGATATCCTCCAGATCCACCCATTTGCCTATCAATTTCATAAACTTATTGTTTTTAATAGCTGAGTAGTACTGGTGGGATTGCAAGCTGGTACAACCACTCTGGAAATCAGTCTGGCAGTTCCTCAGAAAATTGGACATAATACTACCAGAAGATCTAGGAATACCTCTCTTGGGCATATACCCAGAAGATGTTCCAACTTGTAATAAGGACACATGCTCCACTATGTTCATAGCAGCCTTATTTATAATAGCCACAAGCTGGAAAAAAACCAGATGTCCCTCAACAGAGGAATGGATACAGAAAATGTGGGCTATTCTTAATTCCAATTGGCCAGCCCTCATGGCCATGTTTTCCTAAATTCACCTAACACATGGTAGATTTTTCTTCCTCCTTACTTTCTTTTCCCCTTGTGGTTATTTCTCCACCCTACGTTCAGGCCAGGGAAACCTAAAACCTATGTCTCTGAAGCCCAGATATTGTCTGTTAGCATCTTTTTTCACCAATCAGAAATGACTTAGGGACAAGGTCACATAGATTCACTTGAGTCTATGTGTAGACTCTCTCATTTCTGGGGCAACCAGGTCTTTCTTGATTGCTTGCACTTAGGATTACAATACATAGGGAAAGACCAAATCTCAACAGTCTATGGGACACATTTGGCCAGAAACTCAAAAACTATATAACCCATTCCTGGCACCGAGGATTTTATTTGATGGAATATGGTGTCTAGTTGGGATATTGTCTTCTTTATTACCTTGACTCACTCCATTGAAATTTCTTTTGTATATATTTACATTTTAGGAAGTTTCTATGGTAGGAGGTTTTCATGTGGTTTTACCAAACTGGTAGTTACCCCTCTCTATAGATTCTTTTGATGTTTCTTCAGGTTGATAAACTTTTTCTTCTAGTGTCTATGCTGCTCTAGTGCTTTAAGCTCTAGTATATAAATACAATTTTGTTAATGTTTTTCCATTTCATTGTGGAGTTTCCTTGCATATCAACTTTGTTGATAGTACCAAGAACTGCCTTAAATTATTTATCTCAAAATTATCTAATTTAAGTGATGCGAGTTATTAGCAGCTGAATGTAGACTGATTTTTTTACAGGGACTAAGTATTGTTATTTTGAATATCAAGTAAGATTTAATGATATTTGGATGTTGTGAATGTACTGTGGGTGATATCTCCTCTCGTTT
Organism: Mus musculus; assembly: GCF_000001635.26. Taxonomy (NCBI): domain Eukaryota; kingdom Metazoa; phylum Chordata; class Mammalia; order Rodentia; family Muridae; genus Mus; species Mus musculus. The sequence goes on from NC_000073.6 coordinate 69,109,298, forward strand.
CTTCTCTTCCCTCTTGTCACTTTTTCTTCTGTGAATTTCTCTTTTAAGATTTTTGTTGTCTTTGTTTAACAACGAAGACAATATGTTCACTCTGTGTCAATTCTTTCTAGTTTATTAGTGGAAGCTACTTAATCTCATGAGGATTTAGCTTAAGCTCTACCAATTGGCATCTTCCCCAACTATGTTTTTTCTAGTAGACCCATGGAGATGTGGATAGAAATGCAAACAGAAACCTCTGCCTCTCTTCCTACTGTCTCCTTTCCATGACGTCCCCATCACCTCCTAAAGCTTATGATGTTTTCAGGCCACAGATAAGTCATATCTGAACCTTAGCTAACCTGATCCACACCATCACTATAGCCTTCTTGAGGCCCAGGTCCCAAAGACAGAACCTTCTGTTGTACTGCTACTTTATTATTATTTTTTTAAATATTTTTATTACATATTTTCCTCAATTACATTTCCAATGCTATCCCAAAAGTCCCCCATACCCTCCCCCCCCCCCCACTTCCCTACCCACCCATTCCCATTTTTTTTGGCCCTGGCGTTCCCCTGTACTGGGGCATATACAGTTTGCGTGTCCAATGGGCCTCTCTTTCCAGTGATGGCCGACTACTTTAATGTTTTAAATAATTTTCCCAAACACACATTCCCTTTTCACTATTTAAAATCTTCTGGTAGCTGCATTTTGTGTTTCCCCTGGAGGTTTATTTTTCTCACGATGTGAGTTGGTAGGCCAGAAACTTATTTTTATATTGGATGCAGAACACTCAGGAAAAGATTTGTTATGCACCAGAGACCTGGGAGGTAAGAGACTCCCAGGACTCAAAGGGAGGGACCTTAGGTGAAATGCCTGACAGTAGGGAGAGAGAACTTATAGAGCCCACCTCTAGCAGGAAGACAGGACATCCAGTGACGGATGGGGTTGCCATGCCACAGGCATACCTCTGACCCATAATTGTTCCTGTCTGAAAGAATTACAGGGATGGAAATGGAGAGGAGCCTGAGCAAAAGAAGGTCCAGCAACAGGCCCAAAGTAGGATCCAGCTCAAGGGGAGATCCCAAGCTCTGGCACTATTACTGAGGCTATGGAGCACTCACAAAAAGGGATCTATCATGACTGCCCTCCAAAAGACCCAACAAGCAACTGCAAGAGTCAGATGCAGATATTTGCACCCAACCAATGGACAGGAGCAGCTGACCCCTGTTATTGAATTAGGGAAGGCTGAAAGAAGCTGAGGAGAAGGGCAACCCTGTAGGAGGACCAGCAATCTTAATTAATCTGAATCCCTGAGATCTTTCAAACATTGGACCACCATACAGACAGCATACTCCAGCTGATATAAAGTCCCAAAACACACATACAGTAGAGGAATTCTGGGTCTGTGTTCATTCAGAGATGATGCACCTAACCCTCAAGAGACTGGAGGCCCCAGGGAGTTTAGAGGTCAGGTGGGATAGGGCGTAGGTGCATCCACTTGGAGACAGGGTGAGGTGGGGAGTTGGGTAGGGAGGAGGTGTGGGATGTGGAGCAGTCTGAGGGTAGATAGGGAGTCAGGGAATGGACTATAGAGTGTAAAAATAAATTAAAAATAAAATAAAATTTAAAATAATCTTTAGATTTTGTAAAAAGTTATTTATGCCTGTAAGGGGAAATGCAGTAAAGAAAACATAATAGTTATACCTTGTGATTTCAATGTCTTAAAAGAGAAATTAGACATTGTAATCTATTTTGTTACATTTTGAAACTATATATCATATGTAAACATAATTTAAAAAACAAATTTGGGGGATTTTAACATGATTTTGAAGCATTCTTAAAACGTTTTAAATATGTTTGTGTTCAGTAGTATAAGATATACTATTATGACTGTCTTAGTCACTGTTCTTTTGTTGAAGACATAGCATGACATCATGGCAGCACCCATTTACCAGAACCTCGAGCCCCATTTTGATCCAGAGTCCAAAAGAGAGAAATATGAGCCTAGAATTTTTGAAAACTCGATTATCAATCCCAGAGGCACACTCCCTCCAACAAAGCTCCACCTATTCCAATAAGCCATGCCTCTTAATTCTTCTCATGTAGTGCCACTCTGTGATGACTAACCATTCGAATATGAGCCTTTGGGGGCCATTCTTATTTAATCCACCACACCACGTTAAAAAAAATAATTTAACCATCATTGATTACTCAGAGAATTTTTATTTTTTCCAATTGATAAATTACCTAGACATAAAAATCTTTTAAAAATGTCGTACTGTATGCATACATGTGCCTGCATATGTGTGCAAACGTGTGTGTGTGTGTGTGTGTGTGTGTGTGTGTGTGTGTGTGTGTATGTGTGTGTTGAGAGGTGGTCTTATATAGCCAGAATGGACTCAAACTTGCTATGTACTCTAGGATGGTCTTTAACTTATTTTCCTACCTCCTAAGCTCCCCAGTGCTGGGGTCACAGTTATGTGCTGCTATGCCCTGCTTATGTGCTGCTGGCAATCAACCCGTGGATCTTGTACATGCTAGGTAGCCACTTTGCCAACTGAGTTCACCCAGAGTAGGCATGTCTACGCAGACAAATGGACCATGTTGAAAAGCAGTGGAAGATATTTTTCCTCATATACAAAATATGATCATGTTTTAATGAATAGGCAAAAGAATTGAGACAAAGAAAACTGCCACTCATTTTGCAACTGTTTAATGTATCTAGTTTTCAATTCATTTAAGCAATATGAGCCTCTTTAAAGCCTAATCACCATCCACAGAATATGAAGACAGATTAGTAAATGCATATTGGTAGCAAACAGAATAATTAAGTATCCAATCTCTACACAAAATGATGAATAAAATTAGAATTATTGCTTCTATTAAGTTGACAATTAAAATGAAAACCCCCAATTTGGAGCACATGCTATGAGACAGGCACTCTTGGGCACCACTGATGGGCACACAGACTTTCCTTTTACAAAGAACTTCAGCAAGACATATTGCAAGAGTTATGGCAAATCATTCCCTTTGATCTAGAAACTCCACTTCTTAGAGCAATCTCAGGAAAATAATCATAAATACAGAAATTTTATAGAAAGCAATCATCTTTCATTTTGGTTAAATATGGAACCAATCTCAAGTGAGATGTTGAAATAACTGAAAAGGAATATAATTCAGACATTTGTTACAATGTTGGCAAAACTTCAGTTATTTTTTTAAATGCTTACTTTTTTAGCAAGAAATGAAAACAAAATTCAGTTCTATGTAGAATATACAACAAATTTTTTTTATGAAAATCACACATAGAGTTAATAACTAGATAAAGAAGCATGAAGTGTATTAGTCTTCAAATAAACAATCATTTCAACGATTGTTCATTTCTTCTATAACAAAAATGTACCTGGTTAGTAATTTGAGACAATAGTTTAAGTTTGATGTGATAATTTGACTACTTAACCATATATATGTAAAGTTCTAATGACCACATGAGACCCAGACATTAAAAGTCAATTTCTTTTACTTAGTAACACTCATAAACACTGTATTCAGCATGTGGCAATAGACTTGTCAGGATTTTAGAGATGGAGAAAAGAATACTTAGAAACTCTGCTATCTCTCCTGGCATCCAGAAGATGTCCCAACCGGTAAGAAGGACACATGCTCCACTATGTTCATAGCAGCCTTATTTATAATAGCCAGAAGCTGGAAAGAACCCAGATGCCCCTCAACAGAGGAATGGATACAGAAAATGTGGTACAGTTACACAATGGAATACTACTCAGCTATTAAAAAAATGAATTTATGAAATTCCTAGGCAAATGGGTGGACCTGGAGGGCATCATCCTGAGTGAGGTAACCCAATCACAAAGGAACTCGCACAATATGTACTCACTGAGAAGTGGATATTAGCCCAGAAACTTGGGATACCCAAGATATAAGATACAATTTGCTAAACGCATGAAATTCAAGAAGAACGAAGACCAAAGTGTGGACACTTTGCTCCTTCTTAGAAATGGGAACAAAACGCCCATGGAAGGAGTTACAGAGACAAAATTTGGAGCTGTGACGAAAGGATGGACTATCTAGTGATTGCTATATGCAGAGATCCATCCCATAATCAGCTTCCAAATGCTGACACCATTACATACACTAGCAAGATTTTGCTGAAAGGACCCAGATATAGCTGTCTCTTATGAGACTATGCCGGGGCCTAGCAAACACAGAAGTGGATGATCACAGTCAGCTATTGGATGGGTCACACGGCCCCCAATGGAGGAGCTAGAGAAATTACCCAAGGAGCTAAAGGGAACTGCAACCCTATAGGTGGAACAACAATATGAACTAACCAGTACCCGGAGTTCTTGACTCTAACTGCATATGTATCAAAAGATGGCCTAGTCGGCCATCACTGCAAAGAGAGGCCCATTGGACTTGCAAACTTTATATGCCCCAGTACAGGGGAATGCCAGGGCCAAAAAGGGGGAGTGGGTGGGTAGGGGATTGGGGGGGTGGGTATGGGGGACTTTTGGGATAGCATTGAAAATGTAAACGAGGAAAATACCTAATAAAAAAATTTAAAAAAAAGAAACTCTGCTACTAATCAATGTGGAGGGCTTCTACAGATCGTGTAACAGCAGAAGGAAAGAAAGATGAAGTCTACATAGTCCAAAAAAGAAAGGTGGATACTTGTGGACTTTATGATGTGTATCTAGTAGAATAAACCATTTTTGATATGACAGGAACAAAGGATGAACACAGAAGAGCATGAGATCCTTGTGTATAAGGTGAACACCCCCGCAGCTCTGCATTACTCCAACACACAGCAGGGAAGTATGAGACAATCACTTTTCTGTGAACTATAAACATGACAATGAATGAACCGCTGATAAAGCTCAGGTCCTAGGTTTCCTAACTATGTGCAAGGCTTTCACTTTTACTGGCCAGTCCACCCACCCGGTTGCCACTGCTTCTATTATATTCCATCACTTATACTTGAACCTAGTTTCTTTGGGCTCCCACCATGGACTGAAGGTGAATGGATCTCCATGGCACCAGCATGACATTTGGAATGCTATGGAATCTGGACTTTTGACACTCAGTGACTACCACCAGGATTCTCATACTCTTGAGTTTGAGATAATTGCTGTTCGCCTACACAGACTATGCTGTGTAAGCCATTCTAATAAAACCACTTCTACTGTATATTCATTCTATCACTTCTGCTCCTCTAGAGAATTCTAACTAAATACAATCAAATTATATTTTTAAATGAAATAAATACGACTCTGAGAAATGAGTATAGAAACTTCTCACCAAAGCCAGAAGTAAATTCAGGCAGCTGTGCCTCTCTCCAGTCCTTATCTTTTACATACACATAAGCCTTGTGAATTTCTTATGTCTCCCACATAGGTGAAGATGCTGGAATGCTGAATACTCGGCTGCCTGTGTTGGCCTAAAACTTTCAGCTCAAGTCCATACTTGTTCACCTCACTTGGCAAAAGAAGTCCTTTTGGTTAATCGGATAAAAATGCTAAGTAAAAGAAACAGCATGCCAAATGCTACATTTATAATATTTCTAAGTACTTGTTTTGCATTATTTAGCTTTCTGATAATTAGAAGAGTCTTGCAGAATATCCTGTATCTTTACTTTGACTGGATGCCTCCCCCCCACCCCCTGTGGCTCCAGAAAGGCTATACAAGTGTTTTAATGATGATTCAAGACTGATGGGATATAGTATTTCCCAGCATTTTGCCTGTGGGTAACCCTCCCTCTCTTTTTCCTTAAACATTTTTTTAAAGACTAATTTATTTGTATTTTATATGTATGGGTGTTTTGCCTGTGTGCATGTCTGTTCACCATGTGCATGCAGTGCCGGTGGTGGCCATAAGAAGGTGTCAGATCCCTTGGGACTAAAGTTACAAGTGGCTGAGAGTTACCTTGGATGCTGGAAGGATTATTTGAAGGGAGAAGAGGAACCCCCAGAGTGGGCAGCACATCTCTGCTGTAGCACACACATAAACAAATCCAAGGAAAATACAGTGCCACTGCCTGCCTGCCTTTACTTCTTGTTAGTGAATACAGTTATGTTGTTGCTGCCGGTTTTTACAGATATCAGAAGTTAGCTGCTTCTAGTTTCAGTGAGAACCAGATGATCTTTGGGAAACTTCTATTGCTTCAGGATTAGATTGCAACTGCTCAGACAACTGACTTTATGGATTAAACTTCTCCTGACCTGGTTCTTAGTCTCTCCAGCATTCAGAAAGCGAGTGTTGTATCACTCAGACTCTACTGATTTTTTTGTTTGTTTGTCAATTGATTTCGAGACAAGGTATTACTAACTAAACCAGGCTGCCCTCAAACTTACAAAGATGCCTCACCCCACCCCACCCCATCCCACACCTCTGCCTCTCCAGTACTGTTGGATTTTTGTTCATTTGTTTTTTTGTTTTAATCTTCTAAAGAACATTGTGTAATGCAGTAAATAATTACAAATGGAGTCCATATTTCTACAATGATGAATGGGTTTAAAACCATTATATAATTTTAAATGGTAAATTTTGTGCTATATCTCAGTGGCTCTTTAAAAAAGTGCTATAGTAGAGAAAAACGTGAATATTTCATATTATTTATATTATTGTAAGGCAAAGTGAATTTCAGTGCAAAGGATATTTCTGGTCATATAAAGGCTAGTTTATAATGAGAATACTCTCAACCTATCAATATAGCATGACATTCCTAAACCATTGTATATCTAATAAAAGATCCTCAAAATATCTGGAAAACACTGACAGAGCTTAAAAGTGAAGTAAATAAGTGTATAACTATTGCCAGGGATTTCAGTACACTGTTCAATCACACAGAAAGCAAGTACGTATGGCATAGGTTATAATGCAAGTTTTCCAAACATAATCAAATAAATAAGTCTAATTGGTACTTTTATAAAAATACAATACCAACAATGGCTCAATGCACATCCTTTGGATGTTCTCCTGAAAGTGAAATATTAAACAAAATAGAATGTATTTGGGGATAGAAAAGAAGTCTTACAGATGTGAGGAAATGGGTCAGTAGTCAAGAATGCACACTGTTCTGCTCTTGTTGAGGGCCAGAGTTCTATTTTCAGCACCCATGTAGTGGCCTCATGTACATACATGCAACACACACACACACACACACACACACACACACACACACACACACAGACACACACTTAAAGTTAAGTAAACAAATATATAAAATATTAGCTATAAATGGATTCATAGCACATCAAATACATTTCTACACTTGATCTTAGCCAGAAGGCCAAGAAGCAATCATCAAATACATTTCAAAATCCTTAAAAAAAAAAAAACCAACTAAGTCAGAAATCAATAATAGATTTTTAAGGCATGGCTAAAGATCTAAAAGGTAATTAATGCACTTCTAAAAGTCAAATAAAAAGAGATAACAATTTAACTTTATTGTAGTAAAAATGAACACAAAAATATTTTAAAATTATATTGGACATAAGGAAATGTTTAGAGTAAAATTTACTATCCTGAGTTCTTTTGTTACAAAAAATTATGTTCAAACTGATGGATATTAGCACCAGAATTAATGTTCTGGAGAAAGAAGTAAAAATAAAGTCTAATTCATGATGTCAGAATCAGAGATCAACGAGAAAGAACAGATAAATCACAGAGAAAGATGTCGAAGATCTGTCTCCTCAAACATGTAGCTATAAAATCCAGAAAATGACAAGAGGAGACAAAAAAGCAATATAAGAAATGGATAAGGTGATAAAAACATTGAGACATCATATAATGTCTCTATTGGTTATAAAATATTGTGAGGATCCTTATACCATTGAGCTCAAGAGCTTAAACTATAATATTCTAATCACTTGAGTGACGTAAACAACCAAGAAAAACTCATATGGAATCTTTTATAGCTGTTAAGGAGACAGACTTTTTAGCAAAAAGCAAATAAAAGAACTCTGGGCACACATAATTTCTAAAATTCACTAAAACATGCCTTTTACCGAAGAAATAAAATTCCCTTCAAATTCTGCTGGCAAGTCAGAGTATTAATGGGGACAGAATATTTTATGATTTATCCTATAAGGACATCAAACCCCTAACACCATGTTAAAACAAAGACATTGTGAGCAAATAATATGGAGGGAGATGAATAGTCAGCACTGATAACAAACCCAGTAGGCTTCTTTTTTAACACTGGCAATTTAATTACAAATTTCAAGTAGAAGATGGAGGTAAAAACAGTCTAAGAATGAAATAGATGACATATATTACTTTACTAGAAGATTTTAAATGTTCAGTAGTCATTGACAGACATGAAGGTACACGCCTGTAGTCCCTAGACAAGAACATGGTACTGAGTTTGAGGTAAATCTGAGCAATATATGGACTGCTGGTTTAAATCTTTTCTCTATAATCTACCCATCTGTCTGTCTGTCATCCATCCATTTGTCTGACTATCTGTTCATCCATTCTTCTATCAGTCCATCCATCTGTTATCTCATTCTCTATCTATCTATCTATCTATCTATCTATCTATCTATCTATCTTCTATACTCTTTCTGACTATATATCTAGCATATACCAATCATCTATATTAATCATTACAGTTGTATTGATGCTATAATAAAAATAGATACAATCTAGATTTGGAGTACAAACAAGTATATGTAGACAGTTGACACGCGACACAAACATCAACAAAATAAACAGTTCAATGGAGAAATATTATTTCTGTGAGGCAGGAGACATTGTGTGATATCCCATGAAACAAGGGACAATTACACACATATGCACACACACACACTAACAAAATGGAAAATAATCAACTTATTTCCTAGAATCAGTGTTCAACAGGAGTAAATACCATTATCATCCATATTCTTTGTAGAACATTGTAGAAGACAAATGGAAATCTGTAAGTGTTGCCGAGTACACGTGGGAGCTGAGGGTGTGAGGGGTGCACTCTCTGTCTCAATTGCAGTCATGGTTTGATGTTGAAGCTGGTTAGCATGCACCCTTAAAGCATATTTGATTTATTGCAATTATTAGGATTGTTAATTGTACATCAGCAGAGCCTTTTTATTGCATGATAACTAATTTAGGGGTGGACTTTTAAGTTCTGAACCTATGTACAAAATGAAGATTGTTTTAATAGAAAAACTGCACTCGACAACACAGAAACTTTTAGTGTGTTCTTTATACATATTGTTTCAGTTGTAGTTTCTCTTGATGTTTGTTATATCACTTATATTTAAAGAGAATAGTTTAAGACTTGAAATACTAAAACAGCTATTGGCAGCAGGAGGAGAACTACAAGAAATAATCCAACAGGCAGCCACTGTGAGTTCTTGTAGCTAGCAGGAGGCAGTGGGAACTTCCATTTTTTTTAAACACACAGGAAGGAGGAATTCATGCACTTACTAGTAAAATCATAAATTTCTGCCAAATAGATATAATAATGTTCAAAGCAACGGAGCAGATCAACTAGTATTTTATAAAATTTGTGACGATGTGAAACTTTCTTCTTTGTATCTTAAGAAATATAATGGACTCAAGTTCCTCTAATGGAGATGATCACAGTCATGAGTTGACATGGAAGTATGTATACCTTTTACAAAAGGTGTAAAATGACTGAGCTTGGGGGAAAGAAATATTGGTATAATCATAGTGCAGTATCTCGATTGCTGGTATGTGGAACAATGTGGCAATTCATTTTAGTAGCTCAGAGGTAAAGATTAAAATTGAAGAGCATACTTGCCTAAGAACCCCTGATGTCACTATAGAGTGATAATATTGATTTCCTCAGAGCCCTCTTTTCCATGGTCATTAACAGTTGTATGGTATTGTAGGGAGAACCCTATTACTGGTCTTATTTGAAAATTCTAATCTTAGAACTTTTGCTCTTTAGTGTAGGAAAAATGAAAGAGAAGCAAGAAGCTCCTCAAATTTAACACTGATGCATATATAATTATACATGAGAGAATTGAGTGGCAGATGAAATACATAACAATAGTCAAGGTTATTATTTATTACTATTAATGCATTGTGGATTATATCAGCACAAATCTAGAATTTTCTTATAAGACAGATCCTATTATTATCTTTATCTGTGGAGGGAATGAGGCTGCAAAAGCTTAAGTAACTGGCCCAAGACTGCATAGCAAACAAGCAGTGCAATTGGAATTTAAGGCAGGCATCTCTGAGTAAGGGCACTAAACAATGAACCTGTCAATTAAAATATAAGCATGTGGATACTGAGCATCAGTAAGTATGTGATGGGGCCTTTGAGATGGCTCACAGGGTAAATACGCTTGCTGCCAAGCCTGAAAAACCTGAGTTCAATAGGGACTCATGTAGTAGAAAGGAGAGAACAACCTCCTATAAGTCTGACATACACACATGTGCTAGGCATGTGTGTATTCCTCACATATAGGAATAAATAATTGTTCAAAACGTTACAGATATGTAATGTAGGAGGAGTAAAACACAGAAAAAAAAACAAACAACAGTTGATTATAACAGTGAATTAAGGACCTAAGTATGCACTATTCCGGCTAGCTCATAACCACTGACATACTGGAAGCCTGACTTTCTTCAATCAAGAAAAACTGTATAAGATGAGTGAAATATAACATTGAGATTGTAGAAGATGCACAATTACTACATAGAGATTTTTTTCTTTTTCTTGAATGAAGATGTGTATTAGCGTAGGCTCTGTTTTGTTATTTTTGAGCATCAAAACCTGATGGGTACTTTAAGAAAGAAGTAGACATGATTGAAAACAAAACCAAGAGTTTAAAATGATGATATGGACCATCACCAGAATGTTAACTCTCTAAACCCTGGGGATTTGTGAAAATATTTAGGTGTTACTGGGGATACTATGTTCTAGAATGAGCCATGCTCATGGACTTAAAATCTGAAAGTGATGGACAATGTTCTCATCTCAGAAGACAGAAGGAAGAATTTGTAGATGGAGTGAAAAAAAATGTCTCAGGGGAAGCTGTTCTATGCTTCTCCTTATCATAAATTATAAACAAACTTTAGATTTTGAAGGCTGTGGTTCTACATCGATGCCAATGCTACGTCTCTCTATTACCCTGCCTCCCCTCCATTTGCTACCAATGTCAAGTCTACCAATCTGTGAAGAAATGGTGGCTATCGGCTCACAAGTTTCCTTTCACCTCTCTCCTTTATTCCACAGAGGTACAATTGTAGACATGAACATGGATGCTCACCTTGTAGTCTCTTACACTATGATGTGTGCTTGGCTGTTTGCTTTTATTAGTTTCCGTGGAAAGTGATGGGAAGCTATACATGTTACTCCTGTTCTAAGATAGGAGACTTATAAAGTATTTTTTATTCATTTAGGGAAACTTTGGAAATATTTTCAGTAAATTTCAGCCCTTACCAATAGGTAGTCAAATAAGTAAATCCACCAACAGTTATAATGTATATAAGCATTTTCTGATGAATCCTTTGGTTGAAATTCTGGCTCCTTTTCTATGGTCTCTTGTGACTGTACTAAGGTGCATGCACTGAGTTCCAGAGGAAGAGTTATAGTGGCCGCGAGTCCTATGTTTGTTACCTTGCGTCTCTCTCATTGTTGGGAGCTTCCTTGAGAAGCCAATTGTTCCATAATCTAGGTCAGGGTTTCAACTGCCACGAAGTCTAGATACTCAGCCTCTTTCCTTTTCTACCATCCTGTTATTTTGGAGAACATTTATAGTAGTTGTTCCAAAATGTTCTATTTTCTATGTATCCTCCATAAAATTATGAATAGCTTCATCACTCTTTCATTCTCTAAGTCCAAGTTTTGATGATGACTTCCCCAGTTATATCACCTTTGACGTGCAACAGTTTAGGTTAACAACACTTTCTAGCTCCATTATTATTGTCTTGCCTCCCACCCCGTGGAAAAGATGTGGGAATATTGCTTCATGGAATAACACTAGTCAATACTGTTTTTGAAAGATTCTGGAGCTAAGAATGGCCAAGGTGAGACATTGGTGTCAATGATGCTTCTCATGTCTGAAGAAAGAGGAAATGAAGCTTTAGAGGAGAAATTCAGTTAACATTTCGTCTCATTCAGGTAAAACTCATAGAAATTAGTCACTCATGTCAGCAATCCATGATAACTGCAGAACCCAATACATTTTCTGATCTGTATGTATAGCCATTAAATAAAGTAAACAAGCAAAGGATTAGCAGAGGCAGTCATGGTCCAATTGGGCAAATGGCCAGGTGTACAGTTCTTCAACTCTACACGGAAATATGTATTTACTGGGGTTCATGTATGTACAAAGAGCATGTAGGTAGTATGTTCTAAGAAGTGACTTCATAGAGAGATATGTGCTACCCTGACCTCAGTCCTCTCAGAAACCAATGACACAGACAATTATGGGATGTGACAGTGACTTTAATGGAGACAAAGAAGATAATAAGGATGCTAAGGGTTCAAAACGGCTGTAATCAGTATAATAAGCTTAGGTTATAATTAATATAACTTCTCTTGGCACACACATATCATTATATTTAAGGGGTATTTGCTATAGGCTTGACATTTCACTTCGATCATTCTAGTGACTTTTCCCATAATGGTATAATGCAGGTCCCAAGTGTGTCCTCATGATATTTGTAGACTACTCATTGTTAGAAGCTGAACTATTAGCCAAAGGTTACATGTACTAAGAAACCAACATTGAAGACTGAAACTTAAGTCAAGAAGGCATATTTTCCTGATACTCCTACTTGGACAGGGATGGGGAGAGGGACAGAGCAGAGAAGTTTATTTAAACTCCCAGTTATTGGATGAGGTAATTCTCCTTGCAGATCCTGCTACAAGCTGTCAGTATCTAGAATGTTGAGATTTTCTTTGCTCTGTCAGATTTTGGGGCATCTTAATCTTTGTCTGTTTATTAAACAATAAAGCAATTTCATTTTTTTGATAACATGGGGATGTTTGTATAACTTTTACTAAATTGTCTTGCTCTTGAAACAGAAACAGAAAAGACACTTACACTGTAGAGAGAAAAGTATGCACTGAAGACATGACCCAGATTCCTTTGCACCTCACATGGTCAAGGAAAGCCATGACCAAGGAAAGCTTTCACCACTGTGTCTATATATCTATATTATGGAATCCCCCCTCAAGCTAGTTCTTGCTTAATGCATGGAGTCAAATATTTTCATTTTTGCATATTGTTTATAAGCTGTGAACAGATATAATTACTCAAGCATCAGAGGAAAATGCAGGTGTAGAAGCAGGATACCAACAGGACATAGTGGAATTCAACATGCCCTTGATTTGAAAAGTAGGAAACTTAAGCTGGAGCCGTGCTTTGCCTGTTCTCCAATGCAACCTTCCTGCATTTGCAAGTTATTTTACTGTAGTGGCTGGAGTCTTTTGCCTGACTGCTGGGAGAATGCACTGACACAGTGTGTTTAACAGCAATCTCTAAGTGACATACAGGCAACAGGAAAGAACTCTCAGAGAGAAAATGCTTATCTAAACTATTTTAATGTGTAACTCTAATGACAACACACCATGAGTGTGTCTTCTTGCTTTTCTTGCTATTAGAAGTTGGTCTCTATGTCCCCACTCATTAGACCTGGAAGTTTATGGGCATCCACTGTCCATTTTCATGTGTCCAGTTCACAGTGTCTCATTTGAAGATTCAGTCAATCAATCAAACAAAGAGATGAACAAACAAACAAAAAAACAAAGAAAGTGCAAGTCTATGGCTGATAAATTGAAATAAAACTCTTGGACTGAATTTTTATTTATCAATAAATAAAAGCAAAATTATTATTCTCCAACCCACTTTGATACAAACTTTGGAAAAGCAAAACAAAGTAGCATCAATCACCAAGCAACTGGAATTGCTAATCTAACTAAAGGCACCTGATGGTTTCAAAACATTTACTGCACATGGTACCCTGTTAGAAACATGTGCTCTCAGGCCCCTCTTTGGATTTATCTGAACGTGAAACTCCAAAGGATGTGGTGATTCTGATTGACATTTAATCTGAAAACCATGGCAGTAGCACAATGCATACTAGGAAAAAGCTGGACTGATGTCATAGTCACTAAAATGCTTGATAACTTTTAACATACCAGATCTACATAAATAAGATATGTACTTAGCTAAATTTATCCTTCAACATGAGATGTGATTTTCCCCTCCTCTTTACTAATGGATAATGTGGAAATTGTGAGTGATAGGTGAAAAGTAAGTGACAACATCATTTATTGAACATCTGATATGTGTCCAATACGATCTTGAGCCTTTTTACTGACATATTGCTAACATTTACCATCAACCATATATAACAACTAGCCTTATTCTGTTTTAATTTTTTCCTGTGTGTATGTGTGGCATATATGTGAATCTATGTGATGCATTTGTGTGTGTGAGTGAGTGAGTGTGTGTGTGTGTGAGAGAGAGAGAGAGAGCATTCCCACAGGTTCGTGTACATGTATGCATATGAATGGAAGCCTAAGAATAGTATCTAATATCTTCATTTGTCATGAGCCAACTTATTTATTTTGAAACAGGGTTTGTCACTGAAAGTGAAGCTCATTATTTTAGCTAGATTGGCTATCCAGTGACCACTGGGTATTTACCCATCTCCATTCTCCATGGGGTTAGAGGTGCACATAGCCACTCTCAGGTTTCACTTGGCAATGGGGATCAGAACTTCGGTCTACTTGTTGGTTTAGCAAGTACTGTTCCCATTAAGCTATCTTTAAAATTTTTTCCATTTATTTATTTATTTATTTATTTATTTATTTATTCATTCATTCATTCATTCATTCACTTTACATCCCAATTGCTGATCTCCCTCCTCCCAGTGTCCCCCCTCACAAAGTTCTTTCCTACTCCCCTCTCTTTTTCATCTCTGAGAAGGGGAACGTCCCCCATGAGTATCAACACACACTGACACCTCAAGTCACTACAAGATTATGTACATCCTCTCCCACTGAGGCCAGACAAGGCAGCCCAGTTAGGGGGACTGGATCCATAGGCAGGCAACAGAGTCAGAGTAAGCCCTCACTCCATTTGTTGGAGAACCCACATGAAGACCAAGATGCACACCTGCTACATACATGTATGGGGGCTAGGTTCAATCCTTGTATGTGCTTTGGTTGGTGGTTTATTCTCTGGGAGCTTTCAAGGGTTCAGGTTTGTTGACTCTGTTGTACCTATGGAGTCTCTATTCCCATCAGCTTCCTCAGTATTTGTTCCAATGCTTTCACAAGACTTCCCAAGCTCAGGCTAATGTTTGCATGTGGGTCTCTGCATCTGTTTTAGTCAGCTGCTGGGTGGAGCCTCTCAGAGGACAGTCATACTAGGCTCTTGTCTACAAGCATAACAGAGCATCATTAATAGTGTCAGGGATTCTTACTTGATCTTGGGATGTATCTCAAGTTGGGCCAGTCACTGATTGGCCATTCTTTTAGTCTCTGCTCAATCTTTATCATTACACATCTTGTGGGCAGAACAAATTTTAGGTTGAAGGTTTTGCAGATAGGTTGGTGTCCTTATCCCTCCATTGGGAGACATGCCCATCTACAGAAGGTGGCCACATCAGGCTCCATATCCCTCACACCTAGAACTGAAGAATACCCCTCAACTGAAGAATGAAGAATGAAAATTTGGTTCATTTAGAAAATGGAATACTACTCAGTTATTAAAAACAAAGACATCATGAATTTTGTGGGCAAACTGATGGAACTAAAACTTACCATTCTTAGGCAGGTAACCTCAGAAGTACATGCATGGTATCACTTATGAGTAGATATTAGTCATAAAGTACAGGATACCCAAGCTATAATCCACAGACCCAAAGAAGCTAAATAATATGGAAGGCCTAAGGGAGGTTTCTTGAATCTGACTCAGAAGAGGAAATAAAACTGTCATCATCAGAGGTGCATGGAGGGAGGGAATTGAGTGGGAGATGGGATGGGGAGGGGAGTGGGTGGAGGATGAAACGGAAGTTTTTGGATTTGTCAGGCGATTCAGACTCATGGGGTGTTTTTCTGAGGCAAGACCTACAGGAAGCCACATGATATTTGGAGAAAGTACAAATAGGACTCAATGGACAGTGATGGCATGCTTATACAGCTAGCTTTGCAATGCTTTGTTGGTCTGTCTTTGTCTTTGCTGATCTTTACGTGTTTGGGAGAGGCACAGAAGCGAACTTTTCCTGGCATCCTGGTTGGTCTTGGTTGTTCCACCTAACTTTTGCTAATTTGGCAGAAGCCTGGTGGTTTCTGCTAGATCCTGCCACTGCTACCGATTTGTGTTTGGTTTCATGACACCATTGAACTGGACTGTTTGTATTCTGAAATTGAAATTGTCCCATATTTCTAAACAAGACCATATTTCCTTGTCCTATTTACCATCTTTTCTCTCCTACCTTTGAATGATGGTCTAGAAGGGGAGGAAAGCATTTACAAAGCATTTATTAAAAGTATTTTTTAAAAATCTAAGCTTACAGGGGGTAAGGGGAATCAGGTATAGGGAGATTCATGGAGAGAGGGCCAGGAGACTGAACTGAAATGGCATGGGTTTGGCATCTCTAGAATATGCCAGAGACCTGGGATGCAGAAGATGCCAGGGAGTCTATGGAGGTGACTCCAGCCGAGACAACTACCATTGGGTCTCTGGAGCCACTAAGCCACCTTTCTGGGTCCTAATTTTAAATGTGAGAAATCTGAGTGACTGCCAAGTGACAAGAGATAGGGTGCTGTGTTTCTGTGGTTGAACTCAATTGCTTAAAACTGCCATTCAGGAAGTAGAAGACAATTAAATAAAGACAATCATAAATAACATATGTCCATATAGAATGGTAAAGGGAGAAGGAACCTCAATATGACTTCTGGGTAGAAAATCAGAAATCACGAAGAATTATGTATCTCTTGAAGGTGGTACCTGTTCTTTTAATCTGAAAGCCTAAAATTCACATAAAACCTCCTGCATTTAAAAATATTAGCATTAAAAGTGCATAGTATAATATTTTGTTTTTTATTTTTAAATAATTATTATACTATTATATATATTCAAACCAACTTTTTATGTATATTGAGTACCCAAGTAAAATACTCTGCTGGATGGCTTGAAACAAGTATCGACATCTGAGACAGTGTAATGATGTCAAAATCAGTCTCTTTGCATTCAGACCCTGTTTCTTTCTAATCTAACATCCATGCTGTCTGCTGTCTTGATGGAAATACTACAGAAAATTCCCTCCTGTTTTGTTTTAAAGCATTTGTCTAGGCCACTGTCTGGTACTCCCTCCCTTAGGGATGATATATAGACTTCTATGTCTCACAAAGATCACTGGGTTCAGTAATTAGGGGAGGGGTGGGCTGCTGTCCAGGGCAAGGTGTCTACCTGGATCACGTCTTCAGTCTCTGGACCAACAGCCCCGGGTGAAGGTCTCTACACTAGCAAGACACTACCTATTTTGCTGTCAACCAGCGGGCACAGCAATCAATACCCCTGTAATTACTATGCCTACTCTTTGGCATAGCTAAAAAGGCAATCCAATCATGAGCCAGTTCTGTGGAGAGAGCTTTTCTAAATTCTTTTTATCCCCCTTTACATATTTATTAGAACATTCTGGGCTGATCCACGCAGACGCAAACTGCCTGTGAGTAAGTAGCAGAAGGTGCCCTACGGTTGCCTGCTCTCTCAGGAGCAGCAAAGCATCTATGGAGATTGGACAGAGCCTGATGAAATTCGTGTTGGCTGCTGACTCTTCCAATTTTGCTGCGCACCTCTGTGTCACCAGTGCAGGCTTGTCCAAGATTGAGATATTTGCAAACTGTCATCTTTCATAAATATCTGCTGTGAGTGACACTTTCTCCCTCCAACGTTTTCACTTTGGAATGTACCTGGCTGGCTCCAAGCCTGAGGAAGTACATTGCCTGTGAAGGGTGCATAACCAAGGCTGCTTCTGCCTCCTGCTGTCCACCTTAGGCTCTTTTACTGTCTTCCCCATCACCCACCTTTCCTTCTGCCCACGTTCTCCTCCACCCTATTCATGGGAAACAACCTGAGTTGGTTATAGCTCCAAAAGGCTATAGACAGAAAATTTGCCAGAGGTATTGTCTCTACTCCAAAATATACTTTGATTCAACTTACCAAGATTACAGTGGAATAGCAAAACAACCTGAAGTTTGTCAAAGCTTTCCGAGTAAATTGAGCCTTTACTTAAAACATAATTCTTTTAAGCCCCTAGGATGGATTGCACAGTGTTAATATGCTTATAGAAATGGGTATGGTGTTTTTAAATAGATGACCTTTGGGCTCTTGCCTCCATCTAGAAGGGAAACAGCATGCTTTCATGACAAAGTTACTAACTGTATTCATTATCATATCCTAGCTTGATTTCCTTTTTTTAGGATTGATATAAAAGCCCCTTGAAGCAGCCAATACTACTACCACACAAATAAAAGCAGTGTGCTTGCACACAAATGTTGGGATTAATATAAGCACTAAGATATCAAAATCAAATCTCCTACTGCAGAAGGATCACAAAATTAGATGGAATTACTCCTTATTAGAAATGAATATGCGAAGATTACAAGATAATCAAGCCTTTGCAATTATTAATGTATCTGATCGTATTTCCCATGCATAATTTATCTGGAAGAGGTTTAATAAATTAATGTATGATTATTATTTATATATTTCAATTGGAGAAACTTTAAACAATAGGATTAAGAGGTATTCTAATTCTCAGCATGATCTCATATTTGTAAGACACACAAACAACATAATTTAGCATATATAATCTTTAGCCACCTTATTTTGCTGCAAAAAATTTCAATGTTTCAACTTATGAGAAATTGAGAATTGTTTTAAATCTAGCTCTATCTGAGTACATCATCTCTGTAGATGAATGGAGAATGGCAAGACTATATAATGAAGACAAATATATTTTGGTAGGTGTACCAAAGAATTATATGCTTCAGTTTTTGACTTGCATTGAAAAAAAGACAAAGAAAAAGCAGATCACTGTAATATTGTGCAATGTACTATCATATGCTGCTATTCCATACTACACAATACTGTATAATATACAACACGGCTGGTTTAAGCTCCTTTGAGATTTTCAGCATGCTGCTTATTTTTTTTTTTTTTTTGGTAACTGTAGAGTTTATTTGCAGTTTATATTAGCCTATATAAGCCTTATGGTATGGAATTTAAACCATATATTTTGATATTAAGTGATATATTTTTACTTTCTGTCATATGCCTTATAAATACTTTTAAAAATACATATCAGGGAATGATAGATTTAGAGTAAGCAATTAAAAGTAATTTGAGAAATCTTTCCTTGGAAAGTATAGTATAATTTAATTATGTTTTATAGATAATTATGAATATCACTGGTAAAGAAATGTTCATAAATTTAATTAATTTTCACATATCTCAATGATTTTGAAGTTTCAAAAAATTATATTCAATTAAAATTTCCATAATAAAATTTAATTTTCTTTCATCTAATTTTGCTCATAATAGATATGGTACTAATGAAAACCCCAATAATTCAATTATATTCACAGGAAGATTTTGGAATATCTTGAATTCTGAGTACAAATCACTGAACAATGATAAGCAGACTCACAAATTTTATCTCACTTGTTCTGCACAATCATTCATTATGAAGGTCTGTCATTTCTATTTTGTAGGCCATTGACCTTTAAGAACGTGGGACAATTGCAAGAAACTTACCTCCAAAGGAAGAAGGGTAAATTCATTTTCTTAGACAGAGAGGTGGCACCAACCAGGTCCTTATGTCCACACGTATGTTTTTAGACAATCTGGTGAAGCTTATTTCTTACTTCCAGATAATTGTCTTCATTATCACACTGACTCAGCAGGGCACAAGTTCTCAGCACTCTTTTTTTTTTTTTTTTTTTTTTTACTGATAGTTGTTACTGTGAATCAAAGTTTAGGCTTTCTATATTCTTGAGAATTCTGTGTTTGTTCTTTTTATTAAGTCTAGGCTATTAGGTCTTTGTGAAGCCATAAGGATATAGAATAGAAAATCAGTCTGTTTACAGAGTACTAATGCTGAATTATGGGCAGATTTTCTTGGTTCTTAAATATATAGGATTAAAAGTTGTATGATGACCTTCCAGCCATCTTAGGAAAGAATTTCCTGTGTTACCTAATTAGTAATCAAGTGCTCTTGAGAACTTATTTTGCTTCTAAATCTTTCAGGTTATTCATCTTTAAAATATACGGTCAACCATACGGTCCTTACCCTCCTTTAATTACACGCTCACTCAAGCAACCATTTCTCAAGCAGCTAACGGAATTTCCTAAACTACTGATTTGGATTTCCAGTAGAAATATTTAATCTCCATTTATTTTCCTGGGTTGGAAGTAATAATGAATCTTAAACCAAAATAGCAGAATAAGCTTCTACAATAAACTAATAAGAATCCCATTAGATATGATCTTTTGGATTATTTTTATTTTATGACTTTAAATTTAATTCTGACAAAATTTAATGATTATCTTCATATTATGGAAAGGGTATATGTCAAATCAATGAATAATTCACACCAATGAGTTTACCACTCAGTACTGCTGAATATATTCTTTAGCAACCTTTTATCTAATGCATTCTTATTTGCTGTCCTCATTAGTGGGGTTTCATTGGCCCATTTATGATCACAATTTTCAATTTTCTCCTTAAGAATTATTTAATCAACTTCCTAAGACTTGGATTTTTTTTTCTTTTTTGATAACTTGAGAAGTCAACTAAGACTGGGCATGGTGCTACATATCCTATATTCCAACACATCAAAGGCAAAGGCAAGTTAAATATTAATTTCAGGGTAGCCTAGGCTATACAGTGGGACCAGATCTAAGTGTTTTTAAATAAAATTCTAGAGAGTGAGTGGAAAAGCAAAATATCTTTCTTTCGTAATCAATGTGGATTTTTTCCCCTCAGGGTACCATTTATTTTTATTTAACCATACCATAGAATATCAAAGGAGAAAAGGCCCTACAGACAAATAATATTCAAGTATAGCACAGCCGTAGCTCTTGTTTCAAGTGAAATGCTGTTTGTCACACACATTTAGGTTTCCCTTAACATATGTGACAAAGTCACCAATAGTATTGGAAAGTAAATTTTCCAAGTGGAGACACTGGTATAGGAGCAAATGTAGCCTTGCTTATCATGTACAAAATAATATAGCTGTAGGGCATGTTAGATATTTTTCTCACTGCTATGACCAAGTAACAGACAAGAAGCAACTTAAGAGAATAATGGGTTATTTGGGTGGGTCAGGAAGCTGCAAGATGGTAGGAAGCAGGACTGTATTAAAAAAAAAACAAAAAAAACAAAAAACAAATTCTGTCTTTCAGTGACCTACTGCCCTTATTTAGGTACCAAATATTACCTGCATACTTTCTTTTGCCAATGAAGTTATCCTATTATTTATAGTCAGCCTTACTCTAATATTCAGGATATATGTGGAATACAGTAGTGTATGTCATTGTTATTTATATTTATTTGTGCCAGAAAATTATATGAATGAGTTCTAGGCCAGGTTTTATTCCTTTCTAAAACTTTACAAGTGAAGCTTGAGGAGTCCACATAATACTCTTGACAGCTATTTAAGTTCTGTTTGCATAATTTTAAGGTTTCTCTAGTCCTCAAATTCCAAACTCTTCTTCCTTCTGCCCACTGACCTGTTTCAAAGATCTATGAGTTCTAAGGGCCATATGGTCATGTTGTTAACAGTAATGATGCCACTCCTGATATTAATTGTATCACTTACTTTTATTTTCATTGTCGTGAACAAATACTAGAGAAAAGAAACTTAAGGGAGCAAATGTTTGTTTTGCTTCACATTTTGAGTGTACAGTCCATACTGATAGGGAAGACAGGGTTGGAAACAACTTGATTATGGTAATAGAAGTTCAAGGCATCACATTTGGGTGGATTAAGAAGCATATCATCTGTCTGTCTGTCTGTCTGTCTGTCTGTCAATCCATCTATCTATCTACCTATGTATGTATCTATCATCTATCTATCCTTCTCTATCTAGAGAGAGAAAGAGAGAGATAGAGAAAGATAGAAAGAGAGAAAGGAAGAGGAGGAAGTGGAGAAGGAGGAGGAAGTGGAGGAGGAGGAGAAGGAGGAGGAGGAATAAGAGGAGGAGGAGGAGGAGGAGGAGGAGGGATATACTGTAAGCTTCAAGGCCTCTTCTATAGAGATACTTCTATTTCCCACTTCCAAGTTACCCACTTCCTCCAGTCAGACACCATGACCTAGAGGTTCTGAAGACTTCAGCAAAGTGCTATAAGCTGAGGCCCAACGGTTCACACATATATGTGGAGACAGCTTACATTCACACCACAGCAGTGAGTTAGAAATAGGTTAACTCAAAAAGGCATTTATTAATGACAATTTCAGTAAAGAAATGATTGAATTAGTGGAAGATTATATTATAACTCCAGAATAACGGTACATTTCTTTCTTTCTTTTTTTTTAAGTGAAGATCAGGTAAACTGTTTGTTTATTCATTTATTTTTAATTAGGTATTTTCTTCATTTACATTTCCAATGCTATCCCAAAAGTCCCGCATACCCTCCCCCCCCACTTCCCTACCCCCCCCCCCACTCCCACTTTCTGGCCCTGGCGTTCCCCTGTACTGAGGCATATAAAGTTTGCAAGACCAATGGGCCTCTCTTTCCACTGATGTCTGGCCGACTAGGCCATCTTCTGCTACATATGCAGCAAGAGACATGAGCTCCGGGGGGTACTGGTTAGTTCATATTGTTTTTCTACCTATAGGATTGCAGATCCCTTTAGCTCCTTGGGTACTTTCTCTAGCTCCTCCATTGGGGGGGGGGGCCCTGTGTTCCATCCAATAGCTGACTGTGAGCATCCACTTCTGTGTTTGCTAGGCCCCGGCATTTCTTAGATACTGTTATTTTACACTTTTAAGGTTGGTGTCAATTTCACTTTTTACCAATGGCCAGGTTTGCAAAGTTCCTATTCCATGAAAGGTTTTCACTATGTGTCATCATAGGTGAGTATAAGGACCACCTGGCACAGTTTTCTACCTCAAGAAAGTTATGAAATGACATATTCCCTCTTTATTGCCATGACTAGTCTTGAAAAACCTCAAATTCTATTATGAACTAACTATACTCTTTTCTGTATATGAAGGAGGTAGGGGTCGGGTGGTGGGGGGTATGAGCTATTATCGGTAAAACAGTTGATACTGAGTTTCTACAGAGAACACTCCATGCATTGCTGGCATTTAGAAATTCCATTTGCATAAGGGGCTGCCTGGTATCTATTTGTTAAGATGGATCCTGACTATGTGCCAAATAATGTTTACAGACCATGAAATTCATTGGTATTATTACCTCTGCCATGATTTTAGGAAAAATATTGCCATCAAATAACATCTCTTGTTTATATGATTTTCTAAGTCATCAATGACATTTTTTTGAGAATTGACCTGAATGAAAGTAGGAGACAGGCCCAGAGAACCCTAAGGCTTATTGATGGTTCGAGACATGTGTGCCTGTTCAGAATTTGGTTATTCAATTTATTCTTCTTATATAAAACCATAGATGCACTCTTATTGCTAACCCTTCACTAATCGTGCCATGGATATATTGATGTTGGTCTTGCTGTAAACAAGCTGCTCTATAAAGGCAATTTCATGTCACTGTTACAAAATACATATACCTGCTAGGTAAGGTGGTGCACACCTTTAATTCTAGCATCAAAGAGACAGAGGCAGAAGGATCTTTGTGCGTTCTAGGGACATCAAGGGCTACATTGTTTAGCCCTGTCCCAAATAATTAATTTATTATAAGTATATACAGATCCCTCCCTTAAAATTAGTGGACTTCTCCTCTCTGTGTGTGCAGAGATTTTAGTCAGTCCTCAAAGCACATAAATAGATGTGCACAAAGGCACTTACACTGTTTCTCTTCATAGTTAATCAAGTTTAAAGGGTTGACCTGAAGCTAAATTCATAGTGATTGGAAGGAAGGATTCTTTGCTATCAGAACACAAAAAGGACTGAGAAACAGAATGAGTTTCCAACAAATTTAATTTCAAGTAACCATTCACCTCTTACCATGGTTAGTCTTGAACTTTTGTTTGATGTTTCATTTGTATTTTTTTCCTGGGCTATTTTCTGACTTGTGATGAAAATAAACATAAAAACAGGGACTACAGATATAATGTAATATTTTTCTAATGTTTTCAATTAAGCAGCAGCTGCTGTTACTGAGCTGTCATCTCCGTTGCTATGGGGGTTTTGTGTGCATGCCAACGCAGGATGGCTGCTTCACTCTATTCTTCCTATTGATGTGGCTGTTGCATAGTCTCTTAGCTAAGATTATTAATCTAACAGCCTTGGTGAGCAAATGTCATCTTTCCTACTAAACTTACATGCATCTGATAGCTCAAGGTCTTCTCCAAAACCATCAAGAGTCTTGGAGACAGATTTGACTGTGAGACAAAAGATGAGAGAGGTAAATGCTGCATTGGTGTTGTGAGGCTCACTATGCAGACATGCTTTCCCCAGTGTAATGGAATAGACATCTCTCAACACAGTCCCTCGGGGTTGGGCTCTCACCTATTCATGGTTCTCCTGCTTAGATGAAACTCCCCTGAGTGAACAGACAGAATGCAAGAGAAGAGCCTCAGAGATAGAGCTTGGGGCATCCAGACTGGTAGACCAGAAGGGCTGGGAACTAGCCTTTCAGTGAGACCCTAGCAAACAATGATTATATAGGCTCAGGAGTTTTGATTGGTAGGTACAGTACTCCCTCTCCCCTTCTTCTGGAATACATGTAACATGTCTGGTTTGTATGATTCCAAAACAGAAAATTGTTACTTTCATGAAGTATAATTACCTCTCTGGTCCAGCTTTTTTTTAAGTGTATATTAACTGTATAATGTTATGGGACTCATTATGCCATTTCTTATCATGATATAATGTACTTTGACCACAGTCACCCTCTCTTTTGTCATGTTCCCTTTATTTTACACACACGAGTAGCTTCCTTTTCACTTTCATTCGTTCTCCTCAAAGACTCCATCTCTGAGCATAAGTTGCTTGTCATCATGAAACTAGGTTTCTTTTCTTTCCTTTCTCTTTTTTTCATTAATTAATTATTCACTTTACACCCTAATTGCAACACCCAACACTCTGCTTGTCCAAGTCCCACAGTTACAAATCACTTCCCCCATTCTCTTCTCCTCAGAGAAGGTGAAGCTCCCCGTGGGCTCCACCCTGCCCTGGCACATCTAGTCTTAGCAGGACTAAGCATACCCTCTCCCACTGAGGCCCAACCAGGCAGTTCAGTTAGATATATATATCAGATAGGATTTTCAGTTGAAAATCACCTGAGGCCACAATATAATTAATCCTCAAAACCTGCATTTTACAACAACAACAACAACAACAACAACAACAACAACAACAACAAGAAGTCTCTTTCTGAACTGGCTGCTAATAGAGTAGTAATGCTAGAAGCTTTTTACTAATTGCGTGGGAGACTATCAATATGAAGTAAACCATTACTGATGATGAATATAAATTAACATATACATTTGGGGCTCTTTGTTACTTAGCAGTGACCTATATTTTCTTCCTGACTAATTCTGATTTTCCATCACTGTATTTTGCCTTTTCTTCACATTTTGTACATATCTCATCAATTAGTTCTAGATTTGTGAGTCTTCTGTGTATTTAATTTTATGAATTAAATTCATGCATCATTCTATGGATTGAAGAATAAATTAAATTCTCTACTGTGATAGTTAAAGCTACATAATGGGTTTAGAGATGATAGAAGCAGACACTGCAGCCTGTGGCAAAGTTCAACTTAATGGGAGTACCAAGTTCACCTTTTATGACTTTGTAGTAATGGTCTAGTTTCAAGTCTTATATTTTTCTCTGCGAAATGAGAATGGTAGTATCCTATTCAGGATACTCTAAAGAAATGGAATGGACAGAAGGCATATATGTATATAATGAACACAATTAATATGAATACATATGAATATATAGAGAGAATGAATATATGTAATAGATTCATAAAAACATATTATGTATACACACAAACATACACACACATATGTATGTGTATGTATATATATATATATATGTATATATATTTACAGTTGTTTATAGGCTGTGATCTGGGTAGACCAAAGGTGGCTGTCTCCCAATGGAAGTCTAAAAATTGTTAGTTGTTCAGAGTTCAGTCCATGAGACTGGATGTCTCAGCCACCCCAATCTTGTGCTGGAGTCCCAGGGAATTTCTAGAGAACTGTTGTTTTTTAGTGTCCCTTGAGATCCTGCAGAAATAGGTTTTATATCAGCAAAGGAACAAATTCTTCAGTAATAGGGTAAATGCATTTGCCTGCAAGAATGAGGGTAAGGAGCAAAAAAGGAAAATTTCCTTCTTCCATGTCCATTTTGTGGCCTGCCCCAGAAGGTATGGTCCACTGTTAGGGCGAAGCTCACCACATTAAACAACTGGACTAATAATATCCCTCACGGCTATGCCCAGAAGCGTGGATTTTTGTTGATTCCAGATGTTGTCAATTTAGCAACCAAGATTAGCCACCACAGATGGTACATTATTGCAACTTTTTAGAATTAGAAAGCCTAAAGAAAGAATGTGTTGAAAATGTTGAGAATGTGGAATCACAAATCAATGCAATGCCCTATCCTCTGATATCTGTTGTCCCTCATTACAAGCACATGGTGGAAAAGGAGTTTGAGTTCACTTTATAATTTGATATGGTTGATAGAATATGAACCAAATCGAGGCACACTATTACAGGGAAGAAGATTTAAAACACAGAGAATGATTTTTAAATAATGACGTCTATGGAACCCACAGTGGCCCAGATGGCAGTCCTCCATCAACCAAGTTTCTTCTCAAAGTTTGCAGTGCTTGTTTCTAGTACCAGGTTGTGTGCTGTGACTGTATTTGGACTCTCCTGGAAAAAATTAGGTGAATGAGCAGTGATGTCTATCATGGATGGCTGAAGAGAAGGACAGAATTCAGAGCTATTTGGATTTAACAAACAAGAGTCCAAATTCTTCATTTAAAAATCATAGTAATGGGGATCCAAGGAAAACTAGAAACTCCTTTAAATCCAGATAGGAAGATTGGGGTTTCAGTTGGAGTGCAAGTTACAAAGGTTTGTGCTTTCTGTTTTTACAATTATTTAGAAGTAGTTTAGAAGATGATTTTTTTAATGAGTTCACATAGTTAAAACAAAAAAAACTTAAAAACTAGACTTCCAAAATGCAAGACTGTGGATCCTCTGATAAATTATCTATTGCTAAAGGCACTTGCTATCAAGCTCCTTGTAGCTAGTTTAGAACCCACCTCAGCTATTGTCTGCAACTCAGTTTATCATATGCCCAAATACTGATAATAATGACAGTCCTAAATTGAACACTACATCAGTTATGATTAGATGTGATTCATCAAGCCTGCTAAATTTATATTCCATGAACCAGTGTTGGTTGAATGCCCCATCAAGGAGCGAGGTAGCCTGCTTATCACCTGAGAAAGATCCAGTCACTCACTGCACAGTCTGGAACTCAGCCAGAGAAGGAGGATGCTTAGAATTGGCCAGTCTGCTCTTTCTACTCTGGCTGCCTACAGCAGAGGCTCCAGTTCAAACCCTTCTATAAACAAGCCTTAACTTGGTGGAGAGAAAGAATTAGAATAGGAAACAAGTTCAACTATGTTCTTAATGAAATATTTGGTCCAATTCATTATTAAATTGATTTAGTATATATTTCTAAAAGATTATAAATAATTAGAATATAAATGCAAGATGATTAGAACGCCTGTGGAAATGAACACTGATCTCTTCTTATTCACAAATATCTGAAATTGTTTGTTTTTCCTTGATCATATCATTATGTTTGTAAGTGGTCTGGTTCAAAAAGAACTCCATAATCAATACTCAGTCGTATTAATTATGTTTTCCTAACTGTGACAAGTACAGGGGCACAAAGTAGTTAGCAGATCATATATCACATAAATATGTGACAATGTGGATGAACCTTGTAGAAGGCAAGAAATAATGAAAGAAAATACTGCATGATATCACTTATGGGAAACATAACAAAGAGTCAAACACACAGAAACAGACCAGAGTGGTATTTAGCAGGGACTGAGGGAGGGAGAAATGGGGAGTTGTGCAGCCATTTTGTTCTCTTGATTTCACTACCTCCACTGTTGCCCATACAATCTACTTTCTGTTGAATCTGTTTTTATTTTTCTGTACAGTTTCAAATATTCTGAAATTTGCTGATTTCATGTTGTCCTCTCATGTTGAACCAGTAGATGATCATATTAAATTCAATCATTTGGCAAACACATTTCATATGAGTGCATTGTGTGCATTTCTTTTAGGAAAAATACTGTCTAACTGGTGTATGTGTGTGTGTGTGTGTGTGTGTGTGTGTGTGTGTGTGTGTATGTGTGGATTGAATGAATTTACCCAGTTTGTCTAAATTCTAGAATATCTTTGATTTGGTGATATAATTCTGCTTCTAGACAATAAGGGTCTCTGAAGTGTTATAACTGATTAACAAGTAGCCTTCTACCAAAACTCAAATGCTTATGTTAAGTGGATGCTCATTTATAAAATGAATCATAAAGAATCCTAGTAATAGGAAAAATAATTACTTAATGTATTAGCCATGCTAAATCAGCCACTTAATCTTTCCCATTGAGTAAGTATAGTATGTAAAACATAGCAAAGCAATAATGTCAAGGATTGTATTAAATACCCATGTTGTCCTTAGTTCTTTATATGCATTTCTCTTCATTTATTTGAACTATAATGAAGTTTTCTATCTACATTATTTCAATAATTTTAAAAAATGTCAGTCATTAAACAACAACTGGCAAACAGGTAATATTCTTAAGATTTTTTAATGAAAGTTACATAATAGGGGCTGGAGAGAAAGAGCATTGATCAAGAGCATATACTGATCTGATCTCATAAAAGACCTTCTTTTGGGTCCTAGCATTCACATCAGGTCACCCACAGCTGCTGTAACTTCAGCTCTAGGAGTCCTGACTCCCTCTTCTGAACTCTATGTGCATCTGTACTCATGTGCACTTACTCCGATATAAACACAGACAGACAGATAGTCAGATAGACAGACAGACAGACAGACAGACAGACAGACAGACACACACACACACACACACACACACACACACACACACACACACTTCTTAGAAAGTTAAATCATTTATGACCAGTCATAGCCAGGGTTTCAGTCCTTAAGGACTGACTAACTCCAAGCTTCCCCTCCTACAGTGAGATATCACGCAGGTGCAATGCTGCACACTGGGAATGAGCTGGAATGCTTAATGTGATTGATTTTCATCATGTAATTAAATGACACAAAGTGGAGAGAAGTGATCAGTCTATCTATACAGCATTTATGTGTTAAATATTGTAGCACCGTAGTACTACACACACACACACACACACACACAGAGAGAGAGAGAGAGAGAGAGAGAGAGAGAGAGAGAGAGAGAGAGAGAGAGGAAGGTAGAGAGAGAGAGAGAGAGAGAGAGAGAGGAAGGTAGAGAGAGAGTGAGAGAGAGAGAGATCAGTTATTTTAAGGTACTTAGGAAACGTCATCATTAGTTACAGTCTTTGTCTTGCTGTCAAAAAAGAATCTTTTTACAGGTAAAGAATGGACAAAGAAAGAAGAAATGGTGATGAAATAGAGATCATCAATTAAACAGCAATTGAAATGATTGTTATAGTCTAGAGTATAAACATTATCAGTGTTACTCTAGGAAATTAATGGCATTTATGCGAGTTAATTAATATTTAATTGATATTCTTACAGAAATATGCAAAGCAGTAAATCACAAAGTAATCATATTGTTTTCTTGGACACACAAAATTTGATAATGGAGGCAAAATAAATATTAAACTATTATAAATGATAAGAAGATAAATGTGGAGGAAAATTAATCAGCTTTAGAAAAAGTTCTAACAAATTCCTACTAAAATATGAAGTGACAGCAAAAAATAGATGTCAAATAGTTGAAGACATGGAAAACATATGTAGAAAGTGACCAAAGGCTGTTGGCCAGATAGGGGCACAACAGCACATGACACAATGCAAGAGTTTTCCTCTCACTGAGGAAAGAGACTCTTGCTGAGAGGATCCACTCAAATTTATCCAGACACTTCACATGGTGCTTCACTCTTCAAATTTCAGCACCCAATTTGTGCATAGGAATATAAAAATTGCACACTCATACGTGTATACATATCACAGATTCTCCCACCCACATCAGATGATGCACATAGGGAGAGGAATCCACTGCGTACTCAGGTTCCCCACAGAAGCAGAAGTCACATCTCCAAATGTCCAGCATACAGCCTCTCATTCAACCAGAGATAGACCCATGTTTGTTGTAGGAAAGCTATCAGTCTAGAAAACTGAACTTCTGAAGGCAGGCAGGTGTCAGGATTTACAATTGGAATGAAGGATGAGGGAGTCATGACCTTGGGTTCAGCTTTCTCATCAAACAGCCATGTAACTTTGGGCAAACCCTCTCAAATGTTTTTGGCGTTCCCATTTCCTTACCTGTGGAAACAGAGGTTCTATTTTAGGAAATGCTGAACCTATGTCTGCTTTTCACCCCAGCTCCAGTAAAGTCCTCTGTTTCCTCTAATTTAGCAAAGCCAAGCTGGATGTGGCTGAAGCCATACTTTCGTCACAATTCCAAGAATTGTCTACACTCCCAGCTAATGTGCTGTTCTTGGCTAGCTCTTCTTAGACAAGTGTCAAGCTGTTTTGTTCAGATTCAGTGTTGACAATATCTTTAGCTAGTATAACATAAGTATTTCTCCACTGACAAGAAACTCATTCAAAATCGGAAGTTTCTAGTACGGGGTGATTATAAGATGTTGATCAGAAGACTGTGGTAGTCATGGGGCAGGGCCATTCCTCTTCTTTAAGGACCTACTTCCCAATGACTGCCTTTGTATTCATCTGTGATTTCAGTTGTGGAGATATAATGATAGTGAAATGTTACAGGAAGAGAGAGAATGATGGGCAGTTGCATACGGAGTATCATCTCTGTGCCAGTCACGTTCACAATAATATTCATCAGTGACACTGGGAGGTGTAATTTCTTCTTATCGACATGGAAATTAAAGTACAGAATGCTAGTGATTACCCAAACAAAAATTTCAACTGAATCCTTTCTCTTTAGAGTGACCAAATCGTGTTTTATCCACAGGGCCATAATCCTCAGCGTGTCCCACTGGTTGAATACGTAGGAATAATACATTTTTGGAAAGGTAAAACTGTAGACCAAGTAAAATAATGTCATATTGCATGGATACTTTCTATCACCTATAGTATATTGAAGATGTTATTTAAAAGAAACTTTAAACAATATCCAATTGTATCTAGATTAACAAGGGAAGCATTGCTTATTGTTGTTACCAAATTGGCCCAACAAATTTCTTCCTACTCTGTAGGCACAGAGTTAGAACCACATGTAAAGTCTGTAGAAAACTTTTTTCACAATCCACATTAACTGTAGTTTTCTAGTTTCTAAGTGATTGCATGGCTTCGACCAATTTTAATTTAAAAGCTATCAAAATGATGGGTTTGCATGCTTCTGCTTCATATTTCTTACCCATGAACCCAGTTTAATTAAGGTACAGGGATTCTAAGTGCCTTTTGGTTTGGAATTGAACATTACCTTTTGACACTGTGATAAGCAATGCTATTTTGTGGCTCTGACTAATATACCCCAAGCATTTGATATGGATCAGAAGCAGGTTAAAATTAGTGCCCACCATCTTCCAAGATGATGATCTTAAATTTTTCGTCGATATTGCTCAGAATGAAGTGCAAGCGGGTCAAGTTAAATTTCTTAGCAGTAGCGAGACATTAAGAGAGGTTTTTGAAGTTACCTCACCTTTAATAAAATGAAGTCATCTTATATATGAATTTATTAATATTACAGCTAGGTTTAAACTCACGAAAGGCAAGCTTTTCTTAATAGTTAAATCAAGTCGAATCTCAGATTTTATGAGAGATGAGATGACAATAAAACAGGCCTGGTCAGTAAAGATAATCACTTGATTCAGGACTTGGGATGAAAGTGTTTAAGGTTTCCATGATAAAACTGTAATTTTATACCCCAAAGTGTGTTAATAACATTAAGTGAGGTAATAGGCAAAGTGCACTGACAGTGTAATACCCATAGGACCACAGTAATAGAAATAATTTATAATGTATCAGCAGTAAAATCTTTAATGTTATCTCAATTCAGGGCAGACACCATATCTGGGGTTTCAGATTACACATGTTCTCTTTGCTACCCTGGCTATGGGCACAATGTTAACCTAAAATAATTAAGGAAATGGTTTTCAGAGTGCAGAAACCTTTCACAATTATAGGCATGATGACAATTCTATTAACTATTTCCACGCCAGTTCTCTGGTATTTGACTAATGGATCATATCTCAGAATGCATAAGAAGGTGTTGCTAAAAATAATCCCAAGTTACTTTCTTTCACTCTGGGTATCCTGTGTGGTAACAAAAGCTAACCCCTAATCTTCAAAAACAACGTTCTTTTCATGACTGAGTGAGTATTTTATTTTTAAATCCTGGCTTGGGAAGATTTACCACTCAAACGTGGCTCTCACACGTTGCATGTTTTCTTGATCATCCTAGGAAGAGTGGTGATCAGGAACAAAGAGAAAATAATAATGCTATTTTTATACTTTTTACACTTTATCTTAAACCATTAATAGGCGTTGGCATATTCATCTGATAGTGACTTTCACTATAGTGCATAGGAAGACCAATTTGTGGGTCTAATCTGTAAAATGCCTAACATGTCATAACACAATAACTTTGTGCAGGGTTTTAAGGTAATTTAAAAGTAGTGTGGAGGAATCTTATATTCAGCTATTAAAGTTTCACTTGTTGATTTTTAATATATTTTAAATAATCATCTGGCTGTAAAATCTAGGGGAACCATGGTTGTTCCATGTTGGGGCATTTAGACCAACTATAAAGATGCTACGTGAATTCACTAATCTAATTCTATAATAACTGCATCCTATCCCAGTGGAACATGAGAGGAATCACAGAAAAAGAGAAGTTTAAATTACTGCTCTGTAGTACCATGGACAGCGGGTACTGAGCTGAGCATAATATGAGACCGATAGTATCCTTGATGTCCCTAAGCCCTGCACTGTCAGAGTCTCTCTAACAAATGTTACCCTTGAGTTGTCTGTGCATGAGCATGTAGAACCTTTTAAAGAGGTTAGTCTTAGTGCAAGATGTGTAGTAACTCTGAATATTGGTTTGCCTGTTAGTTATCTTTAAGGGGATAGATTTTTGAAGACTATCAGAATTTCCCCAGTGATGATTTCAAGCAGCCACAGGGCACTGCATCCATGTATGACCTTTTTAGAGCTCCATCTTCAAGTACATGCTAATTGATAGGGATGACCATGACTCAGGGTGACATCTGAAATACAATTACTTAGATGGGTCATCATTAGGTGCATGTCTAGTAAGGTCCTCTTGTGACCTTACTAGATCCCACCCTCACCTCCTCACAGAGTCCCTGGCTTCAGTAGAAAAGGCTCACTGGTATGCACAGAGAAGCTGATTTTATACACGGAGTGCCTTCCTAAAACTTGTTTCACACACTCATAACATCCTTTCTTCCCTAGAGAGCTTGGATGGAACTCATGGGTCTCTGAGCTAAGAACTTGCTGGCCACTGCCAAATATATCTAATTGCTTCTTTAGCCTCTTGCACTAATTGTTTTCACATCTTCTAAATAAATGATAATGATAACAATCTTTACTTGTGTGATGGTTGTAACTTCTCCATTTACTTTTTATTTGGGTATTGGTACTTGTGGTGATAAGTCATGACTCACAACTTAAGGAGATTTAGAATTTCCATGTGAACAACCTCTGGGCATGTTTTTAAAGGAGTTTTCCAGATTGGATTATTTGAGGTGTGAAGATCTGCCCTAGATGTTTATGGTAATATCCCATAGGCTGAGATGCTAGACCAAATACAAAGAAAAACATGAGTTTATCATCTCTATGAATGCTTTGTCCTGACTGTGGGCACACTGACTCAGAGGAGACAGTCCAAAATAACAAGAACTGATGTTTTGTTTTGTTTTGGGTTTTTTTGTTTTTGTTTTTGTTTTTTGGGTTTTTTTATCATTCAGGAACCTCTGAGCCGCTGTACTCACTTCCGAGGATGAAGGCTAGTCTTCCAAATAGACTGTTTGTTAATGGTATCCTTACAGTTGGACAGTACTTAGTAATTCTGTTAGCTATAACTGTCTGGTAACCTATAGAAGCAATTTCTAAGACATTTTGAATGGCATTCCATTTCTGTTTTGATCCCTTATACTAACCTCCAGATATGAACTACTATTAATCTAGATCTAAAATTTTCAAAGGCTATAGACATTTTTATGGAAAACATGTTTTGATTATTATATCTCCAACATTTAGGTGGCTTTCAACATTGCTTAGAACACTGTCTTACTGTAGTGCTGATTTGACTCATTCTTGAATATCTTTCTTTGACAAGGCACCCATAAATGTATCAAAATGTAAGAAATATGGGTTACTAATAAACAGAACATTTTATGTTAACATAACAACAGTAATATATCCCTGATCTATCTATACATTTAAGTAGGACTTGTGGTGTACTGTGCCTACAAAAGAGCAATGAATAAGGAGGCCACATATTTAAAACAAAGCAGGTGGAAGCATCAAACTTTCAATTCAGTTATGAGTTATAACCTTTCTCTTGCAAGAATGGCCAGTTTCACAGGGCTTGGTGGCCCACGCCTTTAATCCCAGCACTCAGGAAGCAGAGGCAGGTGGATTTCTGAGTTCCAGGCCAGCCTGGTCTACAAAGTGAGTTCCAGGACAGCCAGGGCTATACAGAGAAACCCTGTCTCTAAAAACCAAACCAAACCAAACCAAACCAAACCAAACCAAACCAAACCAAACCAAACCAAACCAAACCAAACCAAACCAAACCAATCCAATCCAATCCAATCCAATCCAAACCAAACCAAACCAAACCAAACCAAACCAAACCAAACCACAGGAATGGCCAGTTTCCTAGTGGAGCATGCTTTCCCCCTTCATTGTTTTTAGTCTTTGCTATTGCTTCTTATCTAACATTTTGACATAGAAATTTTATTACCTGTGTATTCAGAAAGAAAACTTCTGACAGTTCCTACATCCCAATTCTGTTAGGCACCTTTCATGTCCTTGATGCTAGAGCTGTGTATATACTGACAGACAACACAATTCTTAATACATCTCTTCAGGTAGCTCAGACTGGTTAAGGAACAAAATAATAATCTTATCTCCTCAGAGCCCCTAAGTGTAAAAATAGTCCAGCTGCTTATTGCTCCAGGCTCTGAAGCCCAGGTATATCACAGGAGTGGAGAAAGTGGATTGTCACTTTTCCCTGCCTACAGCAGCTTCAAAAGCAACCAGGAGTCACAGATTAAAGAGAGTGTGACTGTACTCTGCCTTCCTCAGGAAGGTTTAAAGCTTCCTCACTTAGAGACTTATCAGGCTGCAAGGGGTTGGCAGAAGATAAACTTTAAAAATAAATGCCAAAGAGTTCTGATTATCATCTCAGTCTCTTGCTCCATGTCTGGTCAGCAACGTGTTAAGTGAATTGAAACTAGATGGTAGGGAGACAGTCTCAACCTGGTTATCAGTGGCAGTAAATGGAAGATAATAGCCTCAGTGCAGAGTTATGAAATGGCTTGCCTTTGAGCTGCCAAAGTGTTTAGCCTCTCTTTTATTATATTCACAGCAGTAATCCGATATGTCCTGACTTCTGTCATCTGTATGTAATGCTTATCAACTCTCTGTCAGTGATTCCTTCTCTTGTCAGGGACAATTATTCCTCAAAGTGCCAAGGTTATGACTGAAGCAATATTATGACTAGGAAGAAAATATGAAAGGTGCAGAACACCACAGCAAGTGATCTGGGAGCTGACGCCAAAGTCAAGGAAATACATTTTTGATAAAAGGGGACAGAAGGTGGAAACTTGTTTTCTACACTCAGGGCGCAGGGTGGTGACTGAGGTTAAGTGGACACTCCTGAAGACACCTTGCTAATTCATGACAGTGGCATGTACATGCCTCTGCCCTTGCAGCTCTGTCAGTCTCCCCATTTTACACCTCCATTTATGAAGTTGTTCAAGTACAAGCTGGTGAGGAAGAACAGTAGGCTAACAGAGTGGATCTGCTGAATAACTGAGAGTAGATATCTACTGCTCTGTGTGCTGCCTACTCTGCCGAGGGACAGTGACATAGCAAGGATTGTGTATCACTGTGGAAAAGGCACTCAGGCTCTGTAGGCACAAACTGGCATCTTAGAAAGTGAATTGAAAGTCACATCTCAGAGGACAATTTAAAAAATTTAAAATAGCAAAGTCAGACAGAATTTGTTTGAAAAGTTCCTTTCAACACTCACTGGTTGGCCATGAACAGCTTCTTTTTCAGGCTATAAACCTCTTTCCTATAAAGGATAAAATTATTCCTGGAATTGCCTGTCTCAGTGCGGATGGAGAACACAGGGATAATAAGTAGAAAGTATTTGAGTAAGCCTTAGCAGATACCGTGTGACAAATAGTATCAAGTGACAGAAGTCAGACTTCGTTAAATTTTCTAGGATTTCATTCCCCTATGGGTAAATACATCAGATACCTTGACACAAGTTAGACTACTAGGCTGGGAAGTTTGAGCATTGTTTTATGCTTCATGGGTATTGTAAGCAACGGCATTTTGTTGAGTCCTATGAACATACAGGGGGCTTGTTTATAAGACTTGATTTCTTGGTTCACACAGTTCTTGCTGTATGGGGGTCCTGGTTGGTGCCAAGACAATAGCATTTCTTTTCTCTTTTCCCTTTCTATTTCTTTTTTCCTTTTTTTTTCAAGGTTTGCATAAGAGAATAAGCGTTATGCTGTGCAGTTGACTTACATTTTATTTTAAAATCCTTTGGAATACTTAGTTGTTTATGTCATATGCTTGCATGACCTTTGCAGAAATCATAGACAAATACGAGGTGTATAGCTAGGCATACTAACATTATATTCAGAGCACTTAACCGGTGCCACATGAGCCTGTGATCATCCACAGCACATACTTGACTTTTGGTTGGAGCAAGACCTTTTGGACTTGCTGTTAGACTCAAGAATAATCTTAAATTGCTAAGGAGAGAGTCCATCAATTTGGTTGCTGGTTGGGCTGTTTGGAAAACAGTGGATAATGCACCTGCCTGGAGTCCTTCTATTTGAACTTGTCTAGCTCCGATTGGCACATCTGGATGGCCATCAGGCCTACCTGTAGGAATAATACAGAGTTCTATGGTACATAGTCTGACTTCAATGTCAATTCTTAACTTCAGGGTTGATCTTGCTTTTGTTGATTATGTTTTTTTCTATGGTAATAATTGTATGTGAGTTTTTGTTAAAGTTTATATCATCAGCTTCTTGGAACTTTTTTTTCCTTTCTTTTCTCCATGCATACAAATTTTGGCTATAATCCTGATTTTAATAAAATACATATCAAATTTTGCATCAAGCATGATGATTCAACTGGTTTAAAAATTCTATGGAACATTTTGGAATATCAATATTTAATGCAAGTGGTTAATTTAGTATATTTTATTTCTTTCAATTAGGAACAAATGTGGAATTTTATAAAATAAATATTGGTCATATGTTAAGATTGACAAAAATGATTTCACTTTTACAATTGCGGATTATTTAACTTGGATCTAATATTATGGGTCGTCCTAACATTGATCTCCTAAGTCATAATTAATAGCTGCATGTGAATTAAATAAAAATCATTTTAGAAATGTTATATAATGGTCTGAGAGTATAGCTGATATTAGGGTAGTATTAGGAAAATATGGGCAGATTTTCCTTTGTTTAGGGTCCAGAAAAGTCACTGATAACTGGCTATGGTTTAAGGTATACAACTGAAAGAGTTGAAGAATTTGAGCATTACAGCTGAAGCTCAGGCTTTTGAATATACATTTCTTTAAGTCATATAATTTTTTTTTTGATACAGGGTTTCTCTGTCTAGCCCTGGCTGTCTTGAAACTTACTATTTATTTCAGGTTGGCCTTGAATTCAGAGATCTGCCTGCCTCTGCCTTCCAAGTGCTGGGATTAAAGTGCAGGCATGCACCATACTGCTGGGCAAAACACCCTTAGTTAGTTAGTTAGTAATTTAGTTAGTTAATTTGTCTATTTAGTTTTGAGACAGGGTTTCTCTATGTTGTCCTAACTATCCTGGAACTTGCTCTCTAGACCAGGCTGGCTTCACGTTTCTTTAAATATTGGTGAAAAGTTGGCATTTGCAGTCACTGCAACACGTTTTACAATATTTTCATTTCTGTATTGATTAGGATAGAATTAGACCCAAGAATTATTTCTTATGATAAAATGTTCTCAGTGATAGGGATTATAGGATTATAGTTCATGGTCCATTGTATTTACTAATCTCCCACATTTTTGTTCATTTTTTTCCTCCCAAAATATATCCTTATGATTGGTACTTTCAAAGAGAAAACTTATCTTTAATTTGCATTTGAAAAATTTTATTACTACTCATTTTGTTAAGCATATAATAGAGGAGGCATGTCTCTATTTTATATGAAAGGCATATCTTTCACTGTCATAACACAATGGCAGAGGAAATTTACACTATCCTTCCTATCATCGGCCTTTATTTTATTTCAGCCTATATTATGTTATCATATATGAAGGGAAAGGCAATTTGCTTATCTCCCTAATGACCAGAGCTTGAACAGTTGTTAATAAATCCTTATAGACAACCTTGTTGTGATGTGGGAAC
This sequence comes from Mus musculus, assembly GCF_000001635.26. Lineage (NCBI taxonomy): Eukaryota > Metazoa > Chordata > Mammalia > Rodentia > Muridae > Mus > Mus musculus. Next base: position 69,148,302 of record NC_000073.6, read on the forward strand.
TAGGCTAAAGTGTGCCCTTCCCCCAGCTTTGAGCAGGCTAAATAGACCTAAAGTGTTAGACCTTAAGGTCTTTGGACCTTAAGGGCCCAGGTGGAGTCTTTGCGTTACTGCACCTGCAATTTCCTACAGGATTAGATTGCCCAGTGAGCTTGCTTTGCAACACAGTCCAGCTGAAACAAAGGATGGGTCTGTGGTTTTTTCCCCTATATAAACTCAGTGTAAATATTAAACTTTGAGCCTTGGTCAGAAACTTTTATCTTGGCATCATCCTTCTCTCACACCGGTTCCTTTTTCATTTCCAACCCCCTTTTAGGTACATAGTTCATCCATGGCTGCTGGACAGCTACACTAAAGTCACCTGCCTCCAAAGTTATCCTAAATTCTTTCTGGAGTCATGTTACAAAGAAGAGAAAGAAAGACAGAGAGACAGACAGAGACAAAGAGACAGAGACAGAGAGACAAACAAAGACACACAGAGAAACCTAGACTGGCATGTGGGCTTTTGAAACCTCAAATCTGATCCTCAAATCCCCAATGATGTACCTCCTCCAACAAGGCCACACCTCTTAATCCTTCCTAGACAGCAAGCATTCAAACATATGAACACCAAGAGGCCATTCTCATTTACACCACCACAGGAACCTTAATTTACTCATTTAAATAAGTAAATAAATAAAAGTAAAAATGAGAAAAAATTCTTTAACTGGCAGCTCTCTATCAAAAATTTACTATTTGTAAACAAGTGTTAATTTTACTTAAACCTCATCTTTTGGCCTGTGATTTTTTTTCCTTGAGTTAACTGCAAAACCACTGAAAATACAAAATATAAAATATTAGAGTAAAAAGCACCTAAAATCAACTAAACATGAATGCTCATATATATATTATCAATCATCTACCCATATATAATCCGTTTATCATTTTATATCTATATAATAATCTAGCTATATCTATCAATCTATTTGTATGTCTATCATCTATTATCTATCTATCTATCTATCTATCTATCTATCTATGTATATGTATGCCTATATATCACCTATTTATCTATGTACACATGTGTTTTATATATGTGAGGCTCAGACACATGTGACTGTGCAGTAATTTTGCACATCTTTATGTCTGCTACAATATTATACAAAGAAAGAAAAACGAAATAAAAGAATATGATCCTAGAAACAAAGAAACAAAATGGCCCCTGAATGTTGATAAAGGCAACCTTCCTGCATTTCAAGTATCAGCAAGACCAAACATTGTTTCTGATCTACCTGTGTCATGTGAGCTCATCACTATTCAGAAAAGACTGAAACCACCTTTTGGTGACATAGAAACTCTTCAGGAAATTGCTTGACTAAAACTGTCTGTGAGAAGAATAGATGGGAAAGGTTTGTAGTGGTGCGGGTGCTGCTGGTGGTGAAGCGATAAAAGATGTTACTTATTAATGGATTAATCCATCAAAAGAAGGTTATTTGAATTGTAGTCACATATATAAAAATATCAGTATATCGAATTTCAAAATATACTTGTTGCTGGCTGTAAAGGCACAAGCTGTTCTGAGTAGAGTAGTAGGAGACATTATAGACCACTCTCACCTGTGGTCTGGTCATCTGTATAAGAATTAAAATTCATCAGAGATAAATGGCATGATTAGTCAAATGGATTTGACCAATAGACTATTAACTCAAACACTGTCGAATGTGCACCCTTTCCTGAGACCAAACATTTTTTATGAAATAGACCACATGTTAGGGAAACAAAAACAAAAACAAACAAAGCAGGAACAAGCAAACAAAAAACCCAAGACGACAAATTCAAAATAAAAATTGCATGAGCTCTCATTCCCCATCCCTCTCTCCCTCTATCTCCCCCTCTCTCTGGCTCTCTTCTGTCTGAAACATAACCTTACTCTGTGGCCTTGGCTGGCCTGGGACTCACTATGGAGACCCAACTGCCCTTGAGTTCACAAAAATCACCTGCCTCTGTCTCCCTAGGTTTAAACTTGTATTACTACACATAGGTGAGATAATTTCTAGTTTGCTAGCTGATCACAGTAGATAAAAGCTAGAAATAAATAGCAACAGAAAATGCAAGATCATGGAGATTGAGCAACATACTAATGAAGAATAAATGATTCATTAAAGAAACAGAAAAACTTAAATTCCAGAATCAATAAAAAGAAACATAACATACCAGAACACATAAGATGCAATAAGAATGGTTCTGGTAGAGAATTTTATAGCTATAAACATCTACATTTTAAAGCCAGAGAAATCTTAAATTAAGAAAAACTAAATGATAGAGATTTACATCTCAGATAAGGGGCACCAAGCCAAATCCCAAGTCAGTAAGTAGAAAACTATAATAAAGATTAGAAAAATATTTAATGAGATAAGTGTAAAAATGTCAGAAAAAAATAATGAAATGAGGGGTACCTTCACTGAAAGAATGTATTGTATTGACAATGGTTGAAAATCTATATCCAAGCTTAACTAAGAAAGAGAAGGAAGAAGCAAAGTAAAACCAGAGAGGAAAGACTAACATCAACAAAATCCTTGGGGTCAGTAAATCACAATTTCATATTTATTGTGATGGTTTGTATTCTGTTAGCTTAAAATTATCTAAAACCACCTAGAAGTTAAATCTCTGGGCCTGTCTCTGACAGAATTTCCAGAGCAGACATTTTTTTCTTCTTCCTGGATATTTTCTTCATTTACATTTCAAATGTTTACCCCTTTCCAGCTCTCCCCTTCGGAAACCCCCATCTCAACCCCCTCCCCCTGCCTCTATGAGGGTGTTCCCCCATCCACCCACTCCCATCCTCCTGCCCTGGCATTCCCATACACTGGGGCATCGAACACCCTCAGGTCTGAGGGTCTCTCCTCAAACAGTTGTCCAACAAGGCCATCTTCTGCCACATATGTGGCCAGCGCCATGCGTTGCTCCATGTGTATTCTTTGGTTGGTGGTCCAGTCCCCGGGAGCTCTGAGGGGGTCTGGCCTGTTGACACTGTTGCTCCCTCTATTCAAACCTCCTTAGCTCCTTCAGTCCCTTCTCCAACTCCTTCATCGGGGAACCCCACATGAAGTCCAATGGTTAGCTGTGAGCTTTCTCCTCTGATTTTTGTCAGGCTCTGGCAGAGTGTCTCAGGAGACAGCCATATCAGACTTCTATCAGTAAGCACTTCCAGGTATCCACAATAAAGTCCGGGTTTGGTGGCTGTATATGGGATAGACCCCAAGGTGGGGCATAAAGTGAAAAGACCTATTCTAAATGCTGGCAGAACAAGACCCACCCTAACCACAGGCAGAACAATTTCACGGGCCACAGTCCAGTCCTCAGACTAAATCTAAGGCAAATAAACTGAGCACTGCCATTCATCGCTCTATTTCCCGACTCTGGATGACGTGTGACAGCTGCATCCCACTCCTGCTGTGATGGGATGTCCCTTCTTCAACTGATTCCTCTGCTATGTTGCTTGTTGTTCGGTATTTTTTTCATAGTAGTGAGAAAAGTGACCAAAGCATCTATAGTTTAATAAATTGGAAATTTTAGAAGAAATGAATACGTCTGAAAATACATATGACCTACAAAAATAAAATGAAGAAGATATAAACAAATCGATGGTGCACAATTAAACTGAAGCAACATTACAAATTCTATCAACTAACATATTCTAGGCTCAGATGGATTAATTACTGGATTTTAAAGATCTTTAATCAAGAAACAACGCCAATGATGTTCAGATTATTTGGTGTAAGGGAAGTGAAGAGACCACTACTAAATTCATTCCCTGAGGCCAATACTACCATGATACCCAAACTGGATAAGAACTCAACAACTAAAACAGAATTAGCGGTTAATTTCTCTGTTGAACATGGGTACAGAGTTATCAATAACAAAGTTTCAAGTTGAATTAAAATACTCATGAAATGATCATCATGACCAAGTGCACTTCATTTTAGAGATGCAGAGATAGTTCAACATGTATAGTTCAAAAAGTGCAATATATTGTATCAATAGATGCTAGGACAGAAATCACATGATCATCTTAGTAGCTGTAGGTAAAATGCATTGACAAAGTCTAGCATCCACTCATGAAAAACATGAAAAGAAAACTAGGGGGGGAAAAAAGGAATATTCTTTAATGTAGTAGTGGTTGTATAAGACAAGCTTACAGGTGAAGTTGTACTAAATGGGGAAACCCTCAAAGCACTTCTAATTCAGTAATCAGAGAAGAGTGTACACTTTCTCTTATTTCATATAGTCTTCAAAGTTTTAGCTAGAGGGTAAGACAAGAGATGGATAATAAACTAATGTAAGTAGGAAAGGGAAAAGTCAGATGATTCCTATTTGTAGAGCTTACACATAAAAAAAAAACTGTAAAATCAGTCACCTTTTAGAACAGATTCGTGTTTCTAGCAAAGATATAGGATACACAACAAATACACAGAACCTGGTAGCTTTTCAATAAAGCAGTAATAAACATGCTTAGAAATAAATAAAAAAATTCCACATAAAGCAGCCTCAAAAAGCACCTTAGAATAAATTGAACCAAGGAAGTGAAAGACACCAATAGTGAAATATTTAAAACACTGATGGAGGATATTGAAGAAGACAGCGGCCTTCGTTTTCTGCACTGCTATCAACATTCTTATTTTCCAAGCTCCTAAAGAGTTCCACTGAGCTCTGAACACACAATAACTCTTCCAACCAACCCAAAGTTCCAAAGTCCTTCCACAAGTCTCCCCAAACCACTGTCAGCTCTGTCACATCAATACCCCAGTTATAAAGTCCACATTCCTCCAAAGAAAAGCATGGTCATGCCTATCACAGTAATACCCTTGTCCCTGTGCTAACCTCTGTCTTAATCAGGGTTTCTATTGCCCTATCCCAATGATCACTAATTGAGAAAATGCCTTACTGCTGGACCTGATGGAGACATTTTTCAATTGAAGATCCTCCTCTCTGATAGCTCTAGCTTGTATTAAGTTGACACAAATCCAGCCAGTAGAGTCTGCATGTAGAAGAATGCAAATAGATCCATATTTATCATCTGCACACATGTCCAAGTGGAAATTAGTGGACTTTTTGAGGAATGAACATTCCTCAAAAGAATAAGAATATAACTACTATATTTCCCAGCTAAACTACCCTTGGGCAAACTAATGGAGAAGTAAAGTCAGTCCACTGCTGAGATAAATCCATGTCTATCCATGTATATCCATGTCTACTGCCGCGTTATTAACCATAAGCAAATATGGAATCAGCATAGCTCTCCATCAACAGAAGAATGGGTAAAGAAAATGTGATGGCTATACACAGTGGAATTTTTTTTCAGCCATAAATAATGAAATGACATTAATTTCAGGAAAATGGATGCAACTGGAGATGATCACTGAGGCTAAATATGCTGGACTCAAAAAAAAACAGGCTCACATATTATCTAATATCTCTGGATACTAGGTTTTATGTACATATACCTGTACAGAAAAGGACATCAAGTGATGAAACGCTAGCAGAGCAGAAAGAAAAAAGGTGGAATAGGGTCCAAAATACAGGGTATGAAACCTAGTACTAAATATAATGAGTAGATGTCCACAAAAATAATGTTTTATCAATAGAAACAAGAATCTCATGCTCAAACCTAGTGATTTTATTAAGACTTGAATATAACTAGACTCTCTTTTATTTTATTTTATGTTTAGTTTTTACATTTTTTATTAGGTCTTTTCTTCATTACATTTCAAATGCTATCCCAAAAGTCCCCTATACCCTCCCCCGACTCCCCTACCCACCCACTCCCACTTCCTGGCCCTGGTGTTCCCCTGTCCTGGGGTATATAAAGTTTGCAAGACCAAGGGGCCTCTCTTCCCAATGATGGTCGACTAGGCCATCTTCTGCTACATATGCAGCTAGAGACATGAGCTCTGGGGGTACTGGTTAGTTCATATTGTTGTTCCACCTCTAGGCTTGCAGACTCCTTCAGCTCCTTGGTTACTTTCTCTAGCTCCTCCATTGGGGGCCTTGTGTTCCATCCAATAGCTGACTGTGAGCATCCACTTCTTTGTTTGCCAGGCACTGGCATAGCCTCACAAGAGATTCTCTTGAGGGTGAGAATGAATGTTAGGTACTGGATCCCTGGGAAAAAATCTTGTTGGACTTCTGAGAGTGTCACTTCAGTCTGTCCTTGAGCTCCTGATTGTCCTTTCTGACCTGTAATTGTCTCTAGAGCTATAATCATTTGTTAAAAACATGAAACTTCTTTCCATCATCAAAAGCTACCTGAGCTGTGTGAGGGACATGGGCCACTGGGTGAGGCAGTGTGTTCCCTGTTTCTAGAAGTATACAAATGGAATTGAATTATTGCTTGGTCTGGGCTCCAGAAAACTTGCAAAAGTAGTAATGGGTAAAGATCTCAGCAGCATTCAACTCTATTATGTGAAGCACAGGACCAAGACTCACATTATCTAAATTGATTCATGTCTTAGGGTTTAGATCTGTTGCCATGTTGTCAGTGTGGATACAATTATGATATTTACATATTTTGTTAGCAGCTGTACTGTTCTTTTCACTAATTAGTGCATTTAAACCATACTTTTAGTGCTGCAGGTTAATAGGTCACCTTCATAGTTGTCATTTTGACATAAACCTAGACACACCTGGGGGAAAAGAAATAATCAAGGAATTTCTCCTATTGGATAGGCCTGTGAGTGTTTCTGTGAGGAATTTTTCAATTACTAATTGTGGTGCTTTGAAAAGGAACGGCCCGATATACTCATTTTTTTGTTGTTTTGTTTTGTTTTGTTTTGTTTTTAATATTTGGCCCAGAAGGAATGGCACTATTAGGAAGTACGGCCTTGTTGGAGGAAGTGTGTCACTGTAGGGGCAGGCTTAGAGGTCTCATATGCTCAAGCTATGCCAAGTCTCATTCTGTTGCCTGTGTGTGGATCAACATGTGGAACTTTCAGCCCCTTCTCCAGCACGATGCCTGCAGGCACACCACCATGTCCTATCATGGCAACAATGGACTAAACCTCTGAAACTGTAAGCCAGCCCTAATGAAATGTTTTCCTTTATAAGAGTTGCTATGGTCATGTTTTTGGTTCAGAGCAATGAAAACCCTAAGACAGTGATGGATAAGGAAGATTTCAGTTCACTGTGAGTGGTTATATTCCTCGGTAGATGGACCTGGACTGTGTAAGAAAGGTAGCTGAACAAGCAGAGGGAACAAGCCAGTAAGCAGACTTGCACTGTGGCTTCTTCTTCAAGCTCCTGCACTGAGTGCTGCCTTCTCCTGATGGTAGACTGTAACCTATAAAGTGGAATAAACTCTTTTCCAAGTTGCTTTTGGTCATGGTGTTTATCACAGCAACAAAAATTTACTAAAACAATCAGCATTCATCACAAATCTCATAAACAATTATTTCTATTTTTTTCACTCTGCCGCAAAAAGTGCTAAAGGAAACCAAAGCCACCATATCACTTCACCCCAGTAGAATCAGTATTCATCACTCTTTTTTAAATGAATCAAAAATCCCAAGACCAGGAATGGGTTACCTCTTTGTGAGTTGTTAGCTAGTAAAATCCCACAGACTCCCAAGAATTATAAACTATGTCAAGACCCTATTTCTGAAGAAATCACATACTAGATTCAGAGAGCATGGAAAAGGTTAAGCAGCCACTCATTTGCAGTCTTCACTACTATTACCCATCTTTCATAGTGCTGGGAAGGGATAACTGCACTACTGGCAGACAAAAGTCATTATCCATCTTGTACATCCATGAAGCTTGCAAGTTACAATAGTGACTTTCCTGGTGCAATAATGGCATGGATGTTATGAGAGTTACCAACCAACCACTCTGATTGTATCTACGTTCTACTGCATGAGATGGGACCTATCCCTGGTACTCGCCTGTAATTTTTAATATTATTAATATTTACTACAAAATGTTAACGGGGTTAAGACATTATAGCTAGACAGGTGATAGATGAAAACAATCTAAATACTATTATTCCAGTCAATGGACATAGAATTAAAATAACTCCTAATGGCATGTTGGTGTAGTTATAGAAAAGTACATCTAACAACTTTTCTCAGCTCCTTTGTTTAGTACAGCTGGCCAGCATTCAGAGAATAAAGAACTGTGGTGAGCTCTCTACTCAGCTGTATGGTTCACACTCCTCCCCATACGGACCTGGGATTTTCCTGGAAGAGGGTACAGAATGACTTTCAGAGTCAGAGGTGGTAGATGACCTTGAGGTAACAGTGCTTTCCAGACACAACAAGGCATTTGTATACATGAACTCACAGGGATTCTGACAGGTTGTAGAAGACTGTAAGAATGTCAGATAAAATGGTGGGCACAAAATCCTACCACAAGCTAAGGAACTTAATTGCTGTTGGGTGAGAGAGTCACCTTTCTTTGATGATGACACCTCCAGTGAAGGGACTAAGCTCAGAGCCAGAATGACTCTATGAAAGGATACTAACTGACAATTTGCGAAACTAGGCCTAAGTTTCTCTTTCCCAGAAATGAGAACAGGGATCCAGGAACCTGTGGTCAGCCAACTACAGCCGTAGGCTACCATTCCTAGGTCACCTCGTCATTTGGCCAGAAGTAAGATTACATAGCTAGAATGAAGAAGTGATGCACCCCCCCCCCAATCATCGCCCGTGCCCCCGGGAGGTCTCTAGAGCCTAACCAATTGCAGAAGTCGTCAGATCCTTAGAGATAGAGCTAACCAAGTTAAAAGGGCACATACCCCTCCCTGGAATTCCCATACCTGACAGTAAAAGCTGAGCTTGCAAGTCCACTAGGTGTCTAGATTCCTGAATGGGGAGAACCCTGCATGCAGAAAATTCAGCTGAATAGACACACCCTTTGCTTTTGACTACTATTTGAATCTGGGGTGTCATTTTTCAGTGATTCTTGAACTCCTAACTCTGATAGGTTGGCCACATGGCAAGCAGTCTCCACACCAAAGAGTAGTTGGGCAATACAAAATGGAATCAATGAATGAAAAACAAAACAAGGAAACAAAAGCAACAGCAACAACAACAACAAAAAGGAAAACAAAACAAAGGTGAATGGTTACAGAAGTGAGAATGGATATTGGGAGAAATTGGAGGGGGTATGAAAATGATCACAATACAACTTTAAATTCCTCAAAATTAAAAAGATAAATTGTTTAAAGAATAATGTCATATAAGTACCTCATGTTAACTGATGTGCCACTATATAAGTGTCTATGTCTAGTCTTAGTGCATCTTGGTACACCATGTTCAGTTGATATCCCTGAGAGGCCCGCTATTTTCTGAATGGCAATGAAGGAGCAGTGGATCTGGGTGAGAGAAGTGGTTGGGGATGAATTGGAAGAGTGGAGGGAGACGCGGCTACAGTTAGGAGGAAGTAAAATAAAGAAAAATTTAGTCTTTATATGTTACTAGAAATTCAATAATTCATTTCATCGCTTTAACCTAGAATTTATTCCATATTTAGATTAAATACATTTTCTTAAAATATAATTTTAGTTGATTATTAATTTACTGTAATGTGTTAAAATAGTTTCCTACTGAGGGATAGTAGGATTGTTTCAAATTAATACCTTATAAAATTAATGCCACCGAGAATAAATTTGTACCTAGGTTAGCTCTTAACATTGCATGGTAAAAAATGTAATACATTTCTAAAATTGAGATTATTGAAGCAAAACTTAGTTGCACATGTTTAGATAGATAACATGGTCAGCTCTTTTCCAGATGCAAGGTCAGTTTATGTTGTCACCGTGAGTGCATTAAAGTGCCAGGACATAGCTTCCCAAAATAGCCGGGTGTCAAAGCAATAGAAAGATGCCAGTCATTTTAATTTGTTGTTTTCTTATTATAGATAACATTGAGCACCTTCTCCACTGATCCTCATGAACTTATCAGTTATTTATTTATTTCATAATAATCTTGACAGATGTGAGTTGCTATCTTTTACTGCAAGTTGCTCTGATGGTCAGTGATGCTGAACCTCTTGGCCATTTCCTTGTCTTCTTTAGAGAAATACCTTTTTAACTTTGTACAGTTTAACTGAGAATTTTTTTCTTCTGTTTTGTAAGAGTTCATTATATATTTTGATTACTAAGTTTCCATCTTCTTACCCTGTTAATTTTTTCTTTTGCATTTGCAGAGCCTTGTATTTTAGCATAGGTCCATTTTTATATATTTGCTTCATTTGCCTTTCTTTCTTTCTTTCTTTCTTTCTTTCTTTCTTTCTTTCTTTCTTTCCCCTTCCCCTTCCCCTTCCCCTTCCCCTTCCCCTTCCCCTTCCCCTTCCCCTACCCCTTCCCCTTCCCCCTTCCCCCTACCCCCTTCCCCCTTCCCCCTACCCCCTTCCCCTACCCCATTCCCCCTACCCCTTCCCCTTCCCCCTTCCCCCTACCCCCTTCTCCTTCCCCCTACCCCCTTCTCCTTCCCCTTCCCCCTTCCCCTTCCCCTTCCCCCTTCCCCTTCCCCTTCCCCCTTCCTCTTCCCCTCCCCTCCCCTCCCCTCCCCTCCCCTCCCTTCCTTCCTTCCTTTCTTTCTTTCTTTCTTTTTTGTTTTTGAGACAGGGTTCCTCTGTGTAGCCCTGGCTGTCCTGGAACTCACTCTGTAGACCATGCTGGCCTCGAACTCAGAAATTTGCTTGCCTCTGCCTCCCAAGTGCTGGGATTAAAGGCATGTGCCACCACTGCCTGGCTTTGCTTGTACTTTTGGTGACATATTTACAAAATTATGATAAAAATCAACGTTGATGCTTTTCCTTTACGTTTTCTAAACACTTTATGATTTACATTTTTACATAGGTAGGTTAAATAATTTTTTTAGAACATTGATTTGAACAGGCTCCTACGCTAAACCAAACTTCGCAGTAGCTGAGCTTCAGTTAATTGCAGCAAGTGGTATAACCTGTAAATGACCAGTTTATCTTTTTATCTCCTTTTAGTTTCCTACAAATGCTGTCAATCAAGCTGTTAGTTGAATTTCTCACAACCTGTTCTTGTTCTGGGAACTGCTCAATTCATGAACCAGTCTTCCAAAACTTTATAAAGTGTTTTTATTCTTGTGATCAAATAAACGATACTGAATCTAATTGGTTGAATTAATCAAATTAATTTTCTTCTAAAGAGTCTTTATTGCCTTTTGAGATTAGACTGAGATAGGTACATTCTTTGGCTGGTGAGTGTTCATCTTTCCTAATATTATGTGTGGAAGAAATAGTATTTTCCCTGTGTGTTTTCTTGACACCCTTGTTAAGATCAGCAGACCATACACAAGAATGGGCCACAGGCTTCCTGTCATGGTACCCTCTGTGCTTGGACCAACACTAGCTAGCTCTTATGCAATAGCTTCTTCCCCCATGGTACACACATACTCATCCTGACAGCTTCCATTTTGATATGACTTCACCCCAGAACACTTCCTAACTCTAGGTTACAAATAAATCTTTAATAACATCTCCTTCACACATCTAGATAGCATGCTTTATCCAAAATGGTTATCTAATTTCCATAAATGACAAGAGACTGGTGATTACATCTGCATTCTTCTATTCAGCATCCAGTGTCTGAGAAATATCCACAGTCAAGAGCAGAATGTTCTCCTGTGAATGTGATTGTAATAAATGATCATGTGCTGAGGTATTTCAGTTTTTATATTTGCTTAGTGTGTGTGTGTGTGTGTGTGTGTGTGTGTGTGCGTGTAACTTCCTCTTGCCACAGCGGTACATGGAGGTCTGATGTCTTGCAGCAGTTTATTCTCTCCTTCTAAAATGTAGTTCCTGGGAATCAAACTCAAGAATTCAAATTGTGAGGTAAGTACCTTTACCTGCTGACTCATCTTCTCAATCCCCAAAAAACTTTTTTGTTTTGTTTTGTTTTTTATTTTTTGTTGTATATTTTCTTTATTTACATTTCAAATGTTATCTTCTTTCCCCTCCCCCCAATAAACCCCCTTCTATCATCCCCCTCTTCCTGCTTCTATGAGGGTGCTCTCCCACCCACTCACACACTCCAGCCTCCTTGTCTTGGCATTCCCCTACACCTGGGCATCAAGCCTTCACAGGACCAAGAGTGTCTCCTCCCATTGATGCTTGACAAGGCCATCCTTTGTTACATGTGCAGCTAGAGCCATGGGTCCCTCCATACGTCCTCCAAGGTAAAAGATTTTGTAGAAAACACAGTTTGAAAGGAATTTGTAACATTTTCCTAATTTTATAATGGACATAATTAACATCTTAGAGATTACATTCACAGACATCTTGCTAAATTCTTCAAGTGAATTCTCTTGTTTAATTATTGTAAACATGAAATGAGAAGGTATATCAGTTATCCTCAGTGTAGTTTTCTTTATGTGCAGTGTAGAAAAGTTAAAGTAATCTCATCTACTCTTAAATTCAAGTCTTCCAAAGAATTAAATTGTGGGTTTTAGCTGACTTTAATTAATTCAATTTGAAATTCTAAGAAGACACAGTCAATAGCTAATGTTATAGATAGATAGATAGATAGATAGATAGATGAATAATAGATCTATGAGTATATACTTTTATACAAAATTAATATTGAATTCTATATCTTATTCTTACTGCTTAAGCAGATGGGAACATAGCAACATGTTATAGGTTCATATCTCTCAACAGGAAGCATAGACATTACTATGAATATTTTAAGTAAATTAAGCTTCCTCCTTCATTTTCCACAGTAAGCAAACATTGTTTAAAATGGAATTAAAATTATGTGTTTTAAAAATAAAAATCTCTGTTTATAATGGCCCCTCTCTTTAAGACAGAACCTCATGTGACCCAGGTTGGTGTCAAATTTCCTGTGTGTCAAGGGTGGCCTTAAACAATGGGGGACCACCTTGCCTCTTCCTCCTGAGTGCTGTGTCTGCTGAATGATATTGAGTGATACACATGACATCTACCAACAAAATCCAGGGCTCTGTGTAGTCCTCTCCTAACTGAGCTACAGCCCTAGTCCTATTCATGATTTTCCAGTGCACAGTGTTTCTTTCTCAATGTGCCTCCCGTAGACATAATGACACTTCCTTTTCCTCTTCAATGCTCTTTGTTTATGGACACCTTTGTTCTCTGATCTTTAGTTACAGATCAAGTCAGCAATGCAGACCTTGTCATGGTTAAATAGAGTAGCAGGCACTTCCTCTTGGTCCTGCCCTTAAACACTGTACACACACACACACCACATTTGGTTCTCATTCCAATGGCCAAATATAAATAGTGGACTTCAAACATGGGAACTAAGACTTATTTTTCCTTCAATGTGTAATTCATTTATAAGCACAAGAACAAACAATTGTTGAATGTGTTTTGCATGCCGAAAGCCATACAAAGATCTACGGGATTTGGGATGATAGATTTCTTCCCTGGGAAGAAGACACTCATCAGAATACTGGGAAGCAGAGGGAACAATGATGCCAAGAGTGGAACAATTGGAGGAGATACCAGTGAAGTGTCCTGGTGGGAACAACATGAGGGCTCCTGTGCTCAGGTCCTGGCAGAAGCCTTGGGTGACTTGGTGACTCTATTATGTTGACCAGTTCTTGTTCCCAACGGGATCCATATTTTATTTTAGATGATATTTTCAACATATGGCTCAATTGACATTGGTGTGGCTAGCCACTTCCCCCTCTTCTGGAAATATACAAATTGACAACACATTGTTTGCCCTCTCTGGTTTGTGTCAGAGTTGCCAAGGAGGTCAGCTCATACCCATTCCTCTTTCTTGCTCCTGGCCCTTCGGACCTTTTGCAGGCTTAATTGTGTGCAGCTGGGTTGATTCTGCCCTTTCTCTTCCCCACACCCAGTTTCAAAGGCTTTGCCTTTTCCCTTGGGATTTGTGGTTCAGCGAATCACATCTTCCTTGGCTCAACTCCCAAATTATCTTAATAGCCTATAGAATCCACGAGGTGACCTCCACTTTATCCTGGCTTCGAGGGTGCCTTTAAGTCACACCTGTAGCCATTTAAAATGGTGACACCCAGTTCTGGTAAATTCCTGGTACCAGCTGTTTAGCAATGTCCAAATTTTGCATTCGATACTATGTAAAACTGTGGTTTTTTAAATTAAGAAATGTTTGGTCTGCAGTATGAAATATTAGAAATTAATGAGATTCAGTTTTATTTCTTCAATATCTTCAATGTTATAGCATTATAGTATAATTAAAAGGGGTTTATTCTTATGTCCAGTAATTCCTATTTCACATCCAATCCTCAGTTTCTTTGCATGTAATATAAATAACATGTATTTAAGCTCATAATTAGAAACAGTAATGTACAGTTGTCAGCATATGATGATATCCCTAGCCTTGACTTAGATCCATAAGATTATAATGTTGTGTAAAGCTTCCTGCCTCTGAGGAACATGCCCATCACAACATCTCAGTAGACCATGTTACTTATGTACTTGGGATATATGATTTTCAAAAAGCCTTTTGTTGTCAGGCCTCTGAAAGTTTAGTGGATACAACCATCGGAAGCCAGAATTCTTAATTAATAATGATAATAAAGACCTGTTGTTAACATGTGTTTTATATATAAACATTTCAGGATCAATTTAGCATGTAATACCTATAAAAATGAGTGTACTGTAAAGTAGTGTACTGAGTATACTAGCAACAAGCTCATAGATCTCTCTCTCTCTCTCTCTCTCTCTCTCTCTCTCTCTCTCTCTCTCTCTCTCTTTCCCTCCCTCCCTCCCTCCCTCCCTCCCTCCCTCCCTCCCTCCCTCCCTCTCTGTCTGTCTCTCTCTCTCTCCCTCTCTCTCCCCTCTTTATTTCTTTCATATAGGTGCTAGGTTCCAAAATCAGGTCTGCATGTTTTCCTAGTAAGTACTCATACCTATTGAGCATCTTTTGATCTCTTGACTGCCTATTGGTTGTCTGATTGTAACCAGAGCCATTTTCTAGTGACCAGATAATGACTGGTGACATAGACAAAGATCTATGTCAGTCAGCTAAGTACTATTTCTCAGAAAATCCTTTCATCTCTTCCATTTGTCTTCCTCAAGTCCCTAATTTGGTGTTTCATCACAATAAGGATTCCTACAGTATATATCTTTAAATCACAAAATTACAATTTTCCTCATTTTCAAGACTACACTACTTGCTTCATCATATATGTTTTCTATTGAAACGTTGGTATCTGATGACAGTCATCTACCTCAAGCATAGCTCTTATACTATGTGTGAATTTCTTCTATTATTCTCGCTTTCCTTCTCTAGTTGCCCCACCTCTTTGTGTGCATACCCCTTTAAGGTGTAGTGAAGAGCTTTCAGTGCTCAGCCTTCATAACATGTTTGAGTATTTGGTTTAACCAAGACTCATTTTCAATGCCTGGTGCGTAAAGAGCTTCACTAGTCATCTGTAGACTACAGAAATAAGGGCAAGTCCGTACACAAAGCAGATTAGGTTTCTCTTAGCTCCAAATAATAGCAGTACCATTGCTTTGCAGTGAAAGACATCTCAATTAAACACACCACCATTTAAATTCGGTAAAGAGGCATTTCTTCCCTGTAGTTAAAAATGACTTAAAATGTTAGGAGATTTTTTTTTTTAGTTACAAAAAATATTTTCAATACTTAAATTTAATAGTTGCACGATTCAATAACCCATAAAAGTCTACAAAGTAAAGTATGAACAAATGAATATTGAGAGAAAATAGTCAAAGGATATGGAAATAAAGAAATCCCAGATTCACAATTTACTAAGCAAATGAAACCCAAACATTTATTTCCGGGTAATGGAGCCCAATGCTGACCAACATGGTAAAAAATATTAACAAATTGATGTAATTAAACATTTATGTAGCTTGTAAGAACTCAGCATATGGATTGAGATTAATACTGTTTTACAAGAAAAATTACACATGATTACAAAATTGAGACTACAGGTAAATCATGAAGGAAAAAACTGCAAGTTATAGAAATCCATAAATGTGTTAGGATATATAGTCTGTATGCTTTGGGGACATTTTCAAGCCATACCTTCTTTTTAGAACTAAGTCAAAAACTGAGAAATAATGTATTTCTGTTACCACCTAACTATGTAAAAGCCAACGAAGAAGTTTTAATTTCAATATTCACATTGCTTCTTTGTATGAATTTCTATTTTTCTTACTTGTATTACTTTTCTGGCTCTGTCATTTCTATCTTAAGGAGAAATTGTTTCAGTAACCTTCACAATGCAAACCACATTAAGAAGACAACGCTCAACGCTGATGGAGACCATAAGACACTTCTATAGTTATCTTGTTCCTCAGTTCTGTAAGAGGAATTAAACATTACTTTCTCCATCTTCAGCTAAGGAGTACAGAGATAGTTTGGTGGTATTGGCCTTGGTGAGTAACCTCCCTCAAGGTCACTTGGCTTAGAACAGTAAGTCTTCAGAGCATGAACCTTGATATTTAGTCCTCTCATGAAGACTTTTCTTACGCTCTTATGAAGTTTGTAACTTACTGCTCGATGACATCATTGTCTATCCAGTTTGGTGAACGATCTGAGTCCTACTTCTGGACTCCAAGTAAAAACTCCTGAACGTACGTAATCCAGCAATTATTCTGTTAGCCTGTCTGAGATGAGTAGAGTTTTTGACCATAATACAGCAAGAAGAATGTGATGATCTTTTTCTCCTTCCTGATTTGCATAGACTTTCCAAGGACTGCTCTTGGTTTGGGTCCATTCTGGAACCTACTGAGAAGCAATTTTGGCAAATTGGAGATAAGAAACACTACAGTCTGGAATGCTTTTCTGTCACACCACGTAAATATCAGAATAGACTATTCTCTCTGGGAATGAGTAAAATCCGCTCATCTGGAATTCTGAGATGGCATAAAAATTAATGCTTTTTATTTAAAAATTTCTCTTTAAAATAAAAACACCTTTGCCTGCAATTACAGGCAGGGGTGTGAGGCCCTGCTTCCCACTTAGTCTTTGTGATGAAATAACTACAGTGCTATTACTGGTCCCCTGGGATGGCCAGTACTTTTATAATACGTATAATAGCATTGTTCAGAGGTATAGACTCATAGATACATGCTTTGGAGAACTGTGAGAGAAAAATGATTGCCTCTGCTTATTTTATCAAATGAGTAAGAGATCTAAACTCAGCAACTTAATTATTATCCAGAATTTGTCTAATTTAGTTGAAAGTTTAAGAACAGAGCACAAGAATGTATAAAACATCAGAAATAAAATCTGTTTATTTATATACTAATCAGGAATTAATGTAAACATATGGTCTCCTAACAGGATACCATGCTTTGGGGATGAGCAAAGCCTTAGTAATTTTTTTCCTATGTGAAAATGGACAATATATTGCAAAAATAAAAACAACTGAAGAAAATGATTGAAAACTGTCACATCTGGACTTCTTTCTAGGCACATAAGCAATGAGCTTGCCTCTCTCAGTAGTGCTGTGGTTCAAGATACTTAGTCATTCAGCTCTTGCAGCCCACTCCTCGGTTCCAAGAAAAAGATAAGACAATGCTTTTCTTCTTCTATCTCCCTGGCATCATCTTAACCAACAACAGAAGGAAGGGTTAATTCTATCACTCCATGATCGACCCTCATAGTGCATACCAAATATCCTGCTATGTGTAATGTTTTAATGTCTATTTGACACATAGAAGATTTACCTATTGACATTAAATCTTTTGTCATGGCCAATAGCTGGGTGCTCTTTCTACCTAGAAAATAAAATATATTTAAAAAATATTTATTGAATGAAGTGAATGTAAAGACCACTCTCATACCTCAAGTACTTGTTCAAAGTTTTTGATATGTGTGTATATATGTGTGTGTATATATGTATACACACACACACACACACACACACACACACACACACACACATATATATATATATATATATGGTATACACATATACATATATACATATACATACATATACATACATACACACACATATATGTATATATATATATAAATATGGACATGGATTGTAAACCATAAACATACATATATTTATAGACTTTTCTGGATTCACAGGAGATTGAGAAGAGCTAGAGAGATAATTAGCAGTTAGGAGTGCTTACTGCTCTTGCAAAGAAGCAGAAGTTGTTTCTAGCAACTATTCTGGGCAGTCTACCACTACCTGTAACTTCTGACCTCCTCTGGCAACTTAACTCACATGCACATTACCTCTCCCCAACACATATTCAAAGGAATTTTAAAAAATTAAAATTACAATAAAATTCAAAAATTAGAAAATAAATTGAAAGTGAATTATTCCTCAAACTAAAGATACTATCTCAGCCTTATAAATAGACCATTGTAACTTTAAAAACAATCTATAGAGAAAAGTATGAAATAAATTAGACATATTACATTGAGCCTGTCTATGTCTAAAGGATTATGATTCATAGTGGCTGCTCCAAATGAAGGGATATTGGAATTATCTGAATAAAATTGACATGGATTGGGCACACCCAATTGGCCCTGAATTAAAAATGTTTCATTAGTATCTACTGTGAAAGAGTAGTTTAGAACTTCTACTTTAAAATAAAATAACTTCCAAACACCAAATACCCCGCACCTAGAAACAAACGCCATTGATGAATGAGTTCTTAGATTCTTGGGAATCCTTCAGTTCTTTCACACATTAAGAAGTTGAATCTGGGAAGATTCTTATCTATCTCTGAATGGAGACTTGCTACATTAAAAAAAAAAAAAATCCTTAGCTCACCGGAGCACAAGTACACCCTGAGTACAGAGATGAAGTTCCAAAATGGGATCCTGAAACTTATTTCTACAGACTTTGGAGAGGCAATGCTAGGCAACCCCTTTGCATAATGTCCTTTGACAAAATACCTACTTTGGTCTTTAAGGGTACACTGTAAACAGTTTTCTAGTAATTTAAAAGTCCATAATTTTGCATACAGGGATTGGAAAGAAAACCCATTTGTAGAAAAACTTCATTTCTGCCTAGAGTCAAAATATCTGGCAGACACTACTAGGAAGAGAACGAAAGAAGTGCCCAGGGACAGTTCTCCCCAGCAGTCAATCCCTAGTGCTTTACTCTGGCATCTAACACAACCTCTTTCTCTCTCAATTAATAGTAATTAAAACACTTTTAATGTAAAAGAATTGGAACCATGTCAAAATTAACATTTCCCACAATATCCAGATATGTGTTTTACTCAAACATGCCACTAGTACTCTCGTGTGAAAAGTCTCAATCTATTTCCTCTTCCTGTCAATCACTTGTACCATGCAAGATCCTGGTATGTTGGGTGATGACCTTTCATCCTGGACAAAGGCCAAAAAACACAGTAATTTGACTGATGCAATTATTTAGGCTGTTTCTAATAAGCCTAAAGATGTGCTGCTAACATTTTTCAGATGTTTGTAAGCTTCTGCCTCTCAGCTTGTCCTTAACATACTATTGATGTCTTTGCTTTGAATAGCTAAGTTTTGATCATTTCGATTATTTCTGGGCCAAAAGTGTCATAATATTATTTTTATAGCATTTTCTTCATGGATGAAATATATAACAGTAAACAAAATATATCCAACGTACATTGTTGAACATTAACTTTGTGATATACAGTGTATCACATATTCAACATGAAAAATATCATGATATTCTTAAGTATATGCATGCATAAAATAAGCATTTAATATGCTTAATGGAGACACATGTTCCAACTCAGTACTGTAGATTGTGAATGTGTGACTTTGGGAGATTTCATTATATTTCAAAATTGGAAACTAAGTTGTAAAAATCACATACCACATACATAGAAAATCATAGAAATGAGAGTTGAAGCAAAACAAAACAAAAACAACGAAAACAAAACAAAACAGGGCTTTGCAGTTTATATTTCCAACCATTGAGGCATGCTGGTTTGGGGGTCTGAATTATTTACTTTGTTTTAACAGGGGGCAATGCTAAAGAATGGTTTGAAGAATTAGCACTTAATTATGAAATGGCACATTGCTTCTGAGTGCATTCAGTAGTCAGGTCTTCATCATAAGCTTCTTCTCTGCAGGTCTCCCTGCTTGACCCAGAGACACGGGAAGTCTAGTAGTGACAAAGAAAGACATAGGTTGCCCCTAACAAGCAAGATGGAACATGTCAGTATGTCAATAGCTTTTTGTTAACGTGAAATAAGCCACAGAGTGATTTGAGAAGAAGGAACATCAATTGAGAAAACTTCTCTATTTGATTGGCTGGTATGTACATCTGTGGTATAAAATGCTGGTAGGCAATTTCTCTATTATGATTGATGCCCATATCAATGAGCCTAGCCCTCTGTAGGTGGTGCCACACATGGGCAGTTGGTAGTAGGTTATATAAAATAGCATGCTGAGAAAGCTATGGGGAACCATTCAGTATGAAGCATTCCTCAATGGCCTCTGCATCAGTTCCTGCCTCCAGGTTCCTGCCTTGACTTTCTGCCCTGTCTTCCTTCAGTGATTCACTGATTGGAACACATAATCCAAATAAGCTATTTTCTATTCTACCCACGTTGATTTTGATGCTGGTGTTTATCACAGCATCAGAAAGCAAACTAGACCAGTCATTCACTATTAAAATTCATTTTTTATTAATCATTCCATTCATTTACATCTAAAATGATATCTCACTTCCCAGTTACTCCTCCACCAACACCCTATCCCACATGAGCCCTCCCCTCTCTGCTTTGCCTGTATGAGAGTGCTCGCCTACCCTCTTCTGCCCAACTGCTTCAGCATCCCCCTAACCTGGGGCATCAAACCTTCCCAGGACCAAAAGCCTCCTCTCCCACTGCTGTCAGGCAAAGCCATCCTCTGCTACATATATATGTGGAGCCATGGATCCCTCCAGGTACACTCCTTAGTTGGTTGTTTAGTCTCTGGGAGAACTGGGTAGTCAGGCTAGCCTATGTTGTTCTTCCATTGGGTTTATAATCCCCCTCTGCTCATCCAATCCTTTCACCAGCTCCCCTACCAGGTTCCCTGAGCTCAGCCTGATGGTTGGCTCCAAGCATCCACATCTGCATTGGTCAGTTGCTGCCGGACCTCCCAAGGAACCACTGTACTAGGTTCCTATCAGCACGTGCCTCTTGACCATGACAACAGTGCTGTTGGGTTTGGTGTCTGCAGACATGATGGATCCCCAGGTAAGGAAGTCCCCAGATGGTCATTCTGATTGGTGTGAGGTGGAATCTCAGGGTCATTTTGATTTGCATTTTTGTGATGACAAAGGATGTTGAACATTTCTTTAAATGTTTCTCAACCATTCAAGATTCCTTGGTTGAGAATTCTCCATTTAGCTCTGTACCCCACATTTTAATAGGGTGGAGTCTACCTTCTTGAGTTCTTTGTATATTTTGGATATTATCCCTCTATTAGATATAGGGTTAGTAAAGATCTTTTCCCAATCTGTGGGTTGCTGTTCTGTCCTATAGAAAAACACAAATTAATCCATTCTTATCTCCTTGTAGAAAGCTCAAGTCCAAGTGGATCAAGGACCTCTACATAAAACCAGATACACTGAATCTAATAGAAGAGAAAGTGGGAAAGAGCCTCAAATACATGGGCACAGGGGAAACCTTCCTGAACAGAACACCATTGACTTATGCTTTAGGATCAACAATCGACAAATGGGACCTCATAAAATTGAAAAGCTTCTGTAAGGCCAAGGACACTGTCAATAGGATAAAATTCATTCTTGAAGCCGAAAGGGATCGAATCAGTGTGTACGCAAATCATTTTAAAAGTTAAACAGATGCAGTCTGGCTCTACTGAAAAACACACACACACACACACACACACACACACACACACACACACACACACTGAAAGAAATAGAGACCAAGAAGTTAAGAGGAGGGAGCAAGGGAAAGGGGGAAATGATACTATATTTTAATTAAAAATGAAAATATATTTTTAAAAAAGACCTGTTTTATGGCATTTTTAGAAAGAACAGATGCAGAAACAAGCAGTGCAGGTAGGGTAGGATATCCTTGTAAATTGAGCATGAGGAAGTGGTGGAAGAGAGATGATGCCAACCATTGATGTTCTCATTCTGTTTTGTTGCCCCCAAATGGGCACCCTACTTAATACAATGCAAAAATGCATGGCAAAGTCACTGTCATCCTAGTATCATTTGTAAAATCATTGCGAAAAGAAAAAAAAAAGGCCAATTAAAAATACTTAGGTATATACTTGGTCCTTAATCATCATGAGGTTAAATCTTATACTCTTACTGAAATTTGCAAACATCTGGAATGGAAAGCATGGAGCATGGAACTGACCTTGCAAACATTAGGACTCCACAGAGCAGTGCCCAGTGAACCATCTACTGCTGCTTCTCATTGTCCTGCAGCTGACCGGGAACTGCAGCTCATCACTGCTAGCCAGAACTGCCAAAGAACAGCACACCACATACTGCCACCCCTGGAAAGAAGCCAAATTCCAATGTATAGGAGGGTTTTCAGTGAGTACATATTGCTTCCATTCCAGTGCATGAAAACCTCTAAGTGGAACCATTGTAAATCAAGAGCAACCTCTGTGAATCTTAAAGATGATCACTTCTCTAGGTTTAAATACTTGTTCATCCACTGCCTAGCCATGTTATTTTGAGCATGTAGTTTGCTCAAGGAGTGTTATCTATGCTATGTAACTAATGGAGCTATAGGATAAAATAAGCAAAATGTAAAACTGTCCTGGGAATATGGATGAATTACGGTAGAGCATTTGCCAAAAAAGCCTGGGTTTGATCCCCAAACTAACAACTCATTAACTAATTAGCTAACTAACTAAACTAGTTAACTAACTAAACAAACAAATAGAATGGAAATGTAACATTGATACACATCTTGTTTTAATTTTCTATCTATTGTTATCATTGAGAAGAAACTGAAATGTCATGTGGGAAGATGAATGCAAAACCGGAAAATATGATATTGGCCCCTCTTCTGTGAAGACCAAGGGAGGCACAGGATGCCTGAAGTCTGACATGAAAACTTCGAGGAACGAAGTGGGCTCCGTCACAAGTTGCCTGTTTTGTAAGGCAATGATTCTCAATCTCCTTTTCCGTGGCCTCTAACCTGAGCCCAGCTGCCCTTATTTCCCCTGTTGAAATCTCTCCCAGATATGATTTCTGTGCAGGTGAGTCATTTAAAGGAGAACTAGTCCACATTCCACAAAGAATCTTTCATTCTAAAACAAAAAATGTGAAATAGCCAAAGGCCGGGGCTGCTGTCCCCAGCTGTCATGAGCTGAAGCCACATGTGGCGTAAGATTTCAAGTCAAGCTTCCAGCAGGTACCAGAGGCAATTAAGTTTTCTTGCCCCTCGTGTTGGAGTCGTTCCAATTTGTCTGCAGAAGTGCGCGAGATGACCTCAACGCACCTCTGCTTTTCACTTGAATTTATTTATTTCTTGAGTGACAGGATGCTGTTTTTTAGGCAGAGAACTTTCATTTAATAATTCAGCAATTAGATGCACCGCTGTCAGCTGCAAAGCCCCTAACAGCTTTTCAATGACAACATATGGGAGGCTTTCATGGACTTCCAAGGTCCTTCTCAGATGTCCTGAGCAGGAAGGACAGAGGAGCAGGAGGGCGTCCTCACTCAGGTGTGTTGTTCAAACCCAGATGCGAAGGCGGCTGAGGGTTCAAGTCCAATGCCTCCATTTCCTCTCTTTCACACCATATCACTGACAAGGGTCCAGGCCTGGTCCAAGAAAGTTAGAAATGGTAAAATTAAAATACTCCATCACTGGTATACTCCATTCTGCCAGAAATGTGAGCCTAAGGTTCACTGATGAACACCGCCTTGCAGGGGATGAGGGAAGGTGTTTCAATATGCCTTTGTGTGGATTCTGCATGCATGAAGGTATCTGCTTTGTTTGCAACCTCAAAAACAAAACAAAACAAAACAAAACCCCCAAACCAAACTAACCAACCCAAACAACAACATCCACAACAACAACAACAACAAAAACTTTGCCAGTAATTTATTTTTTCCCTAAAAGGGGGGGGGGACCTTCTAAAAAAAACAAAAGAGAGGAGAAAGATACTAACAGCAGCATACTAATTAGCCAAGACACCCCAGCTACTCTGCATTAGCAGAAGTGGGCACATTATGTTGTATGTCTTTGTTCACCGGCAAGGACTTGCAGTAGCCAAATAATTCACTCTCAGGTCTGCTTTAGCTAGAAGACATGAGGTTTTAGAAACTATAAAAGATCATTTAGAGCAGTAACAAATTACTGCTTTTAATAAAATGCTTTTCCTCCAACTGAATAGAAAACCGTAAAAATAGTCTAGAGAGAAATAGTCTATAGAACACTTTTTACTTTGAGAAAAATAATACCGAGAAAATGATAGCTGTGTAGAAGACCCCTGTAAAGAAGGATAAAGAGCGCCCCCTCTGGCATCTCTTTCTAGCTGCCCTATTTACCTAGCTCCTCATTGCATTAAAGTCTCTGCAGCAAGATCCCCTCATTCCAGTCTTACTGCTCAATGCTGACTTGTAAAATAATAAATTTGCCTTTAGTTCTCCTTTCTATGCGGTTCATAAAATGGTCCTGTGAACCAGTTTCCAAGACTGTATGTAGAGGGCTTCTCAGAGTCCTTTCCACCCAGGCAGATTCCTGGCCACATCAGTTGACTTCCTTACAAGCACTGCTCAGGGTTTGTGTCCACGAATCAGTAGTTTTCTAGGTAGTAAGAATCTATATTGAAAAGTATCTCCTTTAAACTAGCCACAACCATAAAGTCATTTGTTGTTAGCTTTAGTCTTCCTTTCATCCTCAGGTTTGAGGATGGATTTATCTGCTAAAGTCCGAGTCTGGGTGTCAATTTACATGTTCCATTTCTTCAAAGCAATCTGACCTATGGTATCCATGGTAATTCTATTATACTGACCCTGACATCTAATATCTCATTTTTCCTGATCTATAGCAAGGTAGTGGGCATGTCCTCTTTATTCCCTGCCCTATTGTAGGGTCCATTTTCTGTTCTTTTCTGCTTCAATAACCAAGTCCAAACTGAGATAGTTAGAACATGATGACTAAAGGCATTAAGTATGCAAGGCTTGGAAGACTTTTCCTATTGAAGAAAATGTGTGATACATTTACATAATGGAGTATTACTCAGGTGTTAAAAACTAGAAAGAAAAATCATTCTCATTCCTGTAAGAGGTAACCCAGACCCAGAAAGACAAAGGTGGTATGTATTCACCCATAAGTAGACAATAGCTTTTAAATAAAGACTAATCATATTCACAGACCCAAAGAGGCTGAGTAATAGGGAGAGCTCAAAGTGGGGCACAAGTATCTCTCTGGTAAGAAGAAATAGAATGAGTTTTGCTTTGCAGGTAGACTGGGAGTGGGTAGTGAAGAGAACAAAAAGGACCCATGGGAGATGGGAGGGTGGAGGGAGAGAGTGCAGGGAGAATCATCTGGGATGGGAGGTATTTAGGGGACAATGTAGAAACCTAGTGCTTCAGAAACTTCCTGGAATCTATGAGAGTGGCCCTAGTGAAGTGTCCTAGTAATTGTAATCAAACAAGGTTTCCAGCAGTGAGACTGAGAGACCAATCCATCCTTTGACCTACAGTCTCTCCTTCCTGTGAGATGTGCTGAGGGTAATGGTGGTGCAGAATGTATGGGAATGACCAGCCAATGATTGATCCAAATTGAAATCCACATCATGAGAGGAAGTCATGGCTGACACTGCCTAGATTGCAAGGAATCAGAGACTGAGGACAGAACCAAACATGACTGGGAAAAAAAAAAAGTTCAGTGCAATGCTTCCTAATGTTTACTCTGCTAATAACAAATTGGTGCCGAGCACAACTGCCATCAGAAGTATTATCCCACAACTAATGGGCACAGATGCAGGGACCCACAGCCAAACATTAGGCAGATACAGGGGAACCCTACAGAAGATGGAGAGGAAAGCTCATAGGAGCCAGAGGGTAGAGAACACCAGGAAAACAGGGTCTACAGAATCAGCTAATCAGTTCTTATAGGGGATCACAGAGCCTGAAGCAACATTCACAGGCTCGCCATGGGCCTGAGCTAAGAACTCTGCACATACCTTATGGTTGTGTAGCTTGGTGTTCTTGTGGGACTCCCAAAAGTGGGAGTGGGGGTGTTTCTGACTCTTTTGTCTGACTTTCAGACCCTTTCCCTGCTACTTGGTTGCTTCATCCAACCTTGATATGAGGGTTTGTGCCTAGACATACGGAAACGTGTTATGCCTCAGGCAGTTGGTATGACTGGGAGGCCTGCTCTTTTGCAGCAGGGAAAAGGAGGAGGAATGAGTGGACCTGGGGGCGGGGACGGAGGGAAAGCTGCAGTTGAGATATAATGCATGAGAGAAGAATTAAGAAGCAAAGACTGCACAGAACACATTATGACTTTGGTGCCCTTTTAGGATATCATTAACCCTGACGTAGAACACTAACATAAAGAAATAAAAATTCATGTTTGGGCATAATAACTGAGAGGCCAATAACACTCGAGTTGGAAAATTGGGAGGCAATGTAGATGGATGTGCTTTATGTTGGTATTGTCTAAACTCTAACCCCACAGCTCCTGACAGGAGCCAGGTATGCTCCTCCCCACAGTTACCTGCAACAGTCAGGTAGGCCTCGCCCACTATAAAAGGGCTGCTTGGCCCTTCCTCTTTCTCTTACTCTCTTGTCTCCCTTACTCTTGCTTCCTGCTTGCCCCTTCTCTCCCCATTCCCTTCCTCCCCTCTCTTCATGGCAGCTTCCACTTCTCTTCACTCTCCTTTCTCTGACTTTCTTTGCCTATATTACTCTGTTAACTTCCCTCCCCATGCCTTAAATAAACTCTGTTCTATACTATACAGTGACTGGTCTCTTGGGGGAAGGGATGTCTCAGCGTGGGCCCGCTGAGACACACCCTTCCCCCACACTCTGTCAGAACGTATTCTTATAGTTCTTTCTTTTTGTGATCACAACACATTATATAAACTTTCCTTTTTTAGAGGTGCTCAGCTCATCTATACAGTTCAGCGTCTTATCATCATACTATAGCTAAAGCAGTAGATAGTCAAAGACTATTCATAATGGAAAAACATATGAATAAACAAACATTTGCAAATTGCAAACATTTTCTAAGCTTATTCTGTTCATCCTATTCTGTCTCTGAAACTATATTCTAGCCACATAGAACCCTGTTTCCCAGAACAGGTTGTGGAATCCAATTGGAAATACCCAAGGCTCTTCCTAAATTTCCCATTGGCAATAGTATTCTTTTGCTGGCAATTTTAAGTTGTAAACAAGATCAATGAAACGGCCATTTGTTGAAATATCTGAAATTACTATATTTGCTGATCTCCCAGACTCTAGAAGTATCTTTGAAGATATTGGATCACCATCCCCAAGATCTCAAAGATATTCCAATCCCTAGATCTAGGTTTGTAAATTACTATAAGTTCCTCGCAAATTTGGAAAGCATTTTGGGTCTGTTTAGCGGGACGGTTTTTAGGTTTCAGAGGATAGTAAACTTCTGTGATCAGACCACCAAGCTTCACTAGGGACATGTAGAAAGACATTTTTGGAATTTAGAAATCTTTTATGGAGTTCAACAAAGCTAGGCTTTTAAGACCATGGACATTTTTGAAAAAGCTAGTTTGAAATTCATGCTGAGCAATGGGTTCTTTGTTCTAGATGGCAAGTACCATGCTCCCAAGACAATTAACACCATTGATTCAATGGTGAGAAAAGTCAGGGCAAAATGACTGACAGGAAGGGAAGCACATTGTTTTCAATATCAGCTCCCTGCCCCACAGGCTCCCCCTGCCAGACCTTTGCACCTGTGAAAGGCACATTTGTTCCCAGGGATGCCCTCCCTGGCCCTTCTCCCAGGAAGTGGGCAGGCAGGGTGGGTGTCAGTTTTCTGTGTCTAGTTGCTCCAGGGAAAGAGTTTGCCCTCCCTTTGAGATCACCCTGAGCTGTATCTAGGTTAGACAGATACCTATCTTTAGTGCAGTAGAAAAATAGGTTCTGCCACATTTCAGTGCTTGCACCACCCAAGGAAACAGAAATAGCAGAGCAGGAATCTTGCTGTGGTGTGTGGTACCTATAAGCCCTGTTCTTGGAAGGCTGGGGCAGAGGATTGCCATGAGTTTGAGGCTAGCCTGGACTATAGGGTGAAATCAGTTTTTCATAACACACACACACACACACACACACACACACACACACACCTACCCCTATCACCACCAACCAACTAACCAGCCAACCAAGACCTAAATGATCATCAACAGAGAACAGCAAAATCCCCTATTATTTAGAGAAATATGGTTCCCACTATACATAGGTTGTGTACCTATGTACACCACTTTACTTGTAAGAAATTCAACACCCGTTTTTGTTCATGATGACTGTAATTAGAAAGGTAGGGTAAGATTTGCAAAGAGAAAGAGCAACAGAAGTATATTGCTTCTTCCCTCTCCCACCTCACCTTTTCAGAGAAGTGTAGGTAAAAACAACTGAAGAGAGAAAACATTGATCTTAGTACTAGTGCTCCATTTAGAAGGGACGTGGTGAACATGTCCTTCCTAAAGTCATTACAAACAAAAATCAGACTGCATTATGTGTTGAAATAGTAAAATATTACAGATTCCCAGAGACGATTGTCCATCTCTATGCTCCCCCCCACACACAAATGTACAAAATATAGAAGTGAAATTTGGCATCTGTTAAACATAAAAGTTACAACAAGGTAGGTACACTTTATAGATTTCTCACTAAAAATAAATAATATTAGATGCTCAAAATATCTAAGGCAGGTAACCATGATTAAAAAATACAAAAATAAGTTATTTTAAGCATTTTTGTTCAAAAGAATTATAATAAAGAATAATAAGTGTGAACTAGACAGTTCAGATACTATTTTAGTTATATTTTCTGTGCATTCACAGATCTAATAATTTCAGGGCTTTACATTGCACAAGAGACAAAGTACAACAGAGCAACTTAGTTATCAAAATCAAAATGTCCTTCTCTGTGAGCGTAAGGAGTAGCAGCTGGAGTGTAGCTCAGCTTGATTTGAAAGGAGGCAGCAGTAAGTTCTCCTGTAAGACCCAGGACCATGGATATTTGGGATTCATTCTGCAGCAGAGACTATTATAGAATCCATAAGTGAATACAACACAGAGAACAACACTATTGTTGTATCTACAACACAATCTCTAAGTTAAGGGAAAACTAGGGAAAAGGGTATGGGAAAGTTAAAAGATGGGAAAGATAAGGGGGTCTCTTTGGAGAGTGTGTTTTCTATACTTATGAGGAAATCCATACCCATGAAACCTCAAAAATCTGGTCACTTATATACAATCTGGATATTAATAATGGCAGCTGATATGCCAACATGGATGGAAGAAATCTCATACAAGGTTCCACCTTAGATGAAGGGTTGGAGAAACTTAATGGCTGCTGAAAGAGGGAATGATTGTCACTGAACACAAATAAATAAGAGTAACACTCAGCAGCCTGAAGTTATTTATGCATACTTACCAATAATGATTAAAGAACACGTCATGAATTTGGGAGGGTTTGGAAGGCATAGAAAGAGTTGGAGGGGGAGAGGGAGGGGTAGAAATGATGTAAAGACAGTATTTGAGCATGAAATTAAAAACAAAGTCCTCACCTCTAAACCCGTCATTTTTACCTAAAGTACATATGGAATGAGGGGTTTGGAAGCACTTACAAAATCTGCTTTCCTCACTTGTTCCTGTCTCTTACATCTCCTCACACTCTTCATGCTCCTCACGCTCCTCTTCCCTCTCTCATTCTCACCCAGAGTCTCTGTCTTCCCTGTCTTGACCCTTTGTCTTCTACTCTGCACAGTTCCTTTTGTGATCTCAGTCCCTTCATGGAGGGTGACCACTATCATCATCATGATCTCCCATCCCCCATTCTTTGAGACTCTTGGTTCTTTATTCTTAATAACCTCTAGGTATAAAAGTTCAGAAAAGTGGTCCCTGATAGTGCTCTGTGTCTTTTCTATCCTGGTGTAAAATCAGTCATTCTACAATGCTTAGGATCCAGTAGACTCAAGAGAGTTGGGAAATGAGGAGGAAGGAAATAGCAAAGGAAGGATGGAACAAGTTACAAGGAGAATTTGGTTAATTCATGAATTTTTTTCTCTACATATCTTTGTAAGTAACTCTAACAAAATTAACTTTATAAAGTGACATTTTAACCTGTATATTGCTATATACAGTAACTTAATATTAACAAAGTTTGTTAATATTACTAGAAACAAAATGTTTCATGACCACAGGAATACATCAAGTGAAAAGGAACCTCGCATCAGAGATGACTTACGTCTCTATTCCCCGAGGATGAGCATCCTATATCTTTTGCTTTTATTTCATGCATAAACATATATCACACAGATAATTCTGCATCGTTACCCATGCAGCTGACTGACACTTTCCTGTGCTGTCAAACTTCCTGTCGGTCTTTATGCTGATTCTTTACCCTCCGTACACTGAATTTCTCATTATAACATGGGTGTGGATGGGTACCACACTGTCACAAGTCAAGCCTAAAGTTATATTGCACCATGGAGTTAACAGTATAAGCAACCATTGTGTTCCCATGTATTCCTCTTTGTCTGTGGTAAGGTATGCTCGTGTGTGTGTGTGTGTGTGTGTGTGTGTGTGTGTGTGTGTCCTTTCCTGGCCACCTATGTTATTTTCTGCCATCGCTGTCTTGTATAGTGTGAACCTGTGCCAAGATTATACAGACTGTAGCCACTGTTGAGCTGACACAAGTTCCCGAAGGTGCGCACATGAACCCAGCTGCCAGCTTTTCTCTTTATGACCTTAGTTTTGATAGGTGAGGTCCCAAGGCTTAGTCTCTTGTAACACTAATTGAGAGGCTCCCTCTGGAGGACATCAGTGGATGGAATGAAAGAAAAGACCCAAAGTAGGTCCAAGGACAAAACTGTGGTTTTACAACTAGTCTTTGTTGAAAGCCTTATGATCTATTTTGATGTTGTGAAAAGATTAAGTGCTAAATAACTATTCCGTATGTAACAACTTCATTTGGCTTCATTTCTCTGTTTATTATTCCTTTATTTGAATGGTCTTTCATGCTTTTCAAACTCCATTAGGTACTGCATCTAAGAGCTGCATGCCTTGTGTTCAATATTCTCTTTGTGAACACATGGCTTTTCTTTCTATAGTTGGCAGAATAGAGTCATGCCCACCTGTCAAAGAAACCCATGCATGAATCTCTGAAACCTATAAATGTGTTGCGTTATATGTCTATGGGAATTAAGGTAGCAGATGGAATTAAGGTCCTAGTCAGGTCTTGTTAGAATAAAGATATTACCATGGATATTTTTTCTTGTGAGTTGGTGCAATGTAATCAGAGCCATTAATTGGTGATAAGGAATTAAAAATTTCAGAACTGAGAAATGTTATCATGAACTACCCTAAATTTTATCCTGGGAAGATACTAACTACCTCTTGAATATGAATATTATGAGAGTAACTAGATAGTTTATGATTATATATAAAGCCCCTCCCCTTGCAAAACAGAAACTCATGCCTGGTATCACTCATTTCCTAGGCCAAAATCTCATGCTGGCTAGGTCATAGGCAGTAGGGAAGGACACAATATTACACAAAATGGATGAGTATTAAATTGCCACCTAAGTTCTTATCTTTATAACCATAGGTTAGTGTATTTCTCAAACATCATCAACTACTGCAATAAGTAGTGGTTGATAATAATGATGATAATGATGATGATGATAAATAGTAATAAGCACAAGTGGTTGGTGCACAGAGAATAAGAGTATTCATCTTGAAATGGAATATCTATATCATACTTCTTCCTCCAACTCTCAGGAATCATCAAGGAAAAGGGGGCACAAAGATTGTAAGATGAGAGGGAGTGGATGTGTATAAAGAAACCTCATTTTCCAGATATGGCAGTGCAGTTACACATATGAATCCTTAAGGACTATCCTCACAAAATATACATAAGTTTAGAAAGCCAAACTCCTGGCATGGATATGGGAGGGGCTCAGGAAGGTTTCTAACTTACTGAGATGCTCTTTGCTGTGGATGACTACGGAAGGAAGAAGTATCAGGCTTTATGAATACAGTCCAAGGGAGTGCCCTTATGCTCCTGAAGATGGTCCCAAACCTGGTAACATGTAGGTAGCATTGAATGAACTATTAAAATGATTTTAACAATGATAAGTAATCACTGATACATGTCACATGTTTATGAGTGTGCATGCAATAATGTAAATGTATGTTGATGTATTTGTATGTTGTGTTCCTGTATTCCTATGCTGCTAGAAGTCAATCATTAGAAATAATGTTTCACTAAGATATTATTCATTTTATTCAGTTCACATTTGTGGTGTGATTTTTAGTGAAATGAAGTATAAAACATGTAAATCATTCGAATGTTGATTTAGAACAGTAAGTGGGTGGGAACATGGATGATATATATTTAAAACTATTATAAAAGAGTTTTATAATCTTTATACTATTTTAAATCATAAAATAATAACAAATAAAGAAGCTATAAGGATATACACACACACACACACACATATATATATATATATGTACATATATATATATAATTGTTTTTAAAAAGAAAAAATCAAAATAAGATGCTAAAGTAAATGTCCTTTCTCTCTTCTTTCTCTCTGTGTGCTTTTTTCAACATATGATGTAGTAATGAAAGCATTTAAAATACATGAAAAAGGAAATTATTACTCAATAAATCTTCTAAGAAGTTTTCAAAAGTAAGTTGAGTATTTGTCTCTGCCTGCCCACTGCTGAGATTTTATGAAATAAGATATTTTTATTAAATTATTAACTATTTTATTGTTTCAGTCTGGAAGAAATTGCTATTATGAAGCTAATGGAAAAGTAAAGATAAAATTGATATTTAAATTTTCATAATACATACAACCTTAAAGAAAATATACTAGTTATAAACAGAGATAGTCACATTGATAAAATGACAGATTAATAGTATTTATACATGGAGCATTATTAAAAAACAATGATAAAGATATTCAACATTCCAAGTAATATCAAAGTCATTAACAGAAAATTATCATAAATGTTCAATTAAGACTGTTTAATAGATATATATTGTACCTAACATTAAATTTTTTAAAAAGTAAAATAAAAAGGACAGTGCTTTCTTCCATCTGTTACCTATGTATTCATGTCTCTTAACTGACTGTTTAATATTTATCATTTATTTCTCTATAATTCTATATCCATATTTGTATTTACATATCTATCTTTCTAGTTTTGTCTAAAAACTAAAAGTAGCACTTAAAATTATCTGACATCACCTAGATTTGGCTATAATTAATATGTCAAAGTTTTATATGAATGTTATTGAAAACTATCAAAAATATTGGGTTTTGGAGGGACAGGATTGCACATGTACATGTTTTTATAATGTGTGTGTGCGTGTTCATGTGTGTGTATGTGTGCATGTGCGTGTGTGTGTGTGCGTGTGCGTGTGCGTGTGTGTGTGTGTGTGTGTGTGCGCGCACGTGTGTGTGTGCTTGTGTGTGTGTGTGTCCGTGTGCGTGTGCGTGTGTGTGGCACTGAGGCACTGGTGTCAACGCTCAGTATCATCCTCTGTTCTCCATTCTACTTTTGGAAACTGGCTGTCACTGCTGTGGAAGCTTGCTGCATCAGGAAGACATACTTGCTGCATCAGGAAGACACACTTGTCAAGAAGCTCCACGAGTTCTACACCGTTTGCATGTTCACTGCAGAGGCTACAGGCACAGGCCACACTGGCATTTTTATATTAATACAGGGGATCTGAATTCAGGTTCTTGTGCTTGCAGAGGAGACATTAGCCAACTCAGCCATCTTCTCAGGCCCTCAGCAAGCTTGGAGACAATTTTGCCAATGTTATCAAGATATTCAATCCAAGAAAACATATATGCATTTAGATTTTGACTCTACTTCTCTATGGTTTCCCTCTAAGGTAAACAACAAGCTTGTAAACTTTATATATAAATTATTAACTATAGAATCTTCCATAAGGGAGAAAATAGCATTAGTGACTCATTTGTAAAGGTATAAGATGCTTGATGCAGCAACTGAAATGGTTGCTTTGTGAAGAACTTTTGAAACAGAAATTTTCCTAATAGTATTTTAAATAGACAGTTACAAACTTTGGACCACCAGTCAATTTTTAGCTTTATATTTATCTGTGTGTTCCCCTTTAAATGCAACAAAACTGAGAAAAGGTCCAAATAGACAGATACAAAATTTCAATTTGGTATCTATTTTATAACATCAGTGAAAAAGCTAGGAAGTATGTTAATGATGTCCCTAATTGCTGAAAGAAGAACTTTTAGTCTCCCATTTATCTTTTCTTTATTTTCCAAACTTAATGTGGTGTTTCTCCATTAGTTTCAGAAATAAAACACACAAACATTTTTTAATAAAGGTACTGAAAGCCTTTTTTCATCATTACCTATTGAGAAAATGAACCAGCAATTTAAAAATTCCATTTCAGCCCATATTTGAATAAAACAAATGACTCATGCACTCTTGCTTTGACTACTAATGCCAAAAATGGAATTAAATTTTACAATAAAATAGATCTGCACAATGAAATGTCACTATTAGCTTGCGCTGTCCAGGCAAACTTTCCTTCTCACCTCTTGGATTCCAAAGTTGATGCAGCTTTCACTCCAAGCTCAGGATGCTGGTTGGTTGAACAACAAATATAACATGGTTTTCATGTGTCTATAACTAAACAAGCCGTCACAGTCCTTGGAATAAGTAGAAAGGCTGTTATTGGCTAACTCCTTTGGAAGTTTCTACAGAGGATATGTTGCAAAGAAACCTATGAGGTGAAAACTAAAGGAAGAAGTGGTGGGTTTGGCTTGAACCTTCATAGCACTCAGAACACCATACCTAAAGTGGGAAGTAAAATGATTAATAAGGTGCCAAGCATTGAAATGCTTCACTTGAAATATCTCTCAACAGGAAACGACTAATCTTCTTTAACATTGAATTCATTAGTGTGTTCCCGTTTTGATGGCACCAAAACTCAGGATAGGCTAAGGAGCTACAAGCATCTCAATTCATAGGCGCTGAAATGAATAAAATAAAATAAATGGCTCTGGGTATTAGAAAAGGTGACACAGACTCCTCTTCCTTAAAGTGTTGCCATTTTCATCGTGTCCTCAATTTCCTCGTCTACCTGTGACTCTGACAGTGATAGCACTCATAGGAAAAAACAAGACAGAATATCAGAGATTCTGAGAGAATACAGAGATTTCAGTTTATGTTTGTAAGGTTCTCTCTTGTTCTATAAGACAGTTATTAATGCTCAGAAGAGAAGGGGCCTTGGCACTGTGCTTCACAGACCCTGAATTCCTTCTGTAGGAACAAGCCTCAGACCTTTTCTCTGGTTCTCACGGAGGACCTGCGCTTCACAGATTAAGAGGCTGGGTGCTTTGCTTCTCTCCAAAATGTAATAAAGATGTATTCCTTGTGCAGATGTTTAAAGACATGGTGCCAAAGATGAATTTTCAATGAGAACCCTCAAGAAATGTCACTTCCCTGTCTTAGCAGAGAGATCCAGCATTTTCTCTACAGGGACCTCTGCTGGGAACACTTGATAGGGAGGCAGTTTAAATAATGATGCCTCTACTCACTTGTCTTCAATAAGTTTGAAATAGGAAGGGAATGAATTTATAATACACTCTCTCAAAAAGCTTTTCTTCTTTCCTGACTTGATGATGTAAAAGTTGAAAGCATCAATACCACACTGGAGGATACTGGTTTACAATGTTTTTCTGTAGGGTCTGCTTTAGTCATACCTGGGGCACACATATATCTTAAGTTCCTTTAACTCAAGAAATCCCACAAACTCATTGCTATGCCTATTCTTTAGGGTAAGTATACACTGTTATAGGCATGCAATAATTAGGTTTCTTATCAAAATAAACAACAAGAACAAGAACAAAGCAACAAAGAGTCCTCAACAAAAGCACTGTGAATGTTTGGTGATACTTTTCTGTAGAAAATGCAAGCTATGTAAGTAGGTTCTTTAAAGTCTCAAGAAAGCAACACAAATAAATTGCCTTTGGTAATAGGTGTTTATTACAAGAATATACTGTGATATAATTTGCAATAAAACCTTTCTCATTCTGGTATTCTGGGTACCACTGTTGTAGAGAAATGAGGACACTATAGATTTCTGAAAGAAGATGGAAAAATCACTTATCATCTTTCAGAATAACAGTTAACATTGAGACCCATCCCATGTGAGACAGCCAACCCCTGACACTACTAATGATACTCTGTTATGCTTGCATGCAGAATCTTAGCATAACTGTCTCCTGAGAGGTCGTATCCATCAGTGGATGGAGGTATATGCAGAGATGTACAGCCAAACAGGAGGCAGAGTTGGGGAATCTTGTGGAAGAGTGGAGGATAGGCTTGAATGAGCAGGAGGGGTCAAGGACACCACAAGAAGATCTACAGAGTCAACTAATCTGGGCTCACAGGGGATCACAGAGACTGAACCACCAACCAATGAGCATGCAGCGGCTGGACCTAGGCCCCTACACATTTGTAACAGATGTACAGCTTGGTCTTCATGTGGGTCCCCTAACAATTGAATCAGAGAGCTGTCTCCAAGTCTGTTGCCTGCCATTGGATCCCTTTCCCTAGCTGGACTGCCCAGTTGGGTCTCACTGGGATAGGCTTAGTCCTGCCCAGTCTTGTTGTCCCAAGGCAAGTGGTACCTTGGAGGGCTTCCTGTTCTCTAAGAAGAAGAGGAGGGAGCAAAGGAGGGAAGAATTTATATGGGTGGGGTTGTGAGGAGAGGAGGCAGAGGCAAAGGAGGCTGAGATCAGGAGGCTAAGTGAATAAATAACTTGAAAAAAATAAGGTAAAATCAAACAATCTGCCTTTTCTCCTTTTACCCAGCATTTTAATTTCCAGATAACATCTCATTTATAGTTTTAAGATATTTCCAAAAACTAAAAAATCATGAGCCTGGGAAATGGCTCATGGTGTAAAAGTACTTGCTCTACAAACCTAATAACATGCATTCGATGCAAAGAACTCATGGTAGAAGGAGATGATAAGGAATTCCCTAAATCAGGTCTCTGACCTCAAACCTTACATAATGATACATGTGTGCATGTACATGCATCCACATGTATGCATGAACACACATATACACACATACACATGCATACAAATATCACTATTATTAAGAACTTCATGTGAAGTCATCTGGAGGTAGTCACCCACCAGGCCACACACAAAATGCTGCCTTCACATGACACCTGGAATCCAGACAGGA
This sequence comes from Mus musculus, assembly GCF_000001635.26. Classification (NCBI taxonomy): domain Eukaryota; kingdom Metazoa; phylum Chordata; class Mammalia; order Rodentia; family Muridae; genus Mus; species Mus musculus. The sequence goes on from NC_000073.6 coordinate 69,185,678, forward strand.
AACTGCATCAGTACTTTGGTTTGTACTCTTCTCAGACACCTAGCAATGGCACACTGAAACACATTCTCTCGACTCTTCTTGCAACACGTTCAATAAATTAGATTCAAAGAAAAAGACAAAGTTTTGCACAGTAAGGATTAACTGTGCTTGCTTCATTTGATTGCTCTTCATGTACACCTTATTGAGTTGTATGGAACTAGCTTCCGAGAGTGGTGCCAAGCATAGAAACAATATTAACTCAAAATTCTCCATTTAAAAATGGGAGAGTGACAAGTTTCTTGAATTCTTTCCCCAGAAAAGTAGTTTCAGTCATGAAAATTTATAGGAAACAATTACACATTGATTTTCTCTTTTAGTTTCTGTTTTGTTTTTGTTTTTAAAAGACCATCTCATGTAGCTCAGAGTGGCCTCAGATGTGCACTGTACCCAAGGATGACCTTAATTCTTGATCCTTTTCTCTTTATCTCTTGAACTCTGTGACTGCTTACATATCCTACTATATTTGGTTCAATTATTTGTTGTTCATACAAATTGTATACAAGACAGTTATACAGGAAAATCAGAATATTCATTCAAGAAAATCTAGATGTTACAAAAAGTGAAGGTCAAAGCCTTCTCTCTGTTCTCTGTTTATTGCAGTTCCCTCTCCAATCTCTTTTTCAGAAAAACAAATACATGTCAAGTTTTTTACTCGAAACCAATACCTGCAAGATGACGAGGGGTCCCAAGAAAACTTTCATTACCCAAATTACATAGAGAATCATTATCAAAGGTTCTCATTGGCAACAAATAACCAAACGCAATACAAAACCAAAATAACAGCAGCAGCAACAACAACCAAAACCCATGGATCAAATTTATACTGATCCAAATTAAACTTTTATGATTCCAGATACAAAATAATTGCAGTTATCATTGGAAATCTGGAAGAACATGTTCAAGAATAATTCCTTCTTCAATGAGTCAAAATATTTCCAAGAAACTAGTTACTCCTTACTACAAGCTGTAACATATACATCTAAAATATCTATCTCTTTATCTCTCTATCTCTCTATCTCTCTATCTCTATCTATCTATCTATCTATCTATCTATCTATCTATCTATCTATCTATGTATCTGCTATCTGCCAAGGACCAGCTTGGAGAGGAATTCTGACAGAATACTTGTTTGAGAGGAGTGAAACAAATAACTCCAAGTCAGACCATGTGTCCAAGTTGACAGCCTATATTCTATGTTCTCTCTGCTTTAGACAGCTTTCTTGCTATTCTAAAAAGTCCCTGGATAGCTCAACTCTTGCAGATCAAAAATACAAGTCTTTTATTTTACATATAAATTCTTTCTTTACCCCAGGTTCCCTTTTGATTATCCCATGAATCAACATCTCATGACCCCAGGCCCTTGATTCTTAGGAAGAGATAGCAAGCATAAGCACAAACATTTATATAGTTGGGTAGTGGGACTCCACTGTGGATTTACCATTCTGACCACCTCTGGACCTAAAATGCCTTTGCCTGAGGCTGACTTTGAATTCAGGAATCAAATCCCTTTGCCTACATTTGTATTTGTATTTGTATCTTTCTGACAAGCTGGCTGATAGTGCAGTTGTTTCTGTTTCTTTAGATCTGTGAAGCTCATTATACAATTCATATTACATTCTTATATTTTACATAGTTGAGAAATTGTATTTCTTCAAACTCATGTTTTTAGAGTTCATGCCCATAGCTTTAAGGGCTGTCCTGAGGGTCACAAACTTCCACTATTTTGCTGAGTCATAGATGTCTAGTCTCCTGGACTAGTGCTGTCTCAGATCATCATGGAATCATTAGCTTTGGCAGGGAGGACATTCCTTGAAGGAGGAACGTGAAAATATGTATACCATTATACAAACAAGCCTTGGGCCCACAGCAACCATGAACATTCATGTAGGCCCACACTTTGCTGGCTCTGTTCCAGGGTCATGAAACCATGTCATACTGTCCTTTAACATGGTGAGGCCTGACTCAGCATCTATCTGTGCAAGACAGGGCATAAATATCTTATACTGTATAAGTTCATCCTTTAAAGTACATATACACATACCCAACAACAAGATACCAAAGTGTCTCTGATTAAATACATTTAAACACCATATGTAGATGCAGAAAAACCATCATGCTCTCTAGGTGACACTATAAGAATAAAGGTTAAAAATTGAGCCAAGATACTATGCTTTAGCAGGAAACAGAATTACTTCAGTAAAGTATATATAAAACCATAAGACTATAATTTTAAACATCATCCTACATTTCATAAATATATGAACACAAATTAGTAACCTTGCAAATAAAACCTCTAAGATAAACCTTGCTAGACTACACCTACTTAAGATTTTCAGCTTATTAAAAATAATAAGATCCATATATAAACAGAAAACTTTGAATTGTACAATAAAGAAGACTAAGGACATCGAATAAGAAGCAAATGTGAAATTAATATACAAACAAAGAAAATACGTTTTATAAGCATGATCAAAAGATTAAAGGTAACCATGTCTCAATAATTAAATTAAGTCTGTTGCCAGTTTTATAAAATTGTTTATATAAATAAAATATAAAGATTATTCAAAATAGCAAAATGGAAATTCTGATATTAGATAGATAATATCCAAACTTAAAATGATAAGATTTTAGTCAGGGTATGGTAATATGTAATAGGAGTTAAAAAGAAGACAACAAACTTAAAAATTCATAAAATGGATTCATAAAATATGAAAAATTAGATAATCATTCACAAGCCTTCAGAAAATGTGGTATAATTAGTAAACATACCAACATACACATAAAGGAGTTAGAAGAAACATAACAAAAATAGGAAGATATAAATATCATACTAAAAATGAAAACTACAAAAGAGTTGTAAAAAGACATCTAAATATCACTGGAGGGTCATCTATTTATCTAAGTACCAGCAATACAAAGAAATCCACCAATACTCATACACACCTTGGTTAAGATAATAAAAATCCCAAATATTGACACGACAAATCAAAGGTAAAGAACACTTGCTTCTAAGGAAGGTTTTCTGAGCTTGACTCACAGTGTAGTTAGAGAGAAGTGAATCTTCCAACTTGTCTTCTGATCCTCATGATGTGCCATATTATGGGTATCCATATTCTTGTACACATACATATAACCAATCATTATAAGTAAAATTTAAAACCTAAGAAAAAGGAAAATTTGAAATCAATAAGAGCAAATATCCAAAGGTGTATATGTAGATGATCAGCTGACTTCCATTAGAAATAATGGAGGTCAGGAGGCAATGGGGGTGGGCTAAAGTGCTGTAAAGAAAAACAACTGTCAACCCAGTGTCACACATCCAAGAAAATTACCTTCACCAAGTGAAAAGCAATCATGAATGTCCCTTGCGAAAAAGCACCCAAGACAATAGTTTCTACCCTAATTGTCTTACTAGAATACTAAAGAAAGTACTTCAGAGTAAAAGCACCTTATGCCAGTCAGTAACTCAAATGCACAGAGCTCTCAACTGCATAATTATGTAGGCAATTACAAGATAAGATAATTGCTCATTTCTTCCTCTTTCTTCTATTAAGTAATTTAAAAATCAATTTGTAAAGCCATATAAACAACTGTATTGTTGAGACTGTAATATATAGAAATGTAATGTACTTGACAATAAGAGAAAGGAGGGAGGGAGTGAACAGAAAGTTGTATCGAAATGAGATAACTGTACTAGGCTGTGACTCAAATGGACAAGAAAACCTGAAGGCAATCAGGAAGGGTTTGGGGGAAATTACTATGTCTAAATCTATAGATGTGTGGGTTCTTAAGCTGTTTTTAAAATGATGTGTGGTAGTTAGAATGAAAATGGCTCCCAAAGCTCATATATTTGAAATTTTTGTCTCTAGTTGGTGGAACTGTTTGGGAAGGATTAGAGGGTGGCCTCATTGGAAAAGATGTGTGACTGGGGCCATGCTTTGTGGTTTCAAAGGTTCATGCCATTCTCAGTTAGCTCTTTCTGCCTTGTGATTATGTCACACAATGTCCACTCTTGGCGACTGCCCTCCCACCATGCCTGCCAGCTTTCTGATTTGCTCCCCCAGGAAGAACATAAACACCAAGCTTCTGAAAATGTAAGTCTTAAATAACCTCTATCTTAGGTTGCCTTGGTCATGGTGTATTATCTTAGTAATAGGAAAGTAACTAAGAGAAGATGTGATGGTAATTGCTTTCCAATGTCATTAGGGAATTGTAATATATAAAGGGATAACTTTAGATACATAACGGATCCATTTCTCTAGCCCCTACAGGAATACTTTGCATAACACCAATTGTATAACACCTTCGGGAGGGGATTGAATTAAATAGGACAAAGCTTTTGAAATCATGATAGAACTATATCAGTATTAATTTGAAGTAATTAACAAGTTCTGATGATTGCTACAATTCTTAGATTAACCACTAAAAAAATAATAGGAAAATATCATCAGAAACTATAAAATGTTTAAATGTTTCATTAGAAAATGTTCTTTATTTGAAGAGAAAACAAAAAGAAAGTAAGAAAGGACAAATATTGATATATATCAATACACATATCAAAACTTTTAATACCAGCAGATATAAATGAATTAAACACTCCAATCAAAAGAAACATTTTAGTTACACAAATCAGAATCTGTATGCAAAGACAGACAAATTGAAAGCTGGGCGTGGTGGCACACGCCTTTAATCCCAGCACTCTGGAGGCAGAGGCAGGCAGATCTTTGAGTTCGAGGCCAGCCTGGTCTACAGAGTGAGTTTCAGGACAGCCAGGGCTACACAGAGAAACACTGTCTCTTAAAACAAACAAACAAACAAACAAACACCAAAACAAAATAAAAAAACAAACAATTAAAAAAGACAGACAAATGGAGATAGTCTGCAAACTAAATCCACATAAGAATTGAAGTGGTTATTCTAATATATTAAAAAAAACCAATAAAATGAAATATTACTAGGGATGAAAATGAAAATTTTATAGTATAAAAGAGTCAATTCTCCTGAAATATCCCAAAATATAAGCATGTATGTACTGAATATGAGTCCATAAATACTTGAAGCAATAATGACAGAAAGACCAAGGGAAAAAACTATAACAAATTTAATATCCACTTTCAACACTGAATGAAGAGCTACTATTTGTGGATCAGAGCCTTGTAGTCATTGTTAGCAAAAATGAGAATGTATCTCAAATAAACAGAGAAGAGGTAACATGATTTAACTGTCCAAAGCCAAGTGCAAAGCAATTATTGTAGTCAAATGGAAAACAAGGCTTATGGCCTGCAGAGAATAATTATTAACAGTGTTTAGTGTATCCTGTAGCAAAACATCTGGGTAGCCATTATAAATCTTGCTCAATTTGTAAAATCAGATTAAATTAAATAGTCATAATTGGGACAACTGGAAAGAAATTTAGTTGCAACTTAGAAATAAGGATGTCCATCCTAGGACCATCTAGAGACTGCCATATCCAGGGATCCATCCCATAATCAGCCTCCAAACGCTGACATCATTGCATACACTAGCAAGATTTTGCTGAAAGGACCCTGATATAGCTGTCTCTTGTGAGACTATGCCAGGGCCTAGCAAACACAGAAGTGGATGCTCACAATCAGCTATTGGATGGATCACAGGGCCCCCAATGGAGGAGCTAGAGAAAGTACCCAAGGAGCTAAAGGGATCTGCAACCCTATAGGTGGAATTACATTATCAACTAACCAGTATCCTGGAGCTCTTGACTCTAGCTGCATATGTATCAAAAGATGGCCTAGTCGGCCATCACTGGGAAGAGAGGCCCATTGGATTTGCAAACTTTACATGCCCCAGTACAGGGGAACGCCAGGGCCAAAAAGTGGGAGTGGTTGGGTAGGGGAGTGGGGGGGAGGGTATGGGGGACTTTTGGGATAGCATTGGAAATGTAAATGAGGAAAATACCTAATAAAAAATATAAAATATATAAAAAAAGAAAATAAATAAATAAGGATGTCAAGGAGGATTCTTAAATGATTTTTAAGGGGAGGTAAAAGAAGTTATAAACTGGGGTGAAAGTGATCTTTAGTATAAATTGATAAAGAATAGAGAAATGTCCTATTATGGAAGGTAGAAATTAGGCTTTAGGATTTAATTAGGATGATTTGTAATCAAAATCTTTGTACTTTCTGAGTGTTCATAGTAAAATAGAAGAGAGAAATTTACACAAGAACTTAATAAACAAAAAGCAGCCTAAAACATAAAGATTTGGGTAAATCTGAGCCTACCTATATATTCATAAACAAGAAAGCATATGTGTTAAATACTAAAGGATTGGCCTTATAAAACTGGCTGGAATGCTGTGAGATGATATGGAAAACAAACGATTTAATTTAGAGTTGGAGATGACATGTACAGTAGGAAGGCTCTGTAAATCCATGTAAATGACAATACAGGAAGATAAAGTTATTGCTATAAACACGTGCTATTCTTCAGGGGAGGAAAATTTTCACACTAGAGTGAATTCAGAGATTACCAGTGTCTCCAGCTTGTTTCAAGATAGCCTCTGCTCAGAGCATTGGAAATATATATATGTATGTACATGTAAATGTATATGTATATGTATATAAAACAACATTCAGAAATTGGTTGGCTAACCTCGTACCATTTGAGTGACTATTGCACTGGTGGACATATATTGCCATGCTGATCACTATTGCAGTTCACAGTGTTTAAAGCAGAGTTGATGACATTTTTATCCCTCTAGCAGTGTGGATAACACTTTTTGGTGCTATGATATCTAGATAGCATGGAACTATCCATGATACTTCAAGCTAATTTTTTTCAGTGTAAACCAAAGTTTTAGGTATTTCAGCAGCAGTGTCTTACCATGAGTTCCAAGTAACCAAGAGCAATGGCAAAAGCCTATATGTTTTAATGGTTCCTAGGATACTTGTGACCAGTTCAAGGGGAGGTATTCCTCCACTGGTACTTGTTGTTATATTTGATAATTTATAATTTCCAGTATGAGCATTCTACCTTGCATAAGATAACTCCAAGTAAACTCACACATATATATGTTCCTATATAAAAGGAACATGATATATATATACACACACATATATGGAACTTACATGGTGTTTTCTTGTACCACAGAAGCTAGACCACCAAAAAAGGCTTTTGGGTTAGATTCAGGACAAATTATCTAAGTTCAGTGTCTTATGTGTGTTGTGTCTTCATCGACATGAACACACCCTCAACTACTGAGAGATATCTAATGGCTACATTGGTAATAATGTTTGGGGAATCACTTGGACTTCTTTGACCAAATATTCAAAAGGTTTCTCAGACCAGGTGCTGTGGTTTTGTAAGTCTGTCATTTTTGTGAATAGCTGGTTTTCTCCTTACACTTGTACATTCTGCAAATTAAACTTCAGATTGCCAGTCTTGATAGCAAGTGCGTTTTCCAGATGAACTATCTAGTTCTAGGATGTTAATGTTCACAATGATAACATACATAATTATATCCAGCTATTTTATGCATTCATGGTACACATAATTTTTAGTCATTTTATATTTCTTGGAGTCTTAGTCACTGTTCTATTGCTGTAAAGAGACACCATGACCATGGGAATTTTTCTAAAAGAAAGCACTTGATTATTGCTTGCTTATAGTTTCAGAGGTTTAGTCTATTATCATCATGGTAGGGAGCATGGTGGCATGTAGGAAGACATGGTGCTAGAGAAGTAGCTGGGAATTTTACAGTTTTACATCCAGATCTGCGGGCAACAGGAAGAGGACACTAGGCCTTTTGAAATCTCAGAGCTCACTTCTAGTGACACATTTCCTCCAACAAGACCATATTTTCTAATTCGTTTCAAATAGTGCCACATACACATATATACATTCACTTGCAAATACATCTCCCTCTTTTTACAAGTAAGTATGAATGCGAGTATATGTCAATACATATCCAAGTAAGAATGCACCCTCATGATCTTTAGTTCCTGGTCCAAACTGGTACTCTTCTATTCCCTCACTGCTTGAGCAAATTACTAACTCCCATGAAACTAGATTGGCTTATGTTTAAAGCACAGATGATATGAATGGAATGGGATGATGTCTACTGCATAAACGATAAAGGCGTGGAACTAGAATGGTGTGGAACTTGAAACCATGCCAGGAAATTTGGTAAGATAGGCTGGGCACACACCTGAGGCTTAGGCAACTCCCAGCACCCTGCCAGACTCCTGACTTGGAACATGCTGTGCTTCTCCCATAAAAGAAACATGTCCTCTGCTCGCATAAGCTCAAGACAGAATTCTCTATTCTAATGAAGTGCCTGGGGGCCAGAGGACTTAGCCAACAAGCTTCCCATCTCAGATATCCCTCCCTGCAAAAACTATTTAATCTGAGGCCCACCCTGAGAAATGAGGTGTGGTTTTACACATCCATTTTCTGCCATGACAATAAACTCTTTAGAACCATGGACTGTCTCTTTTCATCAAGATCTGCTGGGCAGTGAGGGTGGGGTGGTGAGCATGAAGCCACAGAGCCTGCTTCCACCCTGCTGTAATAAGCTGGTGCACCCCTTTTCCCCCAGCTCCCTGCTAGACACTCCCCTTAGTCAGCCGGCCCCAACTCCATTCTCTGCTCTTCCATGAATCCCAGAGGAGCCTGGATTTCCTAGAGTCTGACAACCCTATGGCCCAGGCCAGAGGACCCCCAAAGCCGCTTTGGCTACCCCACACCTAAGACTGTGCTTTCCCACCCCTGAGCAGTGTCTTGGAGTTCCCAAATAGCCCAGCATCAGTCCAGGCAGCAGCAGCAACATGGGATAAGTGCAGTCAAACTTCCCATCTTCCCCCTCCCCAAGTGGCAGGGCAGACTCTGGCCTACAAAATGAAATTCATGAATATCAAGTCTTGCAGTCAGTTTCCAGTACCTGTCAAAGTACCTGAGGTGAATGCCTACGAGATAAATATTCAATATGTGAAAATTCCTCGTTTGTCTGTGCTCCTTTTGGCCTTAGATTATTTTCTTCTTAAACCTTCCACAGCCGTATAAAACACACACTCATTGAACTGGAATCATTGTGCTTATACTCATAGGTTTTCTCATAAGTGCTACAAGTTTACCCGAGTTGTGACTGATACATACATTTACCACCCCAGCCCTCCAAACACAATAAATAAAAAGAAATGCAATAAATTACAGAGATCTTTATGTATCCATTTATGGTTGGAATTTATTATTAGATTCTTAGGACCAAATCTACAAACAATGATGAAGAGGGGGCACATGTTCTATCCGTATGGGAATGTCTTTTAGATATTACCATAGGGCAGCCTTGAAGGTGCACACTGGAGGAGAGAAAGGCTATGACAGGCAGAGCATGAGTTGTGGTCTGTGAAGTACGCCAGACAGAAGCAAATTGATCCCATGATTTGCACTGAACAATCATGAAATTCTTTATGTCTGGCAGTTTTCCTCAGAGTAGTTTTTTTTTCTCTCTCTCTCTCTCTCTCTAATTCATTTTCTAAGACCTTCGGTTGCTTCGAGTGATATTCTTACTGAAAGGGAAACACTGAAAATGATTTCAAATTCTCACCTTCCAGAATTGAACAAAACATTCCCCTTCCTTTCTTAGATGGACAACAGATTCATAAGGGGAAAAAAAACCAAAAAAAAACAAAAACAAACAAACAAAAACAAAAACAACCCAGAAATCTGTAGGGATTTTCAGGCCTCTTGGGACTTCTGGGATACAGATGCTAAAGTTCTCCTACTATAGCATTGTGAACCTCAGGAACTGAAACATTGTTCAAACTGTGTTTGGATCAGCTAGGCTGAACAAAATACTTCTCTGAAGAGGTTTTCTCTTCAGTTTCCTGGGATATAATATAATTGTGGGAATTCTGGGGAATCCCTGTAATTGCTGCTTTCTTGCTTTTCTATGGATCTTTACCTTTTCCTGGTTCCATTTCTCCTCACATAACTACAATAAAACAAACAGGTAGAGAAATAGAAGGAGAAGGAAGAGGAAGAGGAGGAGAAAAAGGAGGAAAATAATATTCTGGAAACATTTAACAAATGCTAAAATGCCCATTGGGGGTTGCTAACAAAATAAAGAATTTATGTTATTCTTTAATTAACTCCAATCCCAATTAGTCTTTCTTCCTTAAAAAAAAATCTCACTTTGGTTTCCAGAGCAGTTCTTGTTTAAAAGATTGAGTGTGCTGAGTTTATTACTCAGCAAGTAACACATGCGGACACCTGTCTAGATACTGGGGTGTTTCCCAGAAGAGGAATTTCCTTAGAGCTAAAGTATCATATCTGAAGTGATGTCATCTACTGAGACTCTCAAACGGTCTTTGTCCTGATCTTGTGTGGGTTCCTTGATATGTTTTTTTGTTGTAATTGTTGAAATGTGTGCTGGTCATTCATTCATTCATTCATTCATTCAACTTGAAAAAAGTGTCATCTGGGAAGGAGAAATCTCAATTGAGAAAAAGGACTCTAGGGCATTTTCTGTATCGATGACAGGGGTCGGGGTGGGGTGCAGTCAGCAATGGGGCTTTCCTTGGCAGGAGGTCCTGGTAGATATAAGAAAGGAACAAGCCAATAAGCAACATCCCTTCATGGCTCAGTTCCTATCTCCAGGCTACTGGATTCATGCCTCGGCTCTCCTTTGTGATGGATTGTGACCTGCAGTATGAAATAAATTTTTCCTTCCCAAGTTTCTGGTCATGGTGCTTATCACAGCAGTAGGAATCCAATCCAGGACAAGGTGTCAGGTGGAATGAAGGCTTCACTGGGAAGAGTGTTTTGTGCATTTACTAGAAGTCTGAATGGGTCCAATATAAATAACCACAGATACACTTATAACACATGGAAGTAAACTCTATGCTTAAAGGGTCCTGTATTCCACAGGAAATGTTAACCACTGAGAACGGCCAACAGGAGCAAGCCAATTTGTAATCTATCTGTATCAGACCTCTTTGAGGCATTTTTGGACTTGATTTTGGTCTTACTGGGTTTTTTCCCTTATATATTATGTTTTTTAAATTTCTGTTGTTTTCTGTTTGTTTGTGTTTGTGTTGTTGTTGTTTTCCTTTTTATTCTGTTGTGTTATTGTTTGCCTATTTGTTCCCTCAAGAGAGAGAGGAGGAAAGGGTATGAAGTTGAGTAAATAGGGAGATGAAGAGGATCTCAAAAGAGTTTGGGTGGGGGAAAATTTGATCAGAATATATTGTATAAATTTCTTTTAGTAAAAAGATTTAGGAAATGTTTAAATACCTGCCTGCTTGAAAACTTATCAGTAAATACATGATTTACATACTGAGATATCATTTTGTCATTTTGTGAATATAATTTCAACAAATTCATGCTTTAGGGTAAATACTTTCTTATAGGAGTCACTCGTGAAAATAACAAGCAACAGGTATACATATAATAATTGAGTTATTTGAAATTTGGGATTCACAATAAATTATACATAATTATTTTGGTGTGAAAAAACAAAACAAGCATCATAAGGTGTATTAGAACCTTAACACACACACACTCACTCACACACACACACGTGTGTGCTTGTATATGCTAGTCTAATAATTTGTCTGTGACTCCATTTTTCTATGATAATCTTAAGAAAAATCATAAACAAGCATCTGAGGGATTCAGGAAGGTTGAGCACAGTCCGTAGCACATAGACACATCCAACTCACACCCAAAAGCCCACTCAAGACACATCAAAACAAAAGGGTGGTTTTATTATTTTTTATCTGGCTTTTCTCTCCTTTCTCCTACTCCCTTGCCTGCTTTTTATTTTCCATGATCAGAATCGAACTTGCAATTTCACAAATAACAAATGCCCTACTACAGACCCTGTGCTTGCCTCTGTAGCTTAAGTTGAGGGACATAAGATAATAAATTTGTATTTGATTTTTGTTAGGGCAGAGATGCCTATAAATTATTTCACTTTCTTTTGTTCTTCAAATGGATAAAAAGAGCTCATTGAAAAGTTTTAGCACAGGAAGGTGGAGAGATGGCTCACTAGTGAAGGGCACATACTATTCTGCCAGAGGTCACGAGTTTGGTTCCATAGCAAAGGTCAGATGGTTCATAACTCCACATCCTGAGGATGGAAAACCTCTGGTTACTTTGGGCATCTGCACTGACATGTGCCACAGACAGACACACATACACATCATTTAGAACAATAAAAATAAACCTTTTAAAAGGTTTTATGCATAGGCTTATAAGTAACGAGATTATCTTCTCAAGCAATCTCTTTAATGGTTGAGCCTAGAGACAGTAATGGAGCCACAGTGTGGTTTATACTTTTCTACTTTCTAAAAGCTGTCTAAAGAGCAAATTAAGGAAGAAACTACAACACACACAGTTACCAAAAAATTGTGTCAAAATGTATTCAGATGTATTGATATTCTCAGTCTGATACTACCAAAAATAAATAAATAAATAACAATCATCACGTGCCTAGTTCCAGAAATGCTCCGTTTCCATTATTGCAGGAAAGGCCATCTAAAAATCAGTTGAAGTTGATGATGCATGCTGTTTATTCTCTTCAGAAAAAAAAAAAAAAAAAAAAAAACATCCTCTCCAAATAGGGGGAAAGGTTAGAAATGATTTCTTCTGCATTGATCAATTTATCTGAGTTGTCTTTCGACAGATTGTATTAATGGAACTTCATTTTCCTTTATTCAGTTGACGGCCAATTTTTTGTTGTCTCTTAAAAAGATCAATGAACATGTCTCGCCATCTTTTCACAAAACAAGACGATTTTCCCCTTAAACTTTAAGAAAAGACTTTATTATTTTGTTGTAATAGATTTTTGTCCCCCTCTTGCTTTCAACACCTGGCACTGAGTTTTCTAATGCCTGAATATTCTTTTTTATCTCTTTGTAGTTTGGACTTCAATACCTTGAATTTTGCAATTTTTTTTCTTTTTGTCCTGATGATTCTGGGAGCCACAGATGTGTCCGGAGACAGAAGCTTTTCCAGTCTCTGAGCTATACAGGGCAGAGGACTAAGGGTGCTCATGATTATAATAAATAAACACAATCAAAACAAGTACCCTCCGCAAGAGTCAGTTTTCTTTGGGAAATAATGTACTACAGCTTTCACATTCTTTAAATGAAAGCTTGAAGCATCTCTCAAGACTAGGTAGCAATGGCTGATGAATTTCCCTTCCAAGAAGGATCAGGAAAGCAGTGGCCCTCACTTGATCTTGGTTGACATTCAGAGGGTTTCTTGGAATAGAATGGCTCCTTTTCAGGAGATGTAGTATTTGCATTTTATCTGTATATCTTGTGTTCTTTTTTTTTTTTTTAATAATGAAAAACATGACCAGGAAATAGATGGAAAAAAAAATCCATCTACCCACTTTTTTTTCCATGTGTGTGTGATTCTTGATTCTTTCTCTCAGTCTTTTCATTATTCCCATACTTCTCTGAGACTAGCACAGCCAAAATGAATATTGTTAGGGATAGTCACTCCTATAGAGCCGGTTCATTCAATCAGCATAGCAAAATTTTTCTCTGATATCCACTAGCAGTGGAAGCAATGAGATATAGTGTAATGTCTCTTATCCACTCCCAGCAACAAAAGCAAACTGCAACAGGCAAATTTTTGGCCCATACAATACACGTAGTAAGTACACCAATGGCTTTTAAAATATTTATTAATTATGTATACATGTATGATATGTGCATATGTGGGGTATAATTGCTCATAGAGTTCAGAAGAAGTCATTGGATTCCCTGGAGCTGATGTTACAGGAGATTCTGAACAACTTGACATGGGTGCTGGGAACTGAATTTGGGCCCTCTATAAGAGCAGTGAACATGACATCTTAAATGCTTACATTGAGCTGCCTCTCCAGCTCCAACAACTATGCCTTTTTTGTTTGTTTTTGCTTTTTTAAAGGTAAGTTCTCTCTGTATAACACTGACTCTCCTTGAACTTACTATGGAAACCTCAAGTTCACAGAGCTTTGCTTGGCTCTGCCCCCCTGAGTTCTAGGATTAAAGGAGTAAACCACCATTCCTAGCTAATAGTATATGTCCTGAATACATATTATCACTTATTTCTTTATTTCAGACTCTGGATATTCTTAAAATATATTACAGGAGATGGAAAAAAATAAGTTATATTTATGTATTAATTTCTGCACAGTATCCTGAGAGCCAAGCAATGCTAACTTCTGATAACTTGAATTCACTCCTACTCCTAAGTCACTTACTATTAGAGAAGAGATTAACCAAGATTAGTTTAGTATTAATCTCAAATCCTGAGAATTCTTTGGTATGTAGATGAGACAAAAGGGACTTCTAGACCTTTAGGGTTACTCTAGGAAGGCAGTAGGGTGAGCTGTTATGTCCTTTGTCTTAGAAATTGCCATTACTGTCATCTATGTCCAGATATTTTTCAGCATTCCTTGCTTTCTCAACCCACACTTACAACCAGTAACCGAGTCTTGCAGATCCTCTGCCCTTACTGTTACATTAGCATTACTTTATTTCTTTGGCCTTGCATACAAGTGTAGTTCCTAGCTAGATTTTTGTCAGCTTGACACAAAGCTAGAGTTACTGTTATCTGGGAAGAAGAACCTCAATTGAAATGTCTCCATCCAGATTGCCTGAAGTTTACTCCGTAAGGCATTTCCTTGATTAACAATCTCTGTATGCCTGCATAGCCCAGGGGATCGGTGTCACTCTGTGTATGTGACCCTTAGGTGTAAACGAAGCAGACTGAGCAAACAATAAGGAACAAACCAGTAAGCGAGGATTTCTTCATGATGCCTGCTTCAGTACCAGCCTCTAGGTGCTTGTCTGTTTGAGTTCCTGCCCTGACTTTTCTCTGTAATGAACTGCTATCTGTACGTGTAAAGTGAAACAATCCAAATCTTTCCCAAGATGTTTTTGGGTATGGTGTTTTATCATACTAATAGAAACTAGGACACATGGGGAAATAAACGTGTAGCATATATTCATTTTATTCATATCATAAATGATACAACTATAAGCTTGTATCTTTTCCCATCTGGATGACTGGGTCAGCCTCCCAACTTGTCTCATTTCCTCCAACATGGCCCTTGAAATGAACCTCCACACTGCCAAAACAAACTTCCTGTACTGCAATTATAGTCATCGCACTGCACTCCTGGAGCTACCCAAGAGCCCTCCCACAGTTCAGGACAGAGCTCACATCACTAACTTTAGGTCTAGCTCACATTCCCCATCCACTCTCTCCTACCAACAGGCTCCATAAAAACAGAGAAACACTGCTTTTCCTTCCTTTATCCTGATATTTTATTCCTTTGGAAATTCTCTTTTTTTTTTTTAACACAAAACTATTTTACTGAACAATTTTAACTATATGTTAATAGTCATAAGTAATGTCTTTTGCTACTTTTCTTTTTTTCTCTCTTACAATGAAAAGCTTTCTACTTGGTTCTTTCTATTATCTCTGCTCCTCTTTCTCCCTCTTTTCCTCCCTCCTTCTTTCTCTCTTCTCTCTTCTGTGGTGCATGTGGGTATATGGATAAATGCTAGTGATTAATGCTGTTGTCTTCATTTTTTGTTCTATACCATACTTTCTGAGATAAGATCTCTCACTTGGAGATCAACAGAAGCCCCCAGCATACTGCTCACTCCACCCCTGAAAACTGCCAGTAAAGGCATATGCTATTAACCATCATTTTTGTGGGCAAGTCCGGAGATCTAAACTCATGTCCATTTGCTTGTTCAGAACCTTACCCACTGAGGCGTTGCTTCCACCCTTACCTGTTATTAAATGTACAAGACAACAATATATAGTGATTTACTAAGTCAAAAGCTTAAACAAAGCATTCCTTTCCTAAGTGTACTACATTGACCATTGAATGCAATAACTAGCTCATTTCCTCTCTATCCATAGCAGCCTTTCTATGTCTTGATAGAACTGATCATTGGTCTCACTTATACTGGAGGCTCCTTAGCATTACTGTAGCTAGCACATCTAATTTATAAAGTAATAGATATTGAGCACTTTTGAAATTTTAAGGGAAGGATTTCCTCCAAACATCTATGTTCCTTGGAATTTTCTGGGGGAGAGAGGTGGCTAGAGATCTCTGAAACATTCCTAAGTTATTGGAGTAGAAACTGAAAGCAAATTCAAAGTCTTTTACCCTATGTATCTGACATCTTCAAAAAAATATTAAAAAGTTGTCAGATTCTACAGTGATGCTCCCAGAAACTCAGAGCTCAGGAAGATTAAATCATTTAGACTATAGAAGAATTCACAAAAAAGAAAAGTTCAGAAAGTATTCCTGCAAAATGCTGAACATGGTGTGAAGATTAAAAGACAATACATGTCAGAGAATTCTAGAGCACCTAACATGAACAGGTCTCTCAACGAGGCATTCACTGTATACAAGCTCCATAGAAATGCAGAGTATCCGTAGACATGAGGTAGGAATGATGAAAAGATTTCAAGAGCTTGGTTTTGATGACTACAGTGGATGAATATGCAAGTGTGTAATCTATAGTCCAGGCCATCAATAGGCCATGAGCATTCCACAAACTATGAGCAAGAAAGATCAGGATCCAGAGCTCCAATACAAGAGCTCCCTTACATTAATTTAGTTAAACTGATGCTCCAGACACCCTTGCATGTTTAAAAACCATCATGAGGCTAGAAGAAACTGTTTCTCCTTCTGGTAATGAGTATTCTTAAATGAATAAATAATTTGGTTCACACTAATTCAACATTGGTTTCCAAAACTTTCATCCCATATGGGGTTTGTGGAGGGGAAACTGTGAAGATATATAACATTTGAAATGTAAATAAATAAAATAACCAATAATTTTTTTTAAAATATACCAATGATAATTAATGATTCATAAGTTATATAAGTTTACACATAAGACAAAGAGTTAATAAACTACATTATATGTTTGCTATACATAAACTATGTGCATTTGAAAGATGGAAGATGTCACTGACCTGTTGGTACATCATTACTAACATAACAAAGAGAGAACCCTGCTTCTGCCAACTTCACCAACATATTTACACTTTCCCTTACATCAAGATAAGGGATGCAAACAGGTAAACAGCAAAGTAACCAAATGAAAGGCAGAGGGTGGAAAGACCTCACATATATGTATAGGTTTAGGTATAGGTATAGATATGTGTAAGTATACATGTACATGTATATGTGTGTGTATGTATATCTCTGTGTGTTTATATATATACATATATATATATATATACATATATATTTATATATATCATACTTCCTATGTATGTAACAAAAGTGAGTTTTAGTTTTTGTCTATTAAGAATCTACTTAATAAAGGTGCTTAGAAAGACTATCCACACATACTAAAAAGGTTGGTGCCCTTTAGCTTAAATGGCTGCTTGTCAGTTATATATATGGGTCAATAAAATATTGGAACTTAGTTACTATTTTACGGGAAACATTTAGAATAGGCTTTTAAATTTGGAACTGTGAACATATTACTCTACAAAAATAACAATTATGACAGAAAAATGCACAAATCATTAACAGACACAAGGGTGGGTATTAAAAGTCAGATGCAGAGGGTGTGAATTCACCCTCTCTGTTCTGTGAAACAAGATCTTCTACATTAAGGAAGTCTTTTACAATTGTTCATCTTCATCCTCAAGCAACAGCTTAGGGAAAGACAGAAATGGGTCTAACTAAATTCTTTAAAGTTGCATATTTCTTGTAGGGTGTCCACACCATTTCGAGGCTTCCTGCTTAAAAATGATCACAGAGAGCCAAACCAATATGAAGTAGAAAAACATTGATACATTATAATCATGGTGATAAACATGATACTGGTGATAAACAGACACACACACTAAAGGAGCATACTGAAGGACCTGGAGGGAAATCACACGGGAGTGCCACCTATGTATTGATATATGTCCTGAAGATATACTAGAAAAAAATTCCTTTCAAAAAATGGTGTGGGCAAAATTGTATGTCCATATTCAGAAGAATGAAATTAGTCCCATGACTTTCATCCTGTGTGCATGTGCATGGACAAGTGTGCACATGCACATGTGTGCACACACAGAATTCAAAGTGGATCAAAGACCTTATTTTAAAATTTGGAACATGGCAATGATTCGTTGCTTTTTACATTCATAATGGCTAGGAAATTTGATCAACTCAGCTGACCATCAGCTGAGAAAAGGATAATGAAAACACTGTGTAAGTTCACCGAGGCTCAAAAGAACCCGACATTTCCTTTTCACAAAACTGTAAGTTTAGGGTCAAACCTAGGCAACATCACTAATTTACTTGCTTGGCTTGAAAAGATGATTCCAGAGATCACTTAAAAATCTTGAAAACTTCAAAGACAAGCAATATAAAGCAGAGAAAAATTGCAGAATGCATACTACTTTGTGTCAAAATTTGCAATGTACTGTTATGTAGACATACAGAGAAACCAAAGAGTTAAGAAATAGTTATGCAAGCACGTGTATAGTGAGTTTGACAAGGCTGCCATGGCAACAAGGTTTAGAAGAAATAATGCTCTTAATACATGATTTTAGAACCTTTGATATCCATAAGCAAATGATACAATCCTATCCATATAAAAATCAGTTCATGTAAGCGCAAGCAATTACTTACCAAGGTTACCTGATATGGCCAATGAGAAATGAAAATGAGGCACAGGTTTGAGGGGCCACAGTTAGTCTGGGGCTATGTCAAATTTACTGGAAGCGATCATACATTTAATTTTTTATGTTTATCAGAAACAGAATATAATGTGATTCCCAGTGTCTACAATTGAAGATGACAGGATACAACAACATTTGCAAGCTACAGGAGTACACAAGATTAACGTCAAGGACCAATTGTCAAATTTCTAAGTGCTTCTTTGACTTCTGAGGGAACATACAGAGAAATGGAAAGTAGCTTGAATGCTTCGGTGCCTAAGCAAGTGGCAGAGAAAGTTCTTAGAAACTGAAAGATTCAGAGTGCGCCAGGAGCCACAGGTTCTAGCCAGAAAAATCTGTGATGAAAAGCTCTCAAGGCAGCTTGGCCAGGCCAACTCCACGATTCCCTGCAAATTGAAAAAGGTCATATACTTAAATACATAATCACAATGAAATTCTATAAGAAAGTAGATTACATGTATGGCTTTGAGGTAGGCAAAGATCACCTAGAACAACAAAAGCATAATTCATGAAAAGCAAATGGATCGATTGGACTTTGTTAGAATATAAAGATTCTGTTTCTCTAAATATTCTAAATGAATTTGCAAAGATGAGCTGCAAACTGGAAGAAGCTGGTTACACATAATACTTTTCAGAAGGGGCCTGCATCCAGAATATATATGAAATGCTTAAAAATCAAACAGAGGAAAATGTAACACTATTATGGATTTTCACAGATAGCTTACCAAGTTTTACCAGGTAAGAGGCACATAAAAAGTATCACAGAATCAATCTTCAGAAATTAAATCCTCTACAATGTACATCTTAAATACCTTTATAATATATGAAATATAAAGGTAACTGGTCAAAGTCTTGGACAGATTGTAAGACAATTATAATGTCCATTTTTTGCTTTTGGGCACATAATGTAGGATAGAGCTTTGTGAAATGCATTGGCTCTGAAAAATAAACCAAAACATACACTGACCATATGATTGCCATAGGACACAAATGTTATTCACTTGGATAGAACCTTTGAGACATGACAGCAGACATGCATTCATAAACGTGTACGTGGATGCTTAGACAACTGTAAACTATCAGGTAAATGAATAAACAAGCCATCAATCAGTAATACAACAAAAAAGCATGCAGCAAAGGGAGAATGAACTACTAACACTTCCAAGGCATACATGAATAGCAAAATATTTTTCCAAGTGAAAGGAGTTAGGTGAATTAGTACTTATCACAGAATTTTAAAATTTAGTGTGTTTAGATATATGCATATATAAACATATACAGCAATATACTTTCAATCTGACATACAGCAGCTTGTTGTATGTCAACGGTTACTTGAATAAATTATTTTATTCAACACACTTCAGTGCTTTGAACCACAATTCTCTGTATGTAAGTTTTCCCTTTGTATTGATATTTGCGTGTAGGTTCTCATTCCATGTTTGTCAAGGGCTCTACCATGAGAAATGCCATCAGCTGTCTTCTTAGAATTTATTTTGAAACAGGAGCTCAAGAACTTTTTGAGGCTGGCATTGAGTTAATTCTATAGGTTACAGAGTGTTTGAACTTGTGATCCTCCCTGTCCTAGTTTTCTAAGTAGCTGAGATCACATGCCTGTATCATCATGCCCACCTTTATAGGTCCATTAGTAGACGAAAGTAATCAATGTACAGATGCCAGATCTTTGGTTTCTTTGGTAAGGCTGACTGGAAAGGGCAGTAGGGAACCTTCTCAGAGCAGAATGTCCTGAGTCTTGCTCTGTACTATGGTTTGTAAATAAAAATTCTCACAAGGTGCTATACTATTCAGCCTCGTCCTCTTATAACAAATTCCTGAGTCGAGACACAGAGTTGATCTGGTTTGCGTTATAGGATGCTTCATAATGAAAGAACAGAGTGGAGAACAGCAGTTCAGCTGTCAGAGAGATGACACAAGAAAAAGATTAAGGGACGGGCACTCTCATGTCTCTTTCAACGACACACATGAAAAGGCCAAGCCACTGCCACTAGGCTCCATGCTTAAAGTTCTCTTCATGGACTGAGATTACCATGTTGGTGACTGAAACTGAGGTCACGTGACCTTTGGGAATCATCGGATATAGGAATAAAGATGGGATGAGTTGATTTATAGAGATTGCAGAAAACACAACACGGAAATGCAGAAAGCAGAGCTATACTAACTTTTCTAAGAAACTGTTTCCCAGTTGCTTTTTAGTCCCCTGGGGATATTGATGCAATTAGTGTTCTAGAGACTCTGAGGATTTGGAAGTAAAGGGATTGGCCTAACTCTACTTTAAACCAGTATTTTCAAGACTTATTGGACCCTGAAATTTATTTATTTTCATTTAACACATTTAAGCAGCCAGTGAAACAAGTGTATCAGCGGGATTTACTTTAAGAAATGCCAAACAAGCCAATTAAAATGCATCATGTAGAGTCTGTGGAGGGTGAGAGAGCTTAATTGTTTCTGTCAGAACTTACACTTCCTATAAAGGGCAAAAATTCAGTTGAAATCACAGGCCTGTCTGGCTTAGTGGTTATTGTTCTTTTCTTCCATCATTGCTCACCTGTTAGAGTCTTGGTTTTCCCATCAGGAGAATGAGGTGATAAGTGAGATAAAACCTTCTCCATCAGTGGTTTTGGACACCTTAATGCCCTGGAACTTTTAAGTGAGAATTCTGATAACCTGAAGGCAGTGTGCTGTTCTGTCTAATAATTTCATTTAGGAAACAGCCATATTTAGTAAAAGATGCTTTACAAACTTGTCCTCTGTTGGCATTCATTGCCCGTGTCATGTTTCAGCAGCTCTCACTCTGCTTCAAGTTCATGTTAACAGGTTTGGCACACAATGCTTGAGTGTGTCTTCCTCATTTAGTGTCATTTGTCACTGATATTTTAAAAGTGCTATTTTAATGTGAATATTTTATATATTTATCATTAAAACAGGTGTAATTTACCATGAGGTTTGCCAGGTGATCACAATATTAACTAATATTTACAAATGATTTTTGGGCATGTAATCATAACTTTTGTAAATACTTTTGCATCTTCCTTTCATATTTAAATTCCTCTTTACCTCCTTCACTTGTAAGTTGGTGGGGAGTGGACATCCTGACTTTTAGTGGAGATTTTGGAGCTCTTCTGTTTATGATGGTGCAGACTGTGTGCTTCCTGACGGAGGATACTAGAAATCACCAGAGTTTCCCAGCTACTTGTAAACCCTGGAAGTTACATGAATAACTGGACTGGCATGGTCCATGATTGCCCATTGGTGCAATCATGCCAAAAATATGGGTGCCACCAACTACTTCCTAATTGGACTTAAGTCCTATTCCTCAAGATGAAACATTGCTAGGCTAACAACCTATGGATAGATATGCTATAGTCTCCAATCACAATCCCTACTATTAATTTTTGCTGAATGGACATAGTATTCAACTGCTAATGACTTATCTTTATATCCATAGATTAATGCCCATAGATGAATGCTTTTCTCAACTGTCATCAGAGAAACTTTAATTTTTAGTTGATGTTAATTAACATCAAGATTCACAACTGACAAAGGAGCAGATACTAGGAAATGTTGGAATGCTTAGCCGCAAGTGGAACTCTACATTGCAGCCCTCCTCCCAAGGCTCTTTGAACTTTGTGGAAATGTGTAAGATGCCAGAAGCGGCAAATTATCATAATGAAAAAAATGCCTTCTTGACACAGCCAGGCAGCTTTGCATATGAACTTACAATGATTTTAACAGCATGCACAAGACCTGGGTAAGCTGAAAGCAGACCAAATCCCTACATGAAGAAAAGAGCTGGATATAAAGTCTCACTGCTGCTGAGGAATTTTTGCGGCTTGAGAGCATCTCAGTTTTCTCTAAAAGCATTCCTCCTCATAACTGAAAACGCTACAGTAGAAGGCCACAATTCCAAGAATACATGGTCAGCACAATTTAGACTTGTTATTTTTTAAAGAACACATTGTTGTGTGTATAAGTAAACAATGGTAGATCTAGGAACAGTTGGAAGAAGGGTCAGTACAAGGAGTAATATAACCAAACTCCTTGTGTAAACTTCTCTAAGAACTAATCATTTTTGTTATTTAATTAAAAATCTAAGAGAAAATATACATAGTTATTCATTGAAAGAATAATGTTTAGGATCTTCTGTTGAGTACCTAAACTTTTATTTTTTAAAAAATTTTATTTAATCTTTTTTTTTTTACACTCCAGATTTTATCCCCTTCCAGTTCTCCTCTGACTGTTCCAGATCCCATTCCTTCTCCTTCCTCATCCCCATGAGGATGTTTGCACACCCTACCCCCAGTACCAGAGATGTGGGAGGTAAAAGACTCTCAGGACTCAAATGGAGGGACCTTAGATGAAGTGTAGAGCCCATCTCCAGCAGAAAGACAGAGCATCAAGTGAGAGAGCAGTTGCCATCCCACAGTCAAAAACTCTTGACTCACTTTTCAGTGAGTTGTTCCTCACTGAAAGAACTGCAATGACAAAAATGGAGAAGAGCCTGAGGATAAGAAGGTCCAGAAGACCCAAAGTGGGATCTAGCTCAAGGGGAGGTTCCAAGGTCTGACACTAATTAATGAGGCTAAGGCGTGCCCACAAAAAGCAACCTATCATGACTGCCCTCCAAAAGACCCAACAAGCAGCCAAAAGAGTCAGATGAAGATATTTACGTCTAAACTTTGAATTGTTAAGGAGTGTATTGACCGGTTTTGTGTCAACTTGATACAAGCTGGAGTTATCATGGAGAAAGAAATTTCAGGTGAGGAAATGCCTCCATGAGATCCAGCTGTAAGGCATTTTCTAAATTAGTGATCAAGCGGAAAGGGCCCCTTGTGGGTGGTGCCATCTCTGGGCTGGTAGTCTTGTGTTCTATAAGAAAGCAAGCTGAGCAAGCCAGGGGAAGCAAGCCAATAAGAAACATCCCTCCATGGCCTCTGCATCAGCTCCTGCTTTCTGACTTCCTTTAGTGATGAATAGCAATGTAGAAATGTAAGCTGAATAAATCCTTTCCTCCCCAACTTGCTTCTTGGTCATGATGCTTGTGCAGGAATAGAAACCCTGACTGAGACAAGGAGCGACTATTTAAATCAGATTTGTCTGTCTCTTGAGTTTCTGTAATGTCTGTGACTTCAATTCTGTTCTCACTCAAGTTCTTTACTATTTTTAAAGGTACACATGGGTCAGGGATCTGTCTGTAACATAATGCTCGGCTTTGTTTTTGTCTTACAAACTAAAACAGGACTCACCAATGCTACCTCTTAAAAGTTTTGTAATTAAGATTGTAAAGTGAATTGCTTATCCACTTTCCATATGTCAGATTGGTAATTTATTTCCAAATGCCTCTTTAAGGAAAATGAAGAGTATCATCAAGTGTATTACAGAACTGTAATAAAAACTGTTCTTCCCTGTTATATAGACAGCCACAACTTCTTGTATAGTTCCAGCCTTGTCCAGTAGACAAGATGGTGAAGGTCGGTGTGAACATATTCGGCTGTATTGGGCTCCTGGTTATCAGGGATGCATTCAGCTCTGTACTTGGCAAAGCAGAGATTGTTGACATCAATGACCCCTTCATTGACCTCAACTACATGGTCTACATGTTCCAGTATGACTCTACCCATGGTAAGTTCCATAGCACAGTCAAGGCCGAGAATGGGAAGCTTGTAATCAATGGGAAGCCCATCACCATCTTCCAGGAGTGAGATCCTGCTAACATCAAATGGGGTGAGGCTGGTGCTGAGTATGTTGTGGAGTCTCCATGTGGTGTCTTCACCCCCATGGAGAAGGCCAGGGGGGCCACTTGAAGGGTGGGGTCAAAAGGGTCATCATCTCTGCCCCTTCTGCTGATGCTCCCATGTTTGTGATGGGTATGAACCACAAGAAATATGACAACTCACTCAAGTTTGTCAGCAATGCATCCTGCACCACCAACTGCTTAACCCCCACTTCTGGCCAATGTCATCCATGACAACTTTGGCATCATGGAAGGGCTCATGACCATGGTCCATGCCATTACTGCCACTCAGAAGACTGTAGAAGGCCCCTCTGGAAAGCTGTGGTGTGATGGCCATAGGGCTGCCCAGAACATCATCCCTGCATCCATTGGTGCTGCCAAGGCTTCGGGCAAGGTCATCCCAGAGCTGAATGGGAAGCTCACTGGCCTGGCCTTCTGTGTTCCTATCACCAATGAATCCATTGACATGCCACCTATGCCAAGTATGGTGAGATCAAGAAAATGGTGAAGTAGGCATTGGAGGGCCCACTAAAGGACATCCTGGGTTACACTGAGGACCAGATTGTCTCCTGTGACTTCAACGGCAACTCCCACTCTTCCATCTTTGATGCTGAGGCTGGCATTGCTTTCACAAACAACTCTATAAAGCTCATTTCCTGGTATGACAATGAACACAGCTACAGCAACAGGTTCCTGGACCTCATGGCCTACATGGCCTCTAAGGAGCAAGAGACCTTAGACCACTCATCCTAGCAAGAACACTGAGAGCAAGAGAGAGGCCCTCAGTTGCTGAGGAGTCACTGTCCCAACTTGGCCCCCAACACTGAGCATTCCCCTCGCAATTTCCATCCCAGAACCCCATAGTAACAGGAGGAGCCTAGGGAGCCCTTCCTACTCTCTTGAATACCATCAATAAAGTTTGCTGCACCCAACAACAACAACAAGAAATGTAATAAAATAATGTAAATATAGCCCATGTAAAGTCCAAAGTCATATAGACTTTCCTTTCAACAACATGAAAAAAATACCTTACTGTTGCACTTATTTCTGAATTATCAGGAAATAGAGGTGTGTTCATAATGAAATAATTCATATTGCAAAATCTATTTATAATGACAAAGCAACTTGTGTCATGTATATCAGCTTAAGCATGCAAATAACTAGATGTTATCTATTGAGATTCTCTAAGTAATGCTCTGCAAACACCAACTCTTATACAATTTAGCTAATAATATTTACCAGTCATTTATTTAAAAACAACCTCATGTTTTTGAGTAACTACTATATGTCATATCCTGTGGGAGATGAGTATAGATAGATAAAGTTATGTTTGACTCCTCTCATAGAACATATTAATAATTTAAAGGAAATTAAAAGACAAACATGAAAAGATACAGGATTATTAAACAAAATGACTCAGAAGGAGCTAAAATAATGAAGTGGCATTAAATTCAGGCACCTATAATATAATGTGCCAACCTGAATCATCTTGCTTTCACATGCTCATCTCATCTCTCCCAGTGCTTCTCTTTCATAGCTATCTACATATGCATTGCTGATCATTTGTGTTAGGATGCCACTTCTTACCCACATTATCTGACTTTCAAAATGCTCACATCTTGTACATTTTATTGTTTCTAGTACTTTATTTCTACCATATCTTTTTTTATTTTCATGATGAAGACACACATACACAAAATTATATACACACAAAGAAAGAACAATAGGTAAAAAGTATAGAGATAATAAAGGTAGTTGGGAGAGTATTCTTGGTACAGTCACCAGTTGTCAAGTGCTCTGTTAGAAATATGACCTCTTTCTTTAGTTGGCCAAATCTGGAATATCTTTCAAAGGTAATTTCATAAATGCCCTTACATTGTTAATATCACAAGCCATTTATCCCTCAAGTCATAAGTTGGACCCTAAACCTCCATTGACTTTGTAATAGAAAGCCTAATAATGATAATTTGTGTACTAAATCATGATTCATTTGTTCACACAAAGCTATTTTCATATGCAGACCCATGCATATAAATATTTCACTTTATTCAAATATAACTTTCCATATACAACTGCCTTTTTAGTATCTTTCTATTCTCCATTTTACCTTCATCTCCTCCCTTTGCTCTCATCCTTTTTTTCTTTTTTCTTGTTCCTCTCTATCATTTTCTAAGGTATACATGAAAATCAAGTAGCTTACAATTTCAACTGGCCTCCAGATAGCAATAGCACCATAAATATTATGCTGTTCATTCCAGAGTTACATGAAGTCATGAAATTGGACCATTATGCTAAAACTCAACAAAACTTGAATAAAAGTTGAATTCTACAAATTTGATGGCTTATTTTTGTCTTAGAGCATTATAGACAATAGTTTTATGACTTTCAGATTTTTATTTAGCAGGATCCACAGTATTCAATAGGACTTAAACTTCTCAGGTGGGTAGTCTTAAGTACCAAATATAGCTTAATACATCATCTGGATTTTCAGACAGAGTGGATGAACTACTGGGCTGTATTATACTAAGTAAGCAACTGTTTAAAAGTTATGATTCCTCAGGAGCCTAATGAAAGGCTTGACTGATGCATAATAGAATCCAAAACTAAAAGAATATTTACTGGTGAGAATCAAATAATTCAATCAACATTGATTGCCAATTGGCTAAAGAAAAGACTAAAAATAAGCCCACAATATACGAAAAAGAAAATTGATTCATGGCTCCAAAATATCTGCTTCTAGCTTGTTCTATGAGGTGTTACACAGGAAGGAGTGGTCTGGTTGGGAAATATCAACCATTTAACATGATTAAGCATTCATTCAGACTTGAAAGAGGAGAAACACAAAATAGTGTCACTTATGGGTAAAGAAGGGTGCAGATTAACAACTGTGGAAAATTATTCACTACAAGATCTACATCAAGCATTATATTTTATTGAATATTCCTGAAAAATAATCATGGGTAAGAACCAAATCCCCATTGTATTTTTGAGTTTGACAAATCTTTCTGGGAAATGCTGTATGTACTCAAAAGGAAATCTTTGGTATTGAGGTGCAATGGACTCAACAATGAGTGAAGACTAGTAAGCAGCTGCCCCCCATCCCCACCCCACCAACTCTTGTGAGATGAGCAAGGGGATGGGTAGTCGTAATGTTAGACAAACATGGAGGTTAAGTCTTTGGTAAGTAAAGGAACATAGGAACATATCTTCTTAGTTTTGCCATGGGACACAATGTATAAGTTTGGAAGACTTAAGTCAAAAAGGATAGGTGCGACTGGCTTTATTTTTATTTTTGTTTTTGATTTTTTTTATTTTGTATTGTTTTTAAAGAAAGTGCTTCTTTCATTTTTTGGAATATTATATATAATTACCTTATTTTCTCTTTCCTGTTACTCCTATTTTTTTTCCTTTTGAAATTTTTATTGGTTATTTTATTTATTTACATTTCAAATATTATCCCAGTTTCCCTCCTCAAAATCCCTATCCCACCTCTACTCCTGCTTCTATGAGGTTCTCCCCTACCCATCCACCCACTCCAGACTCATCTCCCTAGCTAGGGCATCAAGCCTTCACAAGACCCAGGGTCTCCCTTCTCATTGATGCCAGATAAGGCCATCCTCTGCTACATATGCAGCTGGAACCATAGGTCCCTCCATGTGTAGTCTTTGGTTGCTGGTTTAGTCCCTGGGAGTTCTCGGGAGGGGGTTGGTTATTTGATATTGTTGTTCTTCCCATGGGGTTTCAAACCCCTTCAGCTCCTTCAGTCCTTCCCCTAACTCCTCCATTGGGGTCCCTGTGCTCAGTCTGATAGTTGGCTGAGATCATCTGCCTCTTTTTAGTCAGGCTCTGCTAAAGCCTCTTAGGAGACAGCTATATCAGGCTCTTGTCAGCAAGCACTTCTTGGCATCAGCAATAGTGTCTGGTTTGGTGGCTGCATATGGGATGAATCCCCAGGTGAGGCAGGAGAGAAATTGTTGTTTTGAAGAGTGACAGTGGAAAAAATATGAGTAACTCAAATGCTCAATAAACTATAGTAAAATAAATTGAAGATACAGATATAAATAATGAGATATTTCTATTATTCATTGTATAAGAACCTAGCTGATACAACTTCAAGAGAACAAAGAGAGCATGTTGTCTTGTTTTGAAAACAAAAACACATAGTAATGTGTATGTGTGCATTTATGTGTGTGTGCATTTGCGTGTGTGTGTGTCCTTTGGAGAGCATTCAAGACTCAAAACATAGCAATGTATTTTCAAAGCATATCTGTATGACCCAGGCCACTCACTGCATTCATTATCTCATGGAGTTGTTATTTTTATGGTGAAGCATATATCAACTCTTTAATAGTTTTCAAAAAATTCAATGTATCACCATTAACTATAGAACTATTTCTGCATATTAGTTATTGAAATTTATTACTCCTCTCTGACTATGAGGATGCATGCTTTGAGTATCGATATTTCATCCTTCTATTATCACTTTTTATTGGGTCAGTGTTTAATCTGTCCTGTTGTTGAGAATATTTAATCTTAATCTGGAGTTTCTTCCCTGCCTTAGACTACTTAGTCACCAGATAAAAGATATGCACAATCTTGATAATTATAAGAAACTTTAATTAGCACTAGAGGTGGATATCTACCCTCTTAGAATATAGTAGAAGAATATAATCTACATTTTATTGATAACCCTGAGTTTTTACTTACCATGTTTCATCTGGGTTGCTCTTAACTCCAATTGGTCAGCCCTCAGGACCATGTTTTATTTTTACTTCTAACACATGGCATCTTTCCATATCTCTACCTTCTTTTTTCCACTTGTGATCTCCCCCAACTCCAAGGCCAGAAACAGCTATATCAGTTCTGGCCAGATATAGCCTGTAGATATCTTTAGTCATCAATCAGAAATGACTTGGGAGCCAGGTCACATGGCAATATTCGGGTTTACATGTGGACTCTCTTGTCTCTGGGGCAACAAGGTCTTGGGGACCCAGACTTAGCATTACAATACATAGCAACTGAGCAAACCTCAACTGGGCACACTTAAGTGACTATATGTGATATCTGTCTTTAAGCATGGCCTAAGTCTTTCAGCATATATTTTCTCAAATGATGGGATTTCATTCATTTTAAAGGCAAAATTATACTTCACTGTCCATTTTATACTGTGTTTCCTTTATCACTGAATTTTTAATGATACCTGCATGGTATCTATATGTTGGGTGTTGAAAAATATTCTACTAAAAACGCAATAGTAAATATATCTCCCAGGGACATTGACGTTAATTCTTTTAAAACTGAAGGCAAATAGAGCTTCAGATAAATCATGTTATTTAGATATTGTAGAGGTCATAATATTTTGTTTCTCACCTTTGGCCTTGTGCTGGTTTGCCTTGGTAAGCTTTGTTTTTAATATGGGGGTCTAGCCTTAGTCATATAAACCATATAGTGTTGTTTCTCCATCACTGAACAGTGGTACAAATTCAGAATGCCTATCATTCCAGACCCTTTTATAATTTAACCACTTGGCTTTATCCCTGCTCTTATCCATTAGGTAATATGCCTGATAGATAAATGTATGTAGTGAACCTATAGAAAATCATAGCATGTGTGGTACCCACAGACTGATGACAGGGCATATATGACAGAGACAGAAACAGCTCTTCTAGAATTGCTTCTCTGTTTTTGGCATAAGATTAACCACAGAGAAATCTGTACATACCTGGGAAGATGAGACAAAGCAGAAGTTACTGTGGTCAGAAAGTTGGGGAGTGGCTGAAAATCCCATTGAATCACACTCATGCTGGCAATGGCCCTCTGAGGAGCAGCCACTTAGTCTCTGTCAGCCAGTTTGCATTGTTTTTCTCCCTTAGTTTATAGGAATCTAAAACAAGTTCATGTATGGACTTGTGGCTGTGGGAAGGGTTCCTGTATAGATCACCAAGAGGTAGAAAAGAAGAATCATTTTTACTCATTGGCTCCGTGGTCATCACGGATATTCACTTGTTGCTCCTCTCTCCTCACTTTTGACCTTCTCAAACAATAGTTGACACTCATAGCTGTAGTGGGATGGGCTGAATCTGCTTGTACCCTAATGCTAATACTGGTTTCTCAAGACCTGCTTACCCCAAAATTGCACATAGACCCAAGTGATGCTATGTCACCTTAGCTCCAAATTATTTTTGACTGGTGAATAAAAATACTGACAGGCAATAGCTGAGCAGAAGAGACATAGGTTTTAAGCTTCTATTGTCTTGAGTGTTGGTGAGAACCATGGGAGAGGAATGTGAGGAGGAAGAGAAAGTTGCCATGGGTTAGGAGTCAAGAAATCATGCCCCCTAGGGCTGCCTAATTGGAGTTAAGAACAGGACAGATGAAACATAGTAAATAATAACTTAGTGTTATTGATAGCAAATAGATTGTGATAACATAGAGGGTAGATATTGTCCAGTTCTAGTTCTGATTAAGGCTTATTGTAGATATAA
Source organism: Mus musculus (assembly GCF_000001635.26). Classification (NCBI taxonomy): domain Eukaryota; kingdom Metazoa; phylum Chordata; class Mammalia; order Rodentia; family Muridae; genus Mus; species Mus musculus. The sequence continues at coordinate 69,216,641 of NC_000073.6, forward strand.
AAGTTATGTGTGTCTCTTCTCTGGGAAGTAAATGGTCAAAGACAGGGTAGAAATCTCAGATTAGGATTAAAAATTTCGATAACACGTAGCCTCACCCCAAATTCTGTAATTACAGAAATTATCATGCCTATAATGATCAAATTCCATGTTATACCTCTCAGAGTGTCTTACTTCCCTGTTTGAAGCAGCAATACAGCAATGATAAAACAGGTATCTAGAAAGTCTTGGGAACAGAATAGCTGACATGCACTTATTCCACCCTGTAATCCTTCCTTCCCTCCTTCCTTTCTCCTTCCTTCCTCCCTCCCTCCCTCGCTCCCTCCCTCCCTCCCATCCTCCCTCCCTTCCATCCTCCCTCCCATCCTCCCTCCCTTCTACCCTCCCTCCCTCCCTCCCTCCCTCCCTCCCTTCCTTCCTTCCTTCCTTCCTTCCTTCCTTCCTTCCTGCCTGCCTGCCTGTCTGCCTCCCTTCCTTTCCCTTCCCTCCCTCCCTTCCTTCCTTCCTTCCTTCCTTCCTTCCTTCCTTCCTTCCTTCCTCCCTCCCTCCCTCCCTCCCCCCCTTCCTTCCTGCCTTCCTGCCTTCCTGCCTCCCTGTCTCCCTCCCTCCTTCCCTTCCTTCTTCCTTCCTTCCTTCCTTCCTTCCCATTCTTCTTGTTTTCCTTCCTTCTCTGTATGTCTTTATTTACATACACACATGTATACATTAATGAAAAGGCCTTGATTGTTCTCCATCATATTTTTTCAAGCAGAGTCTCTCACCAGGAACTCACTGATTTGGGGAACTGAGTAGGTAGCAAGTTGTAAGAATTCTTCATTGTCTTCCTCCCTAGTGCTGGGATTATAACTCCTGGCTTTTGCTCAGATCCTTGGGTTTGCACGGCAAGCACTGACTTATCTCCCCAGTCCTCAATCCATTCTTTAATTGGTTCACAGCCTGTGTGTGAGCATTTGACTCAGCTAGAGCAGAAACTAAGAATTCTCCCTGAAAATGATTGTAATCCAAAATGTGTGCAAACAGACACTAGACTTAAAAAGAAATTCTCAAATGTATCCTTTGCAAAGCAAAAGTTTTGTTTCTGCACCACCCCCATTGGAAATGAAAAAACCATGTATGGTATTATACCTGTGCTACCCACGTAAGGCTCTTACCTGAAAAGTCTCTCATTTCCACACTTTCTCTATTCTGCTCTGCCTGGAGAGGAACAGGTTGAAACTTCTACTCTGAAACCTAATGAATGCCACAAAGTGAAAACAAACTGTAGATAGTTGATAAAAGAGAGAAAAGGAAAGAAACCCCACCTCAAGAGATTGAAGCTTGTTGTCTCCCCCTCTCGACCAGTCTCTTGGAGCCAGCGAAGCTCTGCACACATTCTCCTGTCTCAGGCATGCATGCAGGGTGTCTGTGGTGGTGACAACTGATTCATGTGTTCATTTGCATATACCCGGTGCCAGCAGCGGAATACAGAACAGGGCCTCCTGCTCTGGCAGCAGACACTGCACTGGCAAATCAGGAGAGCTGTCAGAAACAGCTGTCCATTAACAGAGTTTGTGGAAACAACCCGGAGCTGTTTGAGCATGCTAGGTGGTAGAATTTAATTGGAGTAGCAAGTGTTCGAAATTAAGATCAAAAGGACCAGTCAGTCAATGTGGATTTCATGACACTTTAAAAAATAATGGTTCAGGTTTGATTAATGCTGCATAGAGTTTGCACATTTCTCTCCATTGGCAAAATGGCCCATTTGCTGGTTTTGGATTCAGAGAACGTATCCAACAGTGAGCTCAAGGCTCCCAGGGTCAGTTTGCCCATTCTCTGTTCAGAAACCTTTTTTGCTTTAAGAAAACTGGAGTTTAATAGGAATCAGACACTGATGGGAAAGATACAACCGTGTGGTAGTGAAGAAGCAAAGTCAGTCCTTTCCGGAGGTTTTAATTTATCTATGCTGTATGGCTGAGGTTCCATTAACAGTAGCTCTCAGCTCAGTCCTTAGGCCCACGGGCTAAATGTAAAAATGTACAAGGTGCATTGCCTCTGGGTGGCAATTTGAAGGAGAGAAGACAGTTTGGTCTCATGACCTATTTCCCCATTGTCTCTTCCTTCTACATGCTGCCACAAAGGATATGTGATGGGCTACCACCACCATAAAGGAAGCAGTGGGTGTGCAAAGAGTGACAGGCTGAAGAGCAGTAAGCAGATAACTGGGATGGGTGGGGGGAGTAGTCCTAGTCATGGGTTCCTAAAAAGGGCTATTTTTTCCACCCTGAAAAATCTCAGTTTAACATTGCATTAAAGTTAGCAAATATTTTTCTATGGCAGAAATAGCTATGGACAACTCAGAACAGAACTTGCATCTCCGAAGCCTGAATTTTAACCATTTTAAATGGCAGCCTAGGTAAATCTTGAAGCAAGTGTTCTTCAGTGTGCATGTGATTCTATTCCTGAACAAATATTTATTTTATTTTAGCTTTTATTATAGAGTAGAGTGACAAACATGCCAATCATAAACTTTTAAAAATGATTTAATATTTAATTGATAAAGACAACACATGTGTAGGGTGTTTAGAAGCTATTAAAAAAATAATCAGAGCAGGTACAGCATAGGATTGGGACAATGGGTGCCGGATGGCAGTTCCAGATAGGTAGTGTGTGGCAGCCAGGAGAAGTGACAGCTGGTGGTTTCGTAAACAGATTTCGTTTTAGGATTTTCTGAACCTTTTAATATGCTTCTTCACTGTATCTTTTGTTCTCAATTCAATAACAAAGACATTTCTTATTTGTTGCCTTATAATATCAAATTGGTTAGAAAACACACAGAAAAAATATTTGGCTAATATTATTAAAGCAGTTCTAACTATCCAAGGCAATGTGATAATAATGTGGGGGAGAGTGTGCTATAAAAGGAGAAAGCATGTAATATTTGTAACGGGAATAGTTGGAATTTCTTTTCTGTTGCTTTTGCCTTAAATTATGATTTCTCTCCCCAAAATTATGTACCCCTTAACTTTAAGAAAGTGAAGCAAGAGTCCCAGCACACTGATGTAGCTTGGAAGGAAAAAAAAAGAACTAAACGAAGACTGAGAACCACAGGGTGATACAGAAAGCCTGAGCAGCCTTGCTCATGTCAAAGATGTGAGACACTGAAGGGAACAGCTATCTTTGAGTGCCAGGGTATGTGTGGCATGCTTTGTCTATTTCTAAAAAAAAAAAAAGCATCAATTGGTGTTTGTTGTAAAGATCTACAAATTCTGGCAGCGAGTTTTAGATTGTTAGTGGCCGTAGGGAAAGTGTAATTGAGTTCTCTGTGTGCTAACAGCATCCTCAAAGAATGCAACAAGACATAGGAAGAGTACAGTGATCCCCCTCAGCCTGACGGCAGGAACCAAGGGCTTCAAAACTCAGCTCTTCTCCTGATGGTTTTAGTTAGTTAAGTTTGGCTTATGCTTGTTCGCGACACAGTTCTGTCTGTGCATTTTCCCCATGAAATGACTGAAGGAAGTAACAATGAACAGATAGTTTTGATCAAGTCATCACCGGGAAATCCTAGTTTAGAAAAAAGATAATGGAAATCAAGGATAAATTCAGTGCATCTTTGAACAAACCATTCCACGTCACCCCATCTTATTTTCTAAGGAGACAATGGAAAGAACTCATACTTGCCAGTATCTCAGTGTGGTGTGGGATGTGTGTGTGTCTGGGGTGGGGGCATATGTGTATATGTGTCATGTTTAAAATTCTAATTTGACCACTTAGGAAGTGTATAAATCCCGCTAACAGATTTAGTCTAGGTGTAATTGACATCCACTCAAGTCAGCTCACTTATGGGTTGGTGCATAGTAAGGCCATGCTAAGTGCTGGATGAATGGTAGAAAAGGATGGGAGAAAGTGTATTATTCAGGTCTTCCCACATTTTTCTGTCTTTTTTTTTAAACTAATTTATATTTACCTCTTCCCAAAGTAACCCAGCCATGTCTTTATATCTTCTTAAAACTTGGGCCAGCATACAACTTTTCCCTGTCTTTTTAGCACATAACCAAAATTATATTTTCTTGTCTTTAAAGCTATTCAGATCCTACACTTTTCTGATATCCCTTGTGGTTATGGTGGCTGTGGTAAATGCCATGACCCAGTGAAACATAAGGGAGGAAAGTTTATTGCATATTACAGCTTACTCTATCACAAAGGGAAGTAAGGTCAAGAATTTAAGGCACGAGTCCTGAAGTATAAACAGAAACAGAGAGCATGAAGGAATGCTGCTTACTGGCTTGCTCTCCATGGTTTGCTTAGTTTGCTTATCTTATCTGAAAGAACCATCTGTCTATGGATGTCTTGTCCCATAGTAAGCTTAGCCATCCTGTATCCATCATTAATCAGAAAAAAAAAAATGTCACAGAATTGCCTACAGGTCAATCTGATGGAGACACTTTCTCAGTAGACAATCCCTATTTCCAGGTGACTCTAGCTCTTGCCAAGTGTACAAAACAAACAAGTAAAGCAATTGAGCATCACAGTGCTCATATGGCTTATTCTTCCCAGTGGAATCTAAAGAGAAGCAACAGCCCTACTTTGGCGCTGTTCTCTTCCCTAAGGAGTTCACATATCTCCTGCATATACTCTTTCTTGCTAGAGAGTAGCTAGACCATAAACAATAACAGTAACTTATAGGCATATATTTTTCACAATATATTTTTTAAAAGGAGTAAACTTCTATAGCCTACCACCTACCAGAGGTTGTGTAAAAGAGGTTATTAGGATACAGGGGAAGTGCACCTGTTTAGAAATAGTTCTATGGGAGGATTCTAATCTTTCTTGTTCTAAATCCAGTCAACTCAGCAGACACCACACTCCAACCAGCAGCTGCAGTCCAGTCCACTTGGCAGACACCACACACAACTCAGCAAGGCCTGTTCAATTCAGAAGATACTGAGAGACTCACTAACTGGCCTGGGTCTGTGGAAGCAGCAACAACCTTCAGGAACCTCAGGAGAAGTTCTTCTCTCTATGAAGTCACCACAAGTGAACATCAGCAATGCAATGTAAGGCGAATGAATATATGCATGTCAGCAAAGACTAGCAAGGCAGAGTGAGGCAAACCAATGCTCCAGATCCCTCTGTCTGTGGGATCAGTTTTATATTCCTCCTAAGCATCATGTGTACTTTCACATGTCTGCTTTAGCAAAGCATTCTTTCATCTGTGCATCCCAGCAAAACATCATTTGTCAAAACTGACTCTCCAAAGAAACCAGAAGTCTCCACTTCGAGTAAGCTAGAGAAAGAACCCAAGGAGCTAAAGGGATCTGCAACCCTATGGGTAGAACAACAATATGAACTAACCAGTGCCCCTTGGAATTCATGTCTCTAGCTGCATATGAATCAGAAGATGGCCTAGTCGGCCATCAGTGGAAAGAGAGGCCCATTGGTCATGCAAACTTTATATGCCTCAGTACAGGGGAATGCCAGGGCCAAGAAGTGGGAGTGGGTGGGTGGGGGAGTGGGTGAGGGAGGATTTGGGGGAGTTTTGGGATAGCATTGGAAATGTAAATGAAATAAATACCCAATTAAAAAAATAATGGCATTCTTTTATCTTCAAATGAGTGTTTCTGGCAAACATAGCAAAAGTAACTTTATCCTTTGGAAGTTCCTAGTGAAGATGGGCCAAACATAATACTTAAGTAACAAAAGCAAAAGCTGATGACTTTTTCTTTTCATAATTTCTTACATGTGACAATGGTATACAGGTCAAATGCATTAAGCACTCTATGAAAACTGTCATGGATCATGTACAATTTGTTAGTATCCATCATTAAAATATGCTATTTGGATTCATTTTGCCTCACAACTGAGAGGAGAGGAGAGGGAAGCCATTGAAATGCCCAAAGGTAAATTTCTAAAATAATTTCTTCCTTCACCGTCCTTGAAATTCAGGCACAATTTTGCAAATTAGTTTTTAATCGCTTTTAGAGTATTTACAAGTAGAAGACATTTTTCATTGACTTACCTCTACTGAAGAAGAAATAAGGAAATTCTGTGTTTTTCTTAACATGAATAGGTTACATTCTAAAGATTGAATAACACCATAGGGTGCTGGCCCTGGCATTGTTGAGAGGATTTTGACTTATGACTATCAACAAGTAGTACTGAAGACATCTTAATATACTTACAAATGTCAAATACTAAGTATGGTGTGAGAATTTGGTGTTTGCCTTATGTGTTCTTCATTAAGTACATTGCAGGAAAAAAAATCCACAAATGTTGAATTTTAACCAAGTCATATAAGAAGCTAACATTGTGCCCTTTACTAAGAAAGTTAAAGTAGAAAAGAAGAGAGTAGTCACAGGTGAGTGTGTGTGCAATATAAAATACACTGCCTGTCTACCTTACTTACAGCAATGCTTTTTTAAAAAATGATTGGTTCGTGTGGTGTGTGTGTGTGTGTGTGTGTGTGTGTGTGCATGTCCGTGCATGTGTTGGAGTTAGTTCCTGCTGAGACTAAAAGAAGGTGACAGAACTCGAGAGTTGAAATCACAGATTGCTGTGGAGAGCTGGCATTTAGGTCCTGGCATTTGAACCTTGGTACTTAAAAGATCATGAAAGTATTAACCATAGAGACAAACTCTAGTCCCTACACTTTATAAATTTTTATACTTAGAAAATTTTTGTGGCTAATCAATTTTTACACAGACCTGAGCAAATAGATCTATACAAAATAATACACATGTTCAGCATTTATTGATAATAAATCATAAAGAAATTCTTGACCACACATATAGTCTTATGATTTATTAATGGATGAAGCAAATTTACAAATTGAGTATTATGGGTGTGCTTGCTATTTTTACATGAAGAACTAAAATTTTAATTAAATTTTACTAATATTTGTATTCTGCAAGTTGTTTCAAAATTGAGCAATATTTGGATTCTGTAATCATTGATGCCGAAACCATCACACACACACACACACACACACACACACACACACACACACACACAGTGCAAAGCACACATATATCAGGTGATCAGGTGTTCAGAACCAAGAATTCTGTGGAGTTACATGATACAACATGGACAAGAGTTTCCAGAATACCTTATGTCAGTGGCCATTTATATTCAAAAAGGATTTTTTGTTGCCAAACTTTTCACAATTCCCACATTCATTTACACAATTCTTTATGAGGTGACAACCTATAGTTTAAGAACCTGGGCTCTTCAGGCATGACATATTACATTTCCTGCTTAAAAAGTAAGAATATTGGTCTAGCCTGGGTATATTGTTTTTCTGAGTTCTTAGTAACTTGGCTTGCTTTTACTGAGAGTGTCATAACTAAAGTCACAGCGCAAAGTGGCCAATGGAACCTCTATGTTCTGCAGTAGAGACCATAGAAAACAAGATCACAGTTCCTCTTTGTTGCATGGATGCACATGGGCAGCTCTATAGAATCCTTAGACATTCTGAGGCTTATTCAAAAGGAATTTTTTTTACAAGTGTGAATATATTTTAATGCAATGCTAATGCCTAAGGATGCATATAGGTAGTGTGAATTTTAAAAGTGTATTTGGCCAGGAAACACTTTTTTCTTTATTTCCAGCATTTGTGTGTCTGTGTGCTATTGTACACTTTTGCATATTATGGTCATATGTGTGGGTGCATATGTGATGTGTGTGTGTGTGTGTGTGTGTGTGTGTGTGTGCAAGCTGATGCTAGAAGTTGATATCAGGAATCATTTGCAGACAAGGTGTCTTTACTAAGTAAGAGCTTCATGCCTGCATGGGTGGTCTTGCTCACTAACTTCTCTGTAACTTTCTCAGTACCAGGATCCTAGGATTACGGGTGGGGCATTACACCCAGCACTTACACTGGGTATTAGGGAACTAACTTGTCTCTTTGTTTGTCAAGTGTTTCAAATTCTTTACCTAACCTTCGTCTCTGTGCAGCACCATTCTTTTTCACAGAAGATTTTAATTTTAAGTGCACCATTCAGGCCTTTCCTGTGTGCTTCCATGGCACTTCCCCATTGGTTTTGCAGTTTTGTACATTAACTACTCCTTCAATCCCACTAACAATAACACATCCAATGGAGTTTTTCCTTTAAAGTTGAAGGCTGGTAAAAAGAATGATATACTTGGAACAAGAGAACTGATCAATAGACTAAATATATAAATATTATAGGAGCTTATGTGCGATTTTATGCTATGATGACAATAAAAACTATGTGTTTATTTTGTATAGCAATAATTTCAGCGATATTACAATGAGAGGAGAAGAAAATTAAAATAGATAATATAAAGAATTGGTTGACATTCACAGCAGGTCATATTTATATATGTGTGCACACACATATACAAATAGACATACATCATACACACACACACACACTACACACAGAACATACACACACACACACACACACACGCACATGTACACAATAATAATAAAGGCAAAGATGCTCTCAGTTTGACAGTGGGTGCCATGGGAGAGCTGTAAAGAAGGAAAGGGAATGGGGAAAGTGATGTAGTTGAAAACTCTTGCCAAGGAGTCAGAAAGATAAAGAGTCAGTGGTTATCTAGACCTTAATCATCACTCAGGCAGCATTTTGAAGCTCTCTTCTGAGTCTCAGGTTATGCCATGCTAAGATACAGATAATACGTTCTCTTAGATGAAATAAGTAAGTTTCTCTATTTGCAGTGCTGAAGATGCCACTCAGTTTATAAGGGAAGTCATCGCAGATAAATCCACTCTTAGTGCAGATATACTCTGTGGCTATCAGTCTTACTATCATATTCCATAATCTGGTCTTAAATAGCATCCAACTTTGTTTCTTTCCCATCTTTTATTCAAAAGTTGTTTGTCCTGCATATTTTGAGTATATACTATTTCTTTATGGTGAATCATTTTAAAAGCTAATAATATTGCATTTTATGATAAAAGTTTCCAATGCTAATGACAAGTGTAGTATTTTGAGAACAGAACACATGAAAGAAAGTTTAATGTCATTCTGATGTAATATTTGATATAGTAATCATTTTATGGTGCATTGTGCTACAGCAGGAAATACTAACCAACCCACCAGCCCATTCAAAGGATGTCATTCTCATTTCCCAGTATTCAGGTTGAAAATCACATATGCTGTATTTTTACAGTCAGTATTTTTATGCTTTCATCATATGGTCCCCAAATTTGTATACTCTGACTCAGCATTATGATAATCCTGTCAGCACACGTACATACTAATATACACCAATATCTTTTAATACAGTACAGTGTATGAATGAAGAAACTGCAGTTTTCTTTAAACCAGTTATGAAAAAAACATGCTTGCAAAACTTCAAATAAGTTGATATAAGCAGCATAGTACCGAGGTATGAAGATTAATATATAAATGCAAACTGCATGGTCTACTGCTGTAACTGCCTGGGTTACCTTACTATAGACCAGCTATAGAGGTCCTCACTACAGAATATATGATAATAAATCAAAATGCAAATTTAAGAATAAAAACATAGAATAAAGCATTAGGTGGGGAGGTGGGCAGAGAGAAAGGGGCTATTGCTTAAATAGGAAGCATCAGCAGGTCAAGTAACCTACTCATCTGTCTGTGTGCTTCACGATTCTCATTCAGCTGGGCAGGATTCTCAAACAAAGTCCAGTGTCCTAAAAATATTTGGAACTATTACAAAGCATAAATTATAAATGTGTCAGGAAAATGGAAAAAGGTGTCCTGGGTCTACTTAAAGCACAAAATGATCTCAACCATTATTCAACAATGATATGAACATCTTTTATTTCATTTCTCCTTAACAGTTCCTTCTGTTTGCTATCATTTCCTGCTCAGCACCATGTCAATAATTACTAAATTACCAGGACGCCTGTACAATTTCAGCTCAAGTGTTATTACTGACAAGTCAAACAATGGGGCTGATAGAAAAGATGGGACTCTATCCCCTTATTTAAATGGACCGTGTTCAGGAGGAAAGATTGAAGCCCCCTTTTTCTTCAAAAGAAGGAGGGAGGGGATGGTTTACATTTGTGTGGCTCAAGGACATGAAGTCAGAGGAAATGCCTTTTTAATGTAAACCTCTTTTCATTTCCAGGGGACAAAAATGAAGGGTATTGAAAAGACTCATGCTTGGTGGAAGAAGTAATTACATTTTTTTCTTTCAAATCTCAGAGGAATAATGCTTTTATAGTTCCTGAGATGACCCAATTTGTGCTCCGATATGCTCCCTTAAATGTAAGTGTGCAGATGTCCTCACCCTGCATTGTTTTTCCCTCATAAAGATGCCCGTTTGCACCTAGGATTTATTTGAGTACTGCTCTCTCCCTGTGCAGAAACAACCACTCCAGAGCCATCCTGCTGCATAGAGACCTTAAAACTAAAAGAAACTTGGCCAGGTGTTCAAAAGAAATGTATTTCACGGGAAATGTAGCTACAGCTATCACCCATCTCCTCAAACTGTACAATTTGTGGATCCCCTTGTCTCAGAGAAAGAAAGTGTATACACATGTTAGTACTAGGGATAAAAAGGCCAGCACTTTCTGCAGCCAGTGAGTGGATAGTCATGTAGACTTGAAAAAGAGCCTTCTTAGTAATAGATCATCTTTCTCCATTATGTATACCTATACATACATATTCAATACACACACACATGTACACACACACGTGTGTGTGTGCACATACACATGTGGATAAATACATTCATATACAGACAATCTGTCATATATGCAGGCAGTTGGGTGCAGAATTTTCATACACTCAAGTCTACAGATATGTACAGGCCTTATGCATGAAGTGGCCTTGTGTTTGTACATAATGTACATAATCTTCCCTACTGGAAAAAAACTTCTAGATGACCTATAGGATAAAATACAATACAAATGATGTTTTGAAAATTGTTACAGTATATTATTTATGAAAAATGACAATAAGACATATATACCATTCAATACAAGGCAAAGAAAAATATTTTCCCTTCAGCAAATATAGAAATACCTTGTGTCTGACTTTAGTCACCTTATGTCTATAGATGAATAAAAGAAAATATTTCCTTTTCCTGTAATTGAAAATAGAGCCTTTTCATGCAATAAATCTGATTATGATTTCCCTCCCCCTACTCCTCCCAGTTTCTCTCCATCTTCTCTCCCATCCAGACCTATACCCTTTCTGTCAGGCACCTAAGAAATAAAAGTAAAATAACATAATGAAAAATAAACACATAAGAATATGACAAGATATACAAAAATGAAAAAGAGCCAAAGACAAAGCAAAGTAAAGGCAGATAGATGCAGAGACACACAGCAAATGTCTTTACTCTTCAGGATTCCATAAAATCCTAAAAACAGGAAGCCATAATCTATGAGCTAAGGACATGTAAGGTAGAAAACAATGCCTGACTTAACTTCATGAGACAAAGAACCTCAAAAGATGTGGTGGATGTTGTTTTCTACTGCTTGGCATAAGAGCCTACCGTCAAAAGTGATTTGTTTCCTTAGTGACACTTCCTTTGAGAAAGGTAAATTTTCATTTGCAAGTGCCTATCAGTTGGAGATTGCTTTTGATGGATAAGATTTGTGTGATGGATGGGGACTAGTGTCCACTTCTCCTTTCAGCTCTAGAACTCCCATCTCCCACAGACCCATGGATGCTCTGTACATGCTACCACAGTACTGTGAGTTCATGTATGTGTCAGCCCTGTTGTGTTTAGAAGATCTTGATTGCTTGGTGTCCTCCACCCCTGTAGGTTCTTACATTCATTCTGTTTCCTTTTCTACTGAATCACATGAGCCTTGAGGGGAGGGATTTGATGGGGATATCCCTTTTGGGGATGATTGTTTAATTGTCTGCACATTATTATGCTGTGGGTCTCTATTTGTTCTATCTGCTGAAGGAGGAAGCCTCTCTAATTAACTCTTGGACGAGGCACTGAATGATAGCAGAATGTCATTAGGAGTTATTTTGTTGCTATGTTCTTTGGCAGAACAGAAGCATTTGTCTTTTCCCTATTTCCTTGTCCTTTCTGGTCTTAGGTTCTTGACCACCCTAGCAGGGTTGGGAATTGATACTATCTCATGGAGTATGCCTTAAATCAAATCAGATATTGATTGGTTAATCCCACAAGCTTTGTGCCACTATTGCACCAGAGTGTCTTACAGGCTGGTTACCACTGAAAGTTCCTTAGATGGGTTGGTGTTTACATTTCTCTTTTGTTAGCATACAGAGTACTTTCTAATACCATGAATACTTGTCTGTAGTGTTGAAGGCTCAGCGTAGGACCTTGACTTCTTCCTGTTCATTGAGTTGTGTAAGTGTTGTCTACAGCAAGAGAGCCTTGCTGTCAGTTTGTGGAGCTCAACTAATGGTGTTGGCAACAGCCTGGCTTGTTTGCAGGTAACTAAAAGCCAAAGTAAATAAGGGAGATTATCGGTGTTGGGATAGAGAATGGGATGGTAGGATGGTTAGTTTTAATTGCCAACGTGGCATAAGAAGATCACCTTGAAAGAGAGACAATGAGAAATTACTGAGATCATATTGGCTTATAAGCTTGGATATAAGGGATTGTCTTGATTGTCAATTGATGTGTGAATAAATAGCCCACTCTGGGAGGCACCATTCTCTACACGGAGGTTCCTGGACTATATTCAAATAAAGAAAACTAGCAACAGGTGCCAGCGAATAACTTGTTTTTCTCTAATCTTGACTGTGTATATGGTATGGCAAGCTGTTTAAGGGTCCTGCTTCTATGATTTCTCTCCAATGATTAGCTAAAACCTGGAATTGTTAGCAAAACAAATATTCTCTTTTTAAATATGCTTTTGTCAAGATATTTTATCACTACAGAAATTAAACTAAAACAGATGGTCATTAATGTTTTAAAGTGTGGTCACAAAAGTTCTCATATTTCTTTTGAGTAGAATCTGGGGAAAAATAAGTAAGAAAAAGGGCTGTAAAGATATGAGATAGAGTAATGTAAAATATGCCAGACAGAAGTGAATCTAATATGGTTAGGAATCTAGTTCAGGGAAGTTAGCAGAGACAAAGGTTTGAAACTAGAAAATGAAGTCAGTGAAGAAGTGTGAATCAGCTAACCTGAAATCCTGGAGAAAATGTCTGTATAGATCTGGGTCTTTGCTTTGGGTGATGGGAAGCCTGTTTGGAAAGCACCAAGATGATAAGTGATAGGAATTAACTAGTGATCTTTAGAAAGGAACACAACAATATCAGCCCAGAGTAAGACAGAAAGAATGCTGGCTAGCTTTGACTCTTCCTATCTTTCTTTCTTTCTTTCTTTCTTTCTTTCTTTCTTTCTTTCTTTCTTTCTTTCTTTCTTTCTTTCTTTCTTTCTTCCTTCCTTTCTTTCTTTCTTTCTTTCTTTTTGTCAGAACCTGAGCAAGGAATTATTTGAGACTTGCTCTTTGATAGTAGCAGTGGAGGTACTGGAAGTAATATAATTCTGAAAAATGTTGATAGTTGTTAGTAGTGTTAAAGAAGTGTATTAGTCAGGGTTCTCTAGAGTCACAGAACTTATGGACAGTCTCTAGATAGTAAAGGAATTTATTGATGACTTACAGTCGGCAGCCCAATTCCCAACAATGGTTCAGTCGCAGCTGTGAATGGAAGTCCAAGGATCTAGCAGTTACTCAGTCTCACGCAGCAAGCAGGTGAAGGAGCAAGAGCTAGACTCCCTTCTTCCAATGTCCTTATATTGTCTCCAGCAGAAGGTGTAGCCCAGATTAAAGGTGTGTTCCTTAAACTCGGAGATTCAATCTTCTGGAATCCATAGCCACTATGGCTCAAGATCTCCAAACCAAGATCCAGATAAGGATCTCCAAGCCTCCAGATAAGGGTCACTGGTGAGCCTTCCAATTCCGGATTGTAGTTCATTCCAAATATAGTCAAGTTGACAACCAGGAATAGCCACTACAATCCACCCCTTGTCAACAAATGAATGAATGAATAAAGGACTAAATAAATGCATTGAGAGAGAGGAGGGGAAGAAAGATTGAGACTCACCAACAAAGCTAACAGCACAAAGATCATTAATCCCTTTAGTAACTCATATTTGTTTGTTTGTTTGTTCGTTTTTTCTTTAATGTAATTTTCCAGGGATCTGGGAATGGAAGCCTGCATTTAAAATGCCACCATCAGAAATAGGACTTCTAAGAACTTATTCTATAAAGCAGAGAATGGCAATATGGACCTTATACATGAAACTTTATCAGAAGATAACCAGATGTGCAACATTCATCATTTCTTTGGTGCTCCATTGGGAGACATAAATAGGAACAACAGAGATCGTATGGCCATCATATTTTGAAGTTGTCATTTACATTCCACCTTTAGAAAACAATTGCCAAACCCCACTCTAGAAAATGGAGGAGAGATTGGATAATGTCTAGAGGGTGACTTGGCAGCAAGAAAGACTAATTTTTATGATAGAAGATATTGCAAATTAAAATAAGGGGGATTTTTCCTGAGGAAGAAATAATGAATACTACTTCACAGTGAGAGGTCAGTCCTAACACATTTCATTTAATCTGGCCTTTCAAGAGGGTCTAGACTCTAGGTGACCATAGAAGAATGAACATAAAGTAAGGGAGGATATAGAAGTTCAGATGCAAGCACATGGGTATTATAGTCATAGTCACTACCATCTGATTGTTTGAACTGCTTTTATACATGAGAGAAACAAGATCACCAGTAGAATGCACTTGATGTTCCACCTTACAGAGCCAAATGAATGGAAAATAGTCATGATGAGAGCAGAAGATGGCAGGCAGTACCAGGTCTTACATTTTAAAATTATTCCCTGTGTAGAACAGCTAGGGTACAGGCTCTGATGTGATCATAGAGTTTTATCAGACTTGGTTTGGATTTTTCATAATAACTCTGACAGGAGAAAGAGGACCAACAACTAAAAATTTCATATGAAAGAGTCTAGGTTCTGTAGCCCTCAAATGTGGCTGAAAATCTTCCCAGGGAACTCACTGAAATACAGTTTCTTGTGGTTCATCTTCACAACTTGTGAGTTCTAAGAAATGTATTCCATGGGTTCTAACTTCTAATAATCTCCTCGGTAATCCTAAAACAGGTTCTCGCCCGTCCTAACGCTGGTTACCTGTAATTCATGCTGTGGTGATCTTCAACCGTAAAACTATTTTTGTTGCTTCTTCATAACTGTGTTTTTACTTTTGCTATGAATCTTAACCTAAATATTTGTTTTTTTTCTGATAGTCTTAAGCAAACCCTGTGAAAGGGTCATTCAAATCTCAAATATGTTAGAACCCATAGTTTAAGAACATCTGTCCTAAAACTATTAGTAAGAAAGGCTTATTTGCAAAAATATCACTGCCAATCAAGTCTGGTTATATAAGGAAATTAAGAAGTGCAGTGTGATGGACCTTGGAAGGGAGAAAGAATGATGTGATATAAGATCCATGAGGTATGAGAAGAAGAATGAGAAATAAGGCTTAGAGGTAATCTAGATGAACATATGGATGCGGTATAAAATGTTGGTATGATAGGTTCTACTGTATTTCCACACCAATGGGAGACTAAGTTAGATAGTGTAAAATGAGGTCTCTGGAAGTGAAATTCTAAAGGAAGAATGAATCTTGGTTTTATTAATATGCCCCAATATTATTGAGTATGGAGACACAGGAACTACCTATAATTTGATTGTACTAGAGATGTATAAATTGACAGTGATCAGTTAGGCATAAAGAGTCTACCCATACTACCACCAGGCTAATTACCAGATGCAAGAGAGGTGCAGAAGTGAATATAGCTGACACATAAAAGGACAATGAAAAAGGATTCTTACAAGGTGAGCTTCTTGAAGGTGGAGTAGAAATGTGTGTGTGTGTGTGTGTGTGTGTGTGTGTGTGTGTGTGTGTGTGTGTGTGTTTGTGAAAGGAATTTTGTTAAGGATGAATTAGAAGGGGCTCATAGAAAGGGTAGGGAGTGTAAAAATAGGTGGATGCTTTCATTGAGTTGGATAATGTAATGTGCTTAAATTTCTTAATAATACAAGGAAGAACAGAAGGCCTAGAGGACTCTTCTCTTTTCTGTGTCAATGGCAATTATTTTTGTGTTGAGAAAGGTCATGTAGGGTATGTGACTCTGTATGATACTTGGTATGCTTAATCCCTTCCTTCTCACTCAATAAACCACAGGCTCCTGCCATATCTCTGTCTTGTCTCCATTTATTGTGGAGCACACTGTTCCTAGTGTCAAGTATTGTTCTACAGGCAGGAAGTATAGGTGTACATCAGATGGCTATATTCTCTCTCCTTATAAAATTTATATACACTGATGTACTACATTATCAGTAATCCATAAATAATCCAAATAGTAACAATGTCCATGGTCAAAATCATATTGTGAAAATTGCAATAGAATGGATAATGATTTGGGAAGAGAACTCCTGTCTTGGAAACTGACATTTAATGGGAAAAACGGGATTCAGGAAGAAAGAACTGAGTGGATGGTATTGAGGTTACACCTGAAGAAGAAATACTCAGAACAAAGTGCATGCTGTAGTCAAATGGGTCTGGTTATAGACCAAGAAGGAGGTCAGAATGCTAGGATAATGTGCATGGTGATGTAAGCAATATGAAGGTAGAAATGGACAAGGCCAGCCAGGCATACTGCTCTCAGAAGACAGAAAATGAATGAAATGAACTTACTCTTTATTTCAACAGGCTTCCTAGGTAATATGTGAAACTATCTCCTTGGAATGAAACAAAATAGAGTTGAATTTTGTGAATACTGCAATTTAAGCAGATGTGTCCTAGTTTTTCTAGTGATGGGAGTGGATGTTCCCATGGAGAGGCCAGTCTCGCTAAAATCAGTTCAGGAGCATGTGGTACCCACAGCTGTGAGTCACATTGTCATGCTGCATCCAGTTCACGAGGCTGTGACTCATCAAAGTTTCACTTTCTGCTTTCTAAAAAATATTCCTTCTGTAATTAGATTTTTTTTTATCTGTCTAGTCTGAGTCTGATAAGAGCCTCTTTTAATGTGGCAGATTCTAAGAGCAGTGTTTGCTTTCACATAAACCAGAGTCTTCGCTAGTTAAGACTTTTTTTTGTTGACTTTCACATCTATTACATGGAGTTTCACCTACGTATAATATTCCTAACAGCCAAACTCATTTTTTTTTAAATACAGAGCATAACCTATTTGCTGCCTCTAGGTCAAATAATTTAACTTAACAAGTAATAGGCAGTGCACCTTTGACTGTTGGAGATACAAACTTTTAAATTAGTTTCCAGAGCCCTGCTCAGAGTAGTGAGTGCTGAAGGTGGCGCTTGAATACGTCCTAACTTTCCCCCCACGCCACAATTTCCATTTTCTAAAAATTTGGTTTCAGGTTTAAATGTCAAGAAAGGCAAAGAATATAGCTATGAGTAATGACTTCAGTGTTTTAAAGAATGGAACACAATGTCTGCCTGCTACTTACCCAGAATCAGAAAAAAGTGATAGTTGTTTGCCTCTTTCCCACAATAATTTAAGTTTAATAAATATAATTTTATTATGTATTTATCATTTGTGTTTTCTGGCATTATCTCATGTGGAATATTGAAACATAAAGGTCAGTGAGGCTCAGGAGTTAAGACAGATTAACACTCCTGTAGAAGACCTGAGTTTCGTTCCTAGTATCCATCTCAGGCAACTCATTACCATTTGTATCCCCATTGGGATCCAGTGCCTGTGTATTCAACAGTCTCCTGTGCTCACATTCATATATCCACACACAGACACACACACATATGTCATATGTATTGTTAAAAATAACAAAAAACATACTAACTATTATGTTTATAAATATAGGAGATAAAACCCTTAAGGAAGCTGTGTAAAGACTGATATCAATATGAAAATGTATTAAAAAAACTCTATAAGAAAAATATAATTGCTGTTAAAGTAACAGAGTTTATATCAGCAAAAGAAACTTTAAGATGAAATTTGGTATTTGTCTCTAAAAATAAATCATTTGCTCAGGAAAGTTCAGTTATGGCTTCTGATAAGACCATGAAATATTTCCTTTGGTTTCTTCTCAAGAAGATTCCTATATAACAGCAATCCACATTTAAGCCTTTCCAAAAAGGACACCTTGCAAGGACAAATATTGTGCCCTGGTTTGCTTTCAATCATTAGTGTTTTTAAGGTTAGTAGCCATCAAGGAGCCCGAAGACAAGGCTATTTTCCAAAGAGAAAAACAAAGTCCTTTGCTTACCTGCACCTATCAAATGAATGGGACCAGAAGCAAAGGACTCTGAGATCAGCTCCCCCATGACGCCTTTGTGAGCAACCCCTTTGAGACTCCAAAGGCTAGTGATGGCTTTGGCATCTCAGATTTCTCTTTAAGCTATTTTTATTTCACTCATTTCCATCCATCAGGAAAGTTTTCCATGATCTCTGAAGTTTGACTATCATTTCTAGACATTTATCACACTTTTAAAATTATGTAGTTTAGCTTCTATAGTGAATGCCTATCCATTTACATCCATAGTGACCCTACTTCTGTTGAATGAGCCCTGATAATTACAATTCATTAAAGTTGACTATATGTACAGAATCTTAAAGATTGAATGGTTTCTTTGGAATGAGTAGAGATAATGGTATTAGAGAAATTACTGGTACTAATGAATGTGACACTGATAGTCTGTGGTGTGAAGTGGCAAATTATTAGATTAGTATTTATAATCATCTGGAATTAAAGATTCAGAAGAGCAAATACTTTTGGCAAATGTCTGACACAGTGTTTGGGAAAAAAGAGGAATAATGACTATATAGTACCTTGAATATTTTAGGGGGAAACATACGACTTCATTAAAGAAAGTAAGTACAAAGTTCTAAATTCCTGACTGGAATTTTGGCCATGGTAGTATATGCTTGTAATTGCAAAGGTTGGGTGGGTGAGATTGGAGGAGAAAGAGTTCAAGTTCAACTCATTCGACATGGAAAGTTTGAGGCAAACCTGGGTTACACGGCCAGAAAACGCTAGAGAGGGAAGATTTCTGATGTGAATGATTCTTTGAGACCAGAGTTAGGAGTAGGAAATACTGCTGTAGAACTAAGCACTTAAAGATGGGCTATTTGAATGACAGAGACCATAAAGGGACTATGAAACACAAGCAACAAGAGAGTGCTGCAACGTGCAACCTAATGAAAACAGACATCAGAATGTTTTGACTCTCAGAAAACATTGGTTTTCACTAAATTGCCATGGCGTGTCTAGAACAGAAGTGAATGAAGGCCTTCAGTAGTATTCCATATTGGCATACCCAGTAAAGCCTTAGGCTTGTTAGCAGTACAACTGAAATCACCTTCTTTAAGGACTGTAGTTCCTCAATTACTTTAAGTAGATCAGCAATCCAACCCAAAGAGGAAGGAACCTTGAGCTATATCAGCAATTTTTGATAATATTGTGTCTTATGGTCTCATAAGAGACAAATACCTACTGAACAGATGGATTGTGCACAGAGGTGGGGGGAAGCATTTCCAGGGATTAGTTGATACTGGTTCTGATGCTATTAGTTGTAGAATGGCCCCTCCTTACCCCACCCCACCCCCACATTATTCTTTTAGACATTTAAGGGTTTATAGATGCAAAGCAGTTAATTAGTGGAAATAATTTTCAGGTTAATCTGAAATTATTAACTAGGTCTTTCAATTTGGCCTATGGCAATGAGGTTTAATTTTAAGCACTTTGATAATAACACTCTAGTGCTAAAGACATCACATACTTGAATTTCAGAACACGGAGAAATCACACTGCTACTGATGTGGAGGCCTTATTCTTCCTGGCTAGCTTTCACAATGCTGGAAGATTCTATTCAGGCTACATGGAGACAAAAGTAATCAAGTCTCATCTGGTTGCGAAACCTGTGAGGTACAATAAAGGCTGACATGATAAAAATATGTCCACAGGTGCAGCAGTGGCACAAGTGTTGTTGAGGTAACTAACCACTTCCTGACTGGACTTATACACTCCAACAGGAAAACTCATTCCTGGAACTAACTGGGATAAAAATCTGCATAGGGCCACCAAAGAGAATCTGATGCTATTCTGATAAATATAAAATGTAATAAACTCTCTTCTAACATCCTATCTTTACACTCATAAATAAGTACATCTCTAATCCTCCTCAGGGAAACTTCCTTTTTTTTTCTTTTTTTATTAGATATTTTCTTTATTTACATTTCAAATGTTATCCCCTTTCCTAGTTTCCCCTCCAAAAATCCCCTATCCCCTCCCCCTGCTCCCCAACCCACCCACTCCCATTTCTGGTCCTGGCATTTCCCTATACGGGGGCATAGAGCCTTCACAGGACCAAGGGCCTCTCCTCCCATTGATGACCTACTAGGCCATCCTCTGCTACATATATAGCTAGAGCCACAAGTTCCACCATATGTTTTCTTTGATTGGTGATTCTTCTTGGTATAGGTCCAAGAAGCTCTTGGGGTACTGGTTAGTTCATATCGATGTTCCTTCTATGGTGCTTCAATCCCCTTCAGCTCCCTGGGTATTTCTCTGGCTCCTTCATTGGGGACCTTGTGAAACTTCTTATAGTAGATGCCAATTAATATAGACCGTCACAGCTGATTAAGTCTCAGAGAAAAATATAGAGTGTTAGGCTCTAAATTTACATCTCACTCTCTCCTTCTAAAGCTCAGCAATTCTGTGATGGATGCTGAAATATGCCCTAGAGGTATGGGAACTATGCAACCAAACAGTATTTGCCTAATATAGTGGGGTCATTGACACAAGAACTCAGTAGCTGGGAATGCATACATAAGAACAAAACAAGATCAATCCAACCCAAATCCAAGAATATATTTTATATTATATGTATGCAAAGGAGAAGAGATCACCATCAACTTAAGAGTGTAGTTTTATAAGTTTCAACTATTCTTCCCTACCAAGCAAAGTAATGCATCTTGAAGCATCTACTATATAGTTACCAATTACCAAAATCACTTTATTTCTTCCATGCTTGTGAATCAACTGTCAAATGCAGCTTTTATAATCTGTCAAGACTGAAAAGACGCCTGTCTTATGTTATTTTAATTATCCAAGCCTTCATAAAATTTTCATCAATTAAACAAGTAAATATTGATGTCATAATCAGAAGCTATATACAATCTTTGTTACATATTTTTTAAAACAATGAAATTATTTAAGAATATAAGGGCATTCTTAGTTCAGGTAAAAACAAGTCACAACCCAAGCATGGCTCTTGTTTTTTTGAGTTTATTTACCCATGGTTCTATCCACAGTCACATTAATAATCTCTCCTTTTTGCAAAGTGCTTCATGCTGGCCCTCTGGGCTAAAAATACTTTTCTGAGAGAAAGTAGTATGGCAGAACATAGAGTAGAGCCCAAGGAGACTTATGATAGAAGCAGTTAATTCTGGTTAAAGGTTTAAGAAGGAGAATAGATGATGGTGGGGGAGGCATAGCACAGGTAGCCAGAGTCAGAGGCAAATAAAGTGTATCTTCAACAGCACAAAGAAATCAGAGAAAATAAGCTGGAGGTGGGGTGATGCTATGAACTCTCAAAGCTTAACTCTGCTGATGTGCTTCCTCTTGCAAAGCTCTACTAATGTACAGTGCCTTAGCCTTCCCAAACAGCATCACCAACTGGAAACAAGGTATTTAAATTCACTAGCCTTTCGTATACATTCCTTATCTAACCCCCCACACCAGATGACTGCCAATATAGAACCAGTTCACAGTAAGGTACAAAATATGGGTGGCCAGGAACAATGTGCTGGATCCTGTGCCACGTGACATAGCATCTTAAGTAGCTATTAAATGAGTCACTGTCAGACAGGATGCTGGGCATATAAGTATGTAGCCATAGTTAGTGAAACAGAGGCTGAATTTGATAGCAGGACAAAGTATATAGGCTTTGGAAGGCTCAAAAGAACAGGGTGATATGAATATACTGTAAGCTTGAAAAATAGATATAATTAAAAACAGAAAATAATACATATTAAGTTCTAGAAAAAGTTTAAAGTTATATTAACTCATCAGAATTAGTGTTTTTCCTTTTGTAAAGAGAGCTGTTTTTCTAGTCCTCATGAGAGTTCATAGAAATACTAAAATTTGTTCTTAATGTTAACAGCAACATAGACATGTGCACATTCTCATTCACACCCACACACATTCACATCCACTCACCAAACACACACACACACACACACACACACACACACACACACACACACACACACACAAACACACACACACACACACACACACACACACACACACATTCACATCCACTCACCAAATACACACACATACACACAAGAGAAAAAAAGGGGAGAGGAGAGATGGGATGGGAAGAGAGGAGAGAAGGGGAGACAAGGGAAAGAAAGGAGAGGGGTCAGGAAGGAAGAGGGGAGAGAGAAGAGGGTAAGAAAGGGAAGAGGAGAAAGGAGGGGAGAAACACTAAATGGAATCACTTCATACACTTAAGAAAAGAGAGAAAAGCTTTGATTGCTATCTATCATCAGAAGGATGTAGATTAGATTCCCCAAGGAATCTAATGATACAGTCTCATAGACAGGAGTATAAGAGTAAGCAGTATAAATTCTAGTCCAAGTCAAAGTTTGAGAACTAGTGAGCCACTGGTGAAAGCCCTGCCTGAGAGAAAGAGAACACTGGTGACACAGACATACAGCCAGGCAGCGAAAGTCATTTCTTTCTCTCTCCAACATTTTGTCCTATTCAAGCTCTCCAGGATGATGTAGTGCCCATTCACATTGAAAGGGGATATTTACCAATAAATAAATAAATAAATAAATAAATAAATAAAGGCTGGAAAGCCGGGCGTGGTGGCGCACGCCTTTAATCCCAGCACTCAGGAGGCAGAGGCAGGCAGATTTCTAAGTTCAAGATCAGCCTGGTCTACAAAGGGAGTTCCAGGACAGCCAGGGCTATACAGAGAAACCCTGTCTCAAAAAAAAAAAAAAAAAAAAAAAAAAAAAAGAAAGAAAGAAAGAAAAAAAGAAGAAGAAGAAAGAGAAAAAGAGAGGGGATATTTGCTTCCTTTGGGTTGGTGATTAATTTCCCACTTCTTTCAGAGACACCCATACTTGCTTGTCCAGAAATAGTGTTAACTAAGTATCTGGGCAGCCTCTGACTCACTCAACCTAATACCCGAAGCTAGCAATCAGAGAAGCTTTGGAGCTCAGTCCTGCATGATGAGATTCAGTTGGCAGTACTAAGTGTGGGTGCTGATGAGTGAATTTGAAGTGGAGGAGTGCTGTCCTTCCCCTCCCATCTCTCTTCTGTAATAAAACTGTGCTATTCAGAGCTCTACCGGGATATACACTGATAATCAGAGGTTTACATAGTATCCCTGGGTTAATTCCATTTTCAGAAGAGTTAAATAGATTTTTGTCTGGCTCACTTGCAGTCTAATCAAAGAATAATGATTGAAGAATAAGATGTATCAATGCATATTGAACATTTTACTATTGCTTTAGATAGGCTCCTTGGAATTAATACAAATATATATATATATAAGGCATGCTTGTACAACACCAGGAAAGGGAAAATGTCTGTCCTAAATATATAAAATATCCTAAATATATAAAATTCAAACCAGAAGACTGAACTTTGACCAAGTTCACTGACGGAAAAACATGTTTTATGGGTTTGTTACTGCTGCAGATTCTATTGGAAGTTGGCCATTTGGGAAGAACACAAGATCGTTTTCCAATGCCCAGGATCTACAATACTTCATGGCACATATATCACCCAAGGCCGGCATAAAAGTAAAACTTCTTAACATAGAATGCCTTCATCTTTTCAGTGATGTCTTGATACAGAACAACATATCCTAGCCAAAATATACAACGCATTGATAAAAAAATTCTCCATCCTATATAAAAACTAGGTATAACCCTTCTTTATTATCCTTTGAGAAAGAACCCTTGACCTTTTTCTTACAGTGTGAGAAGGACATGAACAAATTTGTCATCTGATTCCATCAAAGTGACCAACTTGTGTCTGTCTGATCAGTGCCTCTGTCTTCTTTTAGCTTCAAAAAATAACTTTTCTAGATTCAGATCTTTGATTTAGGCACCTTCTTCTATAGTATATGGATTTGCCAAGATTTGTTTGAGGTCCTCCCATTCTCAGGTCTTCAAAGATGAGCCTTTGCCATCCCAGTGGTCTCACTGCATTACTCCGCGTTATTAACATACTATAATATGGGTCTTAGGCGTCATTCGGTTACGAGAGAACACCATGAATTCCAAAAGGAGTCTTCAGAAGATAAAGCTACCAAGCAGCACAGAATGTGTAGGTTATCTTCTGACCCACTTGTCTTTCCATTGATGTTCAGACACCTGGCATTATGAGAGCTGGCGGGCGCTTTGACATGCAAGCATCCAATTGCTTTCGAGATTTAGAAAGAGAGAGTTACCAGCACCTTTGCTTTTCAACCCTGGAGTGTCAGCTTCCTACATTTCAAAGGGAATGCACTGCTGAAAAGAAGGAGCAGAAGTTTGTAGATGCTTGACTCCCTTTCTTCTGATCTCACAAATCTTGCCAGCTTAAATTCTGTCCAGGTAGATGGAACAGAAAGCTCACCACTGAAGGAGGGCAAAGTGCAAAGGTTTGTGAGGAGCTCGACAGGTGATGGTGGCATCTTTGGCTTCTTCATTTCCCCATTTTTTTTTTTTACACATTTTTATCATCTGTCAGATATAAGGTGAGAAGAATTCAGTGATAGGTGTCACACATGAACTTCTTCAAAGGATAGTTCAAATTTTATCTAAAGCTGTATTTTAATGGGCCAATTAACTGAAATCATAATATTTCACTTAAGCAGCTTGCAAGCCGTGGTGCTGTGTCTTATGAGCCTTCCCAAAGGAGCGTTGGAAAGTTCAAGGATGCTTTAGGGGGGGATTTAGGAGTCCTCACAGAGCTGTGTTACATTTTAGAAAATGTTCTTTGATTTAGAGCTGGCAGTTTAGCTGTGATTATAAACTTTGGAATAAATCATGATGAGAGAGAGGAACGGACATCCCACCTGAGGGATAGCAAGACACTCTCTAGGTGCCAGAAGCTTTAACTCAGCAAGTGGAGCTTGTCTTCTGTTCTGCACAGAACTGGGTTTTAAGCCGCAAGATTTTGAGGGGCATCTCTGAATATTTGATGGCCATGCAGTGTGTGTGTGTGTGTGTGTGTGTGTGTTTGTGTGTGTGTGTGTGTGTGTGTGTGTGTGTTTGGTGAGTGTGAGTGTATGTGAATATACTCCTGTCTATGAGACTGAATCATAAGATTCCTTGTGTCTTCTGACTGTAGATAGCAATCAAAGCTTTTCTCTATTTTCATAATTGTCTGAGTGATTCCACAATTTAGTGTAAGTTTAGTGTTTCTCCCATCCCTTCTCCTCTCTCTTTCTTACGGTCTTCCCTCTCTCTCCCCTCTTCCCTTCCTGTCCCCTCCCCTTTCCTACCCCCCTCCTCTCCTCATTTTCTATTTCTGCTTCTCCCCTCTCCTCTTCTCTGTTGTGTGTTGTGTTGTGTGTGTGTGTGTGTGTGTGTGTGTTTGTGTGATTTGATGTGCATGTGTGATTTCTTTAGCTTCTATGTTTCTAGAGTAACCTACAGTTATTTCTCAAATAATGAAAACTATAGGTATATCTAGGAGGTAATATGTATAAAGAACACTTGATTTCTTAATTTTTTATTTATTTGTATTTGTATATGTGGGTGTGGACACATGAACACTACCATGGGTATGTAGCAGACCTCAGAGGATACCCTAAGGTGTCATTGCCTCCAATTTATTGGAGAAGGCTCTCTCTCTTCTTCCTCTTTCTCTGTCTGCCTGCCTGCTTGTCAGTCCATCTTTGTTGTTTGCTGCCACACTCCTCATGCTAGCAGTTCTGTGCTCTGTGTGTTTCTAGGGTATCTCCAATTCTAATGTACAAGTAGAAACACTGAGGTTATGGACATAAACAATTATCTATAGCTTTAAGGAGGTTCTGGGGATCTAAATTTAGGTCCTCATTCTGGACTTACCCACCAAGTCATCTTCAGGGCTTTTTAAAATAGTGTATAAAATGTAGAGATCAGGAGGTAAGCATGCTCTTTCTCAGACTTTAATATATCTCATTCCTGTTTCACTTGAATGTAATCCAGAATTTCAATATAAATAGATCAAAGGATTATTCAAGAGTTTGGTTGTATCTCTATAGAACTAAATTATTCTTTGTTATCAAGTGATCTGAACAAAGGACTGACTGGATCCAGTGACTTAGTACTATGTAGAATTAAATAGAATTATAGTTTTAGTATTCTTACTTTGAAAAATTTCAAATCTGAAATGATCACATGAAAAATTCCACATTATGAAACTTCATTTCACACATAAAGTTATTAATATATTTCTATGAAATAAAAAATTGAAATGTGTATTTATTCAAGAATGAAGGTAATGGCTAAAAATTGGTACGAAATCAGTTATCTGATTTTACATGGAAGAAATTGGCTGTATAATCAATTTAATTATACATAAATGGAATGGTTTAGAAGTAAAAATGCATTTGATGGAAACATATTTTCTTCTTGGATTTGAGTATATGAGTTAGAACAATGTTCTGGCATGAAATAAATTTATATATAATATGTATATATAACTCTGTGGAAGTAACAGTTTTTC
Source organism: Mus musculus (assembly GCF_000001635.26). NCBI lineage: Eukaryota > Metazoa > Chordata > Mammalia > Rodentia > Muridae > Mus > Mus musculus. The sequence continues at coordinate 69,243,326 of NC_000073.6, forward strand.
AACTCCTTTTGTTATAACACTTATTTTATGCAAACACACAAACTCTAATATTTAGCCAAAATGTGTCTATTTATTTCATCTTTGAAGGACATATACTACTCATCAGTTGATTCTGTCTTGGGCTGGATCAAGCTTGGCATGAAGAGGTCTGTCTGTAGGATGGCCTCTCCCCCCAAAAACTCTATCTGTGACCTCTTCACTGTCAAGTTATAAAAGAGTATTTGATGTCAAGATGGCAGTTTCTTTGTGTCTTTCTAAAGTTTTTGCTCCTGTGACTTCATGCCTTGAATTTCCTGACAGTTTGCCCAAATGCTGGCATAAGATGGAAGCATTTTGTCCAAGGTGACACGAAGTGTTATGGCCTCTGTGATTCATGTGACCCGTTTTCACACTCAAGACCTCTTGCTGTCATAAATGCCATTGAGGGTGAAGATTCCCTATGTCGCCATTTAAGTGATATCAGAAAGTTCAAAGATTTGTGAGCTATCCAGAAAAATTCAAATATTCTTACCTTTTTTAGGGACTATAGACACCCTCTTAGGCAAGGGATACAGCAGAATTTTAAATAAAGCAGGATAAATCAAAGCTACCCACTTTTAATACTTCAGGTGGCTAAAATGCTGTCACTCTTGTTGCTTTCCATATCTTATTCCAAATGCTAGGCTATTGGCAGGGGGACATCCAAGAACCAACACATTCCAAGGACACAAAGCACCAACTGTTCTCAAGTAATAAAGTACCCTCCCACCCCAGCCCAAGGTATGTTAGAATACTTATTTTCATCAAGTTTACCACAATGGGGCATGGTTTAAGCACATTTTTCAATATGAAACTCCAATTAAAAGCCAGAACTTCATGTGTAGAGAAAAGGCAGACCAAAATGTATCTGTTTTTCTCTGAATGAGATTGATATTTTTCAGATACCACAAAATATATCTAATCCATAGTGCTGAAAACTATTTGAGGAATGAGGAAGTCAACAAAAAAATGAGTCCAAACTCAGAGGTAAAGTGTTACAGGATGGCAAAAAAAAAAAAAAAAAAAAAATCTATAGTGCTTTGGATGATAATTAGCACATGTAATTATTTAATTGCCGCTGTATTATTCTTACATACCCATGACCCCACTGAAATCTGGGGAAATTTCCACCCATTATTAAGTTATCCTGTTTAATGTGGCTTCAGAGCTCATCTTTGTACTCTCTCTGACAGTCTGCATTTTACCATGCTATTTATCTTCTAAAAGTATGCAAATGTACCCAGGATGGCTCCTTTTGTTATCCATTCCCCAACTGCAGACTCAGTGATCATTAACTAATTGTCTCTGTGCTCTATTGACAAGTTGACCACTTCTTACTAATTTTTGCTGACATTGTTGGAGGATCCCAAGTACTGGGCTAACCTTTGGCCGCTCACTCAAGAACCACAGGTGGGAAAACCATCGATCACACTGGCCTCTGTGTCCAGGAATTCCTCATCACTGCTCCAAGTGATTTGTTTAATGAGGCATCATTAATTGACAATGAGCAGGGAGACAAGAATTTACTTTACTGCAAATAAAGTTTTGCTAAAGTGGACCAGAGACTCAGAAAAAGAAGCAGCAGGAGGAGTGAGCTACAAAAGGATTTAAACACTATAAGGCAAGTAACCGTGAATGCTGGTCACATCCTCACAGTTGATCTGTGAAGAATACATTATATAGCATGACGTTTGCATGGATGATAAATAGTACTGTAAAGCCTTAATTATACTGACATTAGTTTATTTTCTTAAGAGGTTAGCTAGAGGATGGGAAAGCTGTCAATGTGGCTATGATGGTAGAAACTGGCATCAAACTTCAAGTTTAATAACACCAGGCATAACATGCCTTCTTAGACCCTCAATTACATTTCTAGTCAGTGATGAAAGCCATTCATGCAACTAGTATGTATTGAGTCTTTAAAATACTATAGTGCCTGTTTTGGTGTCCATTGATAATTGAGATGGTTATATACAGAAGTAAACAACTGGCAAGAGCAGAGATTAAAGAATGCATGTCTTTTTGGAGACTTTAAAAGAAAACATTGGTAGGTACACCATTGGTAGGTGAACAATGAACAGAAAAGTGATTAAGTAAGCTACATGATGCTATACAGTAATAAAGGTTTGTGTTGTTGTTGTTGCTGTTGTTGTTGTTGCTGTTGTTCATGTTTTGTTTTGTTTTGTTTTTTATTGAAAAGGAGGACAGAAGACCAGTAAAGCTGCAGGGATTAAGAGTAGAGTGGGTGGTAAAAAATAGTAACTTAAATTTTAAAGTATTAGTTAAGACAAAACAATAAACTTATATAAACAAACGAACCTGAGCTTAGAAGCCAGGAAAAGAACAAGGCAGAGACTAGGTCCAAGAAGATGAAGAGTCGGCATAAATTCATATTTACAGGGCTAGAAGAAGCTGGAAAAGGCAGTGTGGTCAAGTAGACACGAACAAGGGAAGCAGGGAGAGGATAGCCCAAGATGTGGGGCAACTAGTGTGAAGAAAATGGCAAAGGGGCATTTTTACCATCACTGGAGCTCTGGCCTTCAGAGAAAAAAACCGTAGGTCTTAGGTCAGTCAATAATGTAATCTAAGAAGCGCAAGGACGAGCAGTTGTTGTGTTGAAAATGGAAACATAAACTAGTGTCTGCTGCTAGTGATTGCAGAGCTCAGCATACATTTGAAGATGTATTCATTCTTCAGGGATTTGGAATTTGTAGCTTTCCTTGGCTTGGTTTCTGGTGGTTTGGTGTGAAAAGGCCTTGGCTGATTCACCTTTGGTCTCCCACTGTTCACAAGGGGATGCCAAGGGACTAGGGCAAAGAATTGAATTTTGGGGATCTGTGTGGGCATGCAATGAATGCTCCAGGAGAAATTTGGGGACAACAAAGACGACTTTTTGTATGTCTTTTACTAATTGTCAAAAAAAGCCCTACTATGGTATAACTAACACTGAAACATGAAATAAAATCAGGATACAATTGAGGTTTATAAGAGCTTGTCTGTTTATCGCTGGCATTGCCATGACTTCTTGAGACTCCTCTCAGCTACTAAACTGAAGACTCCACAGACAGAGTGAAAAATGTAATCCAACAGTGAGAGGAAGAAAAATCAACAAGCTATTAGTCAGAAACAATGTAAAAAAAAATCTTTTTTTTTTTTTGGTGAGAAAATTACTACTGAGATAATTCATTTTCCCCAAGAAATGTAATTAATATCTGATTTCATTGCACAGTATTCTGAACAGTTATTCTTGTAGAGTTCTATATGTAAGTGAAATTAGAGATTAAAGGGTACCCAATGGAGGAGTTAAAGAAAGGACTGAGCCGGGTGACAACCAGGGCTATACAGAGAAACCCTGTCTCAAACACGCCCCCCCCCCCACACACACACAAAAGAAAGGACTGAAGGAGCTGAAGGGGTTTGCAACCCATAGGAAAACAACAATATTAACCAACCAGACCCCCAGAGCTCCCAGGGACTAAACCACCAACCAAAGAGTACACATGCAAGGACCCATGGCTCCAGCTGCATATGTAGCAGCCGATGGCCTTGTCAGACATCAATGGGAGTAGAGGCCCTTGGTCCTGGGAAGGCTCCATGCCCAGATGTAGGGGAATGGCAAAGCTGGGAGGGGGAAGTGGGTGGGTAGGTGAGCACCCTCATAGAAGCAGGATTAGAGGGGATAAGACAGGGGTTTTCTGGTGGTGAAATCAGGAAAGGGGGTAACATTTGAAATGTAAATACATAAAATATTCAATAAAAAAAGAAAATAAGAAAATTGTGAAATAAGTAGTGAAATCTTTTGAAACTCAAGTTTAACCAAAGTATGAAAAAGAACATTGGCACTATTTTAGCACAAATACTACCATTGATTGCTTCAATAAATGAAAATAGTTTGTACTCTTGTATGCATTCTTTATAAGTTTAACAGTGGGCTACATTAATTATTGCTATCTATTACTATTACTGCCCAAAGGCAAAATTATATCATTTTACACTGTAAAAAAGAACTTTACAGTCCTCTTTATTCTTGAGCTAAGATGGTGTGATAATTAATCCTGGTTGTAGAATTGACATACATGCAAAGAAATCTCAGTTGAGGAACTGTTTCCATTAATTTGTCTTGTGGTAAGTTTGTGGGGGGCATTATCCTGATTGCTAATTAATGTAGTAAGGTCCAGCCCACTGTGGGGAGTGCCATGCCTAGTCACTCAGATCTGAGCTGAATAAGAAAGCCTTCTGAGCAAGTCAGGGGAAGCAAGCCAATTAGCATCCTGACTCCATGGCTTCTGCTTCAGTTTCTGCCTCTAGATTCTTATCTTGACCAGCCCAACTGTTCTCATTTATGTACTGTGAGTTGGAAGTGTGAGCTGAAATAACCCCCTTTTTCCTCCGGGTTGAGTTTGGATGGTGTTTTATCATAGCAACAGGAAATAAACATTAACGGGTGGTATTTACTCTGTATATCCCTCTGTAAAGACAGAAAAATTTACTATGGTTGTCAAAGATAGACAATCCACACTTTTAGTTTTACCTTTAATATCTCATATAGCCTATCCGGTTTATATATTGTTACTAGTATATGTTGTGGTATTTGCTTTGGCCCCTGGCAGCTACACCCGCCTAAGAGGTCTCTGGACTTGCAAACGAAAGATATACACATGTGCACGCACACACACACACACACACACACACACACACACACACACACACACACGTGCATCTGCGTATGCCAGCTAATTTTGATGTGCCTTGACTAACTCAATGGCTGGGCATGTCTAATCCTCGCTGTGGCTAGCATACCTTTGGTATTCCTGGCTTAACACCTTCTAAATCTATGTTTTTCTTGCTGCCCTTTTACCTTCTGGGCAGCCCCTGCACCACCCCCACCCCACCCCACCCCCCACCACCATAGGGTTGCTTTTGCTTTCCACCTACATTCTGGATGATTTTTCTTCTGCAGCTCTTAAATCTGACCACTTTCTGTGTTATGACAATTCTCTCTCTCTCTCTCTCTCTCTCTCTCTCTCTCTCTCTCTCTCTCTCTCTCTCTCTGTGTGTGTGTGTGTGTGTCTGTCTCTGTCTCTCTCTCCCTGGCCAGCACAACTTCCTGCCAAGCCAATGTCTGTATGGCAATTGTTTATTATCAATGGAAGCCTCAAAGTATGGCTTTTGGGAGACGAAATAAAACAAAGCATTAGAGCCAACTCCCAACACTATGAATATTTAAGAGCTGACCATTTGACATTGGACAAAAAGTCGATGTGTTCTTCCTGGGGAAGACTAGGACTTCTCCTACCAGCTCTCCTCAGTTGCCTCTAGTTCTTTGTACAGGGTTCAGGACACAATGGCTACCCCCCATCCAGTGGGCAAACACATCAGTATCATCATTGTTTAGCTCAAGTTTGGGCAGTAATATTGGTGAGTCTTTGTGTTTCTTTATATTTGTAAGAGAAATAAATCTACGGCAAGTTCTCTGATCCTCTGACTCTGACAATCTTTTTGTCCCTTCTTCAAAACTGTTTCCTGAACTGTATGTGCTAGAGTTTATTGCAGATGTAGCCACTGGGTTGGCAGTCCACAGGCTGCATTCTGATCGGTCGTCATCTTCTATAGTGGTCCCGTTCTGATGCAAGAAGTTTCCTTCATAAGAGATGAAGCCTGAACTCATCCACATACTTTTGAAAATAAGTTAATGAAGAATTATTATTATTTGACTGAGACTGGACCTTACACTGTCCTTCAAAACTCATTGATAAGAAATAACTCATTATATGGCAGTTAATTATTATTACCATTAAAATTTCCTAAATATTTCAAGAGATTTAAAAATCTGATCTGTCTTGTTGAAATTTCTTTGATGTTTTATTACTTCTCTAATATTATTTATGGTCCAGAAAAATTCTCAAGACTTTTATATATTAATAGTTAATTTTCTTTATATATTATATACCAGGCAGTAACTAAATAAAATCCAAACATTAATATACAAGTTTAACTTGTGTTATAGTTTCTCAACAACATTATATATGTATATGTTCTCATGTAATCATAGAATTTCTAGTTATATTTAATAATTTACTTTATTCCTCTCTCCCCTCTCCCTCTCCTAATGGTCAAAGTTGACCTTGCATTTAAAGGCCTCTTGATTTTGCCCCCTAAAAGCTGGAATTAATAGCATGTGCCAAAATTCATAAATTTTAGCTTCACAGGAGGAGGCTATGTCTCTAAAGATAACCTTGAATTCCTGACCCTTTAAACTAGACCTCCTAATTTCTGGGGTTACGTGTATGTCCGTCTACATTCAACTTTAGCTCCTAACTTTTAATACATTTTGAGATATTTGCTAAATAGACTAAATAGATTCATTCTTAAAGGTATAATTATAGTTGTTTTTAGATTGTATAATAACACTAAAGTTTCCAAATACTTCAAAACTAACTTTCACATTGCCAGTATGATTCTTTGGGACAGAGGTTCTCCGGAGTAATTGGTGAAAACAGATGTTGCTCAGGTTATCAAGATAACAAATTTATTTAGTCTCAAAGTTGTTCTTTTCTGCAGTAAAACTTAACCAAATGGGAGCCTCTTTAAAGCCTGCTCCTTATGGCGTGGTGATGCATTCTTTACAGTGTATCTTCTAGTAAGTAATATAAATTGAACTTTTGAATGTCAACATCTTGGGACGCACATAATCTTCAGATAACCAACTGAAACTGGCTTACCCAGCCCTGCTCTCATTTTACACTGAGAATTCCAAACCCCAGACAACTTCGAGTCCAGGCAAACCAAGGAAATTTACTACCCTATAGCCCACTTTCTGCTTTTATTATCTACTTACACACCTATTATCTATTTATCATTTTGTCTATCATCCATCTAATCTTTTATGATGCATGGAAATGATTGAATTAACATTTCTGAACATTTTTATATTTCTACCAAATTCATTTTAATGAGGGCTGGAGAGATTGCTCAGTGGTTAAGAACATTGGCTACTCTTGAACAAGACACAGGCTTGGTTCCCATTACACACATGATGGTTTATAACCATCTTTAGCTCCAGTTCTCTATATTTACCAAGCACCAACATGATACCGATATGTACATGCAGGCAAAAATAAAATAAATGAATCTTTAAAAGCATCTTTAACAGATTTAGAGTCAACAATATTGAATGATATATAGATCATTCATCTGGGAAAAAAAAGACTGTAAAAACCGTTCTTGAAATTACCTTACCTTATTTTGGAGTTCTGAGATGGTACTGGGATGGGTGATGATCAGGTTACAGCAGCACCTAGTGTAGAATGGTGCTGCTGCTCACCTGCCCCTAGAACCCTGTAGATGGAGCCCTCAGCCAATTGGTAGGATCTCTCCACACAGATTGAGTTCCTTTGGGTTGATTATGATTGATTATGGTAGTTTCTTCATTACTTTAAACCTAATCAGTGCTTAGAGTAATTTGAGTAATGATTGCTCATTATTGGCAATTGTGAAGTTTAAGTCTTTCCCTGTTTTGCTTCATAGGCAGCCAGTTGAGAAACACTTGGGAAACATTCTTGTTCACACACATTTTCCAAGCAAAAGTGTGAATAAATGATTCAAAGAGTCTGGATGGACAGGAAATCATGGATGATTTTTCAGAAGTTATATTACATGTCTTTTGGCATGAAAGAATGGTAGTTCCCCCAGATCAAATGTGATAATCAAAGATAGTTCTTACTGGATTTGAAAGCCGTTCAGCCTTTTACAGAAATTCCAAGTTCAATAAATCATGCTATTTCATATCATATTGTTATTCCACTCTGTCTTATAAATGAAGATCTATGACTCTCCAACCAATTTGCTATTGTTTCAAAAGATAATTAATGATGCTAACATAAAAACCGATGCTGTTTTATATTACAAGTTATTAGTTGGTGTGGTTTTAAGGTGTCTCCCAGCTTCTTTAGTTAAATCAAGTTTAACAGTACGTTTGCTTGTATGGATTGATTGATTCACAGCTTTCAAGGTAGTTACACTAGAGAGACCTTGAAGGCTATTCAGCAAATAAAGAATTTACAAAGTCATTAGATATCACCAGCAGGTTTATTAAATTAAGTTAGACCACTTGGCTAGCCTATTCAGAAAAGATGAAAAAAATGCTCACTCTAAAATTACAGATGATGAGGAAGATGGTAGAGCTGATGGTGGTGGTGGTGGTGGTGGTGGTGTGTGTGTGTACCAGTGTGTGTGCACATGAGTGGCTGTGTTTGTATGGTAAGATTACCTTGAAGGTTCTAATGTCTTTTTACATTTTAAGCCACCATGAAAAATGCAATTATCCTCCATAAAATGTTCAGAATTGATGTAAAATTAGAACTATTTCCATTTTGTCAACCATAAGATCTTACCTTCAGGTAATAGAGAGTTACAATAGCCTTGATAATAGCCTGTGATGTTTGGGGGAGTGTCTACAGGGCTCCTTTGACCAATGACTGTACAAGATGTAACTCACTCTTGGCACACGGGAGGGGGGTCTTCTCTTAGTGGTATAAGGTGTCTATTTGAGGCATGGTCTCACCATTATATGATGATGTCATTTGCAGTCTTTTCATATGTGTATATATTTTAGGAAGCTTCTGCAGTAGTAGGCTTCCATATGGTTTTTCAAAAGGCCTTTAGTACTAGTTACTTCTCCCAATATTCTCTCCTTTACTCTGTTCTCCCTTCCCCTCCCCTTTTTTATCCTCTGATTCTAGTTTCCTCTTTATCTCTTTATAATATTTTATTTCTCCTTGCTTGGAAGATCCTCTCTGCACCTTAGTAGCTACCTAATTTCTATAGTTATTGGGACCGAAACACACACATATAAAGGTTACATCCAGATTTAAGAAAAAACATGCAGTGTTTGCCTTTTGTATCTAGTTTACATTATTCAGGATTATCGTTACTAACCTCAAAAATTTACCTGCGAATTCCATAATTTTTCTTTTTCTTACCATATGATGATATTCCCTCGTGTAAGCATAGCATACATTCAGACTTTGAAGCCGCAAATAGGATTGTTTTTCTTAATCTCTCACCTTCAAGCCCCTAGGATCTATGGGAAAAGAGGAAAACTAGTTGTAAGAAGCAAAAGCAATGGAAGACTCCAAGGAAAAAGCATCATCCAGACTAGCAGAACTAAGGTACACATGAACTCTCAGAGACCGTGACAGTGTGGGCAAGACTCATACAGGTTCAAACAACATTTCAGCACTGAAAAGAAGACATGGACATAAAGTCCTACACATAAATACAATTGGTAACCACAATAAAAGAGAAATTAAGTTTACTGCAATGGAATGTCACTGTGTATACCAACCACTCTTTAGGCTTTATGCCCAGGAGTAGTTGGCCAATATAATAAAGAATTCTTTTCCTTCCTTCCTTTCTTCCTTCCTTCCTACCTACCTTCCTTCCTTCCTTCCTTCCTTCCTTCCTTCCTTCCTTCCTTCCTTCCTTCCTTCCTTTCTTTCTTTCTTTCTTTCTTTCTTTCTTTCTCTCTCTCTCTCTCTCTCCCTCCCTCCCTCCCTCCCTCCCTCCCTCCCTCCCTCCCTCCCTCCCTCCCTCCCTCCCTCCTTCCTTCCTTCCTTCCTTCCTTCCTTCCTTCCTTCCTTCCTTTCTCTCTCTCTCTCTCTCTCTCTCTCTCTCTCTCTCTCTCTCTCTCTTTCTTTCTTTCTTTCTTTCTTTCTGTCTTTCTCATGTCTATCTCTCTCCATCTCCCTATCCCCCAGCATGTTTGTCTTCACCTTTTGTTTTGTTTTAATTTTATTGAAAATACATTTCCATTATACAATATATTTCAATCAAGGCTTTTCTTCCCCAAACTTCTTCCAAATTTTCTATACCTCCTTACCTACGACACCTTTCCTACATTATTCACATTACAAGAACAGGCAACTAAAAACAAAACAAAAAGGAAAAACAGCAAAGAAAAAAAGCACAAGAAATACATGCAGATGAAGAAACTCATACAATCATAAAATGAGAAGCAATACATAGGCAAGGAATCATAAGGTGAAAAAGAAACTGTCCCGTGAGAGCATTAGAAGAGAATAACACTCCAAAATTATTCGATATTTTCATCATTTACGTTTCAAATGCTATCCCGAAAGTCCCCTACCTCTCCCTACCCTGCTCCCCAACCCACTCACTCCCACTTCCTGGCTCTTGGCATTCCCCTGTATTGGGGCATATCATCTTTGCAAGACCAAAGGCCTCTCCTCCCAATGATGGCTGACTAGGCCATCTTCTGCTATATATGCAGCTAGAGACACGAGCTCTGGGGGTACTGGTTAGTTCATATTGTTTTGATTTGCATTGCCCTGATGATTGAGGATATTGAACATTTTTTTCAGGTGCTTCTCAGCTATTTGTTATTCCTCAGTTGAGAATTCTTTGCTTAGTTCTGTACCCCATTTTTTATAAAGTTATTTGATTTTCTGGCCCTTTTTGTCTTATTGACAGTGTCTTTTGCCTTACAGAAGCTTTGCGATTTTATGAGGTCCCATTTGTCAATTCTCAATCTTACAGCACAAGCCATTGCTGTTCTGTTCTGGAATTTTTCCCCTGTGCCCATATCTTCAAGGCTTTTCCTCACTTTCTCCTCTATAAGTTTTAGTGTCTCTGGTTTTATGTGGAGTTCTATGATCCACTTAGGCTTGAGCTTTGTACAAGGAGATAAGAATGGATCAATTCCCATTCTTCTACATGAGAACCACCAGTTGAGCCAGCATCATTTGATGAAAATGCTGTCTTTTTTCCACTAGATGGTTTTAGCTCCTTTGTCAAAAATCAAGTGACCATAGGTGTGTGGGTTCATTTCTGGGTCTTCAATTCTATTCCATTGATCTACCTGTCTGTTGCTGTACCAATCAATACCAGACAGTTTTTATACAATTGTTCTGTAGTACAGCTTGAGGTCAGGGATGGTGATTCCATCAGAGGTTCTTTCATTGTTGAGAATAGTTTTTGCTGTCCAAGGTTTTTTTGTTATTCCAGATTAATTTGCAAATTGCCCTTTCTAACTCGGTGAAGAATTGAGTTGGAATTTTTATGGGGAATGCATTGAATCTGTAGATTGCTTTCAGCAAGATAGCCATGTTTACTATATTAATCCTGCCAATCCATGAGAATGGGAGATCTTTCCATGTTTTGAGATCTTCTTCGATTTCTTTCTTCAGAGATTTGAAGTTCTTATCATACAGATCTTTCACTTCCTTAGTTAGAGTCACACCAAGATATTTTATATTATTTGTGACTATTGAGAAGGGTGTTATTTCCCCAATTTCTTTCTCAGCCTGTTTATCCTTTGTGTAGAGAAAGGACACTGATTTGTTTGAGTTAATTTTATATCCAGCTACTTCATTTAAATATGTCTCAAAAAAAAATAGATAGCAATAGAAATTTATTTGTGACACAAAAAAAGACCTTCAAAAGAATACCAACAGATATTTTGAAAGCCAGAGGGAGCAGAAGAAAAACATGATATCTGAGAATCCTTTATGAAATCTAATTTGTGAGGTAACACTTGAAACTTACAGAGGCTGGAAGAAAGGCATGGGAGGTCAGCAGTTTGTATATTATTAAAATGAATTTGGCATAAATTAAGATATTATAACTTTAATGTATTATAAGTAAGACCTACAGTAGCCACAGAGAAAATGTAGTTACCATACATGTGAAAGCACATAAGGACAAATCAAAAGGGTTTTCACAAAAAGTAGAATAAACACAAAACTTGAATCTGGCACGAGGAATATAAATGCTATAAGACATGTGAAAAATATATGCTAAAGTGATTCAGAAAGACAGCCACTAAGTTTCAGTGTAAATAAATTAAACATTCCAATGGAAAAACATAGATTGTCCCTGAATCTTAGGTTTAGGGTTGTATTACAGATAGATCGGCCTGGATTAGGCATCACTAATTTATTTATTCTCTGCATTTTTAACAGGTATGTGTTTCTTTAATATGCTTCTTCTATTGTAGAAAGAAAATTCTTTGAGGGGGGATAAGAAGATGAGGGGGGAGAAAGAACCCAGGCCAAGGTGACCTGTTGACAGATCTTTTCCTCTACACATAACAGGAAAAAATGTACTCATGAGCTATCAACAGTATGGTTGCCTGAACAAAAACAACACAATGACAAAATTGACATGACAATCAAATGGGAAATTCCACATGGTCCAGGTCCTAGACAAAGAGCAGTTAATGGCTGTTGAGAGAAAGCGAATCAGATTCCTCCAAGAACAAACTCCTACATAGGTTGCCAAATCCTATGTCATTAACCTTGAATACACACACACACACACACACACACACACACACACACACACACACACAGAGAGAGAGAGAGAGAGAGAGAGAGAGAGAGAGAGAGAGAGAGATTGTTGGAGAAGGCAGAGGGAAGGCAGAAGTGATCTGAATCGAGAGAGAGAGAGAGAGAGAGAGAGAGAGAGAGAGAGTTGGAGGAGGCAGAGGGAAGGCAGAAGTGGTCTGAATCCAGTGTCTGGCTGAGTCCCTAACTGATTATCTAACACAGCGATCAGCCCTGAAATCATATACCCAGAATGTCTACAAAATAGATTCAACAGGTTGTATTTATATGTTCATGCATTTATGTGTGTGTAATGAAAATGATCAAAAGAGGCCATTAGTTTGAAGGGAGGGAGAGCATCTTGAGAGGGATAGGAAGGGATATGGGGCAGCTGGAGGAATGACAAGGAAGAGGGAAATAATACCATTGTATCTTAATTGAAAATTTTAATATATATATATATATGTGTGTGTGTGTGTGTGTGTGTGTGTGTGTGTGTGTGTGTGTGTGTGTATGCAGTTTTAATGTATAAATATCTTAAGAAATATTAAGGAAATGTATTAAATGAATGGATTAAAATTAATATACTTCTAACATACTTTCTACAGGAGACTCACTTTGATTATCAGCACAGGACTTGGTTTTATTAAAACAATAGAAAATAATATTTTTACTGAGAGAAAAATTTTGTAGCTCCAGTGGTTCTCCATGCCTGTGAGAAGGTAGCTGAGGTCATGGATGACACTGTTATCTATAAATGCTGTATTTTTATATGCATAATGTTAATGCCTTTAACTTTGTGTAAGTATTACATTTGTTCTCTATGTAATGAATTTTACATGGTTATAGAACATAAGTCATGAAAAAGAGGACTTAAACAATGAGAAGCCAACAAGACATTAGATGTAACCTCATAGGATAGATTTTCTTCTCATGTGCCCCTAGGGTGTTTTCAGGAAGAGATCACAAATTAGGCTACAAGTTAAGTCTTGACAGAATTACAGCATAAATATTACATAAATTATTCCATCCAAATATAGTGAAGTGAAGTCAGAATTAATAATATAAATACATTGGGAAGTCTTTTAAAACTATGAAATTTGAATAGCATAGTCACAATTAGTGGATAAATATAAATCACAAGATAAATCAGAAAACACTTGAAGATGAATAAAAATGAAAACAAGATATACCAAACCATTTGGAAAACAGCCAAAAGCAGTCCTCATAGGGACAAATATAGCCATAAATATTTCAATTAAAAGATGGGAACTATCTTAAAATGACAACTTAATTTTATATTTTGAGGAATTACCAAACAGAATGAATCAAGCCTGAGCAAGTTAAAGTAGGAACATAAAACAATCTCCTCTACCCCAGGTCAACAATAAAGGGAAATGATTTAACTCACAATGATGTGTGTTAACTGGGAAAGAAAAGCAGGGCATGGTCAGCTGAGCTCAGGTGCTTAAAGTGCTTGACAATAGGGACATGGGAGACATTGAAGGGTTGATCGTGGGACAGGACTGATTATGTGTGTGTGTGTGTGTGTGTGTGTGTGTGTGTGTGTGTGTGTGTGTGCACGCGCGCCCGCGCGCATACTGGCAGTTTTCATGTATAAAGTTCTCAAGAAATATTAAGTAAAAATATTGGCAAAATTAAAGATATGATTTATACTAAAAACACTCAACAAACAAAATGTAGGATAAAATAAATGCAATTAAAATTACAAGTGAAAAATTGACATACAAATTACAAGTGAAAAAGACATACAAAATATATAGGTGTTCCCCTTATATTGGAAACAGGAATTAATAATCATGTATGCCCAGAGATCTTACAAAATATCCCTAGGGATTCTAGTGGCCAGTTGTGATGGTATTCTCCAGGAAGATTTGTTGAAAGAGGCAGAGACAGAGGCAGGAGGATCACTAGTTTGAAGATAGCCTATGTTACACATCAGCTGAATAATGGTAACATAGACATTTAATCCAAGCACTTTGAAGGCTGAGTGAGGTAGATCTCTAATGTTTAAGCCAACCTGGTCTAAAGAGAGAGCTCCAGGAGAACCAGGACTACATATAAAAATACTGTTTTTGAACATAGAAATTAAATAGTATACAAATGAATGAATGAATAAAAGAAAAGAAAAGAAAATAGACAGACTTTAGTGGAAATATTCTTAAAACCTTAAAAGTAGCAAATAAACTCTAGAAAGGAGTGCAAGCTTAATACAAAGACAACATAGAAAAATTCAATTGCATTCTTATATACTAATAAATGATATGATTAAAAGTAGTAAAATAATAGTATTAAAATGATTTTTAATCAGGAATTATATCCATATACATAGTTTGTGTTTCTCCATTGTGCTTTTTCTTGTTTGTTGTTTTGTCATATTCTGAGTTGCTTATGATTTATCTTATTTTATTTTATTACTATTCCATAGATACCTTTTTGTTTTCCCATGAGATAAAGAAAGAGTGGGGATCTAGATGAGATGGAAGGTAGAGATAAACTGGGAGCACTAGGGGGACTGGAAACTGTAATCAGGATGTATTGTATCATAAATCTATTTTCAGTAAAAGGAAACATACAAAAATGGGCCTACAAAATGCCACAATGTGCAATGGCGCATGCTACCAAGCTTGAGGATGTGAGATTAATAAATGCAAGAACTGAAGAAGTAACCAAGAAAGTAAATGACTTTTGTTAGGTGTTTGTGATCTACATGTCTCCTAGAGGTCATATGTTGGAAGCTTGATGTTATGGGGGATGATGGATTCATTAAAAGTGTGCATTCTGTCAGTGGGTGTGCCACCAAAGTGGATACTGGAATCACAATCCTTCCTCTCTCTGTTGGCTTCCTGGTCACAATATAGTGAGCAGCTTTGTTCCGTCATCTATTCTTTGCCACGATGTTCTCTCTCACTAAAGTGAATGGGCCATGTAACCATGGATAGAAATCTCTCGAACCATGAACCAAAATGATCCTTTTCATTTAATAATTTGGTTTCTCTAATGCATTTTGTGACAGAAACTGAAACCTGGGTAAAATAAAACGTGTAATGAAAATTGTAAAAGCATTGGTGAAAGGCATTCAAGGTAATAAGATTGAAGGGAAACACATTTCATGCTCCCTGATGGGAATTCTAACATGTAAATATTACTCAAATTGGCTCACACAGATTCAGTGTGATACTGATGATCAAAAATCTCAATGGATTATTATTTCTTGCAGAAGTAGAAAAAAATTATGTAGTCCCAAGAAAATTTGAATAGCCAGAACAATATTGGGAAAAACAGCAAATATGACATATTAATTATTTCAAACTTTTTCTTGGATAAAAAAGCTACAGTGCCCCAACAGTAGGTTGATGTTATAACAGTACAAATGCAAACAGGATTCAATGGGATCTCAGAAATAATCCTTCCCACGTGCGATAAAATAATGCTGAACAAGGGTTCCAAGACTATTCAATAAGAAAAGAAGAGTCAATGGCAAATGATAGCCAAGTAACTGGATGTATACATACTAACATAGGAGACTACACACATAGATACTGAATTAAAATAATTAAAGGAGCTACATGAACCCAAAGGTCATCAAAAGAGGCAGCTGTAGATGGCTTAATTTTTAAGAGCATTTGCTGCTCTTTGGGAGGAAGTTCCCAGCATGCATAGTGACTGCCCTTACCTGCAGCACCAGGGCATCCCAAACCTTCTTCTGGACTCTATGGGTACCTCTGCTCATCTGTACACACACACACACACACACACACACACACACACACACACACACACACTCAATAAATAAAAAATTTTAAACGTTTCTATGCTGGTAGTACTCCTGCAAACATAGTGATTGTATGCCATACAGCACTTTTTTTATTTTGTATGAAGTTTCCCATAAATTGACCCAGTACAAGAAAGGCAAGTATTCTCTATCTGTCCAGAAAAAGTAGTATTCTGACAAGAGGCAGAGTGGTCACAATAAGCAGCCTAAGCCTACCACACCCCGCAAATTCTAAAGGTACAAAGAAAATCGTGCCAAGGCTTGAGTGTATTGATGTGAACTGATGATCTATGCTGAGTGCATTGAGCTGAATTGAAGATCTTAGAGAATACTGACTATTAAGAGATGCAAGCATATTGAACTGGGAGAAAAAAGAAAGAGTGTGAATTTTATGTGGGGTAACCAGTCACTTTCTGATTGAATTTTATCCACTCTCTCCTGCAGGAAACACTTGCTACCATCTGACAAAGGACCTATGGTTAAAGTTTCTATAACTAGTATTTTGCTAATTGGATATGTTATCAAACTGTCCTTTTAATTTGTATGTCTGTGTCTGTAGATCAGTGTCACTCTCACACCAAGTTCAAAGAAATTTCTTTGCTCACTAGTTGGTAACCAACACAGGAATTCACAATGAATCTAAGCGTGGGAGCAACCTTATAGTGCTTAGTCATAAATGCAACATCTAATCTCTATCACATTCCCTACTCCCATGGACCAAGGAACAGCATAGAAGAACGGGTCTAAAGATTGTAAGAGCCAGTCTGGGAAGATCAGAGAGAAGCAGTGTCTTATGGACATGTCAAGAACCATAGACTCATAGACTTAGAGCACCTGTAGATACTTGCCCATGACCCACAGCAGGTCATTCCAGTGAACATTCTGTCACAGAGTGAGGAGGACTCATGAGCACTGCCTTCTGATTGAGATATATTGATTATCAACAGGATCTAAGTCACCTAGGAGACATTTCTGGACATGTCTGTGAGGAAGTTTCTAAATTGGATTAATTATGATGGGTGTGACAGTTGATATCACCTTAATGTGGGCAAGAGCATTTCATAGAGTGAGGACTGGCATTGTATAAAACAGAGAAAGCCAGCTGAGTATCAGAATTTATCATTCATATTCCCCGAATGCAATGAAATGTGACCAGCTGCCTTGTGTTCCTATTACCTTGTCTCTCCTGCAATAACAGAATAAATGAAACTTCAAACTGTGAGTTGAAGTAACCCTTACTTCAGATACTTTTGTCAAATATTTTGCCACAGTAGTGAATACGGTCACTAACAATAATGATGGGTTAAAATTAGCAACAGGATCTACTACTGTAAAATAAGCTGAGGTGTTTTGACAAGTGCACAGCTTAATATGAGGGCTCACCTTGTCTAAGATCCCTAACATCACAGTGACAAATAATAGTGTTTTGCAATCCAACAGTACTCTTTTCTTGGAATTAAAATGGGATAAGAGCTAAACTTAAAAACCAACACCTAATTGGTACTCATGAAGAAGCATCTAACATCTCCAGCTCAAATATATTTGATTGAAAAGAGTATAAGAAGAGTCGAAATGCTTAATTAAATATAATTACACAATTGAAATTAGTTTGATTAAAATGTTGACAGACAGGTTTGAGAGATTGGTTGGTAAAATGCTTTCTATAGTAACACAAGGACCCTCATCTTGCTCTCCAGGACCTATGTAGGCTGGCCATAGCAGTGCTTGACTATAACCCCAACTGTGGAAGACAGAGCAATACAACTCCCCAGAATATATATATGTCCAGCTTCAACAAACTAACAAGCTTCAAATTCTGTGAGAGACCGTGTCTGGGAAAAATGGGGTTTTGTTTTTTTATTTTAAAAGTTTCTACTTAAATTCTTTTTGTTGAAGTATGGTTTGTATAACCATGCACGTATCAATAATTGCTATCTGCCACTGAAATTGCTTTGAGAGTTACATGTGAAGCTGAATAAATTTGGTGGCTATTGTGACAGACCTGATCATATTTTTGGGAAAATTGTAGAGGGACTTTGGAAGATTTTGCTAGAAGAACCATTGAGTGTTGAGAACTCTGTGGGATGTTCTGTCAGAGCTTTGAAGATTATTGGAGTGTTGAGAGCAGTGCACGTGGTGGAGGCTTGCCTTGCTATGTTTCAGAATCCCTTAATAATTCTATCAGGTCTGTTCTATCAGGGTTTTCTTTTGAATTAAGAATCTGTGGTCCTGGTTGTCTGAGGCTGAAGAATCAGCTGTAATTAACGCAGCTAAGAAACCAGGAACACTAATGTAGAACCTTTATTGGAACAGTTGATGCTGGTTAGTTGGTACTGAGAAATCAGTCGTGATTGAGAAGAGATGATTGAGAAGAGACCAATATCATTGATGTGAAATTTTCTAGGTAATACTTCCTCAGAGTCTGTACATGCAATCTATCTTTAGAGGTGGTCTAGACTGCACCTTATATTGGCAGCCAAACTTGCTCATGGTCAAACAGAGTCTCCCAAGTGGGACAGGGTTTGAAGGGATGAGTAGGTCATAGACATCAGTTGATGTTTGGCACTGTGAAAAACCAGAGAAGTCTATTGATAAGGTTGCAGTCAGAGTAGTATTTGAATATCAGTACTAAAGGGATAATGAAGAAAACTTGAGGTTTCGCATCATTTGGAGAGCCCAGGAAAGGCTATTGGTGAAAGTACAGTTCAGGTACAGTGAAAGATCCCAGAATTTTTGGACATGAGACTAATACCTAGGACAGCAACAAGTATGGAGTGTAGTTGGACTGAGTTTAGCAGACAATTTGTGTGTACAGAGAGCAAATTATGCAAGCCCTTTGGAGCAATGAGCCTATAAGATTGTGAGTGGATCTCAGGCATAGATTTTGAGTTTTTCTTTTCTCTCTTTTTTTTTTTTTCCTTTTTTAAAAAAATTTGACTGTAACTGTGCCACTGGTTTTTCCCTTTGGAATTAAGAAAATATTTGGCTTAGTTTTGATTTTATGGGGGTCAACCATTGATAAACTAAAATTTGAAAACAGTTTTTAGGGTTTAGAAAAGACTCTGAAATTTTTAAAGAGATGGAATTTTAAAGTGAGTTTGTAAAAAATGTGGGACTTTTTACGTTTGTAAAACATTTTATATTGTGATGTGCATGTTAATGTGTGATATTGAGGATTAACAAGAAAGAATTGTTTATGGCTTACATGTTTGTATCAGATGACGACAAGCATTCAATTGTCCTGCATAGTTTTATGTCAATTTGTCACAAGCTAGAGTCATCTGAAAAGAGGAATCTCCATTTGAGAAAATGCCATCATAAGATCTAGCTGTTTGACATTTTAAAAAATCCAGCCATTGATGGGAGAGGGTACAACCTGTTTTAGTTGGGGCAATCCCAGAGCTGTTGGTCCTGGGGTTCTAAAAGAAATCAATCTGAACAACCCATGAGGAGCAAGGCAGTAAGCAGCATCCCTCAATGGTCTCTTCATCATCTCTTGCTCTGTTTGAATTCCTGCCCTGATTTCCTTCGGTGATGGACCATGATCTGAAAGCATAATCCAAATAAACACTGTCTTCCCTAAGTTACTTTTAGCTATGGTGTTTCATCACAGCAATAGTAACTGTATCTCAGAAGAAATCATATGTAAAAATATGTCACTAAAAGAATAAAAGTTGTCAGTAATTCTGTGAATCTGTCTTGTTCTGTGGAGATCCTTCCTGGAAGTTCATGTTCATAGATAGCTCTAAGACTACTGCTCCATCATTTCAGCTACAGAACCAGATTGTGCTGTGCCATAGAACAGCAGCATCAACTCAAATTATGACTGAGTTCATATGACTGACTGCCCAAAATAGGAAACTTTCAAGATTCCTCAGGAAATTATGTTTTTTTTTTTTTTGGTTGTGATAATTTACTTGGAATACTATAGTAAGTATGGCTTTCAGTTGTGTTATATACTAACGTGTTTCTACTGAAGATTAATATAAATCCTTGGAGAGTCATTCGAAGTGAATTCATGACACTTAAACAATAATACAAATGCTCTTGAACATTCTCTGTGCATCAGCTGCAAGCCTAGCCTTGGGCTAGCTCTCCTGCATGCACCACACACACACACACACACACACACACACACACACACACACAGAGAGAGAGAGAGAGAGAGAGAGAGAGAGAGAGAGAGAGAGAGAGAGAGAGGAGGGAGAGAGAGAGAGAGAGAGAGAGAGAGAGAGAGAGAGAGAGAGGGAGAGAGGGAGAGAGAGGGAGAGAGAGGGAGAGAGAGGGAGAGAGAGAGGGAGAGAGAGGGAGAGAGAGATTCTAATATTTGTGGAATCTGATTTTGGACTCTTCAAAGACTTTCTTGTTTTGACAGAATGAAAAAAGTATTAAAATTTATCTATGTGCTTAATTGATTTCATGCTCATAGCAGTCTCTTCATTAGATTTACTGAAGGAAGGGCATGGGAAATACAATGCTGTTCTAGACATAACACCCCTCTTGCCAGTGAGTGTCTTAATACATCAACAAGAATGTAAATCCTAATTACTTAAAGAGCCAAGGTTTTGGATCTCTTTGAACACTCTAATCCAATTGTAAGGTATCTCTGAAGTAGAAATTATCCACCCTGCCCAAATTCTAGAAAAATGGCTCCTCAAAGAGATGGGTAATGTGGGCATCTTTATGCTATGAAGATATCCTGAGAGTAGAAGCTCTGAAGTTGACAGTCATGTTCTCTTGTGCTCTTGTAAAGGTTCAGAGGACCCCTCTACACATCAAGTCAAGCTGTAATATCTGCAGAATGGTTGGAAGGGAGAATAAAGTTAGTGTCAGCTTTTCAATTATTGACATGCAAAGGATTCCAATGAACAGAAATGGCCCAGGAAATATATAGTTAGGAAATACCAGCACAGAATGATTGATAACTCTGAAATCTATTTTCCTATCACTTCTTGGCTATTCCTACTATTAACAGGAATTGTTATTATGGTTATATCTAATTTGTAAAATATTCAAAATAGTTTTAGTAATTTTGTTATGAATGTACAAATCCTTAATTACTAAACTTTCTTTTCTCAAAGGTGTAGACTTATACATTTTCTTATGTGTCACCATGTTAGTAATTTATTTCCATAACTATTATCCAGGGGCCATGATGACAGGGCCATTCTCCAGTAATAAAATCAGATTTTTCACAAGCAAGGGTTGTATAAAGGCACACTTTAGACACAAACTAAAGTTAATTTTAATCAAACTTGTTTTCCCCTTAAAGGTGGAACTTCTGGTTTGCTTATGCTATAACCTTCTTTGCTTCCACAAAATAGGGAATTTTTACACAAATCCCAGTCAATGTGTAATTCCTTGTATTTCATAACATAGATCAATGAGTTAATATGAAATATGTAAATGTGCTAAACACAGCCCAGTGCATTCACAGCATTTCTATTGCCAGATTGCAAATTCATGGGATCTTAGAACTCTGTCTTTCCATTACATTCTCATCTATCAATTACTAGATATATTAATACACATGTAAAGTAACCTCTGAAGAACATACCAAGGTTTGAATTATACTTTAAACAAATTAAAATCTTCAGGCCATCTGACATTTGTTTACTTGCTCTCTCAATACACATAAATCATGGGAAGTAAACTTTTCACCTCAGATGGATTTTGAGAAGGTGAATCGTGCCATTTCCAGCACAGTCTTTATTAACTTTTGCCAAAATTAGCCATTGTGCTTGATGTGGAATAAAGGTAATCTGTCCCCGAGAATGACACAGTATGCAACAGACTCTCCAGTAGGACTTCTCTGCTGAGGTATCGAATGGCACCAACAATGCCCTGCTCAAAATTTGTTTGGCTTAGTAAAAGAGCAGTTCCCTCTTCCTGGTTGATTGCATGTTGATTGACAGGGAGATCAAACCTAAGCCTCGAAGCTTTCACAAACCAGAAAGCACACAGGCATCCTTCCCAAGAGAATTGAGGTATTTTTTTGCAAACTATTTCCAAATGGTGGACCTCAGTTGACCCTGCTCAAAAATGCAGTCCACATTAGCAGGTGGAAGCAGTTTAATATGGCATACCATTCCTGTCAAATGTCAGAAAATGATTTGGAATCATGAGTGCCACAAAGCAGAGTAAACGTCACCAATTAAAGATTAAAATATCAGTCAGCAGATGTTTGAGCATTTTCCAACAGATGGTAGAACTTTACCTGAGGTAAGAATCTCAATTCAGTCATATCAGTGACCAAATGAGACAAGTAACCATGCCCTGACCACCCCCAGAGTGAGCGTTTAGATTCTGTGGATTGCTTACTTCAATTTCCACACCATAGAATTTTACATGAACACCTGTTCATACACAGAATATCATGATATGAACAATATAAGAAATTCTGGGGAATAGGACAAGGGGCATGTATTAAGGATCCCAGGTGCCATGTTCAGGAGAATTGCTCAAGAATATGCAAATACAACCTTGTCAAGGATTCCTAAATAGAACATAGAATTTGAACATAATGTGAGTCACTCTTGTTAAGAAGAAAGCTTACATTGTAGAAAGGAAAACAGAGATGAGAAGTGAAAAGAACATCTTTAGCATGACCTTTGAAAACATGGAATGTGTTAAATGGACTCTATAGCCATTCTAATGAGTCTTTTCCATCTCTTAACTCATCAAAATGTTATGCTCATTGAATCTGATGGAGTTTAAGAGGAAAAATAATCACATTAACTTAGGACCCTGCATGATCGCGTAGCTCATATAAGCATATGCTGCCAAGCATGATACATGGTTCAGTCCCTGGATTGAGTATGGTGGAAAGCTATAACTGACTCCTGAAAGTTGTCCTCTGACATATACATGTGACTGTAGTATATGCTAACACATCTCTCTCTCTCTCACACACAGACACACAATGGAAAGGTCTAAACAAGGAGTCCATACTTGGCATTGGCTTTTTATTTGAAGTTTATGGATTCTAAGAATGCTAGTACCCTCACATCCCAATCACTGACTCCTGTTATTGGAAAATTCAATTTATATTTCTTTTTATATATATGATGCATATGCATATTTATATATCTATGTCATCTGTATCTCTATATATGTGTATATGCATGTAAATGTATATGCATGCTATATATTTCAAGAAGTATCTGCAGTAGTAGGTTTCCATATGGCTTTACCAAAAGTCTTTAGTGTTAGTCTTTTTAAACTACATTCCCTATAATACTTTGCTCCCTTCCTGAATCCATTTATACCTTTCTGCTCTAATATACCTCCTATATACCATCTAATAATTATTTGAAGCTCGGTCTCTTTCCTTACAACTTTTATAACTCCCCTTTATTTTTTAGAGCTAAATAATATTCCATTGATACTATGCACCACTTTTTCACTATACACTTACTAACTGATAGTTCTTTAGACTGTTTCCACTTTCTGTCTCTTATGAATAAAACAACATTGTCCATGGGACAGCAAATAACTACATACTGGGGAATACAGTGCTTTGATAATATGCCCAATGGTACTATAGATTTATCACATGGAATATCTACTTAGAATGTTTTGAGAACTGGCCCATGAATTTCCATGTAGTTTTACCTAGTGATAAAACATTGAACAAAATCAATTCAGGGGAGGAAATGATCTATATCAGCTTATGATTTTTAGTCCATCATTGGGGAAGCCAGGACCAGAATTTGAGGCAGTAACCTGGAGGCAAGAACTGAAACAGAGACTATGGAGGACAATGCTCTCTGCCTTCCTCCTCATAGCTTATTAAGTTTAATTGCTATACCACCAGGATCACTTTCCTTGGGTTGACACTGTCCACAGTGGGCTGGATCCTCACACATCAATCACCAATTAAGATAATATGGTGGTATCTTGCCTACAGGACAATGGAGGAATTTTTCTCAACTTGGGTTCCCAAATAAATCTAACTCGTATCAAGCTGACAAACAACACAACAACAGAAACTCACTGCTGTATCCAACTTTGAACCTTGTGAGCTATAGTTATAACTGGTCTAAGAAGATAAGTGCACTGATGAAAAAGGGTATCACCGTCATTTCAGAACAGGGAGAAATTAAGTTGGTAGTGGCCAGAAAGCTTCCTACATGTTGGGTTGCTTTCATAGTACTGAAAGGTACTATGTAGGCTGAGGAGGAGGAGGGGAATTTCATCATCAGTCTATCCCAACCGTGAACTGAAGCATAATAAGATACTTTCAAATGTACAGTAGTGACATGAATGCTACAGGCTATTCAACTGTTTTCTGACTTTATTTAAACCCTGATGCATAGTTGGAATGGTATTACAGATGCGACTAGGGGGGTCATGGTTGGGGAGCTCACAGGCTTCAGATATGAATTTGCTACATTATTCTGCTAAATAGATATGATGCCCAACTAGACTCTAAATTGCTATTTTCTCTACCTGGTGACTGCTTCAACTCTCAGATCTCATTAGAGAAGTTTCTTTATCCAGTGGAAGTTGGTTTGTGCAGAGATGCTCATTGCTCAAAGTTTTATGAATCCTTGTCATGATTCTAGGCAATAAACAGTTTACCACTACCCAAACAAAATGTTCACTTAGAGAATACATCTAAATGGCATGTCAGTGACAAATGTAGGAGAAGGAAAGGGGAAAGGAGATGGTGGCAGAAAATAAGGGCAGAAAAGCAAGTAGAGGTGGATAAAGAGAAGGAAGAAGAGGAAGGAGGAGAATAAGAAGAGGAAAGAAAAACAGGAAAAAGATAGAGAGAAACTAAAAATTCCAGAAAAAATAAAGACAAAATCATTAAAGTGTTTTAAGGTGAAGAAAAACCTCTTGATATCCCAAGTTCACCACCATCCTTTCAAGAAGGGAATGCATATACCTCATCTGGGTCTTCCACACCCCATTTAGAACTTTCTTTTCACTGTGTCCAACTGTCTCAGGTTCCAGTGCTATGTTAAAACATAGTGATTAAAAGAAACTTGAGGGGGGGAATGGTTTTATTTGACTTACACATTCCAATTATACTTCATCACTGATTGAAGAAAATCAGGGCAGGTGTTCAAGGCAGGGACTTGGAGGAACCCTGGCTACCACTTTGCTCTCAACACCTTTCCCCAGCCTGTTTTCTTGTTCAAGCCAGGATCAACACCCAGTGGTGGCAGTGCCCTCAGGGAGCTGGGCACTCCTACATCAATCAACAATCAAGAAAATGCTCCACTCTTTTACCTATTGGCCAATCTTATGGATGCATTTTTTTTTCAACTGAGATTTTCTCTTCCTAGATAACTATAGTTTATGCCAAGGTAACAACAACAAAAAGAGATAAATAAATAAAAACTAGTCAGTATATCTGTCAAGTTATTTCTCTAATTTGAAGACAAAATATACATAAATAACGAAAGCTTGTGAATATAGAAAATCAATGTATCTATATATGCTTTGTTAAAGAAATACTGGCTTGGTGTCAAAGAACAACAGGAAAACTGAAAACAAATGCTGGAGGGGATCTGGGAGTGGGGAAAGAGAACTCTTATTCCTGTAGGTATGGTTACAAACTTGTAAAGAAACTATGGAAACCAATGAGGAGAATTTGCAAGAATAAAAATAAATCTATCATATACCCATTTATACCATTCCTTGATTATGCTCCAAGAACTTAACATCATATTCCACAAATACTTGCTCAGTGAATTGTATTGCTACTCTATTCAAAATAGTTAGGAAATGGAAATAGCCTATATGTCCTACAACTGAAGAATAGATAACAAAGTTATGGGTGATATATCATGGATACTATTCAGCAGCAAAGAAAATGAAATAAAACACCATGTAGATAAATGTATGGAACTAGAAAATAGCATATTGATCGAGGTAACCAAGACCACAGAGATAAACATTACATTTTCTCTCCTTTTGGAGGCTCCTAGCTCCAAATCTTCAGATGTGAATACATAGTTGGTACTAGCTACAGAACCAGGAATATAAAATAGAACTATGTTCAGGAGATAGGGTTGGGAACAATAAAGAGGGTGTGACAGTTTGTATATGCTTGGGCCAGGTTGTAGCAATATATGGAGGTGTGGCCTTGTTGAAGTAGGTGTATCACTGTGGGCATGGTTTTTTTTTTTCTAATATCTATTCATTATTATATCTAAGTACACTGTAGTTGTCCAAAGACCCACCAGAAGAGGGCGTTAGATCTCCCATCACGGATGGTTGTGAGCCACCACCTATTTGCTGGGATTTGAACTCAGGACCTTCAGAAGAGCAGCCAGTGAGCCATCTCTCTAGGCTTTAAGACCCTACTCCTAGCTGTCTGGAATTGAGTCTTCCATTAGCAAGATTCAAATGAAAATGTTAGAAGGAGGGTAAAGGGGAATCACAGGATACAAAAAGAAAAACAGAAAACAGGGTTCAATAGGGATGGGGAAGAGAGTTACATACAGAGGAAAGGAAGTAGGTAAAAAAACAATAAAGATGTTTTAAAAAGCAAAAAAAAAAAAAAAAAAAAAAGAATCATATTGTTAACTATTTACCTTAAAATCCCCCATAATACATCCAATCCAGTGAGTTTCGGGTATAAGGTTATGAATCTTACAATAAGTTGTAATTAATGTCATACTCTAAACAAGTATAATGCTTCTAAAACTGAAGTATCTTCATTTCCTTTATTTAACTGCTCTGCTCCTCAGACTTTTTCAAGAATAATCGTCTGTTTCTATGTAAGTAGGGTCAGAGTGATGCGTGCATAATGACTCTCAGTTAAGAAGCAAACTCGAGTTGATTACAACAACTTTAAGGCCAAAGTGGTCTACACAATGAG
Organism: Mus musculus; assembly: GCF_000001635.26. Classification (NCBI taxonomy): domain Eukaryota; kingdom Metazoa; phylum Chordata; class Mammalia; order Rodentia; family Muridae; genus Mus; species Mus musculus. The sequence continues at coordinate 69,270,321 of NC_000073.6, forward strand.
TTCTGCATCACCCTGATAGTTGTTTCACATGACAGATTGATGAGGTCAGTAAACTGTTTATGACAACCATATAAAGGATACTTGAACATTACATACAAAAGTTGAATTGGGTATTGCTGTTAACAAAAACTCAGATAAGCTAAAACAAGGTTGTAAAGGAAATGTGATTGCTAAAGAGAGCCAGTGTTGTGTAAATTAATACTAGCAAATAATTGTTAAAGTAGGGTGTCGCTGAGGAGCTGGGGGAAGGATTGAGGAACTCAGAGGGGTAGGGACTCCACAAGAAGAACACGAGAATCAAGTAATTTGTACTCTTGGGGGCTCCTAGAGACTGAGCCACCAACCAAAGAGCTTATAAGCGCCAGACCTAGGCCTTCCACATATATGTAGGAGAAGTGCAGCTTGGGGTTCATGTGGGTCCCCCAACAACTGGAGCTAGGGTTTCCCCCCTGGATCTGTTGCCTGCCTATGGACTCTGGACTCTATTCCAGTAACTGGTCTGCTTTGTCTGCCCCCAGTAGGAAAGGATGTACCTAGTCCTGCACTAACTTGAAGTGCCAGTGTGGGTTGGCACCCTGGTGAGACCTCACCCTTTTCAGGGGTGAAAGGGACAGGAGCAGAGAGGGACTTTGTGGAGGGTGATCCTGGGAAAAGAAGGGGGGGGTGTGTGATCAGGATCTAAAGTGAATTCGTAAATAAATAAATAAATAAACAAATAAATGGAAAAAAGTGGGCATTGCTTTACCTAAGTATTATTGATTCCCAAAGAACAAAGCTACAATAGAGAAAAATATCTCCCAATGTGTCTCCATTTGTATCTCATTTGTAGTTCAGGGTGAAGAATTTTAAGATATGACCTTGGAAGCTTGTCAGAGAGAGTTCAGCCTACCAACATAGCGAGCATGTTCTCTACATATTTCTGTGGCTATAAAAATGTTAGAAAAGGCAGAGGCCTGGAGAAAATAAATTATCACCACTCAAAGTAAAATATCTAAGTAAGAGAAGATTTATGCAGTGAGTCAACTGTAGAAAAGCAGGATAAATGCAAATTATTTATTGATAAACTGTCTTGCTCCTATGCCAATGTTGTAAATCTACAGGGGGAGGAAAACTTCCAGATTTTAAGCAACAAACATGATAGCTAAGATAGCCTGCCCTTCCACACTGAGTTATGAGCATGGATAGGTCTCTTATCCCTTCTTTCATAGACAATTTACTGGCTGCCCATCATGGAGTGCCAGAGACAATCTCTGATTTGGATTCTGAACATGTCAAAAAGAAAAGCATATCCATCTTCCTTAAGCTGTTGTCTTTCAACCAGATCATTCATATATACATATATGAATGAATATATATATATATATATATATACATATATATATATATATATATATATAATTGGGGCTGTGAAATGGTTCTAAAGATACAAGTATATGATGTGGAAGCCTTGTGGCCATGGTTTCAGATCCCATGGGAAGATGGAAAGGAAACAAAGTCCACAAAGTTGTCCTCTGACCTTCATATGAATGCTATAGTATGCACACCCACATTATGCGTGTGCACACATAATAACAATAAGTATTTTTTAACCTTAAAATGTAATAATTCTTGAGTTCCTCACAACCTCCCAGGATGATCTGTTCCCACAATGGGAAAATCCACTACCAAAATTTAGAATATTACTCATGCTTAAGTTGTAAAATGAGAGGAAAAATGCTCATTTCAGAGCAGTTAAGTAGAGTGATCTTTTCAGTCCAAACTAATATTCACTTGGATGTGGTTTAGCAGCTTGGAATCTCAAGAAAGGAATAGTCTCATGGAAGACTCCATGCTCATCTCAAACAAACACCTCACAGATCATTTCTCACTCTATTTGAAGCAAAACCTGACTTGAAGGGTTATTGTAAAACAGAGTGTGATATTTTCTGTTTGTCAAGTAGCCAAGAAAAACATAAAAGTAAAATTAAAATAGAAAAAAACAAACAAAAATCAAAGCATCATCATCAACAACAACAACAACAACAAAACCAACCAAACAAACAAAAATGCCTAAAACCATACTATAGTCTTTGCATTGCTTTGGTTATGTAAGTTTCTTTCGTAAGTACTTTTCAATCAAAACCTCATATCCTTGATAGTCTAAGTATTATGTACATAAGCATGCTTATTAGTTGAAAGATTTATAAAAGGAAGTAGTTACTTACTCTGTAAAGCTTTCTACTTATAACAAAACTCCTCTTAAGATGAGGTATGGCTTCCCCCCACCCCTGCCAGCTGTGAGATTATATTTAAGAGAGCTCTGCCTGGGTGCTTGTGGCATGAAATTTCTCCTGTTTATAGTTTATTTATGAGCTTTTGGCAAATTCTCATGGAACCACTTTCATGCCAACTCAAAATCATTGAACCAATTACATAATTCACTGGCACAAACAGGAAGCTATATTTTTATAAATTAGGTTTTCTCAGCATGAACTATATACTTTTTAATGTTTAGAGCACCACACTGATTTCACAAAGAACACCAAGACCTCCTTTCATCTAAAAAGCACTATAACACACACAAAACCCACCAGTTTCTGTCCCTAAGCTCCCATTTAAGAGAAGATTCCTAGACACCAGTGAGACTAGTAGATGGTGCAAACATCTAAGCAGCTATAGCTTCATAACTTCAAACCAAGCCTTCCCTTCTTGCTTTCTCCCCAGAATGTGGGTGACTTTGAGTTGGAGGAGACCCATGTTCCTTCTGAGTGATAGAGAAATGAGTTCTCTGGTTAGCCCCAGCACCATGCTCAGATCTTACAATTTTATGATATTGGGTCCATAATACCGACGTTTCCTTCTGGAGTAATATATTAACTCTTTTTGAATATTACTTTTCTGTGATAATCTTGAAGTTTGAATAGGGATAATGGAAGTGAAATATCAAGAGTACACTTGAATTCAGTATGTACACAACCAACAGAATCATTCATAAAAGGTTCATTTTTTTTTCTTGAATTTATCCCTTGCTTGCTACATAAAAGAGCACCGGGCATTTACTAAGTAGAAGATAAATGTAGTCACTTGTTGGTTTATTTAATGCATTTTGAGTGCCTCCTAAGTGCTAGGATTCAAGCCCTGGGAATTGAAAGATGAATGAAAATGTGTGTATAGGAAATAGTGTCCATATACAAGTGCATCATTAATAGCAATGTGCTGCTGGAATGTAAAACCTATGGGCCACATGTAGCTGTGACTTTACCATGCCTTGGCTTCAAACACTATAAGTTCTTATCCCAGGAAATAAACCTTATAGGTATAGAAGTTTTATAGCTCTGCATGCAGGTATACAGACTCAGAGAAAAGGCCTGATCCTTCTGTTTCCAGAAGGTGCAGCAGACCCCTCTGCAAATTAATTCACAAGATGCACTTGTCTTCCTATCACTGTGCAGGCAAAGCCCAATTCATTTGAAACTTCAATTAGTATTTGTCGTGATGAGTATTTGACATACTATTACTTAAACTAACTCCCCTGCCAGGTCTTTGGGAAATCTCTACTCAGTGCCAAACAGTCTGTTAAAATCTTGCTTCCCAAGCCTGTGCATTCCAAACTGGAGAACAGTAGCATCTGTCTCCCATGGCTGGAGAGGGGTGGCCTTCTGTGTCTTGGCTGGAGTCTTTCTCCTTGTTTGCATGTAGCCACAGCCCTCACATCAGACCTGCCTCCCAGTGATTTTTCAGACATCCTAACCTACTTATAGAATGCTCACGGCTTCCTAGTCCTTCCCATAGTTGTCTTCTTGGTAGAGACAGCCAACAGCCTGGCAAAGGGAAGGAACTGTTTTATCTCCAGTTAGTTGAAAGAACTTGAACCTTGTAATTTTTCTATCTGAATCCAGATTCCTTGTGTTCTGTAACACCCTTGCCACTAGAGTGAAAGAGAGATTAGTTGTAGATTGTACCTTGAGTCTGGAGTGGACAACAAAGGCTATAAAAATATGTCAAAGTGTGATATGGGCCTTTGTAATATCACAACAAATTCCCAGTATGATCTTATAAGAGGAACAATTATATGTAAGCATATGTCCAAATTGTATTATTAAAATTATAATACTAAGTTCAAAGATGTTGCTATAATTTGTCTTATCTACTTTTACATTGCCTCTGGAATTTGTTGACTATTTGGTTAAAACCAAAAGTTCCATGGTCTCACTAAGTAGGGAAAGACTAGGTTCACATGATTTGTTCTAAGTTATTATTTATGAGTGATGCAGAATATTTTTAAACAAATGTCTGAAGTTGATTTTTATCTAGCTGTCAATTTGTTGCCTTACTCATCAGGTCTCATCGGAGCTCACTGTCCCCTATTGAGAAATCACAGGTATATACATTTCAACTATTTTAGTTACATCTCAGAATATATTTATCCTGGTATAGCATTGTGGTGCTGTGTGCCCTGAGTTTATCTGCAAACAACAAGTTTGAACTATGACCTCAATGTATCTCCAATAAACTTTAGTCTGACTTTTCACAAGCACTATTCCATCTGTCATACTGGAGCTACAGAAAATTATCTTTATAGGTCACCAAATCTAGGATGCATAGCTTATACCGCCAATCCTTATTGGTTCAGAAAGCACTGTTAAACATATGATGTAGAGTTTTTACACAATTGATAGGAAATATCCATAAAAAATCCCCAGTAAATTCTAACATGCTAATATGCCATGTACGCATATCGAGACTTCTACAACCGTTATCATCTTAAGCAATGTAGCTTGTGACAAGTTAAACAGCTGATTGCTAAGCAACATCTGATTACTTTAAAAATTGATTCAGTGTTCAAAATTGTCATTCTCTTGAAATATTTATGCTTATAGATGCAAAGTATAGGAATCCATTCCATTATTCATCTATTTGATAGTGTCCATGGGTTTTTAATTTTTTTAAAAATTTGCTCTCTTGAGAAATGCTCCATTGACTTTTAGGCTTTCAAATCTGTCAAGAATGACCTAACCTTATATGGTTGCTTTTCTTTCTTTCTTTTGTTATCTTTAATCCTTTTTTTTTTTTACAGTTCAGTCATTATCCCCCCCTCTCATTCTGCCATCCTCTCATCCCATTCCTCCTTCCCTGTCTCCAAGAGGATGTCCATACATCCCCCACCCCCCACCTTGCCATGCCTTCCCATTCCCTGGGCCCTCAGATCTCTCAAGGGTTCGAGGCATCTTCTCTCACTGAGGCCAGACCAGGCAGTCCTCTGTTGTATATGTGTTGGAGGCCTTATATCAGCTAGTGTATGCTGCCTGGTTGGTGCTTAATGTCTGAGAGATCTCAGGGGTCCAGGTTTGTTGAGACTACTAGTCTTCCTATGGGGTTGCTGTCCTCCTCAACTTCCTCCAGCCTTTCCCAATTCAATCACAGGGGTCCCTGACTTCCGAACATTGGTTAGGTGTAAGTATCTGCTTCTGTCTCAGTCAGATGCTTGTTGGGCCTCTTGGAGCACAGCCAGGCTAGGCTCCTGTCTGGAAGTACATTATAGCATCAGTAATAGTATCAGGCCTTGGAGCCTCCCTTTGAGCTGGGTCCCAATTTGGGCCAGATTTCCATATTATGCTATTTAATAAGGGAAAAAAAAGTCTTTAAACCATTTTTGTAAAGGATGAAAGAAGTGATAAAAAGCCAGCATTATCAAGAACACAGACCAAGAAGTATTTCAATCTCACCTTAAGAAGCCAAACAAAAGAATCCTAGACCTGCCCAATAACTTAGTTCCCAGTAAACTTCATCAGTGTATGGGCAGATAGACAGCACAAGTTAGTTATGTAAATTCCCTTTGTACCTTCACTTACCTTTTAAAAACAAGCTATAGCTTCTAACATATGTCAGAGCACATGACTACAAAGGCATTTCCTGTATAGTATCTAAAAATAGAGGTTAATATAGGTGAATGACAGGAAAAGGTATAACATAGTTTATAATTATTATATATCTAAATTTACACATGAAAAGGCTACTCTACGTTGATTGCAGGTAAAAAGACACATCAAGAATGATCGTTATGAAGCGTGGTTATGCAAATATACCAAAATGTCTACCAATTCTCAATTTTAATTTCCAGCCTTATTATACACATTTCCAGGTAAGTATGACTTGCAATAATTGGCCAAATGTACGAGTTAGCTCACTGTAAACTGGCAAAGAATGATGTGAAGAGTTCACGTATCTCTTTTGGAAATGTCTGCTGTGTTGTATTTACACCACCAGGCTCCTCTCTAATGTTGTTAGCAATTCAAGATCGCATTTTCCTCCCACATTTATAAACCACTACACATTTTGGTGCCAGGTGTGAGGGAATTCCAAATTGAAGATCCAAGTTGGATTTTTTGTGGGGGCTGGCCAGGCCAAAACTAAATAAACCTAATAATTCAGGAGGGGATCTTTTGGATCTGTTTCTTGTAAGAGTGCAGTATATATGATAATGACTTCATTGTCATCAAATAGAATACAATTAATTTTATTTTTTAGTATGTTATCAGCAAGCAAACCACCAGTATTAGCTCGACACCATCTGGGAGTGACAGTTTCCTTATTACAAAATATGTAAAAATATGGATTCCCTTAAGGAATCTGTTGCATTGCATCTGCTCAGATTTTGTTATATGCTAATGGTTTTAACCCAGCATATGAAGCATGCAAAAAAAATAACTGAAAATTTTCAGCTAAATTACTCGTTTCACATTTAAAGTGTCTCTAAGATGGAGAAAGCTACATATGTGCCTTTAGCTACAGGGGACTGAACGGAAACAAAGGAGGAGGGCACATATCATTCCTCTCACCTGGTTTTCGTTATCCTCATCTTTGTCTCCAGAGAGTGTCTGACTGCCCACATAATTAAAGCTACTTGATATGTGAGGGAGGGGTGCAGAATGGAGCTATACTATGCTAAATCCCAAATGAGCACTGGTGATAACAAAGAGATTGTGACTGATAAGACAATTATTATCCTTATAGCTCCTTGTTCACAATATATTAAACAATCACAGTGATTAAAATGAGCTATTATAATTATGAAGCCATTCTCCCCAATAGCGTTTCTTTTCTTTCAGTCTTTGGCCTTTCTGCATTTTCTCACCTTCCCTTTGCTTGGATGTAGAAAATTCATTCCAATGAATTCTGCCTATTGACTAAAGGGAGTTCTTGGGCAGATGCCAAAACATGTAACCGATTTCAAAGACTGGTCTCTGAGTATCAACCATTAGGGGAAGGCCCCATTTGTGAGTGAGATCAGACCAACATGCCAAATCAGGTTTATAGACTAATTCTAGGGCAGAAGTTTTATGTTGTGGTATTGTTTCTCTTACTCAGTTGTGAGAAGTTATTGCTTTAGGCTAACAGAAGTTTCACATGTGGGAAACAATTTGGTATAAATTGCTTCCTCGTATACAAAAGTCCTCAGGCTCTAGAATGTGAAACCTACCCAGCATTACCTTTTATTAGCATTGTTCTAAGAGACATTTATATACATATATATATATGTGTGTATATATATATATATATACATACATATATATATATATATATATATACATACATACAAACATATATATATTGTCTTCAAATAATTGTCAACAGTCTGTGACATATATATGTGCACAGACATTATAACTGGTAGTTTGTTTATAGAAAAATAAGAAACATCCCTTGAAGAAGCACAGTGAACCTAGACCTTTGTAATACTAGAGTTTATTTCAGTTCTCCCGTGTTTGATAATACAGGCGGTGTTTGTTCCATAAAGGTGACTTATCTGCAAAACAGGTTGATTACACTGAGCAAGTATTATGTAGGTATTATTAAATGTAACTTTGACAATCCTTTTTAGGTTTCATGGAATACAAATCATTTGCAAATAGCATTGATAGAAAAATCCAAGAGCAAGAAAATATCTACAGACTGAATTGATTCTCCTAAGGTGTATTGATCAGATACCTTAAAAATTACTGGCAAAACAATATAATTGCATCCTGCTTTCACTGAACATGATGGAACTGTTTTATTTATCTACTATTTACTGCAGTCTCAGTCAGTTAAGACTCCTTATTGTTTCTAGGTTTGTCTGTGGTTACATTGCTTATTTATCAGTGATTTAACACACAACTGTCATAAGAGGACATGGAGCATAACAAACTAGTTCATAGAGGAGTCACTGTCCATGTCTACCAAATAAAAGCATTGCTGTTTGTTCTTTGCATTACGGACATACCTGCTAGCCTGGTATGGGATGGCTTTAGCTGGGATGGAAATGAAAAAAAAAATTAAATCAACAGATAAAGCAATCTTGATTTTCCAAAAGTAGCTGTGTATCCCAGGCAGGGATAGGAGGGAAAAGTCACAGACACTTGACACCAACAATAGTAGCAAAGGCCTGGTTTGAGTCAGCTTGCACTTTGAAGTGGCAACGCTTTGTTCTAGGTTTTCAGGCTGCATATGGGAAAATGGTCATCTGCAAAAATTTCACATAAAGAAAATTTGGAACCTATTCAAGTCTTATTTTTCCTTAACAAGCACAAATATCTATCATCTATTTATTTTCATATTTTCATTTGTGTTTAATAAATTTTTCTTTTCTTTTATTGAAACTATATTTTTCATACAATATATTCTGATTATGGTTTCTCTACCTCTTACCCATCCTGTGTCCTCTCATTTCCCTTCCCATGGGGATCCATACCTTTCCCGTTTCTCCTTAGAAAACAGTCTCTAAGGAATAATAATAATAAATTAAAATAAATAAAAAACAAGCAAATTAGAATATGAGCAAATAAGAAAAGGCCAAAGAAAATGTACGAGAAACACATATAAATATAGAAATACACATGTCCACATACTTAGGGATCCCATAAAATCTCCAAACTTCAAGGCATAATATATATGCAAAGGACCTCTACGGTACAATAAAGGAAACTAAAAGAAAGAAAATAAAAAATTAAAAACTAGTCTGACTTATCATTATGAGAGAAAATACTTACTGTGTTGTCTTTCCATGGCTGGGCACAGGGTCCACCCATAACAGTGCTTTGTTTTCCCAGTGATAATTCCTTGGAAGAAACTAATTGTTGCATTTTCAAGTGTCTATCAATGGGAGATTGCTTCTGGGTTAGGGATGTGGGCTTATGCCCACTTTTTTCAGCTCTAAGATGCAATCTGTTAAAGACTTGTGCAAGTCCAGTGTATGCTGGCTGGGTCTCTGGGCACCAGCCTTGTCGTGCCTAGATTAACTTCTTGCTACCCTTTGTCCCCTCTGGCTCTTACATTCTTTCTACATAAATGTCGTGGTTTGACTAGATATGTTCCCCAGAGACTTGTATGTTTGAATGCTTGGCCCATAGGGAGTGGTGCTATTAGGAGGTATGGCCTGTTTGGATTAGGTGTGGACTTATTGGGGGAAATGTGTCACTGTGGAGGCATTCTTGGAGGTCTCCTATGCTCATGCTATGCCCTCTGTTGCATACACTCTTCTTCTGCCTGTGGCTCAAGATATAGAGCTCCCAGTTCCTCCTCCAATACCATGTCTCCCTGGTTGCCACCATGTTTCCCACCATGACAGTAAATGGACTAAAACTCTGAAACTCTAAACTATTCCCAAAGTTTTCTGTTGTAAGAGTTGCCATGGTCATGTTGTCTCTTCACAAAAACAAAAGTCTAACATCTTTTTTGCAGAGTTCCATGAGCCCTGAGGGGAGGAATTAGATGAAGACACCCCTTTGAGGACTTGAGTGTTTCACAGTCTCTTACTCTATGCATATTTCCAGGTCTCTGCATCTTGAATCTCCTTTTCCTTTAAATGAAACTTTGATCTACTCAAGATTTAAGCATCTTCAAACTGTGCTGAGTAATTTTGATTACAGTTTCTCAAGCAATGCTTGCAATTATAACATTTCCACTTTCCTAGCCAGAAAATCAAGAATTGGAGACTGGAGGAAGGTTCCTCACTCTGGGGAGTTGAAATTGAGCTATTTGAATGTATCTTAAGTTTGTAACCAAGCTGGATGCAGGACACTTATTCAAGTCTTTGTTCTCCACTTAGTCTTGATAGAAAGAGTATATTTTCATACCCCTTCTAAGAGCCTATCTATTAAACATCTGTTGATGAACTAAAAACTCTACTTACTTGGAGTATTAATGCTGTACCACACCTAAAAGACTTATAGTTAGTTATGCAAAGAGTTAGATAAACTGATATCATTGCAAATGCCAATCACTTAGGGTTAATATCCTTTTCAGTAATACTCTCTTCTAGATGTCGCATTGGGTTTTTAAGAGCTGTGTGTTCACCTTTTATGCCAAGGTAGGAGATAAAGTTAGCTTTTCACTGTGTAGATCTACAAGGAACAGTTGATTCTCTTGACTTTAGGTTTGAATGCTGATTGATAGGGCAGGAAGGAGAATTACTGTTCATCTTTTTTGAAAGTGAAGTCTTTGTGATGCTGAAGCCAGATACCTGTGTGAAAATAGGGCCAAAGGGGAATTTGTAATGGATCTCGATGTGCTCAGTGTTAGAGTATCCTTCCAGTATATTTCTGATGAGGTATTCAGTAACAGATTTAAATGGTACTTAATGTTTCTCTAGTAGATGCTGTCAGGAGACTTTAAAAAAATCGACTTGGAGTGTATCTTTGAACTGGGTGAGCCAGGGGAGCCTAGCAGAACTTTACTGATGAGTTTGCAAAACACAGTTAAAGTTTGTAAAGATATAATTAAAAAACTGCAACATGACACTTGCTAAAGTCCACCTTTAAATAATTCAAGAGATGAAACACTACCTTTCCCTCTACCCCTTGATGGTGTGTCCCTGCAGATGCTGAAGTCATTTGTATTTAAAATGCATTACTGTACTTGGGATACAGTGTATTCATATGGCATTACAATTTTGTTTTTTGAAAAACTTTATAAAGAAGAATGGAAAGCTTGCATTACTAAGAACGTTAGCAAGTTGGAAATGGATTTTCTTTAGTTTGGTTTATAATGTCCATTGGAAAGTTCAGAGAAGTCCTTGATCTGATGTTGAGAGATGGGTAAGAGTACTTCATATTTTTATTAAAAACTCTCTATGAATCCAGTTGCTCTGGGCGAAAGCAGACATACTTTATTAGCTAACTCTCCCTCATCTGACTTGATCACTTGAATTTGACCTTGACCTGGTTTGAGTCTGAAGTAATTCATGGTGGACATGTCTAACAGCACTCATCTAATAAGTTATACTTCAGGTGACTAGGTGAATAATTGGCCTTGAGCAAAGGAAAGACTTCATTTCCCTAGAAACAGAAGGTGGTATGGTATCAACTGATGCTATTGGTCTTCACCAGCATATGATACTGCAACATAGGATGAAGGCAGTTGAAAAGAAAGCACTTGCTTATGCTGTAGATGAATTTCTACTGTTCTTAGTCTCATGACAAGAGCCATGCTCTTGGGAACAACAACTTCTTCTTCTTCTTCTTCTTCTTCTTCTTCTTCTTCTTCTTCTTCTTCTTCTTCTTCTTCTTCTTCTTCTTCTTCTTCTTCTTCTTCTTCTTCTTCTTTTTCTTCTTCTTCTTCTCCTCCTCCTCCTCCTCCTCCTCCTCCTCCTCCTTCCTCTTCTTCTCTTTAAATTTTTTATATATTTTTTATTACATATTTTCCTCAATTACATTTCTAATGCTATCCCAAAAGTCCCCCACACCCTCCCCACCCCCCACTCCCCTACCCACCCATTCCCATTTTTTTGGCCCTGGCGTTCCCCTGTACTGGGGCATATAACGTTTGCCTGATCAATGGGCCTCTCTTTCCAGTGATGGCCTACTAGGCCATCTTTCAATACATATGCAGCTAGAGTCAAGAGCTCCGGGGTACTGGTTAGTTCATAATGTTGTACAGGGTTGCAGGTCTCTTTAGCTCCTTGGATACTTTCTCTAGCTCCTCCATTGGGGACCCCGTGATCCATCCAATAGCTGACTGCGAGCATCCACTTATGTGTTTGCTAGGTCCCGGCCTAGTCTCACAAGAGACAGCTATATCAGGGTCCTTGCAGCAAACACTTGCTAGTGTATGCAATGCTGTCATTGTTTGGAGGCTAATTATGGGATGGATCCTTGAATATGGCAGTCTCTAGATGGTCCATCCTTTTGGCTCAGCTCCAAACTTTGTCTCTGCAATCCTTCCATGGGTGATTGTTTCCAATTCTAAGAAGAGGCAAAGTGTCCACACTTTGGTCTTCGTTCTTCTTCAGTTTCATGTGTTTTGCAAATTGCATTTTATATCTCGATATACTAAGTTTTGGGGTAATATCCACTTATCAGTGAGTACATATCATTTGAGTTCTTTTGTGATTGGGTTACCTCACTCAAGATGACGCCCTCCAGGTCCAACCATTTGCCTAGAAATTTCATAAATTCATTCTTTTTAATAGCTGAGTAGTACTCCATTGTGTAAATGTACCACATTTTTTGTATCCATTCCTCTGTTGAGGGGCATCTGGGTGCTTTCCAGCTTCTGGCTATTATCAACATGGCAGCTATGAACATAGTGGAGCATGTGTCCTTCTTACCAGTTGGGACATCTTCTGGAAATATGCCCAGGAGACGTATTGCCGGATCCTCCGGTAGTACTATGTACAATTTTCTGAGGAACCACCAGACTGGTTTCAAAAGTGGTTGTACAAGCTTGCAATCCCACCAACAATGGAGGAGTGTTTCTCTTTCTCCACATCCTCGCCAGCATCTGCTGTCACCTGAATTTTTGATCTTAGCCATTCTGACTGGTGTGAGATGGAATCTCAGGGTTGTTTTGATTTGCATTTCTCTGATGATTAGGGATGTTGAACATTTTTTCAGGTGCTTTTCAGCCATTCAGTATTCCTCAGGTGAGAATTCTTTGTTTAGCTCTGAGCCCCATTTTTTAATGGGGTTATTTGATTTTCTGGAGTCCACCCTCTTGAGCTCTTTATATATATTGGATATTAGTCCCCTATCTGATTTAAGATAGGTAAAGATCCTTTCCCAATCTGTTGATGGTCTTTTTGTCTTATTGACGGTGTCTTTTGCCTTGCAAAAGCTTTGCAGTCTCATGAGGTCCCTTGTCAATCCTCGATCTTACAGCACAAGCCATTGCTGTTCTATTCAGGAATTTTCCCCCTGTGCCCATATCTTCAAGGCTTTTCCCCACTTTCTCCTCTATATGTTGCAGCGACTCTGATTTTATGTGAAGTTCCTTGATCCACTGAGATTTGACCTTAGTACAAGGAGATAGGAATTGATTGATTCGCATTCTTCTACATGATAACAACCAGTTGTGCCAACACCATTTGTTGAAAATTCTGTCTTTTTTCCACTGGATGGTTTTAGCTCCCTTGTCGAAAATCAAGTGACCATAGGTGTGTGGGTTCATTTCTGGGTCTTCAATTCTATTCCATTGGTCTGTCTGACTTGTCTGTCACTATACCAATACCATGCAGTTTTTATCACAATTGCTCTGTAGTAAAGCTTTAGGTCAAGCATGGTGATTCCACCAGAGGTACTTTTATCCTTGAGAAGAGTTTTTGCTACCCTAGGTTTTTTGTTATTCCAGATGAATTTGCAGATTGCTCTTTCTAATTTGTTGAAGAATTGAGTTGGAATTTTGATGGGGATTGCATTGAATCTGTAGATTGCTTTTGGCAAGATAGCCATTTTTACAATGTTGATCCTGTCAATCCATGAGCATGGGAGGTCTTTCCATCTTCTGAGATCTTCTTTAATTTCTTTCTTCAGAGACTTGAAGTTTTTATCATACAGATCTTTCCCTTCCTTAGTTAGAGTCACGCCAAGATATTTTATATTACTTGTGACTATTGAGAAGGGTGTTGTTTCACTAATTTCTTTCTCAGCCTGTTTATTCTTTGTGTAAAGAAAGGCCATTGACTTGTTTGTGTTAATTTTATATCCAGCTACTTCACCAAAGCTGTTTATCAGGTTTAGGAGTTCTCTGGTGGAATTTTTAGGGTCACGTATATATACTATCATATCATCTGCAAAAAGTGATACTTTGACTTCATCTTTTCTAATTTGTATCCCCTTGATCTCCTTTTGTTGTCGAATTGCTCTGGAGTAGCCATTCTAATATCGAATAAAATCGACTTCCAACCCAAAGTTATCAAAAAAGACAAGGAGGGACACTTCATACTCATGAAAGGTAAAATCCTCCAAGAGGAACTCTCAATTCTGAATATCTATGCTCCAAATGCAACGGCAGCCAGATTCATTAAAGACACTTTAGTAAAGCTCAAAGCACACATTGTACCTCACATAATAATAGTGGGAGACTTCAACACACCACTTTCATCAATGGACAGATCATGGAAACAGAAACTAAAAAGGGACACAGTGAAACTAACAGAAGTTATGAAACAAATGGGCTTGACAGATATCTACAAAACATTTTATCCTAAAACAAAAGGCTATACCTTCTTCTCAGCACCTCACAGGACCTTCTCCAAAATTGACCATATAATTGGTCACAAAACAGGCCTCAACAGATACAGAAATATTGAAATTGTCCCATGCATCCTATCAGACCATCATGGCCTAAGGCTGATCTTCAATAACAACATAAATAATGGAAAGCCAACATTCACGTGGAAACTGAACAACACTCTTCTCAATGATACCTTGGTCAAGGAACGAATAAAGAAAGAAATTAAAGACTTCTTAGAGTTTAATGAAAATGAAGCCACAACATACCCAAACCTATGGGACACAATGAAAGCATTTCTAAGAGGGAAACTCATAGCTCTCAGTGCCTCCAAGAAGAAACTGGAGAGAGCACACACTAGCAGCTTGACAACACATCTAAAAGCTCTAGAAAAAAGGGAAGAAAATTCACCCAAGAGGAGTAGAAGGCAGGAAATAATCAAACTCAGGGGTGAAATCAACCACGTGGAAACAAGAAGAACTATTCAAAGAATTAACCAAAGGAGGAGTTGGTTCTTGAGAAAATCAACAAGATAGATAAACCTTTAGCTAGACTCACTAGAGTGTACATGGACAACATCCTAATTAACAAAATCAGAAATGAAAAGGGAGACAGAACAACAGATCCTGAAGAAATCAAAAACACCATCAGATCCTTCTACAAAAGGCTATACTCAACAAAACTGGAGAACCTGGATGAAATGGAGAAGTTTCTAGACAGATACCAGGTACCAAAGTTGAATCAAGATCAGGTTAATGATCTAAACAGCCCTATATCCCCCAAAGAAATAGAAGCAGTCATTAATAGTCTCCCAGCCAAAAAAAGCCCAGGACCAGATGGGTTTAGTGCAGAGTTCTACCAGACTTTCAAAGAAGATCTTATTCCAGTTCTACACAAACTATTCCACAAAATAGAAGTAGAGGGAACTCTACCCAACTCATTGTATGAAGCCACAATTACTCTGATACCTAAACCACAGAACGATCCAACAAAGATAGAGAACTTCAGTCCAATTTCCCTTATGAATATAGGTACAAAAATACTCAATAAAATTCTCGCTAACCGAATCCAAGAACACATTAAAGCAATCATCCATCCTGACCAAGTAGGTTTTATCCCAGGGATGCAGGGATGGTTTAATATATGGAAATCCATTAATGTAATTCATTATATAAACAAACTCAAAGACAAAAACCACATGATCATCTCGTTAGATGCGGAAAAAGCATTCGACAAGATCCAATACCCATTCATGATAAAAGTCTTGGAAAGATCAGTAATTCAAGGCCCATACCTAAACATGATAAAAGCAATCTACAGCAAACCAGTAGCCAACATCAAAGTAAATGGTGAGAAGCTTGAAGCAATTCCACTAAAATCAGGGACTAGACAAGGCTCCCCACTTTCTCCCTACCTCTTCAACATAATACTTGAAGTCCTAGCCAGAGCAATTTTTAAATTTTTTTTAGTTTTTTTTTTTGTTTTGTTTTGTTTTTGTTTTTTGTTTTTGTTTTTTTTTTCTAGACAGGGTTTCTCTGTGTATCATTCTGTGAATGATTCTGAATGTGAATCATTCTGATTCCCAAAGCCATTATTTTTCCATACGTTACCCCTAACTTCAGCACAAAATGCAGTCAGTACTCTCTTATTTATATAATTCTGCTAACATCTTGCTCTATAGAGCCTATATAACCTATTCCTGTTCATAGTACTCCCTTAAAGATTAAATAGTTTTAATATCTATGGATCTGGCTATCTCCCTATATGACTTTCCATTAAAGACAGCATTTTTTTAATTAGTGAAATTTAGAATAACCTAGAAAGCAATCATCTGTGTTAGTCTGTGAGAGTATTTTGAGAGAAGGTAAGTGAAGAAGAAAACCATTCCCTGTATTTTGGCAGGATTATTTCATGGGCTTGGGTCCCAGGATGAATCTAAAAAAAAAAAAAAAAAAATACTGAGCCTCAGAATCCATCTTTTCCTGCTTTAAGAGATGTGAACGCAATGCGACCTACAATTGTCTGTCCCTCTTGCCACCTCAGTGAGAGGCACTCCCACTACTGTACTTTCCTGCAGTGGTACTCTGCATCCTCAAACTGAGTTTGAATATAGCCCTCCTTATGATGCTTTGTTTATATATTATGACACTATCCAAGGCAGAGACAGCCTTTAGAGGATCCACAGGAAACCCTCGCATTTTGATAACCTTTTCCATTCCCTTCTCTGATTAGTTCACATTGAGCATAATTGGTTTCCTTAACCACTACTGCCATTTTCAAAGCATCATTTATTATTGCTTTGAATTGATAAACAGGTTTTTCTGAAGAGGACAGTGAGAACTTTTGTAATAGAAGGATTTCAGCCACCCACTAAGTAGAGTAGTTCTGAGTACATCAATTTTATGTGTGGATGTCACTTTAATAAAAAGTTAAAATATAAGTAGGAAATACATATCCCTCTTATTGCCTATGTGACTATATAATATATCTAATGAGCTAAATTTCATGGTGCCTTTGTACACAGTGCATTGTAATATAGTTATTATCTAGTGGCCCCAGCACAATCAATTTAAGTTGTAGGAAGTTAATGACATTTTCGAGTTTCCTGCCATCCTACTTTCTTTAATTAATATATGCTGAGAATAAAAATCAAATTGCTTAATCGTAGATAAAAAATTTACTTCTTTTCTTTCCTTTTCTTTTTGTGTGTGTTCATCTCTTATTTTTTTCTCCACCCAATGACCTCTTTCTGCAATGGGAACAAGCTAGTTATGCTTCTATCTTAGAATCTATTCTTGGAATTGAACTCAAGGCCCTTCACATGGTAGATAAATGTAACATCACTAAGCTATCTCCACCTTCTTGTATTAGGCTATCTGTAAATGGCTGCTTCCTTGTTATGGTATGCTTTATACATGCCTCTGGCCATTACCTTTCCAGGTTTCTTTGATATTCTCCTAGAGTCTCCCTTATTAACTCTTTGTTATTCTACAGGACATTTCACTTTTCAGACCATGAAATTTAATATCCATTATATTGGGATGATTCTCTATAATATAGAGAGGTGAGATTTTATTCTATTCTGTTCCTCTATCACTTTTGCCAATACTATGACCTCATTATCACAACATTTCTGATATATCTAAGGCACTTAAGTTTTTATTGAATGAATAAAGGAAGCCTTCAGTCTGTTTCTTAAAGCTAATGTTCTTGTTACAGTAGCCTCTCAAACCAATGTGGACCCGAACTACTCTGCTTCCATGCTGTGACTCATCAAGTGCCTCTTAGTTAAGGATCCTTCCATCCATTATCAATTAATTGTTTCAGAATTTACAATCACTACCATCTAAAGGTGGTCTTCATCATCTGGGTATCCATTCTAATTATGATTTGTTTCATGCATTTGAGATATGCCCTGCCCTAGTTGAGTTTGGTATAATATACTTCCTTTGCCCTTCATTGTTTATCTTTTAGCCCTAAGAATAATTATAGACACATCTGTATAATCAATTAATCTTTCTTTAGCTATATTTGGTCACATAGTTATTAAATAATTGATTCATTTGATAATTGGTGAATGTTTATTATAAAATGAACATTATACTAAGACAGAGAGGAAACAGGTCCTGTCTTTAATGTGCCCATAGCCTGACTGGGATGGGGGATATGGTAAACCTGGCAATGAGAAAGTATTGACATTAGAAGAGAAAAAAATGAATGGGGCTTGGAGAGAAAGATTTGTGCAAAGGGGGGAAGTTAAGTGGAAGCCAAATCACATGTATGGTGAAACACCTAAAGAATTAAGGGTGAAGCTAATTAGAAGGATGTACTGAAGCTGACCAATTAATCCTCTGCAAAGGTCAAGTGGGAAAGCAACTTGGTAGTTGTTTGGTTCTTTTTTGTTTTGTTTGGTTTTGTTGATATGTTTTTTGCTTTAAATTTTTTTTCCCCTAGCCTTGGTCTCTATATTCTAGTTCTTTAGATGCCATCTGCTCCAGGTACCTGGACTTCCACTTAGTTCTGAGTGATGAAGGAGATCCCACTAGAACAAACATGAGGAGGCACATCTAAGGAAGAGGATGGCTTGTTTAGTAATGAACTAGTCCAGGAAAGAGAAAATCCTACAAAGAGCAGAGCTGCTGAAAAACGACAGTAAACGATCACTAGCATAAGAAACACTTAGCAGAACGAATGGGGCAGCTTTGAACTGAGACTGGACCTCAGGAATTCTCCTGCTTTATGTCAGAAATTATCCTTTTCATTCTCGAATTAGCTTTTGAGGGTTGTTTTCAATTCCTTAGGTTGGTTACCTTTTACTCAAAATGCTTGAGACTGGAAAATGTTTGGATTCAGAATTTTTTCACGTTTTGAACTATCCATCTATATTATTAGATATCTTTGTGAGGAAACCAAATACAGATGAAATTCATCTTTATTTTATATATTTTGTACATGTGGCTAAAATGTACTTTTATGGAGCATTTTAATAATTTTTGAATAAAATAAAAAGTCTATGGTGTAGAATTTTCTACTTATGACATTATTTCAATGCTCAGTTAGCATTGGATTTTGGCTTACTTGGATATTTTAAAGTTTGGAATGCTCTTTCTATTTCATAATATAAGAATCTTTACTTAAGGACTAAAGCAGACATAGCATACCATAAACTGTATTTAAAACAGTTTGGGGATATATCCCATTTCCAGGTTTAGCCAGGATCCAATGTTCTGTATTCTAGTAAGGTCCCAGGTCCTAAGCACACCTGCATCCTCCAAAATTCCCAGACCTATATCAAGCTTCATATGCTGTGCTCCAGTCTGGTAAGGTCTCTATACCATAGCCTGCTTTCACCTCCCCTAGGCCTCAGAGCTAGCCTTGGTCTCAAAAACTGTATGCTTATATGGTATGATGAGCAGCCACAAACCTGGCCCATCCATTCTTCACACACCCATAGCTTGAGTATCACAGCTTTTACACTACTCCAGGCACAGATACCCATCGGTTCCATTTGCATGTTTTCTTTCTTCCAACTGAAATAGAATCAATCAGTTCTTCTAATATAAAACCAACATTTGAATATCTGAGGAATCGACCCTATAATTCCTCATCCATAATTTGAAATGAACTTTGGCAGCAAAAATCACCAAAACAAACGTCCACTAAAAGGAAACAGTCTATAATCTCACAGTACACATACAAACACCTAAAGAAGTGCACATACCCGTCTAATTACAAAAAAAAACAAAAAACACACACACACACAAAACTCAACAAGACAGACCAAGACAGCATGTCTCTGCACACTACAAATCTACCAATTCTATAAAAATATTCTCTAATAAGAAGAACTAATGCCATGACATAGAATTTAAAAGAACTAAGAATTCAAGGAGTTTAATGAAGACACTTGCCACAACTACCTAAATGATGGTTAAGGAAACACAAAAGTATTGTTGAATAAATTGATGAAAACCATTTAGAATTTGAAAACTATACTCAGTAAAAATAAATACTGAAGATATCTCTAGGTGAAATGAATAGAAAACTCAACAATTCAATGAGAAAACTCAGGTGAAAGTCCTAGAGATAGAATTAAGTAGAAGAGAAGGCAGCAGAGCTTTAAGATGAAGTTGTGGCATTTAACTACAAACACAAAGATTATGAAAACAAAACAAAACAAAATACACAAAGAAAATTCAGAAACTGCAAGACAATATGAAAAGATCATGTCTTCAAATTATAGACATAAAAATGGAACATAATTCAAGGTCAGTGGCACAGAGTTGAGCTTTCAAAAGTATCTTAGAAAAAAATCTCAAATTAAGACAGGTAGAACATGAATAGCCATATGCATATAAACACAAGAGGCACACAGACTGTCAACAGATAAGATCACAAAGACACACACACACACCATGTTGTATGTAAATCACCAATAATACAGAAAAATTAAAAGGAACAAAAATCACAGGTAAAGGAAACCGTGTAAGGACAACAGCTGATTTCTTAGTGGATACTTTAAAAGGCACAACAAACGAAACAATGCACTCCAAATTCTTAAAGAATATGGTTACCAATTTAGACTACTTTCCACTGCAAGACTACATGCCATAGTGGAAGGAGAAAAAAACTTTGGAAGACACAGACCAAACCAACTTTACTGAGACTATTGGAATCAATTCTTTATATTGACAAGATGAATGAGCAAAGGCAAGAGACAATAGAGAGGAACAATTATAAGGCTAAGACACGAACAGCAAAAACATAAAAAATAAAAATGTTAGCAGTCAAGACAAACCTTGCAATGATAATTTTATGTATTAATGGCTTCTATTCCCCACTAAAGAGACATCGTTAAGAAGCAAATACATCCAATAGTTGATCCAATGGAGGAGCTAGAGAAAGTATCCAAGGAGCTAAAGAGATCTGCAACTCTGTAGGTGTAAAATTATGAACTAACCAGTACCCCGGAGCTCTTGACTGTAGCTGCATATGTATTGAAAGATGGCCTAGTCGGCCATCACTGGAAAGAGAGGCCCATTGGACAGGCAAACTTTATATGCCCCAGTACACGGGAACGCCAGGGCCAAAAAAATGGGAATGGGTGGGTAGGGGAGTGGGGTGGGGGGGGGGAGGGTGTGGGGAACTTTTGGGATAGCATTGGAAATGTAATTGAGGAAAATACGTAATAAATAAAAATAAAAAAGCAAATACATGTTTGTTGAGTACAAGAAACTCCTCTTACTTTCAAAGATGAGAATGACCTTAAGGTGAAAGGATGAAATGTATTCCAGGCAAATGAGGACAAAATGGAAGTAGGCATTGCTATCCTATCCTATCCTATCCTATCCTATCCTATCCTATCCTATCCTATCCTATCTTAATATCTGACAAAACAGACTTCAAACTAAAACTAATCAGAGGAGACATAGAGGGTTGCTTCATTATAATCAAGGCAACAGGTAGCCAAGAAGACATTACTGTTCTAAACAAAGATATACTAACACCTGGTGCATCTGATTTTATAAGAAAAGTAAAGAAGAGGAGAGGAGAGGAGAGGAGAGGAGAGGAGAGGAGAGGAGAGGAGAGGAGAGGAGAGGAGAGGAGAGGAGAGGAAGAGGAAGAGGTAGAGGAAGAGGAAGAGGAAGAGGAATAGGAAGAGGAAGAGGAAGAGGAGGGGAGAGAAGAGGAAGAGGAGGGGAGGGGAGGGGAGGGGAGGAGAGAAGAGAGGAGAGGAAGAGGAGGGGAGGGGAGAGGAGGGGAGGGGAAGAGGAAAGGAGAGGAGAGAAAAGAAGAGAAGAGAAAAGAAAAAAAAGAGAAAAGAAAAGAAAAGAAAAGAAAAGAAAAGGAGAAAAAAAGCTTATTTTTACACACTAAAGTACAGATTAACTGTAACTCAATAATTGGTGATTTGAATATCCCACTTTCTCCAAGGGACATGTCATGAGCCAAAGTCATTTAAGTTGTGATAAACACTGGGCTAGATCAGCATCTAATAGTATTCTAATTAGTCAAATAGAGACTCTTCCTTGTTTGTATAGTGTTATTAGCATGGATGATCTCTATAGTGCTTTCCTTTAACTAAAACATACAAATGGGTTGTGGCCCGAGTATGCCAGGCATGATATAAAGATTGCCACTAGTGAAGTGTATCTAATGAAGGAAAGATTTCTGGGACCTTTCTTTCTTCCTTCTCTCCCCATGCTTCCTGCCCCTCCTCTTCCCTCTTTCCTTTATTTGTTTGTTTGTTTGTTTATTGCTATGCTTGAGACAGAGACTTGTTTTTCTTCATTCAAATCAAGTTGGTAGGTTATTTTAGAAATAAATAAAATTAGTGTAAAAAGAGAAAAAAAAACAAAGTTCATGCCCAATCAACGAGACAACATTTAATACATTGAACCAGAACATAGAAAAATTCCAAAACTTTGCAGTCTTGATAGATTCTTTTTTGAGGGGGTCTTATATACAAGCAACATTTATAGCTATTAACTTTGTTGCGGTTTTTGCATTGTGTACTGAAGACATAGGCTGTGCCCAGTCCCGTGCACAGTGCTTCTTACCCAGTCTGTGGAGATATAGTGTCATAAAGCTCTATACTCTAACTATACTAGCTCTTCAAAAGAGTATTTCTGATAATTAATGAATCAGTACAATTTTAGCAGTATAACGATTTAGTAGGTATGGTGTTTTTTTAACTTTGGAAATTTATTTTTATTTACTTAGTGTAGTTTTGTAAAGAACTTTTTCCCGTACCTTTAGCTTTGTCTAAGATATTCAATAAACATTCTTCTTCAAACAAATAAAATATGAAACAAATGACTGTCTTGTTTGTTATTATACATTTTCATTGGAAAATAGGAAAAAAACAGTAAATTTTACTCATCTTTCAAACTTATTTTGCATTTGATACTTTTGACAGATATTGTCAAAGGCATTTATGGCTATACCAGCTGTCCTTTAAGGTGCTGTTGACACAGTAGAAGAAACAAGTCAGCAGCAAAGATGGTCATCACAAAGCTTGACTGTATACAAAAAAATAATTTTTAAAAATATTGTGACCAAATTTCAAGGTTCCACTTTTTAAGTGTTTCCTAGGTCCAGCTTCAATGTAGTAATGGATACCTTAGCGATTAGTGGTGGTATTTTAAAAGTTGTTTTATTTATTTCTTTCACTTGTCATTTTCAATTTCTCCCACCCTTTCTCACCTCTCTCTCTCTCTCTCTCTCTCTCTCTCTCTCTCTCTCTCTCTCTCTCTCTCTCACACACACACACACACACACACACACACACACACACACACACACACACACACACACACACAGAGGTTGGATTTACTAATTTGTAGAATAATCTACCCATTCGAAATTGATGGAGAAAAATAAGGTCAAGGAAAAAGTTCAGGCACATAGCTCCACTGTCTTGTTGGTAACTTTCAAAGACAAAGCATTTAATGAATGTTAATGTGACTGTATCACTCTCCTGGTACTCGTCAGCCTGGAGGTTTCTCAGAAACCTGGACATAATACTACCAGAAGATCCAGCAATACCTCTCCTGGATATATACCCAGAAGTTCCAACTGGTAAGAAGGACACATGTTCCACTATGTTCATAGCAGCCTTATTTATAATAGCCAGAAGCTGGAAAGAACCCAGATGCCCCTCAACAGAAGAATGAATACAGAAAATGTGGTACATTTACACAATGGAGTACTACTCAGCTATTAAAAACAATGAATTTATGAAATTCTTGGACAAATGGATATATCTGGAGGATATCATCCTTAGTGAGGTAACCCAATCACAAAAGAAGTCATTAGATATGCACTCACTGATAAGTGGATATTAGCCCAGAATCTTAGAATACCCGAGATACAATTTGCAAAACACAAGAAAATCAAGAAGAGGGAAGACCAAGATGTGGATACTTCATTCCTCCTTAGAATAGGGAACAAAATACCCATGAAAGGAGTTACAGAGACAAAGTTTGGAGCTAAGACGAAAAGATGGACTATCCAGAGACTACCCACCTGGGGATCCATCTCATAATCAGCCACCAAACCCAAACACTATTGCATATGCCTGCAAGATTTTGCCGAAGGGACCCTGGTATAGCTGTCTCATATGAGGCTATGCCAGTGCCTGGCAAATACAGAAGTGGATGCTCACAGTCATCTATAAGATGGAACACAGGGTCCCAATGGAGAAGTTAGAGAAAGCACCCAAGGAGCTGAAGGGGTCTGCAACCCTATAGGTGGAACAACAATATGAACTAACCAGTACCCCCGGAGCTCGTGTCTCTAGCTGCATATGTATCAGAAGATGGCCTAGTCGGCCATCACTGGAAAGAGAGGCCCTTTGTGTTGCAAACTTTATATGTCCCAGTACAGTGGAATGCCAGAGCCAAGAAGTGTGCAGGGTAGCAGGGTGGAGGGAGGTTATAGGGAAGTTTCGGGATAGCATTTGAAATGTATAGAAAGAAAATATCTAATAAAAATATTATAAAATTAAAAAATTGAAGAATAATATTTATGTTAATAAAATTCATTTGAAATATTAAAAAAGTAATTATTTAATTCTTTTGACCAGAAACTTATCTAATGATGCTTTAGAACTTTTTAAAATTTGCAGTGAAATCTCTCATAAATCTCTGGCCTATCATCTTTCTGGAAGAAGATGCACTCACTGCACCCTGGTTCAGCTTATCACCCCAGCGTCTTCCATGATGAACCTTTTCTGTGTCCGTGATCATGGTGATACTCTAACTCCTTTGGGGATTTTAAATAACAGCCCAATCAGGACGTGTTCCTTTTCATCTTTGCCTCCCATAATTTTCTTTGGTAGAGGTCTTGTCAAAAATGCTTGATTTTTTTTCTTCTCCAATTATAACTCTTCAAAAGGGAGAAAATGAGGCTTGGGGCTGGGTCCACAGCTGCTCCAGCTTTTGAAGTCCCCTCTGCCCAGCTCTTGATGCTATAGCCCTTTTAATAGCAGCATTAGCAGTTTCAGCTCCATTTTCTAACAGTCTTGGTGGAGTGAGGAAAAGCCTTTTATATGGGATGTTGCTACTATGCTACCATGCTGGAAATTTATAAATACTCTTTATAGATCTAGCTCTGGTACACACATACAGCATTGGTTTCTATGCTCAGCGAGCAATAATGGCTATCACAGAATTTTTGTTCCATATTAATTAGGAGAAGGGAAGCCCTATACCACTAATATAAATATAATTACCCAAGAGAGATTCAGCGCATTTCCTACATGAAGCACAGGAAGACCACAAGTCGTCCAAACCAGTTTATTTGTTGCTTTGTTTGGTTTTTGGTTTGTTTGGTTGGTTTGGGTTTTTTTTTTTTTTTTTTTTGATGCTTCTAGTCAGAACTGGCTAAGGAATTGGATGAAAATATATTAAAATCCTTTTTTAAGCTAGAGAGGAAAGTCTATTGGATATTTATATTAAATATTAAAATAGAAAAATAACAATAAAATACACATTGTCCTTTAGTGGAAGATGACTTCTGTAGCTGCAAGGTATTTAAGTGCAGTCAAAGACTGAAGAAAAATGGTTTTTTACAATACTTGAAGTCTTCACCGGAATAGGGCTATATGGAGTCACAGGCTAGCACTGCCTCTAAGTGAAGAATACCTTAGTGAGCCTACTGAGCCTAGGTTTTGTTTGCATTCAGGGCTTCATTGCAGATACTGAAAAACCATCTCTAACTATGTTTGTGACATTACTGATGACATTTTTAAACACTGTCTTATGCCAGGAAGTCTTTTAAAATATATTCTCAAGCACCTTCTTATTTTATTTGATGTGTGTATTATTAAATGGTATATACTAGATAACCTGCTATATAGCTATATTAGAAAAGAATTTTCCTGAGCCTAGGGAGATGATGACTCGGCAGTTAAGGGCACCTATTGTTTTTGCAGATGACCTGGGTTCAGTTCTCAATATCCATGTGGTGGCCCATAGCTTTCTGTAACTCCTGTTCCAAGGGATCCACTGCCTTCTTTTGACTTCCACAGGCACTGAACACATACATGGCAAAACAGATATAGATGCAGACAAAATACTCACATGTGATAAAATAAAATAAAATAAAATAAAATAAAATAAAATAAAATAAAATAAAATAAAATAAAATGTCTTTTCTTGAGCTGAGCTTCTCTGTCTGGCTGACTCAAACTTACTCTGTAGACCAGTTTGGCCTTAAACTCAGAGATCCACATGGCTTTGCCTCTGAAGTGCTTGGTTTAAAGATGTGTCTACACAAGGATTAAGCATTAAACTGTTGTTGATGATGCCATTGTCATTGTTGTTGTTATTATTAAATGGCAAATGAATCTTGATACTGCAAGTGAATCTTCAGATTGATAACTGGTATTTCTAGAGTCAATAAATCGTGGTAGAGAGTGTTTCTTGAAACAAAAGAGAAAACTAATGTGGCCCTAGGATGAGTTTATCAACCACACACCCCCCACCCCACCCAGAAAAAAAAGTGGAGCAACTAATGTCTTATTCAGTCACTAAACTTCTAGAATAAAGAAGTTTGGAGATAGTCTATGAACAACAATTAAAAAAAAACAAACAAACAAAAAGTAAGTTTTAAAAAATCAAATTGGTGTTCACCATGAGCACCATCAAGGACAGAAGGCCTCTGAATAGTAACGACTACAGGTTGAGAGAGATGAAGCATAACTCAAGAGTATTGTTCACAACCAATTTTCTCTCCTGCAAAAGCAGTAATAATGTAACTATGGAAGAATTAAAAGTCATCTCAATGTGCAGACAATTCTGGGAATTTGTTGCCTTAACATATACTTACCCAAAACGTAATGGAACCTGCTTATTTAAAGGCAAAATCTAAAAGCAATATATAATTATTCTAATGAAGTTGTTCCATAGTCCGGCCATCTCCAACATCCAAGGGTATCTACTCTAATTAAGCGTCATTCTATAAACGTCTCACTATACTCTCTCAGGAACTCCACCGGTAGTCCGACAGATAGTGCACTTCTTGGCCTGTAATGCCCTCCTTACAAATCTTAGTGCCAGACTTCATCACCAAGTAGCTCTTACATTTTGCTTGCCTGAAAAATGAACGACTAGTAATGTTAAAGCCTTCCACTTACTCCATCAGTAGCGGTGTTCTTTTAAACTACTATCACAATAGCATCTGAGAGACTGGGCAACTAAACCCAGGCAAAGACTTCTCCAAGTGGTTCTGTAGCAGCACAGTGGCCCAGCAATGCTCTTCTACAGGGAAAGCCTTTCAAATGAGTCTCTAGTTTTACCTTTTGAGTTTTTCACTGAGGTGGTGAGGTCTTGCCAATTTCCCATTGTCCTGGTACAACATGCCTGGCTTCAATTTAATGGCACATGCCTCTGTAAACAGCACTCTAGCCACTACTTTCTTTTTTTCTTCTGGTTTTCATTTTCTCTGTTTTTATGTTTTAAGAGCATGTTTTAATTGTACAAAATGATGAGTTTCCTGATGACATTTCTTGCACTATATAACAGAGTTTGATCCTCTTCAATATCCTATTTCATATCCTGTTTTCTGTTCACAGTATTTGTTCCTGCACTTCTAAGCCCTGTTTCTATTTTTATTTATTACCTATATTTTTTTATTTCCCTTGATTGTTATTTTTCTACATATGAACATAAAAATACAAATACAAACTGCTAAGATAATTTACTCTTCTTATTATGAATTATTTTAGGATGGACCTCTTGTGGGAGATCATCACTGGGCAAGACTGGTTTTGTTCCTCTTGGTCATTGATCTCCCATAGTTCTTCCTCTTGCTGTAGAGTCTGAGATTTCCACCATCTACACATAACTTTCAGCTTTTTTTTTTTTTTTTTCCTGTACGGCACATCAAAAAATCCTTCTATTCTACTTTTGATCCTGATTCTCAAAGTGAACCCTGCTTAAAACAAACAAACGAACAAAAAACATACAGCTACTCATTTTGAATGTAATAATATCTTGAATTTTCTCCAGCAAATTAATGTGTCCATTGTCTTTAAACTCATTCAATGTCTTGTTAATTTTTCGTAGGGATATGCAAAATAATGTCAAATCACCTGAAATGGGTACTAGAGACAAGTGAAAGTACAATTTTACCATAATTCAAGTTGGTAAAGTTGACAATTTTATTGGGCTTTCTTACAGAGTACAGAGCTGAGTTAGTTAGTTCAATATGAGTGATGTTCTAACACCTGCATCACCACAACGTTTCACCCCATCATGGACTGTAATCCCATGAGAGCTGCATCTTGGAGTTCCACTTATCACATGCCCAGAGCCTCTATTTTACATGTTGTGCTCATCGAAGTTTTGAAATTTCATTTTGTTCATTTTTATTGACTCACTCTGTGACAAGAAGAGGGCAAGCATGTGCCATGACCCTTGTGGTATGGAGATAGGATGATAACCTGAAGAAGTCAGCAGTCACTTTTCACTCTGTTTCACATGGTGGTGGTGGTGTTGGGGATATCTTGCTATCAGATTTGAGAACAAGTACCTGACAAACGCAATAATCTCACCGGCTCTTTACTTTTTATTATTCTATTCCTTTATTTTAAATATCTTTTAGACATTAGTTTTTGTAGGATGAAAATGACTAAAGTCAAGTGAATGTATCATTTCATTACAATGTCTACTTCTTTCATAATGTTCAATAAACTTCATTAAAATGAAGTTTGCAACCATAAAAGTGCATAAATATAACTTAGGATATCACTTACATGTGTTCATTCCATATATTCATTCATATTTCATCCATTTAATCAGTCTATCTTGTTCCATGTTTAATACTCATATGCATGCTTGTAATTATATGCATATACATGACTTGACTTGTATGTTACAACATTCCTCTATTATCAAACAGGGCTATGTCTGTGACATAAAAAGTCACCATCTAATTTATTTCTATATATTTCTTTGCACATGTATGAGCACCTGTGGGGGCCATAGGTTAATGTCAGGTGTCTTTTCCAGGATCTCTTTACCCTATTTTTGAGACACAGACTCTGACTGGATCAAGACCTCCCCAATGATTGAACTGGATGGGCACATAACCCTGGGATCTTCGTGTTATTGCAGGGGCTGAGGTGACATCCAGGTACTGCTACATCTGCTTTCCATGAGCACTGTGGGCCCAAACCCATGACCTCCTGCATACACATGCAGGTACTTTACCCACTGGCCTCCCCATATCACCTTTGTTATTATCTATTTCTTTATTGATTTTTGTTAAAATGAACCAAAACTCATGATTCAAAACTGTGAAGTATCTCTTTAACTTCTAATAACATTTGTGTTATATATGTGAAAATGTAAATCCCCCGAAAAAGTCTATCATATAAGAAAAGCAGAATCATGTATCTCAGGAAGCAGATAACATGAAATAAAATGAAAGAGAGAAGTCTTTGACCCAGGGAAAAATGTAAAGCTGACAAAGAACAAGTTCCTTTCATATATTCATTTCTTGTGTGTAATTCTGTATCCAGGAATGAGATGGATTTTTTTTATTACTGAAGGCATGACTCAGCCACTGATATTAGAATGTGCTTAACATTTCCCAAGACAGACTTATATTGTTCTTGTTCTGTCTAGTGTCCTAAGGAGTCTCTGACCTTTCTCCTCTCCCATTACATTCACTACAGAATGCTCGTGTTATGACTCCATTCCACTGGTGGCATGAGGATCATGACACAGATAAGGAAGCAAGTGCAAAAAATCATGCTGGAGTCACAATACTGTTTGTATTCCATGTCCCCTGTTCTGACAAAAATAAGAAAGGTTGACCCATTAGAAGTCCAGTAAAGCAGGCTTTTCATGTTTTCTCATGAGGTCTAAATAAACCTTGAGTCAGATGTTATTTATTTAAAAATAAAATCACATAAGTAATGGCTAGGCAGTAAGCAGCCAGAAAATCATCAGTAGTTGAGTAGACAGAAAGAAATGAAAGATTCCTGATAAAGCTACAGTTTGGTCTTTACAAAAAAATTTCACTGAACTTTCTGACTCAGCATAGTCCTCAACGGTTGATTTGGGTCAGTTCTTTGGATATTGCCATGCTGTCTCTCAACCTTCTGAACAGGTAATCATAAATCTCCACAAAATTTCTGAAGGAGCCTAAGGAGGCCTGGGGCTAGGACAATGAGTAAGTGTTTGTGAAGGCTATGCTGTTCTCCTTGAAGGACCAAGTGCTCAACCACGTTGTCTCTCCTTTCTCTCCCAGCTTTCACTTTGTAGCTCAAAACTGAAAGTGTCTACAGAACCATGGTGAGTTCCCACAGCCTATATATGTTTATCCTCATGGGAAAAAAAATACTCAAATCCATCCCATTAGACCTTTGTAGGCCATCATCAAGTAGGTACTGAGTAAATTCAAAATAATTGGATGGCCACTGGGGACCACAAGACAAAATGCTAACCTCAGACTCCTTCCATGACATAGCTGTCACATCAAGGCTCCTGTCTTAAGCCAAAAATGGAGTTCTGAACTCACAGAAAGAGAAGTAGTTCTACTGATGAAGATACTGCCCTCCATCTACTGTCCCCTCATCCTCACTTGGAAAACTGTTAAAGCCTCTTGTGGGTGGATGCAGGGGCTGTTTATTTTGTTTAATGGTTGCCTCTTGTCCCTTTGTCTTCCCTTTTTGGTTGTCTAGACAGGCACCAAGCAATTGAGTAGTAAGTGATTTCATTCAAGTGTCTGGTGGGATCACTTAAAGAATGATCAACCTCTAAGCTTTTTCACTCTCTACTCAGACATCATTGCTTCTCTCAACTACAGTTTGCACTGTATATTCTCTGAAGGGTTCATGTTGTGCCAAAGTCAGTCCTCAGCCTTTGACAGGGACTGTTTCCAGAAAGTCACTTTTCAGCTCACGGTGGATGGGGGTGGGGGGAGAAGCTCCTGAGAGTGAAATGTATAAAGTTTTATATACATTTTCCTTCACAGGTCGTTCTGACCCTTTTTTTGGTGCTAAGAAAATGTCAGGAATTTCTAAAATTGGACTGCATAGAGTTGCTAGGATGCAATACTTGGCATAGAACTCAACAGTGATCTCGTTTTCAAACAACCTTCTGAGCCACCTAGGGTGGGCTGCTGCCACTCCTTAATGAAACACCCCATGCAAACACATGTTACACTTAATGAGGAGCTTCTCTGTTCAATCTATCATTAATTTCACAGTAATGATTTCTGATTCTCAGCTCAATACAGAAAGGGGCTCACCTAAATTTACAAAATAGTCTTCCAGACTAGTCCTTTGATTGCCATTATTTTACAATTCCAATTGTAAGACAACTTTTCCTATTATCTTCCTATCTTACATCCTGATACCTCTGTTCTTTTGATTTCTGCCTCTGGTCCAATTGATTACTTTTTCTATAATATTGTCATGGAAACTTACACTTTTGATCATGTCAGTAGCTATAATAATTTACTAAAATATACAGAAAATAATCTTTTGCAGGGATCCACTTTGAAGACAGCAGTAGGTTTATATTACAGTGATCATTCAGGACAGAGGAAACCAATGGAGTTGTTTGCTCTCCAGGCAGGACCAGTGAGAAGGCACCTTGGAAACCTCAACATAGTTATCCTCACCATCCACCTCTAGAGTGGGATAGTAGAGGTCATATCTCCTGCAAGATATTTTCTGTTGAAAAATTAGTTTCAGCATAGAAGAATAATGAATAATGAGAAAGTCAAATCAGGCACATGTCAACCAAGAGATCTGGGCAGGGAGCAGGAATGTCTATTCACAGAGAGACCTGGTGCTTTTTGTTTGTTTGTTTTTTGTTTTTGCTTTTGTTTTTGTTTTTGTTTTTTTTTTTTTGGTTTTTTGGTTTTTTGGTTTTGGGTTTTGGGTTTTGGGTTTTGGGTTTTGGGTTTGGGTTTGGGTTTTTGGTTTTGGGTTTTTGGTTTTTGGTTTTTTGAGACAGGGTTTCTCTGTGTAGCCCTGGCTGTGCTGGAACTCACTCTTGTAGACCAAGCTGGCCTCGAACTCAGAAATCCACCTGGCTCTGCCTCCCAAGTGCTGGAATTAAAAGCGTGCGCCGCCACTGCCTGGCAAGACCTGGTGCTTGGATTCCTGTGTTTAACGTGTATCATACGGTATAGTAAAGTTGTTCAACTTTACCTTTGATCCCTGGATCTTTTCTTATGTAGTTGTTGGTGAAAACTACCAGAGTTGTATGTAATGAAAAATATTAGTGGTTATTTTGTATATTTGGGTGGGAAACATGAGACATCTTTGAATATTTTTGTGGCATAGCTCTCCAATCATCTTTTGTTTTCAGTGGAGTCTATAAATGCTGTCGCCTGTCACTTGTGTGTTGGGAAGAGAGCATTAGAGGAGGAAGGCGATTTTCTCCCCTTGTTGATGTTTGTATCTTATTTTGTAACAATTTTTAGATCATATAGAGCTAAACTGAATGTGTTGGATATACAGACACTTGATCATAAGTATGCAGCATTTGAACTATAAAATACTTTCAGATAAGGTAAACATAGACTCAGACATCAGCTAATAAGTCGACTCGAAGTGTTGGGAATGTTACATCTCAATGAATTGATTTTCTATCCCTCAGTTTACAACTAGCTATTCTACTTTAGCAAACCCAATAATTATGTTTAGTATGATGTTTCCCTACAGCCTCATTAAAAGTTCAGAACTGATAATCATATACTTACTTTACTTTTATTAAAATTGCCTCTTACCCTTCCTATTTCATATACTGTATGAACCATCTATGAAATGGCTATTTCAAAAGTTCATGCATTGATTGAGCTCACAAAGAAGGTGGCTCTGAAGGTGCGGTTGTCATAGCTCCTTCCACTTCAGATGAAAGACAGTCGCCTGCAAGTAGACTGGAAGGTCTCCTGCCAGGCTCTGGGCTCCCTAACTCTGTTATTGAGAGGGAGGTTGATAGCTAAACAGCCAGAGAAAAAGACTATTTTGCTCTTGAGAAAGAACACTGCTACTATTTATCCATTATATAATCTTCCAGTGAGGAAATTCAGTCATGGGATGCTCATTCATAGACAGGAATCTCAATCCAGAACCCCAGCTGAATTGCCTCAGGTTCCTTACTTGGTTTCTGCTGGATGTTTATATGTTCTTCATTTGAAAACCTCATCTTTCTGATCTTATATGTCCTATTTCTTGGAAACATCCAAGATAATGCTCTGTTCATCTCCGGACTCTGATTGCAGCTGACAACCTCAACAAGGCTGTCCCAGTCAATTTTGACTAGATTCTTAGAGCACCCAACTTGTTGATATTTTGCTCTGACTTGCTATATGGTCAATAAACACATTCATGCAAAGCTGAAAGTGTGGCTCTCTAGACCTTTCTCCAGGCAATAATCGACAATATAGTACATGAATTCCTAAAGCTCAGAGAATTCCTAATCTTTGATAGTCAAATCACTCTAATGGTAGTTACATATTTAGTTTTGAGGACACAGAAAAAAAAGGTATAGTGTTTTGAATTAGGATTATAGTCCCAGAAAAAAATCTATTGTATTATAAAATACATAGAGTAGCTGCCAACACGAATTTAAACTTCCAAAAAGTACACAACCGTTCACTATGATAACCATGCTTTCATGTTCTTGGCAGGCCATAGTTTCAGTATGAGGCCAGATTCTAGACATGTAAAGCATGCATTTATGGAATGTGACTTGAATTTGTAATTCTGCTTTTCCAGGACTATCATTTCCCTGAAGTAGTTTTTTTTTTTTTTTTCCTTCTCTTCTTTTTGCTTTAGATTATTGTGGGCGAATTTACTATTTCACTATGTTCCCCATAAATATACAGACACAAGCTTCCAAAATATAATCTCCTCTTGACTAAGTCTCATTGGTTTTATTTAATAAATGAGGTATGAACATATGGATATGTAATCATTTATTCAGGATGTAATAGAAATTAGATATTCTATATTAGAAGTACCTGAGGAATAATAGAAAATAGACAGGCATACGCTATCAAGTAGAGTGCTTAGACACTGTTTACAAAAATTTCAACATCATGTTAATTTTTCCAACATTTAGGAAATGAGCTCATAATAAAAAACAAAATTAAAAATTCATTTGCCTTCATTTTTCAATTTGATATATAGAATAAAATATTTTGATGTGTTTTATCTATCAGCAAAGAATCCAATAATCCTGAGAGCAAAATCAGTAGGATAAAGGTAATTATGAGCTTTGTACGTGTTTTATTATAAATCATCTTTATTATTTTATTAGACTGTGGGAAAGACCAGCATGTTATTATAAGATCTATTTTGCAAAGACTTAGAAGCATTCAATAAATTGCTTAAATATCTGGCAGGTATGACAGCCAAAATTTGAACTCTGGCTGTTTGTAGTCTAAAGCCTCGGGCCACTTCAATTATGACATGTTCTTGTTATTAAGGTCACAGAATAGCAGGAAAAAGAAATAATTAAAAATTACATTTTCTTGTACCTAGCCAATATGAACTATCTAATTTCTTGAAGATATATTGTGTAATAATGTTTGGTTTTCTTCAGTTTTAAAATTTCTTTTATCTTATGGAAAACATACTCTGACTAATATAAAGTTATAAATTTATAAATTGGCCTAGTTTGGTTGTTCTCATTAATCTAAGCAAGAATGTTTTTGTCATTCAGTAAAAAAATGAAGCCATGCCTTTGAAGGAGGTCTGTGGGAAATTTTGGAGGGAGAGAAAGCAAGATTAAAACGTTGCAATTAAGTTATAATTTTTGCTAAATTTATTTATTTATGTATTCACTTTATAACCCAGCATCAACTCTTCCTCTCCTCTCAGTACCCCCCTCACGTAAGTCTTCTACCATCTCCCCTTAGAAGGGGAAGACTCCTCTGGGTGTCAACCCGCACACCCCTAGGGAAATCTGCTGGGAAGCAGGGGTTATCTCTAGCAGAGTTGTGGGACTGGGAGGGGCCCCAGAGGGTCTAAGGGGGCCAATCTAGCTGAGATTCCCAGCAGTCGGGGATATGGACCCTGAAGTGGCCAATTTCTGTATCCAGGCAGGACTCCCAGTGAAGGGGAAGAACAGCAACCCGTGCGTAAAATCCTCTGACCCAAAATGTGTCCGGCCTACAAGATGTGCAGTGACAAACTGAGCAGTCTGAGGGAAAGGCCAACCAATGATTGTCTCAAATTGAGACATATACCAAGGGGAGAACCAACCCACAAAACACTATTAATGAATTTCCATTCGGTTGCAGACAGGAACCTAGCATAACTGCAAAATCACTGTGAATTTAGCTGTGCAAAGGCCCCCTTGTCTTTTGAGAACATATTCACTACCACAGTCCCCTACAATATTTTTCTCTCCTCTTTTGTTAAGATTTCTGTGTGTGTAATCTATAGATATAAGTCATCAGAAGTCCTTTTGCTACTATATCCATTTAGAGTCCTTTCCTAGAGCCTATGATGCATTCAGGCATGAATATGCTTTTGCCACAATTAAAACTGCTAAGTATATGGGTTCCATCTCTTAGAGCAAGCCTTCGATTTAATCAGCAAACGTTGGTTACTCCCACAACATTATTCTAATAACCATTGGGTATATATTGTCGTTTACAGGATTCATGTGGTAAGATTAACAATTACTTTTCTGTTAGCATGCATAGCATCTTCCAGCATTATGAAAGCTAGCCAGTAAAGATGAACATTTCGGGTCCATAAATCCTCTTGGCTGTGACTCTAACACATAACATAACACATAGGCAGAAATGCTCTCTGAGAGTTCTATATCCAAATCTAAAGGCACTAGAAAGAGAGAGACTTTGTTACTTCATGTTCTACAATTCAAGTATGTGGTATATTCAGGAATAGGGATTTCACCATCAAGTTCTGTGGGACAGCCAATAGTATTTTCATAACCTCTATAGTTCAGGGTTCTCTGTGGCCCTATTTTTCAACATGTCAAAAAGGGCAAAAAGTGGTAAACCATTTCTGATCCTGGGATTGGGATTGTTGTTTACTAGGATAAAGTATCCACAAGAAGCACTGAGCTTCCATTGTAGGGTAATTCAATTAACCTCTTTACATACATACATACATACATACATACATACATACATACACATACACACACAATATGCATGTGTGTGTTCATGTATGTTTGTTTGTATATGTATCAGAAAGCTGCTATTGTTCTCTTCAAGTAAACTTGATGATGGTATAAAATGCCATCTGAAATCAAAGCCATTACTGTTGTACATTGGAAACATTTGGTTATGTCATATAAAATTAAGAAACAACAGTAAGTTCTCAGAATCACCTTGATAATATGTACCTATGTCTCAACGTGTTGTTATGGTTTTTCTCAAAATTCCATTTCCGAAAATTAATGTTAAAAAATCAGAATTTTAAAGAATTGTCATGATAGTCATGTTTATTAGTAGTGAAAAATAGAGGCAAATGGTTATCAGATCAATGAAAATAAATGACAAAATGTTAATATATAGTGAAACAGAACAAAAAATTCAACATATGCATTGTCCTTGAGACATTTTTTTCAACTTTCTTAAGTTATAAAACTTTATATGTTTGTGGTAGCTTAAGTAAGAATGTTGCCCATAGCCAATATTTTTGAATGCCTGGGAGTGACACTGCTTGAGATTGATAAGGAGGTAGGATCCCGTTGGAGTAGGTGGTATGTTTTTGCTGGAGGAAGTATTTCACTAGGGTGGAGGTGCATTGGAGTTTAGACAGCCAAAGAAAAGCACAGTCTCTCTCTTCCTATTGCCTTTGGATGTGGATATAGAACCCCCACCTATTATATCTCCCTATGTGTTGTGATGCTTCTTGCCTAGAGGATAATAGGCTAAAACTCTGAATGTAACCAAGCAACCATTAAATGCTTTCCTTTATAACAGTTGTTGTGGTCATAGTGCCTCCTCACAGCAATAGGATACTGGCAAAGACAGAGGTTTGCAGCAGGGAAGAGGGTATTGCTGTGCTAGGTCTGACCGTGCTGCTTGTTGGCAAAATGTGGACTTTCAGAATTTGTATTAGAAAAGCAGTTGAGTGCCTTAAGCAGGAGTCTAATGGGCCACACTAGTGGGAACATGGAAGGCAGTGCTGAAGGTGGTTTGAATAGTGGCATCCAGCTCAAGAAATTTCAAAAAGGAAGAATATTAGCAAGTGGCCTAGAGACCATCCTTGTGAAGTTTTGGCAAAGAATGAGTCTGCTCTTTGCTCTTGTCTGAATAAAGCTATGTTAGGCTAACTTGAAGAGTTGGCAGAAGAAATTTCAAGATACCTTAGTAATGACTGAGTCATGTGATTATTAGTAGTCACTTTTATGCATACCCATAATGAAAAGGAACAAGCTGACCAGACCAAAAATATATATATAAATGTACAGTTTGAGGAGTAAAGGAACACAGGAAGTGTAATGCAGCTAAGCCTGGTGCTCAAAAGATAAAAAGTTTAAAGACAAGCCTGGTATTAAAGGGAATAAAGGGAGTGGTATCTTCAGGGCCAGACTTGACCCAGCTAATATTCCATCTTGTAGAATGGAGTTACAAAAAAGCTTAAGCATCCAAGCAAATGATCACCACCACCACCACCACCGCCACCACCACCACCACCACCACCACCACCACCACCACCACCACCAACAACAACAACAACAACAACAACAAAAACCTGAGGCAGATGTAATTGAACAAGGGAGCCACATTCCAGCCCCAGTAAGCAGAAGGATTTGGCAGCATTGGCCATGCAGTTCTGGCTTCAGAGTCAAGGATACAAGAAAGGTGTTGAGGAATAGATCTCCATGGCTAAGAAATGGTGTTGAGGCCAGGATTGTGGGGTTTCTGGGGGGGGGGGAGGGGGCTGTGAACAGCTATGAAGGTGAAGCCTGGATTATGGTGGAGATCCTAACATAATTAATTGCCAAGGAAAGCTACTAAGAGGATGTGAAATCAGCCCAAGAGAAGTATGTGGCAGTCAACAAAGCTGAAAGAAATTAGAGATCTGAAGAGCACTTTTTCATCATACATGGAGATGCAGAGGTTGGAGTTTGCTCGGGTAGATTTTGTTCTTGCTTTGGCCCAGTCTTTCTTCACTATGCTCCCTTTCTTTCCATTTGGAATGGTAATGCATATTCTATGCCATCATACACTGGGCGTATGTGATCTGCTTTTTGAGTTTGATTTTACAGGGACTGCAGTTAAGACATTGCCTTTAGTCTCAGAAGAGACTTTGAACCTTGGACTTTTAAATAGTGTTGAGACTATTAATAGGCTTTTGCATTATAATATGGCTACAACCCTATGGGGGCCAGGAAGTGAAGTGTGTGGCTTGAATTAAAATGTACCCTATAGGCTCATATATTTGAATGCTTAGAGAGTAGCATTGCTTGAGAGGAATTAGGTGCTGTGATTTAGGAATTAGGAGTAGGTGTGTCCTTAGAGCAAATGTGTCACTGGGGGGCCCTTTGTGGTTTCAAAAATCCAAGCCAGTCTCAGTATCTCTCTCTTCCTGCTGCCAGAGGATCCACATGTAGCTCTCTCGGATACTTCTCTAACACCAAACCTGCCTGTGTGTCACCATGATCCCCACAATGAAAATAATGGGCTAAATCTCTGAATCAAGCCTCAATTAAATGCTTTCCTTTATAACAATGTGTAAGAGCTGCTGTGCTCACTTGTCTCTTCAAAGCAATAGAACATAGACTAAGACAATGTCTCATGAATAAAAAATTGCATAAAATATAATTTTATTCACAAGACAAAAATCAATTCATTTACTGAGAGCTCCAATGAATTGTTTGTTTTGATGTCAGACTCTTGCTAATTGTTGGGTAACATGAATCAAATCTGGCATATAACTCTCTAATTATTTCCTTGCTGCACCTGTGTATTAACAACCAGAGGCAGGCTGTATTCCTATATAGGAAGCAGTCCTGGATCTCAGGCATCTACATGTAAGGTATATTTTGGCATGTTGCATCCAACCCATTAGCTTAACTGAGAAGTTTCCTATTTAAGTAAAGTAACACAAATTTCTTTACAGTATACATTGAAAGATGCTTGACTCAAAGACAAAACCTATAGTGTCAGTACAGACAACTACTTTTTCTCAAAGATCACATTATAAACAGTAAAATACCCCTAGGAATGGTACCTACAACCTGCCATAGCTCATAGCTCATAATATATTCTAATAGGTACTTACTGAATCAAGCTGGTTTCAGCACTTATTAATGTATACACAGTACTATTTACTATGTGGATGTTCAGGTTTTTTTGTTTGTTTGTTTTTGTTTTTTTTCAAGACAGGGTTTCTCTGTGTAGCCCTGGCTGTCCTGGAACTCACTCTGTAGACCAGGCTGGCCTTGAACTCAAAAATCTGCCTGCCTCTGCCTCCTGAGTGCTGGGATTAAAGTCGTGCACCACCACGCCCGGCCTATCTGGATGTTCAAACAAGTATCTTTACTATTCAAAACCATTAGTATTTACTGTTAGATTATACTGTGAGAGACATTCAAATTTTGTTCTGATTGGTCTATTATTAAAACTATGACATACTAGAGTAGGAAGCAATGAAACACAAAATGAAAACTTGAAATTCCACATAATTTTTGGGCCACATTTTTTAAACAGTTTGCATTTCTCTTCAAAGGTCATATCTGTATAAACCTTGAAAAATATCTAATAATATATCTAATAGTGTATTCTACTTAATTGTCATTGATGCTCTTCAAGTGTTTATGAAGTCACCACACAGTTGAGTTGTGTAAAGAAAAAATTGTCTAGGTCAGGCAAGATCAGCAGTCCTGGTAATGTGATCAGCCTAGCACATAGCTCTCATGGAAGTCCTTCAAAGTGGATCTGCAGTGAAGAACAAATTCTGTGGATTGTGATGGACTTAATACCTTGGACTAAATGGATCACTTCCTTCTGGGAATATTACTGTGATTTTCTTTGAGAGGCCAATGTAATGAATAACCTTAAACTTTAAATATCAACTCTGGCACTCATTTCTCGGTGGTGCAGCACAAATTATCTAACATCAGCTAATAATATGAAAAAAGGACCATGATAGCTCTGATATGGGGAAAGGCACCTGGATAATTTACTCTAAATATCACAGCAGTTAGTATAATATTTAAAATAATATGTAGTCTCAGGTATTAGTTAAATTAATAGACTCCCCCTTCCTTATATCTTCCCTTCTTGGGACTCACGTCAGAGATTTTGTATGTCCTTGGTCAAGAAGTGACATTTGTCCTAAGCCAAATCTAATCACACACATTGTTGACAAACAGCACTGTCACATATATCCAGGTACATAAATTTGAGATGATTTCTTAGACTAGATTCCTTGAAATATGATCTCTGAGAAAAATAGTATAAAACTTTTCAAGATCTTGAAATTGTTATTGAAAGGCTCTTTAGAGAATCTATTGCTGATTTCTCTTTCCCTTAGATGTGCATGTCTGTGGAGAGAATATGTTTAGTGCGTGCATTTATTTGTGAAGTTGTGTGCATGTGTACATATGGGTGTGTATGAGTGTGTCTGTGTGCATGAGGATTGAGGATGATGTTAGGTGTTGGTTTGGTTTGAATGAGAATGCCCCTCCCCCATTGAGTCATATTTGAATGCTTAATCCCCAATGGGTGGAACTGTTTGGAAAAGACCAGGAAGTGAGATATTGGAGAAGGTTGTCACATTGATGATTCAAAAGCCCATGATGTTTCCAGTGTGTGTTCTTTCCCTCCTCACCCTACCACCAGGGCTAGCAGTGGTGTCTCAAGATCTAAGCGCTCATCTACAGATATAGCACAATGCCTGCCTTCTTCCGTGCTCACCATTATGATGGATGGTCATGGACTCTAACCCTCTGGAACTATAACCTTCCAATATACTCTTTCATCTATGTGTTGCCTTGTTCATTGTGTCTCTTCACAGCAAGAGAAGAGTAACCAAGAAAAGTGCCTTCCTTGATTGTTCTCAGTCTTAGTTTTTGAGACAGGGCCTCTCATCAAGCCTGTATCTTATTGTCTTAGCAAAACTGCCTGGCCATTCTGCTCCAGAGATCAACATGTGGCCCTCCAGTGTAGGCATTACAAATGCATTCTTCTGGTCTCAGATTTGTAGTATGGGTATAGTCATCAAACTGTCTTCCCTACGATTGTTCAGCTGGCACTTTACCAACTGAGCTACCAATCCTAACCAGAGATTTTGTTACTTTGAAAGTTTAACTGAACTAAATGAATCTAGGCTTTTGATAATGCCTTATACCAATTCTCTTCAGCTTCTGTTAGATGGAGCCTTAGAATTGTCCAGAATCCTGTTTCATACATCAATAATTAGTATTTCCCTAATTATTCTGATTGAATGTTTTAAAATACAAATAAGGGTCATTTTGTTATATCAATATTTACTTTCTATTTATTTTGTATATTTGATTATTCTATGTTAAGTTGTGAATATTTGTCTGTGCACTATTTGTATAAATCAGGGCAAGTGTTTTTGACCAGGATATAAAATGGGAATCATGCTAGAGGTTAGGACTTCAGCATAAACATGGGCCGGCTATTTTGTAATATTATATGTTATAATATTTTATTTCTCTTTTATTTATTTTTTGAGAATTTTATGTAACATATTTGATTATATTTTTTCCAATCCCCTCCAACTCCTTCCAGGTCCTTCCATTTTCCTTCCAACCAAACTTTATGTTCTTTCATTTTTCTTTTCTTTTCTTTTCTTTTCTTTTCTTTTCTTTTCTTTTCTTTTCTTTTCTTTTCTTTTCTTTTTCTTTTCTTTTCCCTTCCCTTCCCTTCCCTTCCCTTCCCTTCCCTTCCCTTCCCTTCCCTTCCCTTCCCTTCCCTTCCCTTCCCTTCCCTTTCCTTTCCTTTCCTTTCCTTTCTTTTCTTTTTCTTTTTCTTTTTTTCCTTTCTTTTTTTGGTGTTTTTTAGAAAATATTTTTTAAATTTATTTTTACACTCCATATTTTATCCTCTACCATGTCCACCATCCAACTGCTCCACATCCCATACCTCCTCCCCACCCCCTCTCTCCACGTGGATGTCCCCACCCCTCAACCCCACCTGAACACAGAATCAGAAGTCCTCTGCTTTATGTGTGTGTGGTCCTCATATCAGCTGGTATATGCTACCTATATGCTGGTCCAGTGTTTGAGAGATCGTGGAGGTCCAAATTATTTGAGACTGCTAGTCCTCCTACAGTATCACCCTTCTCCTCAGCTTCTTCCAGATATTCCCTAGTTCAACCAAAGGGGTCAGCTGCTTCTGTCCATTGGTTGAGTGAACTATCTGCATCTGACACTTTCAGCTGCTAGTTGGGTCTTCTGGAGTGCGGTCATGCTAGGTCCATTTTTGTGAGCACTTCTTAGCCTCAGTAACAGTGTCAGGCCTTGGGACCTCCCAGTGAGCTGGATCCCACTTTGGGCCTGTTGCTGGACCTTCTTTTCCTTAGGCTCCTCTCCATTTCCATCCCTGTAATTCTTCTAGACAGGAACAATTATGGGTCAGATATGTGACTGTGGCCATCCCTTACTTGATTCCCCATCTTCCTGCTGGAGGTGAGCTCTATAAGTTCCTTCTACTTACTGTGGGGCATTTCATCTGAGGTCCCTTCATTTGAGTCCTGAGAGTCTCTCACCTCCCAGGTCTCTGGTGCATTCTGTCGGGTGCCCCCAGCCTCTTATCTCCCAAGGTTGCCTGTTTCCAAATAACATAGAGTCTGATTTGTGTGTTGAACAACCATTCCTAAGCATTGGGGCTGCTGTGGAGAGTGGTTGATATATCCAGTGTCCTTCCCCTGAAGGAAACTGTTCTCTTCCCCTTCCCAGCAGTCATCTCAATTACTGGTGCATTTCTGTAAATTTACAACTTCTACCTATAGATTTTTATTCTGTATTTTGTTCCTTCCCAAGCGAACATTTTTATGAAGTATTTTTCTGTTGTTTTATGGCCTTGTTCTCTAGTCTGAGTATATTTATGATACTTTGTGGTACAAGGTTCTGTGCACAAAAAAAAAAAAACATACCATTGATTCCACAGTTAGTGAGAGATCTGGAACTCTGCCTCAAAAAAATATTAGCAACTTTATATTCATTGCCAGCATGTGAGAGAATAA
Organism: Mus musculus; assembly: GCF_000001635.26. Classification (NCBI taxonomy): domain Eukaryota; kingdom Metazoa; phylum Chordata; class Mammalia; order Rodentia; family Muridae; genus Mus; species Mus musculus. Next base: position 69,313,462 of record NC_000073.6, read on the forward strand.
TGGATTTATCAGCACATTTTATCTTTTCCTTGTTGATTTCTTATTATCTTTATTAATATCTGCATTCCCTGACATTAACTAAGTGTAGAATTATCTAAAATCTCTAAATATAGAATTATCTCAATGTTAGGAACTTTTTGTTTGTAACAGAGCTTTACTGCTTTTGGAAAAACCCAATGTCCTTTTGAAGAGTTTTAGTTTTTCAATTGTTTCTCTCCCTGGAGCATCATTTGAGTTTTATATTTTTTAATTTCTCTAAGCAATGTTGCTTTGTGTTTTACATTGATTACTGCACTTTTTGACTTAATATTATTGTAATATTGAGTAATATTATGATATATATGATAATGTAATATATTATATACATTGTGCCCATATAATAACATATTATATACTAATGTTAAAAATATTATTATTAAAATACTTTGTGTGTGCATGTCTGTGTGTGTGTCTGTGTCTATGTCTCTGTGATTTGTGTGTGTGTGGGTGAGTTATGTTTGTATGAGTTTCTATTTATGTGCCCAAAGAGGCCAAAACATGGAGTCACGGGTAGATGTATGCTGATGGACATAAGTATGGGGGACTGAACTCCAGTCTTCAGTAAAAGCAGTAAATGCTATTAGCTGCTGGGCTGTCTCTCCAGCCCCCATCTTGCAAAATGTTTGACCCACTGGGGTTATGGTTTGAGGATGAACTGTCCACACACTCATGTGTGGGGTGCTCACTCTCCAGATGGATAGCACAGGAAAGTTTTAAGAGCTGGGGCCTCAACTTAGAATCGTGACATTGAAGTTTAGACAAGGTCTTCAGTCCCTGCTCACTAACTCCCTTCTCCCTGTCTGCTACAAGGTAAACAGCCTCTTGCTCCATCTCCCACAGCATGTGCTCAGCCTTGCCAAGGGCCCAGAATCAATGAAGACAAAGGGTATCAACTGAAACTCTGAGACCTGACTCAAAACAACCCATTCCTTCCTTAATGTGTTTCCTCAGATATTTTTCTCACAGTAATGAAAAGGTAACATTGTTGAGTCTGAACAACCCAAGCCTTTTATTTCATCGTGCACTGGCAGCATCTATTTAAAAACAGTCAGTACATTTTCAGGAGCAGAATTCTAAGATGGGTGTCAATAGTAGCAGAAGACTGGTCCCATGATGTTATTTCTGTCTCCTCTAACAACTGGCACAACACGGAGTACCCAAGGAACCACCTACAATCTTACAGCACAGACATAAGGAATGGCTTCATTTGTTCACCATTTATATCAGGAAATAAAGATGAATTTTATATTTGATGCTTCTCTTCTGAGCTCCCTCTTTGGCTAATATTTCCCTGATGTCTAATAAATGAAAATCAATTACCAACTGATTTCAGAAATTCTGGTTACTCCTGACACCGAGTTTTTGTTGTGATGGATGTTGTTCCCTAATTTCTTTCTCACCCTGCTTATCATTTATATAAATAAGGGTACTGAATTGTTTGGGTTATATTTATATCGTGCCACTTTGCTGAAGTTGATTATCAGCTGTAGTATTTATGATGGAACTTGGGGGGTTGCTTATGTATAGTATTATATCAACTGCAAATAGTGATACTTTGACTTCTTCCCCTAATATGCTTTGGTTGTCTAATTACTCTAGGTAGAATTTTGAGTACTATATTGACTCTATAGGGAATGAGTGGGCAAGCTTGTCTTGTCCCAGATTTTAATGGGATTGCTTCTAGTTTCTCTCCATTTAATTTGATGTTGCCTACCACTCTGGAAATCAGTCTGGCAGTTCCTCAGAAAATTGGAACTAGTTCTACCTGAAGACCCAGCTATACCACTCTTGGGCATATACCCAAAAGATGCCCCACCATGCCACAGGGGCATGTGTTCCGCTATGTTCATAGCAGACTTATTTATAATAGCCAGAAGCTGGAAACAACCCAGATGTCCTACAATGGAAGAATAGATATAGAAAATGTGGTTCATTACATAATGGAATACTATTAACCTACTAAAAATGAGAAAATCATGAATTTTGCAGGCAAATGGATGAAACTAGTAAATATCCTGAGTGAGGTAACTCAGACCGAAAAGGACATGCATGGTATATATTCACTGATAAGATGAAAAGAAATAATTACAGGATGAAGAGAGAGGGAGGGACCTGGGTGGAAGAGGAGAGGGAGAGGGGAAAAGGGGATCAGGATCAGATATGGGGGAGGGGACAGGAGAGAAGTCCAGAGTGTCAAGAGAATGAATAGAAATAAGCAGCCTTGGGGAGTAGGAGGTCAGGAAACCCTCTAGAAAACACCGGAGACCCAGGAGGTGAGACTTTCAGGACTCATTGGCGCTGACTTTACACAAAATGCCCAACGCTGGGGAAAGGGAACTTGAAGAGTCCACTTCCAGTAGACAGACAGGCCTCAAGTGGAGGAGCGGGATTACCAATCCACAGTCAAAATTCCTGACCCAGAATTGCTCCTCTAAAAGACAACAGGGACATAAATGGGGAAAAGACTGAAGAAAAGGTGGTCCAATGACAGGCCCTACTTGGGATCCATCTCATGGGGGAAACCAAGGCCTGACAGACACTACTATGCTATATTATAATTGCAGACAATAGCCTGGCATGGCTGTCCTCTGAGAGGTCCTACCAGCAGCTGAAGGCCCTACCCAATCATTGGGCTGAAGACAGAGATCACTATGGCTGAATTAGGGGAAGGATTGAAGAAGCTGAAAGGGAGAATGGCCCCATAGGAAGATCAACACTCTCAACTAAACCAGATCCCAGGGAACTTCCAGAGACTGAGCCACCAACCAGGAGCATACACAGGTTGGTCCAATGTCCCTGGCACATATGTAGCAGAGGTCTGCCTGGTGTGGGAGAAGATGTCCTTAATCCTCAAGAGACTTAAGGCCCTAGGGAAGGGGGAGGCCTGGTATGTGTGTGTGTGTGTGTGTGTGTGTGTGTGTGTGTGTGTGTGTGTGTACATCTTTTCAGAGGCAAGGTGTGGGGTGAGATGAGGAACTATGAGAGGGGAGACTGAGAGAGAGGGCAAAGACTGAAATGTAAATAAATAAATTAATTAAAAACAAACAAACAAAAAAACCTGATGTGATAATCAAGTCACTTTTCTCCTCATTGACAATTCATTTAATGTTCAAGAAAGCTGGTTACTATCTATTTTTAGATTAACTTATTTATTATGTATACAGCATACTGCCTACATGTATGCTTGCAGGCCAAACAAGGGCACGAGATCTTATTATAGATGGTTATGAGCCACCAAGTGGTTCCTGGGAATTGAACTAAGGACCTCAGAAAAAGGAGCCAGTGCTCTTAACTTCTCAGCCATTGCTCCAGCCTGTGACTATTCCTTTTTTCCCCCTTTTTTTTATTACGTATTTTTTTTCAATTACATTTCCAATGCTATCCCAAAAGCCCCCCCCCACTCCCCTACCCACCCATTCCCAGTTTTTGGCCCTGGCATTCCCCTGTACTGGGGCATATAACGTTTGCCTGACCAATGGGCCTCTCTTTCCAGTGATGGCTGACTAGGTCATCTTTTGATACATATGCAGCTAGAGTCAAGAGCTCCAGGGTACTGGTTAGTTCATAATGTTGCACCTACAGGGTTGCAGCTCTCTTTAGCTCCTTGGGTACTTTCTCTAGCTCCTCCATTGGGGGCCCTGTGATCCATCCAATAGTTGACTGTGAGCATCCACTTCTGTGTTTGCTAGGCCCCGGCCTAGCCTCACAAGGGGCAGCTATATCCCTGTCCTTGCAACAAAGGCTTGCTAGTGTATACATTGGTGTCATCGCTTGGAGGCTAATTATGGGATGGATCCTTGGATATGGCAGTCTCTAGATGGACCATCCTTTTGTCTCAGCTCCGAACTTTGTCTCTGTAACTCCTTCCATGGGTGATTGTTTCCAATTCTAAGAATGAGCAAAGTGTCCACACTTTGGTCTTCGTTCTTCTTCAGTTTCATGTGTTTTACATATTGTACCTTATATCTCGCTATACTAAGTTTCTGGATTAATATCCACTTATCAGTGAGTACATTTCATTTGAGTTCTTTTGTGATTGGGTTACCTCACTCAGGATAATGCCCTCCAGGTCCAACCATTTGCCTAGGAATTTCGTGAATTCATACTTTTTAATAGCTGAGTAGTACTCCATTGTGTAAATGTACCACGTTTTTTGTATCCATTCCTCTATTGAGGGACATCTGGGTTCTTTCCAGCTTCTGGCTATTATAAATAAGGCTGCTATGAACATAGTGGAGCATGTGTCCTTCTTCCCGGTTGGGTTTTGATTATTTTATTTACATTCCAAATGTTGCCCCCCCCCCAAGTTACATTCCTGGTCCCCCTTTCCAGAGTTCTTCAACCCCTCCCCCCTCCCCTTTGTTTCTAAGAGGGTACTCCCCAACCAACCCTCCCCCACCCAACCCCTCCCACCCCCCACCAGCATCCCCCTCTCCTGGGGCATCTACAGGATGGGGCATCTACAGGTTTCTACAGGATTAAGCACATGCTATCCCACAGAGGCCAGAGAGGTCATCCTTCTGCCACCCAGGTTCCTCCCTCCCTCCCTCCCTCCCTTCTCCCCTTCCTCCCTACCTTTGTCTCCCATGATTATTTTATTCCTCCTTCTAAGTGAGAATGAAGTATCCATACTTGGCCCTTCCTTCTTGTTAAGTTTCCTATGGTATGTCATTAGTACCATGGTTATTCTGAACTTTTTGGCTAATATCCACTTCTCAGTAAGTACATACCTATGCATGCCCTTTTGGGTCTGGGTTACCACATTCAGGATGATCTTTTCTAGTTCCATCCATTTTCTGAAAAAAAAAATGATGTCCTTGTTTTTAATAGCTGAATAGTTTTCCATTATGTAATAAACTACATTTTCTGTATCCATTCTTCACTGGAGGGACATCTGGGTTTTTTCCAGTTTTTGGCTATTACAAGTCAAGCTGCTATGAGCGCTATGAACATAGTAGAACATAGGTCCTTGTGGTTGGTAGAGTATCTTTTGGGTATATGCCTAGGAGTGGTATAGCTGGGTCTTCAGGTAGTACTATTTTCAATTTTTCTGAGAATCTGAGAGATTGATTTCCAGAGTGATTGTATCAGTTTGCAACTCTACCAGCAATGGTGTTCTAGTGTTCCTCTTTTCTCCACATCCTCTCAAGCATGTGCTGTTTATTGAGTTTTTTTTTTTTTTTTTAATCTTAGCCATTCTAATTGGTTTAAGGTAGAATCTCGGGGTCATGTTGATTTGCATTTCCCTGATAACTAAGGATATTGAACACTTCTTTTTTCCATATTTTTTATTGGTTATTTTATTTACATTTCAAATGTTATCCCACCAGGCAGTGGTGGTACATGCCTTTAATCCCAGCACTTGGGAAGCAGAGGCAGGGGGTTTTCTGAGTTCGAGGCCAGCCTAGTCTACAGAGTGAGTTCCAGGACAGCCAGGGCTACACAGAGAAACCCTGTCTAGAAAAAAAATGTATCACCCTTCCCATTTCCTCCTCCACAAACCTCTTATCCCCTACCCCTTCCTCAATGAGGGTGCTCTCCCCCATCTGCTCCCACCCCAGTGCCCTAGCATTTTGACATGCCCCTATGCTGGGTCATCGAACCTCCACAGGACCAAGAGGCTCTCCTCTCATTGATGCCAGAAGAGGCAATCCTCTGTTACATATCCCACTGGAGCTATGGCTATCCCCATGTATACTCTGTTGTTGGTGGTTTAGTCCCTATGGGCTTTGAGCAGGGGGTGGGGTGGTGGTGGTGGTGGTGGTGGTGGTGGTGGTGTGTGTATCTGGTGAGTTGATATTGTTGTTCTTCCTATGGGGTTGCATAAGTGCTTCTAGGTCATTCAAGATTCTTTTGTTGAGAATTCTCTGTTTAGTTCTTACCCCATTTTTGTAATTGGGTTATTTGGCTTTTTGGAGTCTAACTTCTTGAGTTCTTTATGTATTTTGGATATTAGCCATCTATCAGATCTAGGGTTAGTGGAGATCTTTTCCCAGTCTATAGATTGCTTTTTGTCTTATTGACAGTGTAGATATCAATATTTTCCTGCATGAAATAGTGTCTCTTTCATGTATTCTGAAGATAGCATCCCTTTTGATGTATAGTTTGAGATCTTTCTAAAAATTAATTATGCATGGAATTATATCTAGATCCTAATTTTTACTACATTGATCTCTTTGTCTGCTTTTCTACCAGTACTTCCACACTTACCGTGTTACCAAGGCTCTGTAGTATAATTTGTTTTTTTTTTTTTTTTGAAACATTTTATCCTTTATTTTTTTAAATATTTTTTATTATTATGTATTTTCCTCAATTACATTTAGAATGCTATCCCAAAGGTCTCCCCATACCTTCCCCCCCACTTCCCTACCCACCCATTCCCAGTTTTTGGCCCTGGCATTCCCCTGTACTGGGGCATATAAAGTTTACCTGTCCAATGGGCCTCTCTTTCCAGTGATGGCCACTAGGCCATCTTTTGATACATATGCAGCTAGAGTCAAGAGCTCTGGGTACTGGTTAGTTCATAATGTTGTTGCACCTACAGGGTTGCAGATCTCTTTAGCTCCTTGGATACTTTCTCTAGCTCCTCCATTGGGGGCCCTGTGCTCCATTCAATAGCTGACTGTGAGCATCCACTTAAGTGTTTGCTAGGCCCCGGCCTAGTCTCACAAGAGACAGCTGTATCAGGTTCCTTTCAGCCAACGCTTGCTAGTGTATGCATTGGTGTTATCATTTGGAGGCCAATTATGGGATGGATCCTTGGATATGGCAGTCTCTAGATGGTCCATCCTTTTGTCTCAGCTCCAATCTTTGTCTCTGTAACTCCTTCCATGGGTTATTGTTTCCAATTCTAAGAAGGGGCAAAGTGTCCACACTTTGGTCTTCGTTCTTCTTCTGTTTCATCATAGCAGCCTTATTTATAATAGCCAGAAGCTGGAAAGAACCCAGATGCCCCTCAACAGAGGAATGGATAAAAAAAATGTGGTACATTTACACAATGGAGTACTACTCAGCTATTAAAAAGAATGAATTTATGAAATTCCTAGGCAAATGGATGGACCTGGAGGGCATTATCCTGAGTGAGGTAGCACAATCACAAAAGAACTCAAATGATATATACTCCCTGATAAGTGGATATTAGCCCAGAAACTTAGTATAGCGAGATATAAGGTGCAATTTGCAAAACACATGAAACTGAAGAAGAACGAAGATCAAAGTGTGGACACTTTGCCCCTTCTTAGAATTGGAAACTATCACCCATGGAAGGAGTTACAGAGACAAAGTTTGGAGCTGAGACAAAAGGATGGACCATCTAGACCTTGCATTTTTACTGGTATAGTATTGAATCTGTAGGTTGCTTTGGATAGGATAGCCATTTTACACACTACCAATTCTTCTAATCTATGAACAGGGAAGAACTGTTTTCTGATTCTTCCTCTATTTCTTCTTTCATGATCTTATAATGTTTATTGTGGAAGTCTTATATTACCTTGGCAATGCTTATTCTTAGGTGTTTTAAGTTTGGGTGGCTATTGTGAATGGGAGTGGTCTTCTCATTCAATTCTACATTTTCTCTTTACATTTCCATTTTCTGTTATGTTTTTATATTCAATAAACCCTTAAACCCTTATTATTATTGTAGATACAAACCACCATATACCTACACACCTATACCTATACCTATACCTATACCTATACCTATACCTATACCTATACCTATACCTATACCTATACCTATATCTCTGTCTGTCTGTCTGTCTGTCTATCTATACCAGAGTCAACCATCAGTCAGGTGTGGAGAAGTAGGAAAGCGGGTATTTCCTAACAGTGATAAAGTAGCTTCCCAGTGTGATCAGCTAAAGTAATTAGTGTCAAGCACACAAAGGGGAACAAAGGTAACATTGTCTGAACTTGCAAATATTATGCATATACATATATATGTATAGATATATATTTTTAATTAATTAATTAAAATTTTACACTCCATATTTTATTCCCCTGACTGTTCCACATCCCATACCTCCTCTCTACTCCCTGTCTCCATGTAGATGTCCCTATTCCCCCACCCCACCCAACCACTAAACTCCCTGGGGCCTCCAGTCTCTTGAGGGTTAGGTGCATCTTCTCTGAATGAACACAAACCCGGAAGTTGTCTACTGTGTGTTGGGGGTATTTTCTATTGCCCTATACATTAATCATTTCTAGCATTATGCACCCTCTTGTGTGGATATGCATATCTCTGATATAACTTCCATTGATTAAGAAGAATTTTCTCAAGTGTTATCTTTTACAAAAAGCTGTCAGTAAAGAAGCAACGTTCTTCACCTTTCTGTCAATGTATTCACTCTTTTCATTTTTAAAGCAGAGCTTTGTTGGAATCAGAATCTATGATCAACCTTGTTTTATTCTACCAAGTGGAAATGGTATTCCACTTCCCTCTAGACTTGACCATACTTTGTGGGAAGTTAGTTATTATGAGTGTTAATGTGGGAATGCATTCATATCTGGGGAGCCTTTCAGGTGTGTTTTAACTTTATATTGCACATTTTGTATCATATGGTACTGTTCTGAATTGGGTACCACTGGTCAATCAGGTATGGTTTGATCTTATGTTCATAAACACTCTTTCATCCAACCCACAATTTATAGATTTCTTATCAAATACAATTCAGCTGCTCTCTAGATCTCTGCACAAACCCCTAAACAATTCTCCGGCATTCTGTCCCTTAGGTCAAGTTCAGACAATGGAACCTTTGATCCCCCTGTGTGCTTGTTACTAATTACTGTAGCTGATCATACTGGGAAGGTCCTTTATACTGATAGGAACTACTCTATCTTACTACCTCTATGCCTGGGTGATGGTCGACTCTAATAGATCTGGAGGCAGGTGGGATGGCTGCCCCAGAAGACCATACCTCATACCAACTGCTTCACTTTTTCAAGAAATCATGTCATTTACGCGGAACACAGTTTTCTGTTTCTTTCACTGGTTTGCACTCCTGAATGAAGAAAAGTTTTGCTTTTTAAAATTTGTTTCCTCATGATTTATCATTGCTTTGGAGAAGGTGGGCTTTGTTGATTTTCTGCCTGTCACAGCAGAACTTTTTCTCTGAGCGAAAACAACTATTACTGAATAATAGCCTTCCTTGAGACACAGTACAGCATGATGATTTTCAGTTTCTTAGAATTTGTCCCACTTGTGCTAAGTTAAGCCTAGACTCTTCTATCCAATTCTACATTATAAGAACTTTTAAGAAAAAAAATGAGATGGCTTTATAAAAATTACTGATACCATTGTTCAAAGCTACACGAAAGCAAGAGTTTGGGTCAAATACAACGATATTTAAAACCTCAGGGCTAAATGCTTTGTGGGAATCATATTTGGATGAGAAGAGAGGAACATAAATGTCCGGTGTATGAGAGCCCTTCATCTGTGCTCTGAGAAGATTATGAAGGAGTTTTAAACCAAATGGGACTTGGCTAACATATAGACAGCAGAGGTCAAAGAACTTTGTGCTACATTCCTTTGTTTCAGCACAAAACATAGGGGAATCTTTGTTTTTTCCATGGTCTCCAAAGCCCTGTCTTCCAGAAAGATAGCCCACATCCCTTCCCTGTCCCTGCCCTGAACATTACGGTAGTGGTATTGAAGAAAGTCCCCTTCCACAATCAAAGCATAGGTGAAATTCCTCCGGCAATATAGAGATCTTGTTTTAGCTTACTTTGGGACAGGAAGTAAGAGGAAGACCACTGCACACCATGGATTTATATGAAAAAAAAATCATGAATCTTTTAGGTAGATGTTATGTAGCATTTCTCTGTCTCTCTCTGTGTGTCTCTCTGTCTCTCTCTCTCTGTCTCCCTTCCTCCATCCATCCTTCCCTTCCTTCCTTTCTTTCATCATCTCTCTCTTCTCATCAATAGAGAATATATTTCTACATATAAAGGTTCTCAAATTTTAACATCTCAGATTATGTATGACATAGGCAAGCCCTCTAGTTTCCATTTTTTTTCAAATAAATTCATGTCATGTTTCAGTAGCAGATCTGATAATGATATCAAAACCTTGCAAAATATCTCCACACTATTGAAATCCTTTGAATGTTTTATACCTTTTATGGTCTTTCTTTCTTTATCTCAAAGAATAATTCTGTGCATTCCCTGGCTTGTCACTAGCATAGATTAATGTCCCAGACAGTGTCATGTGAAGGTATACATAACTCATTCTTATGAAAATGTGCCCATGGACATAAAGCATTTTATACTATTCTAAATAAATCAGTGTGAATTCACTCAAATAATCATTTTGGCTACTATAAAATAAAACTTGGGATCAATTAACAACTAAAATATCAACTTTAATCTTATTTGTCCTTTTTAGGGAAAGGCATCTTTTATGATCTTAAAGCTATTGAGGAGCTATTGATGTTCTACTTATGAAGTTGTCTCCTGTGCCAATATGTTCAGTCTGTTCCCCACTTTCTCTATCAGATTTAGTGTATCTGGATTTATGTTGAGGGTTTTGATCCACTTGGACTTGAGGTTTGTGTAGGTTAGTAGAAATGGATCTCTTTGAATTCTTCTACCTATAGACATCCAGTTAAATCAGCACAATGTGTTGAAGATGCTTTCTTTTTTTCCATTGTATAGTTTTGTCTGCTTAATCAAATATCAAGTTTTCTTAGATGTGTGGGTTTATTTCTGGGTATTTGATTTAATTCCATTGATCAACTTGTCTGTTTTTATGCCAGTACCATTCAGTTTTTATTACTATTGTTTTACAGTACAGCCTGACAATCAGAGGTGGCATTACCTCCAGAAGTTCTTTTATTATACAGGATTGTTTTAGCTCTCTTGGATTTTTGTTTTTCCATATAATGTAGAATGTTATTATTTCTACATCTGTAAAGAATTGTGTTAATATTTTGATGATAATTGCACTAAATATGTAGATTTCATTAGACAGAATGGTCATTTTGACTATGTAAATCCTACCAATCCATGAGCATGGGGGATAGTTCCATCTTCTGATACCATTTTCAAATTTTTTCCCTTAAAGATTTAAATATCTGTTCATACTGGTTTTTAACTTTGATTAGAGTTGTACCAAGATAGTTTATATTATTTGGGACTATTGTGAAGGATGTTGGTTCTCTACTTTTTTCTCAGTCTGTTTAACATTTGTTTATAGGAGCGCTGTCTCTCAACAATGAATGCATAAAGAAAATGTGGTACATTCACACAATAGAGTATTATTCAGCCATTATAAAACAATGACATCATGAAATTTGCAGGCAAATGGATAGATCAAGAAAAGATCATCCTGAGTGAGGTAACCCAGACCGAGAAAGACAAACATGGTATGTACTCACTATAAGTGGGTATTAGCTATAAATTGCAGAATCAACATGCTATAAACCACAAACCCCTAAGAAGCTAAATATAAAGGAGGACCCAAGTGGTAATGCTTGCATCTCACTGAGAAGGGGAAGTAGATTAGACAGTGGGTGAAGATGAGGGAACAGGACTGGGTGGGGAAAGATATAGGGATAGGAACAGGAGGGATGAGGTAGTGGGAGGAAAGAAGGAGAATGTACTGGGAAAGCCAATTGGATGGGGCAGCATCTCTTGGATAAGCTACAAACCTAGGACAATGGAAACTCCCAGAAGGCTATGAGGGTGACACTAGTTACGTCTCTGAATAATGGGTAATATAGAGCCTGAACTGGCATCTGTAGCCAGGCAAGACTTCCAATGGAAGGATTAGGACATCAACCCATCCACAAGACCTAAGTTCCACAAAATGTGTCCTGCCCACAACATGTTCAGATAGAACAGCAATTGAAAGGATGAACAACCAATGACTGGGCCAGCTTAAGACTCTTGTCATGTGAAAGAGCCCTCACCTGACACTATTAATGATATTTTTCCATACTTGCAGACAGGGGCCTAGAAGAACTGTCATCAAAGAGCTCATGGAAACTGATGCAGAGACATACAGCCAAGCATTAAATGGAGCTTGTAAAATCCTATGAATAAGGGAGAAGAAAGATTCAAAGGAGCCAGAGGGCTCAAGGACACCTCTAGAAAAGCTACAGAATCAACTAACCTGAGCTTACAGGTGCTCATAGAGACTGGATTGCCAATCAGAGTGCATGCATGGGATGGACTTAGGCCCTCTGCAAATATGAAACATTTGTGCAGTTTGGTCTTCATGTGGACTTTTAATTTTGGAACAGGGGATGTCTCTGGCTATACTGCCTGTCTTTGGATTCATTGCCCCTAACTGGGCTGTCTTATCTAACATCAATATAAGATGGCCTAGTTTTACTACAACTTGTTATGCCCAGGCTAATTGATATCTATGGGAGTGGCCTTCCCTTTTCTGAGATAAAGGTGAGGAGGGAGATAATGGGGGTATGGGGGAAATAGAGGGGCTGGGAGGAGAGGAGGGGAAGCTGCAATTGGGATGTAAGATAAATAAATGAGTTAATAAAAATTTATATATATGACTTATAAATATAAATTAAGAATCTACTTCATTATTATTCTGAAAAGTGTTACTGTATCTTATAGTAAGCCATAAGGGAGTAGAGGAAGTGCTGGCAGAGGGCCTGAGATTGGTGTTAACTTCAAGAGCAGAGGTGATTTTTAATGCTTCAAGATCATGTATGAAATATTATGTATATGATTTGTACTCATAATAACAAACATATTCTCCAAGGAAACATTAAGACAAATAGCTTCTTTAACTCTTTTATACCTTGATCATATCTCAGCTTGATGAACCCATAAAAATGGAAGGTAAGATTGATGTTAGACAGATCAGTAGGGCAATCATGTAGTTTATTATATATTTATGACTCCAAAAGATCAAAGGATGTTTTTATGCTCATAGCTTGGCAAATGTATCTCGCCACACTCAGATATGTTCCAAGTGACTTCAGTGGGGAAGGGAAGAGATCTGGCAGTGTGCCTGTAATGCTATTTGGCAAGACATTGAATGATGGTGAGATTCGAGAACACAGTAACATACTGTGTTCCATGTATATACATACACACTCTATATATGTATGCACACATTCACTCATATATAGGAAATGTGTGACTATATACATACTGTATGCAAATATGGCAAACTATTACATAATAAGGGTAATTAGATTTAAATAGTAGTGTGTAGATAATATCAATAATTTTTTGAACATGAAAGGTCTTTAATATTATTTCATCAGAGAAATTTCAAAGAAATTGCAAACAAAAATGTTACCAATAAAACACTGTATACTTTAAGGTGCATATTAATATGGTGGAGTTGCTTTCAGTTTAAGTGACTAAAAATTTGAATCACATGCAACTCGAGTTTGATTATACAATTTATAAAGGACTGAATGTAAGATTGACTCCGACAACACAGACTGTAACCTCCCACTCTCTCCTTAGGCTGGCAATTATTTTATGTGTATAAAGTGAAGGCTAGGATGTGATTCAGTTTCAATATATTTACTATTAAGGTTCCAATTATCAGGATTACTTAAATGATCTAACACCCCATTCACAAAACCTTATTTTAACTTAAAATATGAAAAACCTTGACTTTTTGTTTTTTATATATTGAAATAATCACCTTCTTCCTGTATCAACAGATTGCTAAAACTACAACATCCTCTCATTAGTATATATTTCAGGAAAATAAAATCTTGTACCAAAGAAGAAACAAGACATCTGTTTTCATTATATACTATTAACAATAACTAAGATACAGGGTCACTCGAAGTATCAATTACATATGAATAGACAAAGAAAAATGTGGCATATATAACAAACAACATATCTACCCATAAATAATAACTAAATAGTGTTATTTCCCAAAAGTTGATAGAAGTGATCAACAATGAGTTAAATAAAATAATGGAGGTAGACAATTCTACACATTCTCACTGATATGTATGAGTGTTTATATTTACTTTAATATTATATACAAATATGCATATGTGGGTAACTTGGTGCACATGAATTTAGGTGCCCATCAGGGCCCATAAGAGGGTGTATGATACTTTGAAAATGAGGTTATAGGTGTTATGAACAGCTCAAGTGCAGTTCTGGGAACTAAGCTTGGGTGCTTTGTAAAAGTAGTATGTGCCCTTTTCCACGGAAGCATCTCTCCAGCCCCTTATTCATTTTTTTAAATGAAAAGTTAACCTGAATTCAGAATAGTGTTCACCACATTTTAAGAAATGGATAGAGAAGTGGATTGGGGGTTTGTGAACCCTGCATATTGTATGGAATTAATTTCATGCCACTATTCACTATTGTGTATAGTTAGACATGCTGATAAATCAGAGATGTCAATTATTTCCAATGTGTATTACAAAACATATGCTAAAATTTTGGTTATAGATGGTGGTCACTAATAAAAGAATGCCCCTGTGGAATATATTTAGGGAATATGGGATGCAATGGCACTCTCTAATTCATCACAAGAAGCACAGATTCAGTAGGTCCTTTAAACACAGCACCAGGAACATGCCACATAACTGATGCTGGTGAACCTTTTTACCTGAAGGAACCCTCATTGCAATAATAGTAAGAAAAACTTTTTGTTTGCTGTCTTTTACTGAATGCTTGAATATTCTTACATATTTAAAGTATCAACCAATAAATAGCTTTCAGCAAATCCTTGAACATTCTTGGTGGACTCCATCAGACTACGTGGGAATACAGGATGGGTAATAGAGGCAGTTACTGAACCCAAGGTGTCCAGTATTGAATTTATAAAATCTATATATATTATAATGTTAAAATACTTTTATTCAAATGTGAATATTCATTAGGAAACAGTAATTCTAAAAAGCCATTCTGTCTATTGTTCCCACTCAAATGTATTGCTTTTAACATCATGGATGCTTTTCATGTTGGTTTAATTTCAAAAGACTAATGGATAGGGGCTTACTAAGAAAAATATTTGCTGTACTAACATAGAGCAGCATTCTGATCTCCAGTAAACAAATTTAAGGGGGTACAAGGACATATAGAAGGAAAGAAAAAGAGAAAAAAGAAACAAA
This sequence comes from Mus musculus, assembly GCF_000001635.26. NCBI lineage: Eukaryota > Metazoa > Chordata > Mammalia > Rodentia > Muridae > Mus > Mus musculus. The sequence continues at coordinate 69,328,566 of NC_000073.6, forward strand.
AGGAAAGTGCTGAGATATGTATTTATAGTCTTATGTTCGGGTCATGGAGACAGGAAGATCCATTGAGCTCGCTGGCCACCCAGTCTAGCTAAACCAGCAAGCTTTACATTCAGTGAGAGACCTTACCTGGATATGTGTGAAGAATGGTGGAAGATACCCAATGAACCTATGACCTTCACAAACACACACCAACATACACATGTACAGCACACATGCATGCACACATACACGTGTACATAATACACATGCGAACACATACATGTGCCTACAAAAACACAGAAGAAAAGTTGGCCCATGCTGTACCTGGGCTTCCTGCCCTTACTTCCTGTAGAACTTATAATGTAGACAAGAGAAACTTTGTTACTAATCACTAGTTAAACACATTTAGTCCCAAAAGTTATTATTCATGAATATAAATTTGTGATTAAATTTGGAATATAACTGGCATAAGGCAACAATTTGTTTCATATATATGTATATAAAGAAAAATTAGTAAAAAGAGGCCATGGATTTGGAAGAGAGCAAGGAGGGGGTTGGAAGGATATAAGCAAAGAGGGGAATGATGTAATTATACTATAATATAAAAATAAATGAAATTCAAATATTTTAAATTAAAAATTTTTTAAATATTTTAAAAGAATAAAACATTTTATCCCTGCTTTAACTGAATTTAGAAATAGTCTATAAGTTAAATTTTGAAATAGTTCTTTCTGAAGAATCTTCCTCTTTTCCTCTCTTTATAAAATTTACTTGGTCCAATTGTGTTCATTAATTTTTACCAATGTACTCATACATACATAAGATTCTGAGACTAAGACATGGCACAAGCAATGTGGCAACAGTTCATACTATCTTTTCCACCTACCTTTCCATATGCAGAGAACTGTTTTAAAATTTCACATTTATTATTTTATATCACCTTCCCTGTCCTGGGGTTAGAGTGAGAAAATTATTTCTACTGTGGGAATCAACTACCCAAACAATCAAATGGTCACTTTTAGTTTTGAAGATTTCTCACCTGGAGTAACTCAGTTGAAAGTTAAATCACATGCAAAGGTCCCAGAATTCTCAGCATGTTTAGTGGAAATGAATAGAGGCGATCTAGTACTCAGGACAGAGTTGTTAGGATACCAACAGAAGCCCATGCTAGTTTCCCCTTAATCTTTATTTTCTCCATGTTAAATCACTTTCTGTTCTTAGAAGCATTTAGAGACATGTACAGTAGACTTTTAACTGCCCCTGTATAGGAAGACCATTCTCTATGATACAATGGCACAGATTTAACTTACTTGCAGACAAGTAGTGATTCCAGCTTTCTGTGAACTGAACTTGGCATGCAGATGGCTAAATGATGGCTCAATAGTACCTCCCCTGAGCTTCCTGGAATAAGGTGTGTACTTGGTACCCACAATGTCATTCAACTCCCATAAAGAACAGGTTCTTAACTTTTAAGGGTAACATTCCTACTGGTTTCTGCTATTGCCATTTACCACAACACAACAAAACCATCCCTTCCTCAACCAGAGTGTACAGACAAGGAGCTCCTTATAAAGATTCATAGAGTTTTTAAAAGCGCATTAGAGAGTCTACTATTTTGAATTAAACATTTGTTGAAGATTTTACACTTGGATCTTATCTTCAGAGCACTGTAGTCTTTCCTCTCTCCCTTCCATCTCCTCCTGTCCTTCACTCCATCTCAAATTCATGACCCCTTCTTTAGTTAGAATATTTTAAAGATGTAGACATACATATTCATATATACATATGCATAAATTCACAAATACATTTAATCAGTCAATGATTTATTGGCGGTAGTACAATGGTACTAGGTCAGCAAGCTCTCCTGTTTGGTCTAGAGCCAAGCTTCTGCCATCTTGGAATTCTGATAATATCTGAATTCTAATAACATCTGAAGAAGAAACTGCTTCTTCACTTGTTCCAGCCTTCATCCATTGTGCAGCAATTCACGCTCCCAAGATTTCAGCTTGTTGCTTTTTGTTGTTGCTTCTTCTTCTTCTTCTTCTTCTTCTTCTTCTTCTTCTTCTTCTTCTTCTTCTTCTTCTTCTTCTTCTTCTTCTTCTTCTTCTTCTTTTTTAGATGAAGTAACATCATTCATGTGGAAGACACACACCCTGATTTTTGCTAAGTATTGCTCAGGAAGACAGGGTCAATGTCTTCCTGACAATGCACATGGGTTTATCCCAGGTCCTCACATATAAGGTTCAAATGAGGGAAGTAACAGGATTCAGTTTCTCCTTCTGTCTTTTTATTGCCAGTTGGTAAATGCTGAATTCAAGGCCATAGGTAAGTAGAGCACCATTATTTTTGTGAGATTTCATCATAGCTAGAAACACCATCTAATAAGCACAAAGAAAATTGTTAATGCACTGCTATATGGACCTGTCCACTCAAGGCGTTGGATAATTGAACAGTACATAATGTTGGAATGAGAGGTGACCTGGAGTACGAAAATCATAGTATCATGTGGAAGAATTGCTTTAAGGCCATTTGCTTGAAAGTGACTTTATGCTCACGGGATCTAGGCAATCCTATGGTATCCATTTTTTAAAACAAATAAGTAGAAATTCCCTTTGCTGAAGAGAACTTCATGAAAGCATTGGCGATAGAATGATCCCAAGAGAGCACAAACGGCTTTAACTCCTAAGAGGGTAACCAATATAGCCAGGAAAATGGTTGTCCTCTGTAGAAGTGTTGTGGTGAGTTTGTTTGGCTTCTCTATCTTCTCTCCTTCACAGACTCTCTTTCCTTTCCTTGGTTCCTTCCCCTTTAATCAACCGTCTGATATGTCCACCATTTACATATCAGCAAGAGACACTTGTAAAATTTAGGAATTTCCTGAGTACTGCTGATAATTCATACTATCTAAAATGTCAGTGATTTGGAGACATCTGAACTTGGAGAAATTAGTAGCAAATATGCATGCATTAACTATACATGTAATTATATCTCATATACATTAATGTTTTAATTAAAAGAGAATTGCATAATGTATTCTATCTGTCCTCCCTCCTATTACTTCAGCCACCCTTTCCAAACAACTCCCATTTCTCAACTACTCTCAAGTTGATTACATTATTGTTGTATTCATATATGTGATTATGAATATATATGAACAAATATGTAACTTACTGAGTTCATTTTTGTTGGTATGTATACGGTTTTGAAGAGAACCATTCTGAATCCAACAACAACAACAAAACAAAAACAAACAAACAAACAAAAAACCCATAGGCTCTTTTCCTTGGGAGAAGCTAATTTTCCTTTTGCCATTATTCATTAGTTGCCTGTGTTCTTTCTCTAATAGTGAGACTCTACAACATTTGCTCTTCCATGTCACCATGTCCATTGACATTGTTATTGCTCTGGTCTTATTCAGTCAGTCATTCGTAGGAGAAATTGTTGCGTGATGTATCCAACTGTCTGATTTTCTAGCTCTCAAAATTGTCTTGCTCCTTTCTCTGAAATGTTTCCTGAGCCATAGATGCATGGGGTTATGCTACAAAATTTGCTGGGGCTGGGATCCACAGAATCTAGTAATCTCTATATTATAACTAGTTGTGATTTTCTGTGATGGTCTTCATTTTCTGTTAAAAAGAGTCTTCTTTGATGATAGGTGGTAGCCACACTTATCTGAGACTATAAGGATATGATTTTCAAGAGAGTTATAAATTATGCTGGTCTAGAAAAGAGGCAGTGATAGAGTTTTTGAAGGTCCATGACCTCACTAGACTCTAGAAACTGACCAGAAGTCCAGTGTCCAGCATGATTTCCTGGCTTTTGAGCAGAAATACAAGCAGATAAACATTTTTCAGCTCTTTCCTGGGTTGAAAACTTTAGTTCAAATATCTTCAATATCCCTATAACTTCTTGTAAGTTGTCATTTCTTTCAAACCATGTCCTGATGGGGACTCAGCTCTCCATGGAAAATCTGTTCACCGAGTTTTTATGAGATGGCTCAAGTCCTGTAATAAGGGTGGCATTGACATTCAAGCCACTCAGAAATGGCCTTGGCTATATGATAGCCTCAAAGTATTCTTTCTTTCGTAACTTCTCACTACATCAAGCTCTTTGGTTGAGGTCAACACTTTATTATAAGGAGGACAAAAAGACTCAGTGGGTTATTTTCTTCTTTGCCAAGAAGAAATGAAAAATCCTGAAATATACTCAGTGATATTTTTTCCCTAGACTACAGTTAATTGACGGGGAATCTTCTACCAGTCTAGGAAAACTTGTGGGACAGTAAAACGTTTTTCTTGGAGTGTCCAGTAGAATAATTAAAAGGGAACATTATCTTTCCTTTTTCATGTCTTTCACCATGATGGAACGTGATACCACTTAATAGACATAGTTTCCATGCACTAAACCTTTCTCTTCACTTGCAATAATTTTGGTGTTACCTGTGTACAGTATATGCATTTATGTGTTAGTCTTTCACAGATTTCAATTCTAGCTTAAAATATGTTATGCTATTCTAGACAAAGATTTTTCTGGGACAGACTTTCCATGCAAAGACCACAGCTTAGGTCACTTATTGCTACTGCAAGACAATCAATATAATATTAAAGATCCAAAACATTTACAACTCTTCTTTCAAAAGCCAAGGGTGTTGTTAATCTGATTTTCATTCTTGGAAATTTGAATTAAATGATGTGAGAGGAATTAGGTTCATTGCAGGTCAATTATTCTCAGTAGAATGAGACCTGGTGGCAACACATAGGAAAGAGAAAAAACAGATGGTGCAATTTGTGGCAAGAAAGTCAGAAATCAAAGAATTCTGGATCACAGCGAATGAAAGGCAGATCAGGTCTCTGTTTTCATGAACTTCCATTCACTACAACTTCCAAAAGAACCAGTGTAAAAGGTCGTCTAACATCTGATCCCATTGATTTGAACTTTCTCAGATGAATATCAATTTTAAAAGTATTTTACTACTTAACTAGCACACCAACAAGTAAGATAGAAATACAATCTCTATATTCTTGCCCTTACAGAAGAAGCAAATTGCAGTCAACTTTGTGTTTTCCCATTAGGAACATGGAGCATGTCCCATCATTGTAAAGTTCATATCTAATACATCCCCAGAAATATGGGAACATCATCAGAGAATGAGAATCAGAAAAGATCAAAAAGTTAAGTAATGTGTCTAGAGTAGTAGGGATTCCAAGTTTTAAACAATTATCATTTCAGGTTTTCTATATCACAATATTTTCTTTCTGCAATGCCGATTAAGTATATTAATAGTGAGGGTAATCAAGAGAGCAAGAGTGAGAGACCTAAGCATTAACTTTATGTATATTGATTGGAATGATGGCATCTGTGTTATTTCATTCAGTCTTCAGTTACCAACCAGACTGGTTTTTATCTTTGTATCTATGAAAGTAAAGGAGCTTACAAAACTCAAATCCCGACAACATGGAGCCAATTCTTATCCTAAGTCAGACTAGCTCTGCTCAGATGTCGCCAGATCCTGAGGAACGATTTCTGCCTAAAGAAATGTAATGTGCTAATGCACAAACGAATGTGTTCATTCACATACTGCAATTTCTGTATGGTGATCAACACTATTGACAACACATTAGGCATTTGTAGGAACTAGTATGAGACAGAATTCCAGCCCACTTGTTCACTTTGGAAGCACAGGAAGAGTACTGAGCTATCCTGCAGGGACATAGAGGAGGACAGTGGGATTCAGAGTGTCCAAGAGGATCCCCAAGCACCTCCGATACAGAGGATACACACAGCAAAATGTTAGGGACCTGACAGATGATTCAGTGGTTGTCCGACAACCCGACAATCTAACTTGAATCACTGGGATCCTTGTAAAAAGCCTTATAGTGTGGTAGGCATATTTAATCCCAGCATTTCTCTTGAAAGATGAAGACCAGGAGAATTATCCAGAGTCAAAAATGAAAGCTATCCTATAATACATAGTTCTCAGAGGCAACAGAAACATGATTCTGCAACACCTGAAAACTGGTGTTGAGAGCAACAACACCTGTAAGCTGTCCTCTGATATTCGAAAGCATGTTGTAGCACGTCTGGGTTCCCTCCCAGGATAAAATACTAATTAACTAAATTTTAAAAAATTATGTGAAAAGCATTCTTTTCATATGGTTTCATCCTTAGTTTGTCTCTTTTACCAATATTCTTAAAATAATATATATAATCAAGTATTTCTTTAACTAAAGGTCTGTCTCCAGTTACTCATAGCTACTACAATGAGAAAATTTATATATGATATGTGTGTATGTATGTTTTATGGACCACTGGATTTTAAATATTACTTTTGGACTGTGAATGCTGTTCAATATCAGAGGGCTTACCTAGGACATAAAACATATTGTATTTGATTGCAAACACCACAAAACACAATACAGCACAGAGGGAGAGAGAGAGAGAGAGAGAGAGAGAGAGAGAGAGAGAGAGAGAGAGAGAGAGAGAGAGAGAGAGAGAGAGAGGGAGGGAGAGAGAGAGAGAGAGGGAGAGAGAGAGAGAACTTAATATGTACCTTTATGTTAATGCAATTCTCTAATGGTGATTTTATATATATATTTTAGAAGAGAAATCTCAGTTTCACAGAACTAGGGACTTAACAGAGACACACATTCCTTTTGAAGATCATTTTATCTCCTGCTCAGATTCTCATCCTTGTCATTCTCCTGGTCTCTTCCAATTGCTGAAAAGGCTACCAACTACCAGTCTAATGAGAGAGGTTTGTCCTTGTAATGTAAGTCACACAAACAGTACAGCGTGAAGTATACATTGGTAAGTGTTCTATTTTGGGAGTTATGTAAATATGGAAACCCACAATTTTGTTCTTCAAAATGTAAAAAAAATAAATAAATAAGTGTGTGTGTGTGTGTGTGTGTGTGTGTGTGTGTGTAAAACCAAAATATATTTAGCTACAGACACATGGCATGTAGTAGGGCTATAACAATTACTTGTAGAGAAAACACATAAAAAATTCTCAATATTTCTTTAATTTGCTCACTCAGCATAATAAGGGAGAGTTTGAGTAGGTCATTAACGATGGAAACACACATGAGAACCAAGTCCTTTGAAATCACTTAGTTACCCTGGTGCACACTGTGGTGGTGGTACCTCTGGTCCCTCTGCAGTCAGTTTATTATTAAGCTGCTTAGTTCATCAGCAATTAATTTAATTATCAAGGCTATTAATACATTTGGATTTTTACAGCTAATAAACCAACCACAACCATTTCCATCCCTTTGCATTAAAAAAGAATGGGTAAACAGTTAGAAGATAAGTAAATTATTTTTTGATGTCCATAACACAGCACACCCGGATGACTTGTGAGGAGAGACTCTATACAAAGGAATGGAAGTCATGCATGGACTTTCAGCTGAGCAGGACTAATTCTCTGTAGGAAAGTTGGAAACATCTAGAAGGAGATTATGTCTAATGCATAACTGTACACAATTTATTACAACTTAGAAATTTCATCCCACATCCAGTGCATACAGCTGCTGGGGAAAACCCACATGTGCTGCTGTTATTCTCGTGGTTGTGGATGACATGAGAGGGTAAAAGACAAATTATCTTAGAACCTTTGGGCTCTTGTTGTTGTTTGGGTTTTTTTTTTTCCTAAAATTATGGTGAAAAAAAAAAAACCAAATGTTATACTTCAACTAAGAATTAACATGCATTTTTCAGCAAGAACAAAAAAGGTATAAATTATGTCTGATTGAACAAACACAACTCCACTGTTGAACAGCCAGTCAATGGAGAGGGCAGGGAAACGCAATGGAGCAAGGTAATGTGTAATCTCCCCAGTCAATGGGCTGTGGGCAGGCCTGGGCGGCCCATTGCTGGAGGTGTCAGGGAGATAAATAGCAGAGTGTCCTCCTCAAAAATATGATTAATACCCTCCTCGGTCCACTGCTGAAGATGTAGTGGGTGCAGCTGGTCTGGACAGCAGTTGCATAGAGGGAAAATCCAGGACGATGGCAACAGAGCAGAGAGGGCAAAGAGGAGGACACATAGCCACCAGAGAAGGACTGCTGAAGCCTGACGCTCTCGGAGGGCTCCACAATGACCAGAAGTCTCATGCTGCAGCTTAACTAACACTTAGGGGCCTCTCCTGCACATGCACCTGAGCTTCATAGGCCATGACCTTGACAGGAAAAGACAAGCAGAAGTTGCATTTTATGTGGAATATAGATGCCACCCTGGAAACAGTGAGTGATCTTTAGAAATCGTGCTATTTATGGTGTGGCTACTTATGTGACCAGCACACTTCCTTCAAACTTTGTTTAATCCTCACTGATCACTGTGTGGTAATGGGGTTAATTTCTGCTTCTATGGATGAGGAGGGTGAGGTCCGGAAAAAGCAAGGAACTCATTCAAAGTTACTATGTACTATGAGGCTTGGGATTCCAGGCTTTATAGCTGTTCCTTCTTTTCATCAAACCAATCAGTCATTACAGAGGTAGAGAAAAATTCTTAGATCAAGATTCATTTTGGCTTTCTTTGGGTTCCTCCCATCATCCTTTCTGCCTGACTTTTCAAAGAATTTGGTCATCCCCTCCACCCTGTTTTCCTTTATTCTGCATATAAGCCCATCAACAACACCTTTCAAGAATTTGCAGCTGAATATTCTGTTATGCAAACAATGCCTACCTGTTATGAAAACTATCACTACCAGTGTGTGTGTTTCCCCACTTTACTGGTAGAAAGTAGGCAAAACTTCTATTTGGAGGCAATAGAATTGCTAAATTCTCCTTATCAGGTATCAGTCATCCTGACTGGTTAAGGTACAAAAGTTTTGATAAGGCAAGCTCAAATGTGTCTAGTATCATACATAAGGGGTCAGGGTACTGCCAAAAAAAAAATAAAATAAAAAATAAAAAAATAAAAAAAATAGAAGAGAGTGCAAGAAATCTACTTTTACCCACAACTGTTATCTCCCTAAACATTGTCATTAAATGCAGTGAACTTAGGCAGGTATTTATAAAATTTGGCCTAACACTAAGACTCTCAAACTGAAACAAAATTGAAAAAGTCCAAGTTCTCTATAATACTTGTTAAATGTTACTCTCAACAAACATGTGATGGCTCTCCAAACAGTAATTTCATTAACAGAGACTTGAAGCAGAATGTCATCACATGAAGCTCATATTGGAATCCCATAGATGGTGGTCATGGTGTCTTGCATCTAAGTAAATGGAAAGAGGTTGGAAGGAATCCTCATTTTATCATTCCAAAGATTCAGTGATCTGACCTCAAAAAATCAAGGTTAGACTGATATAGATCTTGTGTTTAAAAGTATATACCTCTCATAATCCCTCCGAGTTGATCAGTGGAATTTATTCCTCATTGTCACCTCTGATCAGATCTTTTCAACTGCTATGCTTCTCTGTGAATATGAAACCCAGAACCCTGCTACTAGTTATGTTCTTATTGGTAGTTCTGATATAGAATCTGCAAGTTTAAACTTAAAACAGTATTTTAGAGGAAGGTTATGATGTCAGTGATCTAAAAGTGACATGGCCATTCTACCATGTATATTAGGTGGTGATGTTAACCAAAACATAAGTTGTAGGAGGTAGAGTCAAGATTGGAACTTGGAGGTACTTGACCATAACACACATACTTCCGCTGGACTGAAAGCTTTTCCAAAGAGTCTGTGCCTCTCAGCCTTAAATCTTTGAGATCTCTCCTGAGGAAGTAGGAAATATAAAATTGGAAACTAAGTTTCTGGAGCCACAACTTATATCTCAGGCAGACTGATCTATCCATAAATTCTCCAGAATATCTGTCTCTGTCTCTGTCTCTCTCTCCCTCTCTTGGTTTTTCGAGACAGGGTTTCTCTGTATATCCCTCGCTGTCCTGGAACTCACTTTGTAGACCAGGCTGGCCTCGAGCTCAGAAATCTGCCTGGCTCTGCCTCCCAAGTGCTGGGATTAAAGGCATACACCACAACTCCCAGCCTCCAGAATCTCTTAATGCTAGTGTATACTTATGAAATTTGATGCTATGGTAAAACCTTTGAGAAACTACTCAGTATAATTAGTTTAAATAAAATACATGGTTGGGTATAGCATCACAAGATTGAACCAATTAACTACAGCTATAGGTATTCTAAAAGGCATAGTCTAGTGGCTAGAAACTTTCACAACTACACAGCAGCTAGGGACAGTAAATGTCTTCTTAAACACTTTGTCCCAATGAAAGTAAGTTTATTTTTGGTTATGAGCCTAGCCTTTAACGGCCGAGGCCTAGCAAACACAGAAGTGGATGCTCACAGTCAGCTAATGGATGGATCACAGGGCTCCCAATGGAGGAGCTAGAGAAAGAACCCAAGGAGCTAAAGGGATCTGCAACCCTATAGGTGGAACAACATTATGAACTAACCAGTACCCCGGTACTCTTGACTCTAGCTGCATATGTATCAAAAGATGGCCTAGTCGGCCATCACTGGAAAGAGAGGCCCATTGGACACGCAAATTTTATATGTCCCAGTACAGGGGAACGCCAGGGCCAAAAAGGGGGAGTGGGTGGGTAGGGGAGTGGGGGTGGGTGGGTATGGGGGACTTTTGGTATAGCATTGGAAATGTAAATGAGCTAAATACCTAATAAAAAATGGAAAAAAAAAGAAAGTAAGTTTAACAGTATACTCTTTCCAGAGCATGATTAAGTCAAACATCAAACTCAGCCCGACTCCACAGATATCTGAGATCAAGTCTTCTTTTGAGCTCTGGCAGATTCTCACTAAGGGCCATTGGCCAAAATCTCACATCCTCATCCTGCATTCACAGAATGAACAGCCAATAGAGGGACAGTAGATAAGGAATCATTCTACAAGGGCTGACTTATTCTTTTATTTTGTATTTTTGTGGCACAGGTTTTCCTGTTTGGTCTAGAGATCTACCAATTGGATGTATTATTCAACATGCCTGCCTATGTAATTCGCCTGTTGACTAGCTGAAAATACAAATTTCAGATATTATGAACCCTTCTTTATTACCATGTGGATGTTGGTAAATGCATATATAGTAATATGTAGGAAATTCTGTGTGTGTGTGTGTGTGTGTGTGTATTTGCGTAAACAGAATTATGTTTCCCTTAGCTGTAGTCTTAAGAAATGGACAAAGTAAATAAAAAGGCAGTTCCAATTTTAATTTAGTTTGAGGTATATTATAAAACATTGATTTCTTGAAAATTGATAATATTTGAAGACTGCATAATTAAGGTTCTCAACTTCTTTAGCCTGATATTTGATTGTTGTATATATTTTCCCAATGGGTGTTATCTCAGTTTCAATTTATGACTGTGATTAAAAACAAAGGCTACACAATGGAGTACTACTCAGCTATTAAAAAGAATGAATTTATGAAATTCCTAGGCAAATGGATGGAACTGGCAGGCATTATCCTGTTTGAGGTAACCCAATCACAAAAGAACTCAAATGATATGGACTCACTGATAAGTGGATATTAGCCCAGAAACTTATAATACTCAAGATATAAGTTACAATTTGCAAAACACATGAAACTCAAGAAGAACTAAGACCAAAGTGTGAACAGTTTGCACCTTCTTAGAATTGGGAACAAAACACCCATGGAAGAAGTTACAGAGACAAAGTTTGGAGCTGAGACAAAAGGATGGACCATCTAGAGATTTCCATATCCAGGGATCCATCCCATAATCAGTCTCCAAACACTGACACCATTGCATACACTAGCAAGATTTTGCTGATAAGACTCTGATATAGCTGTCTCTTGTGAGACTACACTGGGGCCTAGCAAACACAGAAGTGGATGCTCACAGTCAGCTATTGGATGGATCACAGGGCCCCCAATGGAGGAGCTAGAGAAAATACCTAAGGAGCTGAAGGGATCTGCAACCCTATGGGTGGAACAACAATATGAACTAACCAGTACCCCGGAGATCTTGACTCTAGCTGCATGTGTATCAAAAGATGGCCTATTTGGCCATCACTGGAAAGAGAGGCCCATTGGACTTGCAAACTTTATATGCCCCAGTACAGGGGAACGCCAGGGCCAAAAAGTGGGAGTGGGTGGGTAGGGGATTGGGGGGGGGGTGGGTATGGGGGACTTTTGGGATAGCATTGGAAATGTAAATGAGGAAAATACCAAAAAAAAAAAAAAAACAACCAAAAAACACAAAGGCTAAATAAAAACAAAAAGAAACCTAACACAAGTAACTTAAGAGAGAAAGATTTTATTTGACTTCCAGTTCCAGGGATGAGTTTGTCATTGCAGGAAAGCGATAGTGATAAGAATTTGAAGCAGCTCCTCAGATCCCATCTATGTTTGACAGTAGAGAGCAGTATGAATGCATTCATGCTTCTTTCTCTTTAGCTTGCACTTGCTCTCTAGAGTCTCAGATTGCATTGCTCAGAAAATGCATTCTTTCCTTTCAAGAAGGGTCTTCCAGCATCAACCAACCCAGCCTAGATAACCTCTTACAGAAATTCTCAGAGGCAAATTTTAAGCTAGGCAATTCCTTATGAGTGTGCCAGGGGGCACAACTTCTTGAGAATTCTGCATAGACAGTCAGTATGCACCATGATATGTGCATATGAATACCCCCAGAAGAATAAGCTGTTGAGTATTCCCTAACCATTTTGGCTCATGTATTTCTGTGTACTTTCAGCTTAGGTTAATAGGTATAATTAGCAGAAAATCTTAATCTACAATTGTTTCAAACATTGTTGTCCCAAAGCATCATATTCATAGGATTGTAACATAAAGTGTCCTTTCCAATTTTCTTTTGTACTAACGAAAAGGTAAAATATATAAATGTTTGCACATTAAAGTTTTGTATATGTGCAAAACCAAAAGCTTTTTACATAAGTAAATGAAATACACATTCAGAAGAATATGAAGAGTTGTTATGTCTTATATAAAAAGTATTTTTGTGATTTATGAAATATACATAAAATTATTAAATTTTTCATTGAATTAAATCATGAATTTCTCAGTGACTCATTGTTCGCTTAGACATTTGGTTTCTTGAAAACTAGAAGTGACACACTGATGACATGCAGCTTGTGAGAAGAGCGACAAATTGGTTATCACTGGATATCAAGAACACAACTCTATCTGAACTATTCTTGATGCTGTACATGAATGTGCTTCATAGGTTGTGTGTATGTATATGTGTGTGCTTTGTCATTTTCTGATGAACCAAAATAGCTCATAATATTGAGAATGGGACAATGGCTCTATGTAAATGGGATTTTATTGTTTTCTCAGAATTTTTACATAATCAAAGAATGTAGGAAGGTGTGAGATTTTACCAAAAAAAATTGATATGAGTTTAATAATCATAAAAGACAGTCTACTTGATTTGGACAAATCTCATCTCCTTAATTCACTATCTCAGTAGGGCCCTCACAGTTTTGATACAGATTTAATATTATATTGTAGAGCTCTGGATGGGAAGTCAATATTTAGAGGTACCCCTTTAGTCTTATGGAGATATTTCACTTGAAATTGACACTAAAGAGACTAAAACAAAATAAAATAAACAAACAATGACAAAGGAGAGAAAGTCTGATATCATCCTCCAGCCTCTCCACCTGAATTCATAATTTCTTCTCAGGCAAAACAGTAAATAAATTCATGGACTTGGGACCCATGCAAAAACAAGATGCTTTCAAAGGCCCTGGTTAATGAGGAATCTTTTAAATGTCACATCTATAGTGCAAATTAACCAATATTGCATAGGAAAATCCCTCACAAGAACTCTGGTCAATGGTTTATGACAAAAAAATTAATGCTTTCTGTCAAGAAGAAGGGTTAAGTTTAGTATTAATCATAAATTGACCTTTAATTGCCAAACAAAAGCACTTTGTTATTTCACTACAATCCCGAACTCACCCTGAGCATTGGAAAAAAAAGCCATAATTTGCTTAGTATAAATATATTAAAGTATTAAGCCCACTCTGCCACTCAATTAGTAAACATGTCAAGGGGTGGGTGAGTTATTCATGGTTCAGAGGGCCAGCCCCTTTTTGCAGGGAACTTTTTTCACTCTAATGAAATGATGGATAATCTGGAAGTAGGTGCTTTAAGAAGATATTAATCATTCTCTGTGCTAATGTTAATCATCCGTTCCATCATCTCCAGATGCCATGGATCACCTTCCTCTGAGACAAAGGGCATCTAAGCCTGAGAGTCCTTTTGATCACCTTTCTACAGGGACCGACACGTGCAGCTGACAGGAAGACAGCTCCAGCTTCTAGTGCATCCTTAAGGTAAAAATGGCAGGTGCATTATAAAACTCTCTCCATGGAGTGCTGAGCAGCACAAGCTGGGGGTCTTTCCAGGGTCCTTATTATTTACATTATTGTTACTGTTGTTCCTACAATGGATAGAACAGACTTAAACCACAGAGGGGGGACACAGGAAGCCATGAAAGGAAAGGTGTTATGTGTGCATCTGTAGCAAACTACCTTTCTAGTCTAATCTTACAAAATGTTAGCTTATTGTGGTGGTACTATAATTCTTGAAATGTCCCTGATGACTCCTTCAGTTCATCAAATATAGTGTCCCCAGAGAGACCTCTGTTCAGTTGAACATTTTTCAATGGCCAGAGTTTTTGTTTAGAGTGGAAAGTGACACTGAGTAATATCGGACAACAATGTTTGGAGATTGAATGTGAACTTATCACCAATCACCAATTCTGAGAGCTTCAGAGGCCCTACTGCTTGATGAAAATCTGAAATGATTCCACATGCTAAGAGGTTGTTAAATTGCCTCTGGATGTTAGTCCTTGGAAGAATGAGAAACATTCCCATCATTTCCATTCTATATGTAACACTATTAGGGATTCTAGAGTTAAGTAGCATTTTTTTCGTTAAGTATGGGGAACTATTTTCTAAAATCTATGTCTGCAAAGAGTGGGATCTAGGAATGAAACAATTACTAACGAGGACATGTGACCTGTGTATGTAGACAATTCTACTTAGAGACAGATATTGTATATGGTGTGTCACAGTACTTGAACCTGCTCATGAACATTAAATAGTATTATTACATGTGGATACCACAAAAAGCTAGAGTCTCACTGCTGACAGACTAGAGAATAGTGGTCATTTTTGTTTTTCTTTCAAATGTGGACCAGTAGTCACCTTGCCAGATTGGTTGGTGTTTATTTAAATAGATTTCTATATAAATAAATATATACATTTAAATATATGTTTAATTTCCTTCCTTTGTTTCTTCTTTCATTCTTTCTTTCTTTCTTTCTTTCTTTCTTTCTTTCTTTCTTTCTTGCTTTCTTGCTTTCTTGCTTTCTTGCTTTCTTGCTTTCTTGCTTTCTTGCTTTCTTGCTTTCTTGCTTTCTTGCTTTCTTGCTTTCTTGCTTTCTGGATTTCTGGATTTCTGGATTTCTGGATTTCTGGATTTCTGGATTTCTGGATTTCTTGCTTTCTTGCTTTCATCACAACCACAATTCCCCCAGTCTCTCTCCTCTACCTTGCCTCTGCCCCTCTCCCATCCACTCCTCCTTCCATTCTCTTCAGAAAAGGGCAGGTCTCCCATAGGTATCAGTCAACTGTGGTATATCAAGTTACAGTAGCAGTAAGAGCCCCCCCTCCTTTTATTGAGGCTGCCCAGTAGCCTCAATACTCCTATCAGGCAACCTAGTAGGTAGAAAGGGTTCCTAAAGCAGGCAAGGAGTCAGATTAGCACTTGGTTGAACTTTGAGGGATCCCACAAGAAGAACAAGCTACACAACTGTAACATGGATGCAGAAGGCTTAGGTCAGTCCTACGCAGGCTCCCAGAAGGCCTAGGCCAGTTCTATGCAGGCTCCCTGGTTTTCAGTTCAGTGTTTGTGAGCTCCTATGAGCCCAGATTGGTTGATTCTTTGGGTTTTCTTGTGGTATTCATTATTCTCCTGACCTCCAAAATTCTTCCTTCCCTTTTCTACAGGACTCTGAGCCCTGCCTAATGTTTGGCTGTGGGCTCCTCCATCTGTTTCCATCATTGCTAGGTGAAGCCTTTCTGGTGACAATTGAGCTAGTCACCAATCTATGTGTATAGCTGAATGGGAATCATTTTCTATCCTAGGTCTCTGGGCTATCCAACCTCTAGGTCCCCACCCTATAGGTAGTGTCAGGGAAAGACATGGGTCTCAAACAGAACCAGCCATTGCTTAAACATTCCAACAATTTCTCTGCTACCTTTATCCCAGCACATCTTATAGGCAGAAAAGCTTTGTGATCAAAGGTTTGGTGGCTGTATTGGTGTCCTAACCCTTCACTGGAAGTCTTGCCTGATTAGTGGAGATGGCCAGTTCAGGTTCTGGAACTGCCATTGCTAGGGTCACCCTCATAGATTCCTGGGAGTTTCATTTTCCTTGGCTTCTACCTATCTCAGAGATGCTCCCTAATTCCAGTCCTCTCCCTCTCCCTCTCCCTCTCCCTCTCCCTCTCCCTCTCCCTCTCCCTCTCCCTCTCTCTCTCCCTCTCCTTCCCCCTCTCCCTCTCCTTATCCCTCTCCCCCTCCCTCTCCCCCTCTCCCTCTTTCCCCCTCTCCCTTTCCCTCCTTACTCCTCTCTTTCTCTCTCTCTCTCTCTTTATCCTTACCCCACTAACATAAATCTGTTTATATGGGTTCACTTGCGATGTATTTGCTAGGTTCCTTCAATTAAGTACATTTTGGACCATTTTCCTTTACCCTTCCTTTCCTTTCTGCCTCCACTTTTGAGCTACATCTCCTGAGGCAGATTCATTGGGGAAGTTTGAGTTTCCTTATCTTCGTCCTTGACAAATACTGATGTCTTCTTTCTCATGACCCCACATCAAATACATTTCTTATCATGTTTTGCTTCAAGTTCTTTCTTGCCCTTGTCTATCGTCTGATACATCAGTCACTGATCTGCTTTGTGTCCATCATGAGGAACAAAATGTCAGATACATGTGGTACTAAATATAATGTGCCTTTCTGGGCTATTAAAGCAAATCTCCTATGGACATCTTGGAATGTTGTAACACAACGGGCTCAGAAATCTCTACTAATGTCCTACTTCTTGTTCACTTATCAAGCACTGCAAAGCATCTATCCCTCTTCTTCTCAAGGACTAGCCTTGATCGTGTTCCCTTTCAGTAACCAGAAGCATCCTCAATGGACTGCTGTGCTGTGCGCTGACAAGTGTTATTCACTCTTCTCCCTATTTTCCATTCTAAAAGTGAAGTTTTCCTTTATTCTCTTTTAAAAGAAACCCCTAGGATTCTATTGAGTTTGATGTTTGTTTTATCCTCTAGAACTGTGTTTCTCTATGAATCTGTCTTTGCTACAGGTTGTCTCATGTTTCTAAATTCACGGTTCTTCCACTCTAAGATAAAGGGGATTATCTCTTAAAAATTAAAGTTTTAGTGTCCCCCTTCTCTGGTTTTCATGCCTGCGTCAGGTCCTCTGTGTTGATAGTGTAGCTTTTAGGTTAATATTTTTATAGAAATCCTGAGTGTCCCAATGTGTGTGACTTCTATTCTCTCCCATTGGGCTCATTTCCTTCTGTCTTGTCCAGGTTTGATGAGCTATTTTTGTTTTATCTTCATGTATTTTATTTTGATGTATTTTAGAAAACGAATGAAATGAGTGAGTCGATGAAGGAATGAATGTAAAATTAGCCATTAGAGTAAAGGTTAACAATTGAACTATCATTTATACTTTGCTGGGAAAAAGAAAACCAGTTTTCACCAATGGAATAACACTGAATATATCACACACCCCAAGGCAGGACTCATATTCAGGAGTGAATATATCACACACTCAAAGGCAGGACTCATATTCAGGAGTGAATATATCACACACTCCAAGGCAGGACTCATATTCAGGAGTGAATATATCACACACTCCAAGGCAGGACTCGACTCATATTCAGGAGTGAATATATCACACACTCCAAGGCAGGACTCATGTTCAGGAGTGAATATATCACACACTCCAAGGCAGGACTCATGTTCAGGAGTGAATATATCACACACTCCAAGGCAGGACTCATGTTCAGGAGTGAATATATCACACACTCCAAGGCAGGACTCATATTCAGGAGTAATTTACAAACATAAGATGGACTTCAAAGTATTTTAGTTGTATTTTTGTGAGTTTTTGTTTGCTTATGTTTCAAGAAAAAAAAATTATCTCAGCATATTCAAGCATGCCTTTAGTCCCAGTGTTTTGGGGGCAAGGTGGACCTCTGAGTTTGAAGCCAGTCTAGTCTACATAGTGAATTCCATCCAGGTTGGCTAGAGCTAAACAAGGACACCCCATCCAAAAACAAGCATGCCATCTTCTCCATGAGATCACTTTTTGATCATCTGCAATCTTATAATTGACCTAGCCAGATATTCAGACTCAGTGCTCTTCAGTACAAACCATCACAGTCTCCTGTGGCTAGATCTGCGGCTTTTTCACCATATAATAATATGAAAGCCATATGCATTTAGGGCTTATCCTAACTGGTGGTATAATGCCCTCTGAAGGTGCTGGGCAGCTACAATGAGCTGTAGCACTTATTCACACACAAGATCAGTTTGGGAGTTCATCAAGCCTGTACTATTATATCACTATTATTATCAATTATTTTATTATGCATGTATTATATAATACACATTATGTTTTAACATAATATCTATTATAATATCAAATAATAGAATATATTAAAATATATTTTAATATATCATTAAAATAATAAAATAATAGATAATCTAATATTATCAATTATCCATTGTAAAAGGACTAATACTATAAGTATTACTATGATAGTATGATGTTGTATCATTATAATAATAGTACTTATAACATTATTACTATTATAACAATGCTATCATATAATATAATATTAAATTATGAAAGAAGATTGTTATAATGGTACTATAAGTACATATCTCAATAATATTATTATGAATAAAATTATTGTACTATTCCATTCATCAATCACTTACTTACATTAAGTCATTTTTGAATTATAATTTTTTCATTTATGAAGAGCTTTTTTGTGTTATTGAATCATAGAGAAGAGTCAATACTCAGGATATTTATCATTTATGTCTAAAGTAAACTTAACTCAGTTGAGTATGTACCAGAAAAAAATCATGAAGAAGATATGATAGAAACTATGGTATATGAAATTAAAACAAACAAACAAGCCATAAAGCCAGTAGTTCATCTTAGATGTAGTTGGCTATGCCCATCTCTTTCTCTGAAAAGAGGAAATCAATTTCCTCTATAATAACAATGTCTGAAACTATAGCTGCACATAACACTTTCCAAGTGGACTCGTTTCTACAAACTGCTCAGAATATCTGAGGGATAGGTAAATACAGTGAGGCAAAACAACTGAGTAGGTCTTCTTTGCCTGAAACAGTGTTTTATTTACCAGTATATGTAAAGGGATCAAATAAGCATGTTGCAGAAAGGTAAAATGTAGTTTTTCAGACTCAAATAATAGATGGTGAGCACTCTAGGATGTTTGTTATTAGCTAGGAAAAAGGACCAGAATGTATCCTTGGCTAATTTTCCTTGGGGAATTGTTTATGTTCAGCACAGACATGACATCACGTGTCATGATCTTTCTTTCACTGTAAAATTAAAGTATAATAAAATGCTTGAGTTAGTTAACTCATAAAAAGGAAAGGTTTATATTTGTCTCCTAGTTTGGGAAGTTCCAATCCATACCTAAGAGATGATAACTTAAAAGGACTGATTTGAGTCAGGAGAAGATGTGGTAAAACTATTCTTCTCAAATAAGAATGACTGAGTGGGGCTTAGTCTTAGAATCCCATATAAAGAAGTGCCTTAATGACCTATAGACCTCCTTTTGTTCTACCTCGTAAAGTTTCAGACATCTTACCTTGTAACCTAGTCTGTAATAAGTGGACTTGGGAATACTTAAGGTCCGTATTCTAACAGGTTCACCCATCTCCATATAGGGCAAAAAACCATTGCCCTCCACAAGGGTAGGTCTTTTCTAGGGTCTCTAAATGTTATCATTAAGAGTATAGCTCCCAGCTTCTGGCTATTATAAATAAGGCTGCTATGAACATAGTGGAGCATGTGTCCTTCTTACCGGTTGGGACATCTTCTGGATATATGCCCAGGAGAGGTATTGCAGGATCCTCCGGTAGTACTATGTCCAATTTTCTGAGGAACCGCCAGACTGATTTCCAGAGTGGTTGTACAAGCTTGCAATCCCACTAACAATGGAGGAGTGTTCCTCTTTCTCCACATTCTTGCCAGCATCTGCTGTCACCTGAATTTTTGATCTTAGCCATTCTGACTGGAGTGAAGTGGAATCGATGCCCCTCAACAGAGGAATGGATACAGAAAATGTGGTACATTTACACAATGGAGTACTACTCAGCTATTAAAAAAATGATTTTATGAAATTCCTAGGCAAATGGATGGACCTGGAGGGCATCATCCTGAGTGAGGTAACCCAAACACAAAGGAACTCGCACAATATGTACTCACTGATAAGTGGATATTAGCCCAGAAACTTAGGATACCCAAGATATAAGATACAATTTGCTAAACACATGAAATTCAAGAAGAACGAAGACCAAAGTGTGAACACTTTGCCCCTTCTTAGAATTGGGAACAAAACACCCATTGAAGGAGTTACAGAGACAAAATTTGGAGCTGTGATGAAAGGATGGACCATCTAGTGATTGCCATATGCAGGGATCCATCCCATAATCAGCTCCCAAACGCTGACACCATTGCATACACTAGCAAGATTTTGCTGGCAGGACCCAAATATAGCTGTCTCTTGTGAGACTATGCCAGGGCCTAGCAAACACAGAAGTGGATGATCACAGTCAGCTATTGGATGGGTCACACGGCCCCCAATGGAGGAGCTAGAGAAATTACCCAAGGAGCTAAAGGGAACTGCAACCCTATAGGTGGAACAACATTATGAACTAACCAATACCCCGGAGCTCTTGACTCTAGCTGCATATGTATCAAAAGATGACCTAGTCGGCCATCACTGCAAAGAGAGGCCCATTGGATCTGCAAACTGTATATGCCCCAGTACAGGGGAACCCCAGGGCCAAAAAGGGGGCGTGGGTGGGTAGGGTATTGGTGGGGTGGGTATGGCGGATTTTTGGGATAGCATTGAAAATGTAAACGAGGAAAATACCTAATTAAAAAAAATTAAAAAAATAAAAGAGTATAGCTCCCTAATGCCTACCAAAGAGTTTTGGCAGTCGATTTTTAATCATTTCTCCATGAAAGTATTCTTAGCAAAAGGACTAAGTACATGAGTTCTTAAAGTTTAAAACAACAGACAGTAACTATTAGGCCCACACATGGACGGATTTCTTATGCAAAAATGTAAATTTTCACATCTAGTTTAAGTAGATAACAAGGAGGAAAATTCCAAAGGATTTCTAATGAACAATTATTATATTCAGATGAAGCCTGCACATTTGTACCTTGCTTCAGTAGATATACATATATATGTATATATATTGTATATACATTGTATTATATATATATTGTACATATATATATATATTCTCAATTGATAATAAACTAAATACTAATGAAAAGCAATTATGAAACTTGAAGAAGTCATTGTTTTTAATAGCTGAGTAGTACTTGGTTGTATAAATGTACCACATTTTTTTGTATCCATTCCTTTGTTGAGGGACATCTGAGTTCTTTCCAGCTTCTGGCTATTATCAACATGGCAGCTATGAACACAGTGGAGCATGTATCCTTGTATATGTTGGAGCATCTTTTGGGTGTATGCTCAGGAGTGGTATAGCTGGGTCCTCTTGTAGTACATTGTCCAAATTTTTAAGGAACCAGCAGACTGATTTTCAGAGTGGTTATTTCAGCCTGCAATCCCACCAACAATGGAAGAGTGTTCCTCTTTCTCCACATCCTCGCCAGCATCTGCTGTCACCTGAGTTTTTGATCTTAGCCATTCTTACTGGTATGAGGTAGAATCTCAGGGTCATTTTGATTTGCATTTCGCTGAAGGCTAAGAATGTTGAACGTTTCTTTAGGTGTTTTTTGGCCTTTCCATATTCCTCAGTTGAGAATTTTTTGTTTAGCTCTGTACCCCATTTTTAATAGGGTTATTCTGTTCTCCGGAATCTAACTTCTTGAGTTCTTTGAATATATTGGATATTAAGCCTCTATCAGATGTAGGATTCATAAAGATCTTTTTCCAATCTGTTGGCTGCCATTTTGTCCTATTGAAAGTGTCCTTTGCCTTATAGGTCCCATTTGTCGATTCTTGAACTTAGAGCATAAGCTATTGGTGCTCTGTTCAAGAAATTTTCCCCTGTGCCCATGTGTTCCAGACTCTTCTCCACTTTCTCTTCTGTTGGATTCAATGTATCAGGTTTTATGTGGAGGTCCTCAATCCACCTGGACTTGAGCTTTGTACAAGGAAATAAGAACGGATTGATTTGCATTTTTCTACATACTGACTGCCAGTTGAGCCAGCACCATTGGTTGAAAATGCTGCCTTTTCCCCCACGGGATGGTTTCGTAAAATTTGCAGAAAAATGGATGGAACTAGAAAATCTCATGCTGAGTGTAGTAAACCAGTCACAAAAGAACACACATGGTATGTACTCACTGATAAGTGAATATGAGGTAGAAAGCTCGAAATACCCATGATACAACTCACAGACCATAAAAAGCTCAAAAAGAAGGAAGACCAAAGTGTGTTTGTTTCAGTCCTTCTTAGAAGGGGGAACAAAATACTCTCAGGAGGCAGAGGGTTGGAGGGTTTGGGGAGGAATAGATGAGGGGGAGGGGAAAAGAGGGAGTCAGAATCAGGTATGGGGATGAGAAGGGGATTATATACAGAGGGTCAGGAAATTGAACAGAGGTGTGTAGCAGTGGAGGTAAGGGAACAGGGTGTAGTAACCAGCAAGTTCCAGATGCCAGGAAAGCAAGAGGATCCCAGGACCCAACAGGTTTGAGATTAGCTGAAATGCTCAACAAAGGGGAGGGAGAAACTAAAGAGACCTTATCCAAAGGTTAGGCAAACCCCCAGGTTGGAGGATGGGGCCACCCACCCAACTCCAAATTTTTAACCCATAATTGTTCCTGTCTAAAGGAAATACAGGGGCAAAGTGAGGAGGAGAAACTGAAGGAAAGGCCATCCAGAGACTGTCCCACATGGGGATCCATCCCATACAGACACCAAACCCAGACTCTATTGCAGATGCCAAGAAGTTCTTGCTGACAGCAACCTGATATAGCTGTCTCCTGAGAAGCTCTCCCAGAGCCTGACAAATATAGATGGGGATGTTCTGAGCCAAACATTGGACTAAGCACAGGGACCCCATGGAATAGTTACGGAAAGGACTAAAGGAGCTGAAGGGGATTGCAACCCCAGAGGAAGAACAACAATATCAACCAACCAGCGCCCCCCCCCACCCCAGCTCTCAGGGACTAAGCCATCAACCAAAGAGGAAAGACCCATGGCTCCAGCTGCATATGCAGAAGAGGATGTTCTTATCTGACATCAATAGGAGGAGAGGCCCTTGGTCATGTGAATGTTCCATATCCCAATGTAGAGGAATGCCAGGGTGGTGAGGTTGGAGTTGGTGGGTAGAGGAGCACCCTCATAGAAGCAGTAGGAGGGAGATTGGAACACGGGGTTTGAGGATGGGAAACTAGAAAAGGGGATAACATTTGAAATGTAAATAATAAAATATCTAATAAAAAAAAGAAACTTGATGATATTACATTGCATTTTCAAAATTAAGATATGATTACTGATACCAGACCTAAAACATTTGTATTTAAATATAAAGGAAGAAGAACTTTCCAGCTGTAAAAGTACATTTTTTTTTAACTTTCTACCTTCAGGTTGAAATTAAATGAAAGAGTCATAGCCCATTTAGCAAAAGTTCTAACTCTAGAGTTTCTTTAATGGCTTAATCCAAAGAATTACCATTGTTCTTAGTCATTAATTTTTAAAGTTGCAGTTGGAATGAGTACAAAAACTGTATACTAATTTTTGAATTTTCTAAATTTTTTTAAAACCAGTCATAGCTTCTGGAAGGAATATTGGAATAAAAATACAATAGAGAGTCATGGTATGTATTTTGTACCCTTGTGATTTGGTATGTTAGTGTTCATTAGTCTAAACTCACTCTGTGGGAATATTTTTCTTGTGTATATTTGCCAATCACAGGCTAGAGCAGCCTATTTCTGCATTAGTGAGGGTCAGAAAGTATAATTTTCTAAAAACATGAATAGAAGTAATACAATATGGCTGTAATAGTATGTATTATATTTACATTTCATATAGATAAGAATATTTCTTTATTCAATGGAATACTCTAGGGACCAACCCATTACACTAACTGTTTGGGTAAGTCCCAAGTCAAAGGATGTTCCTTCCTTCCTTCCTTCCTTCCTTCCTTCCTTCCTTCCTTCCTTCCTTCCTTCCTTCCTTCCTTCCTTCTTTCTTTCTTTCTTTCTTTCTTTCTTTCTTTCTTTCTTTCTTTCTTCCTTTCTTTCTACATTCCAGATTGTATTCCCCTCCTGATCCACCCTCCAACTGTTCCACATTCCAAACCTCCTCCCTGATCCCTAACTCCACTAGGATGACCACATTCCTCCACCACACCAGACCGCTAAACTCCCTGAGGCCTCCAGTCTCTTGAGGGTTAGGTGCATCTTCTCTGACTGAACTCAGACCCAGTAGTCCTCTGCTGTATATGTGTTGGTGGCCCCATATAAGCTGGTGTATGCTGCATGGTTGGTGGTACAGTGTCTGAGAGATCTCAGGGATCCAGGTTGAGACTGCTGGTCCTCCTACAGGGTCACCCTTCTCCTCAGCTTCTTGAAGCTTTTCCCTAATTCAACCACAAGGCTCAGCAACTTTATATATATATATTTTATTAGGTATTTTCCTCATTTAAATTTCCAATGCTATCCCAAAAGTCTCCCATACCCTGCCCCCCACTCCCCTACTCACCCACTCCCACTTTTTGGCCCTGGCGTTCCCCTGTACTGGGGCATATAAAGTTTGCAAGTCCAATGGGCCTCTCTTTCCAGTGATGACCGACTAGGCCATCTTTTGATACATATGCAGCTAGAATCAAGAGCTCTGGGGTACTGGTTAGTTCATAATGTTGTTCCACCTATAGGGTTGCAGATCCCTTTAGCTCCTTGGGTACTTTCTCTAGCTCTTCCATTGGGGGCCCTGTGATCCATCCAATAGCTGACTGTGAGCATCTACTTCTGTGTTTACTAGGCCCCGGCATAGTCTCACAAGAGACAGCTCTATTGTCCATTGGTTGGGTGCAAATATCTCCATCTGACACTTTCAGCTGCTTATTGGGTCTTTTAGAGGGCAATCATGATAGGTCCCTTTTTGTGAGCACTCCATAGCCTCAGTAATAGTGTCAGGCCTTGGGACGTCCCCTTGAGCTGGATCCTACTTTAGCCCTGTTTCTGGACTTTCTTTTCCTCAGGTTCCTCTTGATTTCATTCCCTGCAATTCTTTCAGACATGAACAATTATGGGTCAGAGTTTTGACTGTAAAATGGCAACCCCATCCCTCACTTGATGCCCTGTCTTTCTGCTGGAGGTGGGATCTACATGTTCCCTCTCCCTACTTTAGGGTATTTTATCTAAGGTCCCTCCCTTGGAGTCCTGAGAGTCTCTCACCTCCCAGGTCTCTGGTACATTCTGGAGGGTCCCCTCGACCTCCTACCTCCCAAGTTTGCCAGTTTCCATGTTTTCTGCTGGCCATGAGGGCTTCATTTCTTTTCCCCCACCCAATACCCCCTTTTCCTTTTTCCTTTTTCCTCCAAGGTCCCTCCCTCCCTGCTTGTGATTGCTTTCTTCTTCCTGTCAAGTGGGACTGAGGCATCCTCACTTGGGCCCTTCAGCTTGTGGATCTTTTGGTGTCCTGTGGACTATATCTTGGGTATTCTGTACAATTTGGGGGCTAATATCCACTTATTAGTGAGTACATTTCATGAATGACCTTTTGGGTCTGAGTTAACTCACTTAGGATGATATTTTCTAGTTCTATCCATTTGCCTGCAAAACTTGGGATGTCCTCATTCGGAATAGGTGAGTAGTATTCCATTGTGTAAATGAGCCACATTTTTTGTATCCATTCTTTTATGTTTTAAGAAATGTCTTCAGTAAATTTCTCCATGACAGATCCAGAGAACTTTGCTGTTCCCATGCTCTATGATACGAAGTGCTAAAGCATTATTCCCATTTTCATAATTCCAAATGTTACTGTTGAGTCTTGGGGATGTCCACCCTGCTTATATGCCAACAAGAGCCTCTATGAAGTCAATTTTCTTACAATATAACATAAAAGTGGCCTCCAAGAAGTTGAAGCATATCAAGATATCTTGTGAATCCACCAGGCTTTTTGAGAAACAGCTGTCACTTCTTACGTACATCATGGCAGAAAGAAAACCCCAGTTGATGGTTGTCGTGATGTTCTAGATATTTCTAGGGATTAAAATGGTAACACCTTAGTTTGGCACTGAAAATAGCATAACTTTATATCCCCCCTAATTAATACATTTAAGGGCCAGGTTACTGAATATTGTATTTTCAATATAATTAACCTGAATACCCATTTTGCAAACCCATTTGTGAAGTATCTATTCACAGATGTAAGCTGTAGTTAGAAGACAAGCTAGCTGGGGGGACTGAGTCTTTTGTGATTACTGTTTAATTGTTTAGTGTGCTGATGGGTGTGTGTGTGTGTTTGTGTGTGTGCATATACATGTGTGCATGCATATTCCTGTTCCGAGTGTGCAGAATATAAAACAGAGGTCAATATTGGGTCACTTACCAAATAGTTCTCCACCTCATTTTGTGAGTCAGAATATCTCACTAACACCACATCAATTTTGCTAGTTGAGTTGGCCAGCCAAACCTAAGGCTCATTTTTTGGCGTCATAAGTGTGTGCTGTGACCTAGATCTTCACATGAGTACCATACATGCAAACTGATGTCCTTAAGCTTGCATAGCATTCACTTTCTGACTGAACACCTGAACTGTGCAATCCTCTGGGTGGCCACATGCATCTACCAAGGACTTGCTGACTGTGTTAACTAACAGATACATGAACAGCATCTTAGGTTGAAGAAAATAGGAGAATGATCTACTTGAGGTTTCTTTCTATGGGAATGACCTTAAGCCGACTATGGGGTACTCTGGATCTCAGGTATTCATTTGCCGACAGGTTTCAGATGTGTTAATGACTGATTCTAAGGTTTTCCCGATGTGTCAGCTCAATAATTTATGGCTATTGCATCTGCCAAGAGTATCGTTTTCCAGGGTGTGAAGAATTAATTGCGTTTTGTTCTCTTACATCAGGTCACTCCTAGCCCTCTTTTCTTCATTTCCTGAGTCCACCTTCTTGGAAAGGGGACAGTGATGTATGAGTACATACAGCAGAAGAATGCAGGAAACCAAGATTGTGCCCCTTGAGCCATAGTACAGAGGAAAGGATAAGTTGATGTGTAGCAGTTTTGTAAAATTGAATGCAAATCTATAATATGTGAGAAATTTGGGGTTATTCATATAATTCCTGAAAAACGGGTCTGACACTGTGATAAAAAAAAAACTGGAGGGAGATTCGTTGCCTCAATTGAAGAGAAGGCCTGGTCATAATCCAACAGATGAACCAAATAGATGTACAGGCAGGCTAACTATTAGATAAGGACCCTCAAGCAGTGGTCTAAGTCAGAGCAGACTAAGTATATGATTCAAATATGACTAGCTATTCTCCTATGTATGTTTTATCTTCATATTCATGACGTAACTTTAAAAATGGTTTTCTTTTTATTTCAGTGGGAAAGACATCACAGACCACATCACCTTGTCATGCTCTACAGATCTTGTATTTATCATTTCAACCCTCTTCCAACACCATGCTAATTATAGTCTACCAACCCCACTCCAATCTAATTCCATGATCTCTTTTCCTGTTTCCCACTAAATGGGATTCATGGCTGGACCTTGTACTCTGTAGCTGCCACATCTCTGCCCAGATAAGGTCATTTAATACACAACCTTATCTAACAGTGTTTTAATAAAAACAAACAAACAAACAAACAAGCAACAACAACAACAAAGAGAAAAATCTCTATTTTCCAACATCAGGGTACCCTTGGTGCCATGAGTGTGTCTCCATACCTGAGATGGCTTCAGTAGCATCTTGCAGATGTGTGGTGTTTTAGATGTTTCTATAGTTTGATTTCTATCTTATTTGTTTAAAATATTTAAAAATCAAAACTCAAAATAGACCCACTCATACAAACCTATTGTTTTGTTCATTCCAAATTTTAGAGAAATAGAAGGCATGTACCAAATTTTATATAACATAGATGACTGGAGGCATTTTAAGCAGCAGATTTACCACCATGATCATCTTCTACAGTTCCCAGAAAACTGTGACCACAGGCCACTTAGATTGACAGGGTCAGACTTCTATAGAGAATCTGATTGGAGCTTTTCCTGGCTCTGACATTCACTTTTCTAAATTAGACAAAGCCTCTGCTCTCTGTTGGGCGTAGCCCAAATCCACATCACCTCCTTAAATAAAAAGTGACTTTCATTGGGAACCAATACATGGGCTTTGAGGGAATGAACAAAGAACCTTTTTTTTTTTTCTTCAGCTTTTCTCATGATCTGGAAAACAAAGGCATTGAAAGCACTATGTGAGCTCATGTAGCCACGGTATTGTAAAGAGTATAAGTTGATGATGACATGGATATTCAGCATCACCTGTCTCCAAGTTGTTCTAAGAACTAGAATTACTCAAGTTTCCTTGGCTACTGAGCTGCAGAAATATTTGCTCTGAGAGTCCTAGTAGTTTGTAAGCACTGGGAGCCTCCATTGCACCTCTGCTTTCCTCTGGGGATCTGGAGCTCATGGAGTGCTTCATTGTGCAGATGCTATCCTTCCTTGAAGTACATGCCCTACTCTACACTGCAAGTCCTCATCCAGAGATGGCTTACACTCCCTGTGTTACTGCTGGTCACTGAGAGAACCTTGCTCTCTCAGCATTACTTTAAAGTCTACTGAGCCCATTGTTGCTTCAACGTCCAAGTCTACAATGAAAAGGTAAGATAGCAGTGCTTGGCTTCTACTCCGATTTGGGCAGCTGTTTCTTTCTTGGGCTTCAATTTTAAGTCAGGGATCACATTACTTTGGAAATACAGTCACCAATGGCAGTGGCTATTCTCTTAGAATCAAAAAAATGTGTACAAAGCTTTCATCTGACAGACTCAGGGCTTTTCTACACCATAGCTATGCTTCACCAATGGCCCACAAAAGAATATCAATATATTTCTCCTCTTTACTTCAAATTCAAAGTAATTGGGATAATAATAAGGCAAATGAGCAAGGAAGTCAATGATTTCATTATTATTGCTTTATTTTTTTAAGTCATGGAGTGAAAGATATGGTTTAGTGATATATTAACTTGCCTCAAATGCTTAAGGCCCTGAGTTAGGATCTCCAGGACTCCAGTTAGTGATGGTAGCACTCCCATAACACCTACCTTAGAAGGCAGAGACAAGACATTCCCAAAACAAGCTAGTAATCAAGATGTACCAGTTTATTTTGTTAGATTGACATTAGTTAGGACCATATAGGAAGAGGGAATCTCAACTGAGAAGATGCCCCCATCAGATTATTCTCTAGTCAAACTCATGGGATATTTACTTAATTAATGTTCACTGTGAAAGGGTCTTTCTCACAGTGTACAATCTCACATCTGAACAGGTCGTTCTATTTTGTATTAGAAAGCAGGCTGAGAAATCCATGGACAGCAAGTCAGGAACCACCATTATCCTATGTTTTATGTTCCAGTTGCTGTCTTCAAATATGCCTTGCTTTGAACTCTTACCGTGAAACAGTGATGGACTGTGTGTGAGTTGAAAGTTGTAAGACAAAATAAATCCTTTTCTCTTCATGTTGGTTTTGGTCATGATTTTAATCACAGCAAAGGAAAACAAACCAAGGACACAAAACTGGACTATTTTGGCAAGCTACAAGTGTGATTGGGAGATCTTTTTCAATGAAGAACATGAAGAGTAATCAAGAATGTTTTCACCATCACTATTGGCTCTGCACATGCATGTGCATCACCTCCCCATGAAAATATTTTAATTATTCATTATAAGCCTACTTTATGATGGGCACCATGCTGATTAATGAGGATAGTCAACTTCATAAATATCCTGTGAGATATGATACAGTTATGTGTTTCTTTGAATGTAATCTCATAACGTAAGCTCCCACACATGTGTGAAATAACCATAAATAAAAGTATATACACTTTCTGGAAAGATCTGTATGATAAGAACTTCAAGTCTCTGAAGAAAGAAATTACAGAAGGTCTCAGAAAATGGAAAGATCTCCCATGCTCATGGATTGGCAGGATCAACATTGTAAAAATGGCTATCTTGCCAAAAGCAATCTACAGATTCAATGCAATCCCCATTAAAATTCCAACTCAATTCTTCAACAAATTAGAAAAAACAATCTGCAAATTCACCTGGAATAACAAAAAACCGAGGATAGCAAAAACTCTTCTCAAGGATAAAAGAACCTCTGGTGGAATCACCATGACTGACTTAAAGATTTACTACAGAACAATTGTGATAAAAAAAAACGGCATGGTACTGGTATAGCTACAGACAAGTAGACCAATGGAATAGAATTGAAGACCCAGAAATGAACCTACACACCTATGGTCAGTTGATCTTTGAAAAGGGAGCTAAAACCATCCAGTGGAAAAAAGACAGCATTTTCAACAAATGGTGCTGGCACAACTGGTTGTTATCATGTAGAAGAATGCGAATTGATCCATTCCCATCTCCTTGTACTAGGGTCAAATTTAAGTGGATCAAAGGAGCTCCACATAAAACCAGAGACACTGAAACTTATAGAGGAGAAAGTGGGGAAACGCCTCGAAGATATTGGCACAGGGGAAAAATTCCTGAATAGAACAGCAATGGCTTGTGCTGTGAGATCAAGAATTGACAAATGGGACCTCATGAAACTGCAAAGCTTCTGTAAGGCAAAAGACACCATCAATAAGACAAAAAGGACACCAACAGATTGGGTAAGGATCTTTACCTGTCCTAAACCCGATAGAGGACTAATATCCAATATATATAAAGAACTCAAGAAGGTGGACTCCAGAAAATCAAATAACCCCATTAAAAATGGGGCTCAGAGCTAAACAAAGAATTCTCACCTGAGGAATACCGAATGGCTGAGAAACACCTGAAAAAAATGTTTAGCATCCTTAATCATCAGATAAATGCAAATTAAAACAACCCTGAGATTCCATCTCACACCAGTCAAAATGGCTAAGATCAAAAATTCAGGTGACAGCAGATGCTGGCGAGGATGTGGAGAAAGAGGAACACTCCTCCATTGTTTGTGGGATTGCAAGCTTGTACAACCACTCTGGAAATCAGTCTGGCGGTTCCTCAGAAATTTGGACATAGTACTACCGGAGGATCCCGCAATACCTCTCCTGGCCATATATCCAGAAGATGTCCCAACCAGTAAGAAAGAAACATGCTCCACTATGTTCATAGCAGCCTTATTTATAATATCCAGAATATATATTTATAATATCTGGAAACAAACCAGATGCCCCCCCAAAAGAGGAATGGATACAGAAAATGTGGTACATTTACACAATGGAGTACTACTCAGCTATTAAAAAGAATGAATTTATGAAATTCCTAAGCAAATGGATGGACCTGGAGGGCATCATCTTGAGTGAGGTAACCCAATCACAAAGGAACTCACACAATATGTACTCACTGATAAGTGGATATTAGCCCAGAAACTTAGTATGCCCAAGATATAAGTTACAATTTGCAAAACTCATGAAACTCAAGAAGAACGAGGACCAAAGTGTGGACACTTTGCCCCTTCTTAGAATTGGGAACAAAACACCCATGGAAGGAGTTATAGAGACAAAGATTGGAGCTGAGACAAAAGATTGGACCAAATAGAGACTGCTATACCTGGGGTTACATCCCATAATCAGCTTCCAAACGCTGACACCATTGCATACACTAGCAAGATTTTATTGAAAGGACCCAGATGTAGCTGTCTCTTGTGAGACTATGCCGGGGCCTAGCAAACACAGAAGTGGATGCTCACAGTCAGCTATTGGATGGATCACAGGGCCCCCAATGGAGGAGCTAGAGAAAGTACCCAAGGAGCTAAAGGGATCTGCAACCCTATAGGTTTAACAACATTATGAACTAACCAGTACCCCCTGGAGGTTGTGTCTCTAGATGCACATGTATCAGAAGATGGCCTAGTTGGCCATCAGTGGAAAGAGAGGCCCATTGGTCTTGCAAACTTTATATGCCCCAGTACAGGGGAACGCCAGGGCCAAGAAGTGGGAGTGGGGCGGTAGGGTAGTGGCGGGGGAAGGGTATGGGGGACTTTGGGGATAGCATTGGAAATGTAAATGTAGAAAATACCTAATTTTAGAAAAAAGCCGTGGGGTGTGGGATGGGGGTTGGGAATGGGTGGGTGTGGTGGCAGAACACGGAGGCCACAGGGATTCCACATTGTTAGAGAGAAATTTTCATTAACAAAGTCACCATCAACGCACAAGTCATTATCTTGTTTTAATTTTTTGAAATTTGAAACACTTCAGAGGAAGTTGGTATCTTTGTGTGAGGCACCACTTAGAAGCAGAGCAGCTATGAGCCTGCTCATGAGTGTTGTTATCTCCACCTCCTGTGCTTGCATGTTTGCTCCACTGCTCTGGTTCGAGACAATTAATCCTAATATCCAACCCCTCCTGTGGTAATTCCTCATCTTGGCAGGTCTCTCTCAGTAATGACTAAAGGGGAGTGGCCGTGTTCCCAAAGCTAGGGCTCAGCCAGATGTGTTCCCCCCCACCCCAGACATTAGCAGCCTTTTCAGACTCTCCTTCTTTCTTCTTTCTCCTCCGTGCCCTTCCTTTCCCTCCAGTTCCATTTTGTCTTCACCTCCTTCTTTCTTTCTTTTGCTCCATCCATCCATTCCATTCTTTCTTGCTATTCTTCCTTTAGTTCCATTTCTTTAAAAGATGTGACTCTAACAACAAACAAAGCCAAACAAATGAATCCCACGGACCTGTCCCTAGGTTTTCTGCACAGAGAGCATGTTGGCTCTAAGGCTCTACAACTGTAATTAGGTGATTGACAAATGGCAGGTAGCAATGGAGGCAGAAATGAGCTCTATTATCATGTCCTCCTTATTTAGGGAGAAAGCTTCAGTGCCCTAATTTTTCAACCCAATTCCAATTTCATATTTATGAAAAGCTAGTCTCTGCCACTCCCCAGCAATCTGCTTATTGAACATACTTTTCTGCAAGCATAATTACACTCCCATTCCTTGATATTGCATCCTTTTATTCCATTTTCCCCTCCACCTCCTGCTGTGCTGCCAGCCATCACAACAGTCCGTCCCCTGGCCAAGAGAATAGGTCATTGATTTTTTTTTCTCCCAAAGTCAGTACCACTCTGTGAATTGGTGTTGATCCCCAGAGACCTGAAGTGTAAGAGAGAGAGAAAGCAGTGGAAAAGGAGTATGATAACACAGCCATAGGACACTGTGTCAAAGGTCCCCATCCACTCCAATGAGGCTACATTGTATTTTCTTCCTCTCCTGACACCATCTTTTCTAATGACAGACACTCATGTGAGGGCTCCTACTAGAAATAGCATACCATTTCTGTGTGGGCATATGATTACCATAGGGACATATGAGCTCTAGCCAAGATTTGCATTTGGAACCAAACACGCAGCAAGTAGGATAACCACGAGTTCACATCCCTATTTTCCTAGCTTAGACAGGCTGTACATCATTTACTTACATTTTTGAGAGGTTACATACAAGAAATATTGACCAATAACTTTGCAGACCAAAATTCTGTGAAGCTATATGGAAGTCTCAATGTAAAGATAACAAATACTAAAGACAGAGTCCTTGCTGAGGGCATCTAGGATTCTAGACACTCATCATCAAGTTTCCCATGATTCTGAAGTTTGCTTTTTAATCCCCATCTGTACCTCTTGCCGTACAGAAATGACTAATCACTTAATTGTTGAAGGAAGGTCGGTTTCACGTTGAGCTCTTACTAGGCAGAGAACACTATATTTCCTGTAACAAGGAATGCATCAGACAAGATGATTTTACTCTAATCATACACACACACGATCCAGCTGACACGTGCAAAGAATAACATGCATTTGACTTGTTTGCTAGGGAACTTTCCTGAGTGTAGTTATGACTTGTTTTGATAGTTCTCTCTTTTTATTTACATCTGAATATATGCATCAATATGGCCTTTTGGACTTTGGCTACTTGTGAAACTCCTACCACAGAATGCCTGAAGAAACTTTGTAGACATTGTGGGTACTGTAGTTGTGGCAGAATATCTAGATCCTGAGTCTCTGATAGATTTTATCATCGTGTTTTCTTATTTTGTTTGGATTGTTTGATCCACATAAAAATCACCCTTTTTTTTTTCCTGAAAGAAACCACATAGCCTCCAACATAGCAATATATCTTTCATTTGTATATCATACCTTGATTTCTTGCCTAGAAGAGTTACATTAAAAAATTCAAAGAAATAAAACTACCAAAATAACCCTGGGACTCTAAATGGTTTGTTTTGTTCACTTATTGCATATTTTCTTCTATCGTCATTCTTTCTAACTTTTCCACAATTCCTCAGGGCAGATACTTGATGTTTAGGCAACCATTGAGAAGAGAAAAATTTTACTTCTGTTTCTTAGTCTGTTAAATTTCAAGATCAGAAAAATATGTTGTTTGATATTTCATTACTATATTACCTGCTATTTTACTAATGTATTTTAATATAGGTCAAGCTTATTGTAAATCTTAAGGTTGTATGTCTTTTACCTGGGAAGTGAATGGTCAAAGACAGGGTAGGAAACCTGGTTTGGGATTTAAAGCTTTCTTCAACATAGGTTTCTTCCAGCATCAAACAATAATGTTCTTTCTTATACTATTAAAACATAAATGTTTTTGAAACACAGAAATTATTTATTTCACTTGAAAATCTAATTTTCTGTAAGGATCAGTTCACCTTCTCCTACTTTAAGCTAAAGTGTCATTAATGCTGAAAATCACTGTTGTTTCAGAATCTGAAATTGTCTTCTTAATAGAGGTAATAGAATGTACCTGTGTGCATATGTGTG
Source organism: Mus musculus (assembly GCF_000001635.26). Lineage (NCBI taxonomy): Eukaryota > Metazoa > Chordata > Mammalia > Rodentia > Muridae > Mus > Mus musculus. Next base: position 69,363,808 of record NC_000073.6, read on the forward strand.
TGTGAAAATTATCTGACAAAAGTTTGATAATTGACAACATAGAATCAACAGGCAAAAAGCAACTCTTTTGTGGCTACAGGTAGAGGGACATTTCTTAGGATGACGTGAGAAAATGTTCATTCACCGCACATTCAACAACAAGCCCAGGAAATGATTCCATCCACACCAAGTCTAGTGAACCAATGTGCTTATTGATGTCACTTCCAAGAGAAAAGTTGAGTTACTGCATACAGTATCATGAGGAAGGGATATGTACAGGAGTAGGGGTGACTCAGAGGCAGCTACCTCACTGTAAAGTCACTCCCTGGATGGATGCCAAATCATGTTAACAGTTCAGAGCTGTACCCAGAGCTCCCTATACAGCTTTCGGCCTCCTTTCCCCAGAAAGTGCTCTGCTCATATATCTTGAGCCTTGTGAGCCAAATATATCTCTGAAGCTTACAGAAGCTTCTAAGTATTCTTTTTCTAATTTCTTTAGCCTTACACATTCATCCTTCTTACTCTGAGATAGGATATTACAGTTTGGAGCAAATAGTCACATAAAGCTACATTGTGAATCATTTTGAAGCATTGTAAGCAAACAACATGAGTTTTAATAGGAATTATAGTGGAGGAACAATCCATGAGATAAAATGCTACTCAGACATAAAACAAACTGAAGTATCTAACTACAAAAAGTCACTGAGGAATTGAAATACATATGCCTATAAGGACAACTAACCTACAAGACTGTGTGCTCTGTCTTAACAGTGCTAGCTTCAAGATGGTGTGTTATGTCTAGTAAGATGATGGAAGAAGTGGTTCCTGGAGGGTGGAGGATAAGGAAGTAGGGGTGCATAGGCAGAGTATGAAGGCTACTTAGAGATGTGTGCATGCCCACCCTATGGATTAATGATAAGTTCTGTTAGAATTTTCCTTTCTTCTTTTATTAATTTGTACAGATGTTTCTACAATTTCAAACAAAAATACAGTAAAATGACCCTCTTGTGTGCAACTTTGGTCATTTAGCATTACCTCCCTTAAAGGAAGCTTTCAAAGTAAAACTGGAAAATGTGACCTTCAAGATTAGCTTGTCCAATGGAGTGGATGTTGACAGTCCAGGTTCACAAATAAGAGAAATGAACAGTGACAGTCTCTCCTCACTCACTCTGACCATCTGCTGTTCCCTGAGTGCCTGTAGTGGTTTTGCTCTGCCCTGCCTGACATTCTTTTCTCATCTGCCTTGACTTAAACTCAAAGTGGGGCTTTAAAGAACATTTCCTGCCACATTACATCTAATACCTCTTGACTCTACCATGTCTCATTTTGTAAAAAAAAATTGATTTATGCCCATTTTGACAGGTATATTTTTTAGTTCATTTTATAGTTATGTTTTTCCTACTTTGCTAAAAGTATCCTGACAATAGGAAATATCAAGAAAGAGTAACAGAGGTTGTTAAAAGTAAGCAACATTCTATTCTATTTTGCTTGGATGGGAAGTGATCTATTTTCTTTGAACAAGGTGAGTTCTTGGTGAACTTTGTAAACAGACCGTGGTCATAAGAATAAGATCATGAATGGTCGACTACAACCTGTCTTAGTGAATAACGTCTATTGACACTCCAAATAAAAACTGAACAAGACTCCATGTTGGCAAATAGATAGGAGAAAGTCAATGTCACATTTTCTTTTTTTTTTCCATTTTTTATTAGGTATTTAGCTCATTTACATTTCCAATGCTATACCAAAAGTCCCCCATAGCCACCCACCGCCACTCCCCTACCCACCCACTCCCCCTTTTTGGCCCTGGCGTTCCCCTGTACTGGGGCATATAAACTTTGCATGTCCAATGGGGCTCTCTTTCCAGTGGTGGCCGACTAGGCCATCTTTTGATACATATGCAGCTAGAGTCAAGAGCTCCGGGGTACTGGTTAGTTCATAATATTGTTCCACCTATAGGGTTGCAGATCCCTTTAGCTCCTTGGGTACTTTCTCTAGCTCCTCCATTGGGAGCCCTGTGATCCATCCAATAGCTGACTGTGAGCATCCACTTCTGTGTTTGCTAGGCCCCGGCATAGTCTCACAAGAGACAGCTACATCTGGGTCCTTTCAATAAAATCTTGCTAGTGTATGCAATGGTGTCAGTGTTTGGATGCTGATTATGGGGTGGATCCCTGGATATGGCAGTCTCTACATGGTCCATCCTTTCATCTCAGCTCCAAACTTTGTCTCTGTAACTCCTTCCATGGGTGTTTTGTTCCCAATTCTAAGGAGGGGCATAGTGTTCACACTTCAGTCTTCATTCTTCTTGAGTTTCATTTGTTTAGCAAATTGTATCTTATATCTTGGGTATCCTAGGTTTGGGGCTAATATCCACTTATCAGTGAGTACATATTGTGTGAGTTCATTTGTGAATGTGTTACCTCACTCAGGATGATGCCTTCCAGGTCCATCCATTTGGCTAGTAATTTCATAAATTCATTCTTTTTAATAGCTGAGTAGTACTCCATTGTGTAGATGTACCACATTTTCTGTATCCATTCCTCTGTTGAGGGGCATCTGGGTTCTTTCCAGCTTCTGGCTATTATAAATAAGGCTGCTATGAACATAGTGGAGCATGTGTCCTTCTTACCAGTTGGGGCATATTCTGGATATATGCCCATGAGAGGTATTGCTGGATCCTCCGGTAGTACTATGTCCAATTTTCTGAGGAACTGCCAGACTGATTTCCAGAGTGGTTGTACAAGCCTGCAATCCCACCAACAATGGAGGAGTGTTCCTTTTTCTCCACATCCACGCCAGCATCTGCTGTCACCTGAATTTTTGATCTTAGCCATTCTGACTGGTGTGAGGTGGAATCTCAGGGTTGTTTTGATTTGCATTTCCCTGATGATTAAGGATGTTGAACAGTTTTTCAGGTGCTTCTCTGCCATTCGGTATTCCTCAGGTGAGAATTCTTTGTTCAGTTCTGAGCCCCATTTTTTAATGGTTTTTTTTTTTTATTTTCTGAAGTCCACCTTCTTGAGTTCTTTATATATGTTGGATATTAGTCCCCTATCTGATTTAGGATAGGTAGAGATCCTTTCCCAATCTGTTGGTGGTCTTTTTGTCTTATTGACAGTGTCTTTTGCCTTGCAGAAACTTTGGAGTTTCATTAGGTGTGGGGAGCCGCCCTCACATTTGCCATTATAAGATGGCGCTGACAGCTGTGTTCTAAGTAGTAAACATAATCTGCACACGTGCAGGGGCAGTTTTCCCGCCATGTGTTCTGCCTTTCCCGTGATGACAACTGAGCCGATGGGCTGCAGCCAATCAGGGAGTAATACGTCCTAGGCGGAGGATAATTCTCCTTAAAAGGGACGGGGTTTTGCCATTCTCTTTATTTGCTTTCTTGTTCTTGTTCTTTTTCTCTTTCTTGCTCTTGTTCTTTTTCTTGCTCTTGCTTTCTTGTTCTTGTTCTTTTTCTTGCTTTCTTGCTCTCTCTTGCTCTCTTGCTCTCTTGCTCTCTTGCTCTCTTGCTCTCTTGCTCTCTTGCTCCTGAAGATGTAAGCAATAAAGCTTTTGCCGCAGAAGATTCCGGTTTGTTGCGTTCTTCCTGGCCGGTAGCGAACGCGTGTAAGAGTTGGTGCTGAGACCCGTGACGAGAAGACCCGGGACGAGAAGACCCGGGATGAGAAAACCTGGGATGGTTACCATCACCGGCGCAAGGAAGATCCCTCATTCCAGAACCAGAACTGCGGGTCACGGTCATAAAGGTTCCCCTAAAACAGACTGTTGAGAAGGATTCAACTGCGTGAATTCAGAACTCCTCAGCTGGGGAACGGTGGTAATAAAGTGTTCCCACAACACAGACTGTTGAGAAGGATTCAACTGCGTGAATTCAGAACTCTTCAGCTGGGGAATGGTGGTAATGAAGTGTTCCCACAACACAGACTGTTGAGAAGGATTCAACTTCATGAATTCAGAACTCTTCAGCTGGGGAACAGGGTACCCGTAAGTATAGCTTTACAAGGTAAGTCTGGTCTTGAACTTTCTAACGAAATTCAAGACAGTCTATCAGAAGTAAAGTGGGAAATAGCTTTACAAGGTAAGTCTGGCCTTGAACTTTCTAATGAAATTCAAGACAGTCTATCAGAAGTAAAGTGGGAAATAGCTTTACAAGGTATGTTTGGCCTTGAACTTTCTCTAGTGTTAGGAGCCTTTTTGTTCCTTTTCACATGTTATCAAGTGGTTAAGGCAGGGCTGAAAATTCTGGATGAAATTCAGGGCAATCTATCAGAAGTAAAGCGGGGAGAGAGAGTAGGAGCAAAGAGGAAATATGGTACACAAAATAAGTATACAGGCCTTTCCAAGGGTCTTGAACCTGAGGAAAAGTTTAGGTCAGGTAAGAATACCTGGGGAGAGATTAGAAGGAAGGAAAAGAAAAAAGATCAATCAGCGGAGGTCTCTAGGAGAAGGAGCCTATACTCATCACTAGGTGAGCTCAAGGAGCCAGGTCTTAATAGTTCTGAATCAGATGAAAAGGCTATTAGGGCCTGGAAGGCGCTCTCCCGAGCAGGTGAAGCCACTGGACAACTAACAAAGATCGTCCAGGGACCTCAGGAGTCATTCTCAGATTTTGTGGCCAGAATGACAGAGGCAGCAGAGCATATTTTTGCAGATTTGGAGCAAGCCGCACCTCTGGTAGAATAGCTTATTTATGAGCAAGCCACGCAGGAATGCAGAGCGGCCATAGCCCCAAGAAAGAACAAAGGTTTACAAGACTGGCTTAGGGTTTGTCGGGAGCTTGGGGGACCTCTCATTATGCGTTACTTCCATTCAGTATGAGAAATTTACTAGGGCAGCTAATTTGTCAAAAAGTCTTTCTCAGTATATGTTACAGAATTGGATGGCTGAATTTGAACAGACACTTCGGGAATTGAGAATTGCCATTATTCAGGTCAACTCCACGCGCTTGGACCTGTCCCTGATCAAAGGATTACCCAATTGGATCTCCTCAGCATTTTCTTTCTTTAAAGAATGGGTATGGGTGGGATTATTTGGAGATACACTTTGCTGTGGATTAGTGTTGCTTCTCTGGTTGGTCTGTAAGCTTAAGGCCCAAACTAGGAGAGACAAGGTGGTTATTGCCCAGGCACTTGCAGCTCTAGAACATGGTGCTTCCCCTGATATATGGTTATCTATGCTTAAGCAATAGGTCGCTGGCCATTCAGCTCTTGCACCCCACGAGGCTAGTCTCATTGCACGGGATAGAGTGAGTGTGCTTCAGCAGCCTGAGAGAGTTGCACGGCTAAGCACTGCAGTAGAAAGGCTCTGCGGCATATATGAGCCTATTCTAGGGAGACATGTCATCTTTCAAGAAGGTTGAGTGTCCAAGTGTCCTTCTCCCCAGGAAAAATGACACGGGAGCAGGTCAGGGTTGCTCTGGGTAAAAGCCTGTGAGCCTAAGAGCTAATCCTGTACATGGCTCCTTTATCTGCACACTGGGGATTTGACCTCTATCTCCACTCTCATTAATATGGGTGGCCTATTGCTCTTATTAAAAGAAAAGGGGGATCTGTGGGGAGCCGCCCTCACATTTGCCATTATAAGATGGCGCTGACAGCTGTGTTCTAAGTAGTAAACATAATCTGCACACGTGCAGGGGCAGTTTTCCCGCCATGTGTTCTGCCTTTCCCGTGATGACAACTGAGCCGATGGGCTGCAGCCAATCAGGGAGTAATACGTCCTAGGCGGAGGATAATTCTCCTTAAAAGGGACGGGGTTTTGCCATTCTCTTTATTTGCTTTCTTGTTCTTGTTCTTTTTCTCTTTCTTGCTCTTGTTCTTTTTCTTGCTCTTGCTTTCTTGTTCTTGTCCTTTTTCTTGCTTTCTTGCTCTCTCTTGCTCTCTTGCTCTCTTGCTCTCTTGCTCTCTTGCTCTCTTGCTCTCTTGCTCTCTTGCTCTCTTGCTCTCTTGCTCCTGAAGATGTAAGCAATAAAGCTTTTGCCGCAGAAGATTCCGGTTTGTTGCGTTCTTCCTGGCCGGTAGCGAACGCGTGTAAGAATTAGGTCCCATTTGTCAATTCTTGATCTTACAGCACAAGCCATTGCTGCTCTATTCAAGAATTTTTCCTCTGTGCCCATATCTTCAAGGCTTTTCCCCACTTTCTCCTCTATAAGTTTCAGTGTCTCTGGTTTTATGTGAAGTTCCTTGATCCACTTAGATTTGACCTTAGTACAAGGAGATAAGTATGGATCTATTCGCATTCTTCTACATGATAACAACCAGTTGTGCCAGCACCAATTGTTGAAAATGCTGTCTTTCTTCCATTGGATGGTTTTAGCTCCCTTGTCGAAGATCAATTGACCATAGGTGTGTGGGTTCATTTCTGGGTCTTCAATTCTATTCCATTGGTCTACTTGTCTGTCTCTATACCAGTACCATGCAGTTTTTATCACAATTGCTCTGTAGTAAAGCTTTAGGTCAGGCATGGTGATTCCACCAGAGGTTCTTTTATCCTTGAGAAGACTTTTTGCTATCCTAGGTTTTTTGTTATTCCAGATGAATTTGCAAATTGCTCCTTCTAATTCGTTGAAGAATTGAGTTGGAATTTTGATGGGGATTGCATTGAATCTGTAGATTGCTTTTGGCAAGATAGCCATTTTTACAATGTTGATCCTGCCAATCCATGAGCATGGGAGATCTTTCCATTTCTGAGATCTTCTTTAATTTCTTTCTTCAGGGATTTGAAGTTTTTATCATACAGATCTTTCACTTCCTTAGTTAGAGTCACGCCAAGGTATTTTATATTATTTGTGACTATTGAGAAGGGTATGGTTTCCCTAATTTCTTTCGCAGCCTCTTTATTCTTTGTATAGAGAAAGGCCATTGACTTGTTTGAGTTTATTTTATATCCAGCTACTTCACCGAAGCTGTTTATCAGGTTTAGGAGTTCTCTGGTAGAATTTTTAGGGTCACTTATATATACTATCATATCATCTGCAAAAAGTGATATTTTGACTTCCTCTTTTCCAATTTGTATCCCCTTGATCTCCTTTTGTTGTCTAATTGCTCTGGCTAATACTTCAAGTACTATGTTGAAAAGGTAGGGAGAAAGTGGGCAGCCTTGTCTAGTCCCTGATTTTAGTGGGATTGCTTCCAGCTTCTCTCCATTTACTTTGATGTTGGCTACTGGTTTGCTGTAGATTGCTTTTATCATGTTTAAGTATGGGCCTTGAATTCCTGATCTTTCCAAAACTTTTATCATGAATGGGTGTTGGATCTTGTCAAATGCTTTTTCTGCATCTAACGAAATGATTATGTGGTTTTTGTCTTTGAGTTTGTTTATATAATGGATTACATTGATGGATTTTCGTATATTAAACCATCCCTGCATCCCTGGAATATAACCTACTTGGTCAGGATGGATGATTGCTTTAATGTGTTCTTGGATTTGGGTAGCGAGAATTTTATTGAGGATTTTTGCATCGATATTCATAAGAGAAATTGGTCTGAAGTTCTCTATCTTCGTTGGATCTTTCTGTGGTGTAGGTATCAGAGTAATTGTGGCTTCATAAAATGAGTTGGGTAGAGTACCTTCTACTTCTATTTTGTGAAATACTTTGTGCAGAACTGGAATTAGATCTTCTTTGAAGGTCTGATAGAACTCTGCACTAAACCCGTTGGTCCTGGGCTTTTTTTTGGCTGGGAGACTATTAATAATTGCTTCTATTTCTTTAGGTGATATGGGACTGTTTAGATGGTCAACTTGATCCTGATTCAACTTTGGTACCTGGTATCTGTCCAGAAATTTGTCCATTTCGTCCAGGTTTTCCAGTTTTGTTGAATATAGCCTTTTGTAGAAGGATCTGATGGTGTTTTGGATTTCTTCAGTATCTGTTGTTATGTCTCCCTTTCCATTTCTGATTTTGTTAATTAGGATGTTGTCCCTGTGCCCTCTAGTGAGTCTAGCTAAGGGTTTATCTATCTTGTTGATTTTCTCAAAGAACCAACTCCTCGTTTGGTTAATTCTTTGAATAGTTCTTCTTGTTTCCACTTGGTTGATTTCACCCCTGAGTTTGATTATTTCCTGCCTTCTACTCCTCTTGGGTGAATTTGCTTCCTTTTTTTCTAGAGCTTTTAGATGTGTTGTCAAGCTGCTAGTGTGTGCTCTCTCCAGTTTCTTCTTGGAGGCACTGAGAGCTATGAGTTTCCCTCTTAGAAATGCTTTCATTGTGTCCCATAGGTTTGGATACGTTGTGGCTTCATTTTCATTAAACTCTAAAAAGTCTTTAATTTCTTTCTTTATTCCTTCCTTGACCAAGTTATTATTGAGAAGAGTGTTGTTCAGTTTCCACGTGAATGTTGGATTTCTATTATTTATTTTGTTATTGAAATCAGCATTAGTCCATGGTAGTCTGATAGGATACATGGGACAATTTCAATATTTTTGTATCTGTTGAGACCTGTTTTGTGACCAATTATATGGTCAATTTTGGAGAAGGTCCCATGAGGTGCTGAGAAGAAGGTATATCCTTTTGTTTTAGGATAAAATGTTTTGTAGATATCTGTCAGGTCCATTTGTTTCATACCTTCTGTTAGTTTCACTGTTTCTCTGTTTAGTTTCTGTTTCCATGATCTGTCCATTGGTGAAAGTGGTGTGTTGAAGTCTCCTACTATTATTGTGTGAGGTGCAATGTGTGCTTTGAGCTTTACTAAAGTGTCTTTAATGAATGTGGCTGCCCTTGCATTTGGAGCATAGATATTCAGAATTGAGAGTTCCTCTTGGAGGATTTTACCTTTGATGAGTATGAAATGTCCCTCCTTGTCTTTTTCTGATAACTTTGGGTTGGAAGTCGATTTTATCCGATATTAGAATGGCTACTCCAGCTTGTTTCTTCAGACCATTTGCTTGGAAAATTGTTTTCCAGCCTTTCACTCTGAGGTAGTGTCTGTCTTTTTCCCTGAGATGGGTTTCCTGTAAGCAGCAGAATGTTGGGTCCTGTTTGTGTAGCCAGTCTGTTAGTCTATGTATTTTTATTGGGGAATTGAGTCCATTGATATTAAGAGATATTAAGGAAAAGTAATTGTTGCTTCCTTTTATTTTTGTTGTTAGAGTTGGCATTCTGTTCTTGTGGCTGTCTTCTTTTTGGTTTGTTGAGGGATTACTTTCTTGCTTGTTCTAGGGCGTGATTTCCGTCCTTGTATTACTTCTTTTCTGTTATTATCCTTTGAAGGGCTGGATTCGTGGAAAGATATTGTGTGAATTTGGTTTTGTCGTGGAATACTTTGGTTTCTCCATCTATGGTAATTGAGAGTTTGGCCGGGTATATTAGCCTGGGCTGGCATTTGTGTTCTCTTAGTGTCTGTATAACATCTGTCCTGGCTCTTCTGGCTTTCATAGTCTCTGGTGAAAAGTCTGGTGTAATTCTGATAGGCCTGCCTTTATATGTTACTTGACCTTTCTCCCTTACTGCTTTTAATATTCTATCTTTATTTAGTGCATTTGTTGTTCTGATTATTATGTGTCGGGAGGAATTTCTTTTCTGGTCCAGTCCATTTGGAGTTCTGTAGGCTTCTTGTATGATCATGGGCATCTCTTGATTTATGTTTGGGAAGTTTTCTTCTATTATTTTGTTGAAGATATTAGCTGGCCCTTTAAGTTGAAAATCTTCATTCTCATCAATTCCTATTATCCATAGGTATGGTCTTCTCATTGTGTCCTGGATTTCCTGGATGTTTTGAGTTAGGATCCTTTTGCATTTTGTATTTTCTTTGACTGTTGTGTCGATGTTCTCTATGGAATCTTCTGCACCTGAGATTCTCTCTTCCATTTCTTGTATTCTGTTGCTGATGCTCGCATCTATGGTTCCAGATCTCTTTCCTAGGGTTTCTATCTCCAGCGTTGCCTTGCTTTGGGTTTTCTTTATTGTGTCTACTTCCCTTTTTAGTTCTAGTATGGTTTTGTTCATTTCCATTACCTGTTTGGATGTGTTTTCCTGTTTTTCGTTAATGACTTCTACCTGTTTGGCTGTGTGTTCCTGCTTTTCTTTAAGGGCCTGTAACTCTTTAGCAGTGCTCTCCTGTAATTCTTTAAGTGACTTATGAAAGTCCTTCTTGATGTCCTCTATCATCATCATGAGAAATGTTTTTAAATCTGGGTCTAGATTTTCGGTTGTGTTGGGGTGCCCAGTACTAGGTGGGGTGGGAGTGCTGCGTTCTGATGATGGTGAGTGGTCTTGATTTCTGTTAGTAGGATTCTTACATTTGCCTTTCACCATCTGGTAATCTCTGAAGCTAGCTGTTATAATTGTCTCTGTTAAGAGCTTGTTCTTCAGGTGACTCTGTTAGCCTCTATAAGCAGACCTGTGAGGGTAGCACTCTCCTTAGTTTGAGTGGGCAGAGTATTCTCTGCAGGCAAGCTCTCTTCTTACAGGGAAGGTACCCAGATATCTGGTGTTCGAACCGGACTCCTGGCAGGAGTTGTGTTCCACTCACTAGAGGTCTTAGGATCCCTTGTGGAATCCTGTGTGGGCCCTTGGGGGTGTCAGGTAACTTCGCTGGCAAGGTACCTCAGGGCTCGAGTGGAGCGGAAGGGGCTTGTGCCCCAGGTCAGGCCAGGGTAGTCTGCTTCCCTATGTACTGCAGTCTCGGGTTCCGCGCGATTGGATTGGGGCCAGCGCTGTGTTTCATTCACTAGAGGTCTTAGGATCCTGTGTGGAATCCTGTGTGGGCCCTTGCAGGTGTCAGGCAACTCCGCTGGCAAGGTAGCCCGGGGCTCGAGTGGAGCGGAAGGGGCTTGTGCCCCAGGTCAGGCCCGGGTAGTCTGCTTCCCTATTTACCACAGTCTCAGGTTCCGTGCGATTGGATTGGGGCAGGCGCTGTGTTCCACTCACCAGAGGTCTTAGGATGCCGTGGGGAATCCTGTGTGGGCCCTTGCAGGTGTCGGGCGACTCTGCTGGCAAGGTAGCCCAGGGCTCGAGTGGAGCAGAAGGGGCTTGTCAATGTCACATTTTCTTGCATGATCATATGTAAAATGTGAAGGAATGATCTGAACTCACTGTGGCTCTCTTCAAAGTCTTTGGACTGTTATGATTATGAGAGATGTATGGTTTTAAGTTTAAGACTCTACAACCTAATCTTGATTATGCCTTGGGCTGAATATGTTGAGAATACTCAGCCTGCCTATATTGCTGCTGAAATTTGACTTAGTGGTGCCCTGACTTAGGGAACTTTAAACATATTATCGCAAAGGGTGTGGGAGGGTATAGGGAAATTTCAGGATAGCATTTGAAATGTAAATAAAAATATCTAATAAAACAAAACAACATGCTACAAGCAGAATTCTTGTATCACACAGATTGGGTTCTTTCTCATACTGTTAGTGACAAAATAGTGACTAAAGAAACCTTATGAACAACAGCTATCCACCAAGTAAACTAGAAAATGAATAGAATTTGAAAAAAACATAGTAAAATTAAAACCAAATGAAATAATGATAATTTTCAGCAGTTATTGCATAATGTGAAACTTTCAGAATGGAAAGTGTCTACATTATTGTCAATAAAGTATAACCATGTATGACATTCCTTGTGATTTCTTCAAGTTCTGGTAGCTATGATTGCTTTAGCCTTTCAAATACTTGTTTATGCAGGGTATATAGATGTTAATATCATTCAAAGAATGACAAGAAGTGAGTATAGTAAAAACTACTCTATTAGTCTTTGGATAAATACATTCAAAATATGTTTTATATTTGGGTCAAGGCTAATATGAAATATTTATGCATATTTTTTCCAATAAAATCACATGCTGAGCCATCACTTTCTCCATTTTTTACAACAAAGACACTAAGGTTCAAAAAATCTACATTATTTGTCACTCTTATTCTGCTCATCAGTATCCCAGCTCCAGGGGAAGTAACTTTGCAATAGAAAGCTGATGGGTACCCAGGACTGTCCTCTGTCACAGGAGTCCTCACTGTCCAAAAGGATCAAATGTACAGAACAGGATGGAGGTAGTGCTGAAGAGTGGTAAGGGAAATGGACACAAGATGAAAATTTTCTCCCTTTACTTGCATTTGGGGAGCTTGCCTTTGCATTGTTCCTAAGGACATTAGTCACTGCTTTGGTAGGTGATCTGTTTCCCATACTGGTGGTATCTGTTTTAAGAAAGTCCAAATACAAGGTTAGAACCTTCCTTTTACCACCCATCTTACTCCATATAAATAAAAGAGACTAATTATTCTTGTTTCAGGGTTTAGTTTTCATTCAAGGAGATGCTGGACATGGAGATCCCATATTTTCTATAATTAACCTAGGTAGATACACATCACAGACTTACCTTGATTGAACTGGGTACACTGCACAAGTTGGAATTCATACTAAATGCATCCTGCCCTCTTCTCATCCAGAGTCTCTGCATTACAATTGAACCTATGATGACAGCATGAAAGGGCCCAAAAGATTTCTGCCATGGCCTGTAGATCACCTCTGACACTATGGCTATGAAGATCTTCTGGCATGCATCTATGTGTAAGGAGAGGCAATATTTTTCAATGGCTAGTGTAGTGTAGCAAAGCATTGAAATCAAGAAATTCAATTTAAAAATATGGACACTTCTTGGTTACTGTTTTTTACTGTTACATTACTGTTTTTTAGTGTTACATAGGTACAGTAACTTTACCTAGATTCTGAAAATCAATCTTTTTTTTGTCATTTAAATATTAAGTATATTTGAATACTTTTCAACTTCATTAGTTTCTTAGTGTGCTTATATTATATTATAAGAATAATGTGGCTACCTAGGTTTGAGAGTTCTTTGGAAGAATGTGTTCATAACGTTAGAGACTGTGTGTTTAATAAAAAGCCACTTGCATGCTCTTTCCTTATTTAAGGGATCAGTCTGATCTTACGGTAGGATAGTCATAGATGGCAAGGTGACTTGTATTACTTGAATTTAAAGATAATTGTACCAAAAAATTAATGGGTATTCACTTTTTCTTAATCACACCTCAGATCTGCATTATTCCAAAATGACTAGTATATACCTCATTTTTCATGAGGAAATCCAAACATAAATTTTATTCATCTAGTAAGTTAGCCTAATATATAATATATAAAACATGTTCTTCAAACCATCGCTTAACCCACCAAAACTTCAGACCACACCCTGTATTGGTAGGGAGTAGAGATTTTTAATTTTTCCAGATGTTAGTATCTACTGAGAAAAAAATTAAAATAAATAATAAATGAGCCAATATATTTCAGAGTCGTGATGCTTAAGATGAAATTCAACAGTATTTTGCACACTGTAAACTGCTATAAAATACTTATGAATCACATTGTTACATGACAACAACTTCTGAAATCTCAAATAAGCATAGCAGAATAGTTATTTCTAAAAGGATATAATTCCACACATTGTGGGCAAAAATGTACAGTCCAGTGCAGGCATTATTTACTGTTCGATGCTATTTCTAAGAGAACTCTCTGAAACAAGTCGATTTTCAGCTATCACCCTAGAGCCTTGAAGAGGGTTTTCCCAAAGGCTTTGTCGGGAATGAGTCTGACATTCTTCGAATAAAACCATGTTGAGACAGTATTAACACTTCCACAGTGAGCACTGAAAAGTCCATCGGGCTGATGCTTGTTACAGAAGGGAAGTTTGTTCCTGACCATATCTTTCAGGCATTTACCAGATAACCTAGTGAACAAAGTAGAAGCCCAAGTCAGCCAGGTTTTTTTTTAATAGACTATGAATAGCAATAGTTGTCTTTGATTTTAGCAGTGTAGAGTCTAATATTTGAAACTTCAGGACATAGTTACATACTTCCTTTTGTTAAATTTTCTAGTCACAGCTATTCTGGAGATATAACTCTCAGATACTAACTTTCATGTGTGACAGAGCCACAGCCAAACTTTCAAACATTTCTATCATATTGTTTTATTTTAATTTAGTAGTGATGAAATATGTGCTCTAATATGAGTATGTTTTCAGTTTGCGTAATCTAAATTGCTCTCTCTAGTGTATTCATATGGTAGAAAGCTTTCCATTAACAGACTAAACTGTTGGATCTCTCTCTCTCTCTCTCTCTCTCTCTCTCTCTCTCTCTCTCTCTCTTTCTCCTTCTCCCTCTCTCCCCTCCTCCTCCTCCCTCCCCTCCTCTTCTTCACCCCCCATTGTCATCCTCCTCCTCTTCTTCTCTTCTTCCCTTGCCTTATTCCAAATCTCACTTTAGAAAACTTGAAGAAGCGCATGCCTCCAGTAACAAATGTATTAGCATGGTAATTACTAATTTCTGCCACACAGAATGCAGCAAACAGAAATTCACAGGCATGAATGCTTGTAGCTGATGACTGAAAGGTTGCTTTTACAGAAGAGGAAAAACCAAAGCTTGATTGTCAATGGGGCTGACTGGGAAGCTGAAGATAGTCTTCCCTATTACTTTGATCTTGTTATTATAGCTACTGAACCTTCCTGGTGGTTCCTTTACAGTGGTTCCCTTACAGAAAGCACCACAAAAATAGATTTGAAGAGGTTCACCTTCATTCAATTCTATGATGCCATTCTTACTCTGTCAGAGAGACCAGGCCTTATTAATCACACTCAGGACCACTAATACCAACAATCTGTCATGGTAACCAATCAAATGCATCATCCACCGTAACTAGAAAATTTGCCCTGTGACCTGCTCCTATTTGTCCTAACTGCATGACACAAGCAAACAGGGACTAGTGGTTGTGTCTCTACTGTCCTGTCTTCCTTTACTTTATGTTGTTACTTTCATTTATGGTGCTAGCTCAAAGCTTATCAAATGTAAGAGACCTTTTTGCTTTATTAAATGTCCTCTTGACCTTATGTTTTTCATGCTCTAATGTGAACATTTCTATTGAAAAGTCATCACAAAGTCCTTTGGGGGATAATGTCAGAATGTCCGGATAGCCATTCTAGTATTTCAGTTCCTAAGCACAATGGCGAACCTGTTTTTGTGATCTCAGACAGTGTGGATAACACCCTGTGTTTCCCAGCCAAAACGACTTTTTCCCATATTACAGTAGTTTCTTTCCCTTTAATTCTTGAATTAGGTTTGTGAGAGAGGTTAACAAATAATTGAATAGGGAGAATTTTATTAGAACATCTTACTAGCAGAAGTGAGCCTAACAAATTTACTACCAAAATTGTCTATTGCTAATCATCTATTTAGTGTAATAAATGACCACAATCCTGACAGATATGCAAAACATATACTTTTTATGGTTGCTACTTATTATGCACAGATTTTCTAAATTTTAATAGGACTCAATGTATTTGATAGAATTTTCAGCACTTTACAGATGAAGAAAAGGATTATAGAAGGAATTAGGGAAGTTCGTCAAAATAAAATCTAGCCCTAAATAACAGAGTCAGATTTGCATTGATGTCTGTGAACCACCTTAATCGGTTCAAACTCTTAGAAACCTAATGAAGTTGAACTAATAAACCATTTTTTATGTTTTCCTTATCAAATGAGGTTACTGTTTATGGGATATTTATTGTTCATTTATTCATTGTGTTTTTTGAGAAAGGGCTATGCCAAGTGTCAAGGTTTTTATCAAAATTTTTAACATTAAGCCCTACTCTCTTGAATGCCTGTGATTAAAGGTATGTGTAATCTGGCCATTGATTTTATGTACTGTATATATTAGACATTGCTGTGATGCCTGGCAGTTTGAGGGACAGAAAGCTGCTCATCTCTCTACCCCAAAGTTTTAGCTTACATGGGACACTATAGCAGAAAATTATTTGCTTCACAATCATTCTATGATGAGAAGGACAACTATCTTCCAAAGTTCTGTTGCTTCCAATAAATGATATTAGCCTCTGTTCTGAATAACTGGTCAAAATGATCATAATAAATGACAGTTGAATGAATATTCAGTCATAAATTGATTATTTGTTTCACTCTAATCAAGTCTCTGGGACACCATGAAATAAGTGGTAGAAAGAATGTAAAAGCTGAAAAAGAGGCTAGTATATAGTAGATACAATGTGATTGTTATACCCTTGAATTCATAATAAGCTATGACTACCTTCAGAGGACATGCACACAACCGGACCTATCCAGAAGGGAAGAGGACACATGATGCTCCAGCCTTCCCTGGGTGTCCATAAGCACATCTATAAGGCATGATGTGGGATGTGGAGACATTTTCTTCAGTGATATTACTACAGGATAGATGCGCATGTTCCTTTAAAGAATCTGTCACATGTTCTCCTATAAGAAACACTATCTAATCTCACAGGTCTGCCATTAAAGAGTCATTATAATCGAAGCAGAGTTAGTCAAGAAAGGAAGAAGAGCCCTGTCTGCTGGACTAGGAGAAGAGGGAGGGAGGGAAAGTGCAGTGAATAGGACCAAAGCAGATTCCATGGAAAGCTCCTCATCTGATCACTAAACCTAAGTGTTTGCCCTGTCAGTAAATGGAAAAGAAATGTCACAAGAAAACCCACTGTGCATAATATAAAACAAAAAATAGGTGATTCTATTAGAAAATGGATATTCAACACACAATATATGTGAATAATCTTTTCTTCTCTCAAAAATAGAAGAAATAAGTACCATTTAGTAGAGCTTAGCCAAAAGTATTTTCTCCTCTACATCAGAGATTGATCTCTCTAATAGATATTACAGGCACTTGTGATTGTCATGTACATCAGCCATTTAACTTGTCATGACATTACTATTTCTAAAGCTTTGGGGTCCCCAATCAACCAAATGCTGTGTCCTTTTTCTAACAAATTTTTTAGTATCTCTTAGTACTTTGATGAAATATCCTAGTTTTTTGAGACCATTCATATATTGTCAGAGTCCAAGTTCAATTAATTTCTGTTGGACACCCAGGCAATGTGTTTGGAATCACAGATAAAAGGCTATGCCCTGCCTTTTGTAACTTGCCTAATATTTTGACACAGACTATGTTTAGCTCATTTTTAATTGAGTCCAGTATGATAGAAATTTTATATAATTTTATATAATGTAATTTTAAAACTAATTTGTGTACTTATGTAAACAAAATTTCACATATATATTTTCTTAATTGAAGCCTTTAAAAAGAGATGAGCTTTAAGCTTTGATTTTTTTTTGTAAGTTTCTTTGTGTTTTGTCACACAGGGTATCATTTTTTTCTTGTGGTGTATTATTTGTTTTTTGTTTGTATGTGTGTTTCATTTCAATCATGGCTTGCAGTTTTAACTTTTCCCTCTTCTTTTTAAAATTATTTTTGTATACATACATACATACATACATACATACATACATACATACATATAAATACAGCAATGCAACCTGCTGAATCTGTTTAGTTTTACTCATATGTATATGTTTTTATATGTTCAACTTGATATTGGATGAAATTAGAGGACTCATACTTAGGGAAGACATATTCTCTCAGAAGTCATATATTGTCATTATCACGTCACCTAGAGATTATGCCACCATCCATGGGTAGTTGATTAGGTTTAAAGTACCAGGCATTAACTCTCTTCTATTGAGTGGTCTCACATCCATTCACATATCTGTTGGTTATATCTAAGGTATAAGTATCACTGTGGCATCTTTGTGATAGCTTGCCTTTTTGATAATTCTTTTTTAATTAATTAATTAATTAATTATATTAGGTATTTTCTTCATTTACATTTCCAGTGCTATCCCAAAAGTCCCCCATACCCTTCTTCCCTACCCACCCACTCCCACTTTTTGGCCCTGGCGTTCCCCTGTACTGAGGCATATAAAGTTTGCACAACCAATGGGCCTCTCTTACCACTGATGGCCGACTAGGCCATCTTCTGATTCATATGCAGCTAGAGTCATGAGCTCTGGGAAGTACTGGTTAGTTCATATTGTTGTTCCACCTATAGGGTTGCAGATCCCTTTAGCTCTTCCTAGTGTATGCAATGGTGTCAGTGTTTGGAGGCTGATTATGGGATGGATCCCCGGATATGGCAGTCTCTAGATGGTCCATCCTTTCGTCTCAGCTCCAAAATTTGTCTTTGTAACTCCTGAAAAGCAATTAATGATGCTGCCTAGTTATGATATATATAAATTTTAATTATATATATATATTTTTTAAATTTATATGTGTCATAACTAGGCAGCATCATTGATTGCTTTTCTTCCTTCACAGCTTGTATAGCAGCTTTTGGTACATGAAAAGCGATTCCTCAGGGAATAGACTTCCAGCTCAGTTGAAGTTCAATATTTCTAAGTCCTCTGTCCTTTATGCATGGTATTTTTAGTAATAGGGACTTATCTTCAAGTTCTGAGAGGCAATCTAGGGTAACTGCAGCAGCCTATATTATTTGTGAGGGGTGGGTGTGCTTGTGCTTCCTGCACAATTACTTGGTAAGAGGTTTTACCTGCCTGGTATTGAGGCTTGAGTTAGTCTGTGGCTCTGGAAGTTACACAAATCACTTCAAACTGTCATAACAATATTTATTATGTATGACATGTATCACAGGCTGGCTTCAAATTCACTATGTATTCAAAGTGGCTTTGCACTCCTTTCTATATCCACCTCCCTATGTTGGGATTACAGGTGTGAAACAGTAAATATGGATAAATTAGAAAATTTCACTCAATTTAGCTTAGAAATTTCCCTGAATTAGAAAGAAAGAAAGAAATGAAGAAAAAAAAAGAAAGAAAGAAAGAAAGAAAGAAAGAAAGAAAGAAAGAAAGAGAGAGAGAAAGAGAGAGAGAGAGGGAGGGAGGGAGGGAGGGAGGGAGGGAGGGAGAGAGAGAGAGAGAGAGAGAGAGAGAGAGAGAGAAAGAGAGAGAGAGAGAGAGAGAGAGAGAGAGAGAGAGAGAGAGAGAAAGAGAAAGAGAAAGAGAAAGAAAGAAAGTTTTAAGTTGTGGAGCTTAGCAATGTTGTACTTAGAAAGTACAATGGGTTCTCTTGAGTTTCTTTTTAGAGTCACATAATTTTATGAAATAGAAATCTAACAGACAAAAGAACTCATGATATTTGAGATTAAGAAAATTTGAATTTCTGAATTACAGATAAGGGATTGTGGCCATAGAAATACATAAAGACTTTCTAGGCAAATTAATAAAACTCTATTAAAAATCACCTTAGGTCTCTTACAACAAAGTGTTTTCTCCATAGAATTTTTAAAGTTGTGGTTATCATGTGTTTGTATTTGCCTTGCACACACTTAAATACCATTGATATGTATGCTTCTGCATCATTTACATTCATAATTCTCAGGTAAC
Organism: Mus musculus; assembly: GCF_000001635.26. Classification (NCBI taxonomy): domain Eukaryota; kingdom Metazoa; phylum Chordata; class Mammalia; order Rodentia; family Muridae; genus Mus; species Mus musculus. The sequence goes on from NC_000073.6 coordinate 69,383,017, forward strand.
ATCACAATTAGTCTGGTCGCCCTAACACCATTTATTCTGAACTTAATCTAATATAGTAACCGCTGTTAAATGCCTGGCAAGTATTTACTCATTTAATCCCCTGAATAGCTCAATGAGATGGATATCATTTTCTTATTAACCAAGATGGAAATTAAAGCAAAGAAAGGTTAATTGACTTGTCCAAGTTCTCACAGCTAAAAATAGTGGAGTAGGGATTTGAATTTAGTTGGGATGGCTTTAAAGTCCCTGGAGACCTCCAGTCTTACTATCTTACCACGGAAAACTTTCCTCCATTGAACTACTTAACTGCTTTTGAGGTAAAGCAGTAGATTTCTACTATTGAAATTTTTATTTTAATTTCTGGCCCTCTGAATCCTAACTACAAATGTTTTAATGGAACCCCTGATTATTTCCAATTCCTTAGAGAAATCTAGATTTAGAAAGTGAAAATGTAACATGTCAAAATGCAGAAATTATTCTTTAAGTATATCATTAAATCCAATGGGGGAAAAAATCTTCTGTACCATCAAACTGTGTCTATGCACATATGTGTATGAACTTATGCATACATGTGAAAGTCATAGGTTGACATGGCCTGTGTTCTTTAGTTTCTCTTCACCTTAATTCTTTGGGGCAGGTGGCTGTTCACTGGTGCAATTTTATCATAACGTAACTATTAAATAATGAGTGTATTTGTACTCTAAAATAATTAAATATTAATATGTATCTTTCCATCGGGTTACCTCATGGGTCATGGCCAACAAAGAACCTGGGCAGGTATCTATCATTAAGGTTTTATATATACATATACCATATACATATATATATATATGGTATGGCATTGAACATCCCTGCACCCTAGGAGTCCCAGCAGAAGTTCTATGACTTTAAAATCATTGATTAACAATTAACACACCCTCGTATCAAGCAGAAGCCTGATGCTTCTTCCCAATGCACTGCCTCAGCAAACACTAGAAGATTATTTGAGCTGGTCTGATTATTCACTGTCATTTATCTTTCTTGATCCAAATTCATGAGTCCATCCTTATATTATGCTCACCCATTCATCTTGCAGTCTTTTGTAGGGACAATTCCATTCACAGTATGAACTGGACTATTCATCTAAAGTTAGAAACAAGGTGATTCCTATCCTGTGAAAAACTCCTATTTATTTTTCCTTATATTTTTATTACATTGTTATGTATTTGTTTTATATGAGTTTGCAAGAATATTTCCTATACCAAGACATGTGAATGGAGGTCAGAGGACAATGTGTAGAAGCAGGTTTTATCCTTCTACCACATGGATTCCCAGAATCACACTCAGATCATCAGCCATAGAGACAGGTGCCTTTGCCCACTGAGCAGTCCTACCATTCCCAAAAGTGAACATTATATTCTATCTGTGCTTTGAGAAATGAGGTTGGACAGTAGCCAAGTCATTGAGTATCTCATGTGGAAAGATGGAGTATATAGTGCTTGAGATACCTATATTATAGTTAGATAGGAGACAACTTGGACTGTCTTTTAAAACATAATTGTTGACAAAATTGAGACTTTAGTTATTAGGGCAAATAACACCTTCAAACAGAATATCCAGTGTCGAAAAAATAGGGCCTTTTGTCTTTAAATCCAGTTCAAAGTTTTCAGAGCCACTTCATATTTAGAATGTAGGATTCTTGATCTTAAATACAATTTCTTCTTTCCAGTGTCCCAGAATGGCACATAGGTCCCGGGTCATAGTGTAAACATTTTTGAGCCCTCTTCATTCTTTCATCCTTTATTTTGCTTGCCTAGATGTACAAGTGAGAACTCTTTCCACACCAGAAAAAAATTGTCCATAATTAGTCTCTTTCCTATAGTCCCCATGGAATCCCTGTGCCTCCCTACCCTAGGACAAACTGCTTAGTACCACCCATGAATAGTGACTTTTTTGATAAATTTGTTGATTTCATGCATTATTAAGTGCCAAAAGAAATGCAGATTCTCGATACTTTTCTTAAATAGGGAAAGGAATAAAAGCAACTGTTGGCAAATTCACCACTGAACATATGCTGCCCTTTGTAGCACTTTACATACATTCCCATAGTTATCATAGCAACAATCTTGTAAAAGATTCCACCCTGGATTCTATAAATGAGAGACTGAGGCACAAATACATCTATTAAGTCTACATTAGCCTACCCAATTCAATGTTTGACATGTGACTCTAACCAAGACTGCCTTTTAATTCTTTTAAAATGTATATTGTTCACACAAGGGAATAAATTTTCTCTCCATCCTTGCAGCCATTAGCTATTCTGAAGAAATGGTGAAGATTAAATAAGATTCATAAAACATACCTTTATTCATTACTGAATTAATAATAATATAAAAACTGAGTTTTGTATTCTATATACAGATAAGCTGAAGAATTTTCTAATGTTAGAGGGGGATCTGCAACCACATCACAAAAGAAGTACTAAGTCATATGGAATGAAGTTCTAGTCCTGTCAATAACTGCTGGCTATTATTTTACTTTGACATTTAAATCACTTTTAAAATAATGAAAAGACAATGTAACTGAACTTACAAAATCATTGCCTTGAAAAATACTCAATGTGAAATTCTGTCAAGTACAAAATTCCTATTTTTGTATATTATAATAGGAAATAATAACTAAGTAGGAGAATACCAAAGAGACATTTAAGTACACTTTTCAAAGAAGAATTAATTGCAATTACTATATCTAAATTTTTCTTAAGTATCACATATTTTATTTTTGCAAAGATTCATTTGTAGCCACTCTATCCACCATCCCATCTAAAATTGTCACTATGTGACTGAAGTCTGACCCAGAGCCCCAGGTACATTTTCTTAGACCCATTCCCATAGCTATCTGTCATTTACACCTCCTGTTTACTGCTTTAAACCTGTAAGATTTTGGAACCTGGGAGAATAGAGCCTAAAACTGAAGTTGAGTAAAGTCTCATGCAATAGACAACTTTATTCAGAGCTTCTGACACTTTCTACTCTGAAGGATAAGGAGAATGGTCTGAGTAAAGTTCTCACAAACTCACACTGTATATAATCACAGGGACAAGCTGCACATGGCAAAACCGTGATTTTTCATGGAAGCATATAAACAAATGACAATAACCCATTGTAATGAATAATCCGAAGATTTTCCTATCTGCTACGCCTGGGACAGGCAGGAAAGCACAATCAAGGAACCACTCTGTGTTTTAAAGAAGCTGAGGACAGAATATGAAAACACCATGGACAGGGAGCACCTGATATGATCACAAAAAGTTAAACCAGGTTCAGCTTAGAGGATACATTGTAAGACTGTGGCTGTGACAACTTTACTGAGAGCAGTCCAACTTTTTATACCTTTTTTCAGAAACAGAATATAATGGCAATGTCCAGGATCAATACTGTTGTAGTTGCCAGGATACAATGACATTTGCAAGCTATTCAGGGTACACAAGATTAATGTCTAAGACTAATTGTCCTGTCAAGCTTCCATGCTTCCTTGACTTCTGAGGGAACATAGAGAGAAACACAAAATGACCTGAGTGTTTAACTGCCTGAGGAAGTGTGTTGTTCTCTTAGAAACTAGAAAGTACATTGTACTTCAGGAGCTATGATCTCTAACTTGAAAAACATATGACACACGCCTCTCAAGGCAGCTAGGCCAGGCCAACTCCATGATTCCCTATAGGAACACTCTTTTGTTTTCTCACAGACACTCAGAATTTCCCTCACTCAACCTCATACTTGGATCATGTTCTGATATCTACCCATTGCCTACCTGGAAATCTGTAGTCTGTCCCAGAACTCCAGGTACAATACCCAGAGACAGTCTGCCACCCACCTACCAAGATGTCCTGGACCACATAGCATCTTGAGCTCTTGATTCCAGATGAGGACTCCCAGAATGACTGTCATGTTACCAACATCCGCTTACAGGTGGGGTGGAATTATTCTCCTTGTCTCCATGGAGTACTGCCCACATCCACATTTAACCCAGCCCTTACTAACCAAGGCCCATTTTCAGAACTAGCAACCAATCTCTCTACAGACTGCTGAAGATTAGCAATGAGAATCTCTGAATTCTGTAGCATTAGTCTTAAGCTTATATGCTACATGCCAATTACATGCTGAAACAGAGTGAACCAAGAATGAACACCAAGGAAGATTTGGTTGGTCCACAACTCGTTAAGTTGGAATCATATATGACTTCAAAAGTAAAAATGGGAATATACATATACATATATCATTACACACACACACTCATATATATATATATATATGTATATATATTCATACATACATTTAATCTGAGTACCTCTACATGTGTTTATAATCAACACATAGAAATTTCCCCATTCTTACCTCTATTTGCATGCTATTCATGAACACATCCTCTCTGATGATCAATACAAGTTCCCTGTACTCAGGACCGCTGTTAAACCATCACATGACACAATCCATGGGACTTAAGTATTGACCTAACTGGGGCTAAGGAGAATGAAGAAACAAACACACATATAGGAGAGGTGGGGTCTTGTGAGTCATGTGCTCTTATGGAAACTCAACATATTTACCATATACAGCACAAAAGAGGAGGAAGCTAGTTAGCTAGACATAGTAGGAGGTTTATGCAGGAGAGCTATCTCAGGTTGCAGTCCAGGAAGAAGAAGTTGACATTAGCATCACCTGTACGCACTGCTTTTAGCTAAGGGTCAACCACATGTAAACATTCCTACTCTGTCCAGGGGAAGGTTTTGCTCTTTCCATGGATCTGAGGGATGGTCCTCCTACAGGGTCACCCTTCTCCTCAGCTTCTTCCAGCTTTTCCCTAATTCAACCACAGGTCTCAGCAGCTTCTGCCCATTGGTTGGATGCAAATATCTGCATTGATTTTCACAAAAAGAGGAACATTTTTGGTAAATTTTTTAATCTGTGTATCATCTTCAACTTTGTTTTCTATCAAGTCATGAAAACATAACTGTGATCTGTGATATTTTTTATCATTTGCAACTACACCCACAAAATTATCTTGTCTAATTATTGTTGATATCTATGGAAATATTTATGTTCAGTAGGGCACATCATAGTTTAGTTGTTAGCTGTCAGAGACAGGGACACTTAATTTGTTTGTCAGTATGTGGTGAAAATATCTGGTCATTTGGTTGGTTTTCTTCTTTTTTTTTTTTAGCTTTCAAAATTTATAGTATCAGAAAAAATATTCTTATACTTTGACTAATAATTTATAATTATATATTATGTCGCATCTATATTTTGTAGTTTGGTGTTATACATATGTATATACATTTTAGAGATATAAGAGACAAAGACAGACAGAGACAGAGAGACAGACAGACAGAGACAGACAGAGACAGAAAGAGATACACACACAGAGAGACAGAAAGAACATATTTTCTGTTACTATCTATGGTGCATGCATATCTTTAGTAACAAGAGCAGATAGAATCCCTCATTCAATGAGTTTGCCTCTAATTCAATTGGTTTAAGAGGACAGAAATTACAGACATGTCATCTGATCTCTAACTTGGGTCTTACTACTATTTGTCTTGAGAAAGCAGTGAACTGTTTTTGAAAGAAACTGTCATGATTTTTTAAAGTTATTTATTTCATAGATGGGGCTGGGGGACAAGAGAGATGGCTCAGTTATTAAAAGATTAAAAGCACTTTCTGCTCTTGCAGAGGACCTGGGTCTGGTTCCAACACTCACTTCTGTGTCTTGCTGTTAATTCCGGTTCCAGGGAATGCTTACCAACATGACTGACCAAATCATCACACTACAAGACTAGTTGCCAATGTCAAATAATCTCTGCAGCTGTGCCCTGAGTAGTAGCATACTGGCTTTCTGCCATTCTTTACATTTTTGTTTAACACTCTTTTGCACAAATGTCTCATAATGTTCCAGTTGTCTGTGTATGACATGATTGTAGTGAATTCAGTTATTTTCCAGGAATATAAAAAGAAGGAAGAATCCTACTCTTCTTGTCTCTACCCTTTGTTTCAATGGAATACTCTTGATAACATGGACAGTCATATAGCCCAGAGCATGAATCCCCAAAGAAAGCATGATAGTAGACTATGTGGGAACCCATGGTAGCTGAAGAAGTATAAAGATGCCCTTTTCTACGGAAAGCCAAAGGTAGAGAGACTTGTGACATTGAAGCAAGAGTATCTTACTGATTCCCATCACAGAACTCTGCTCAGGCTGAGGAAATGAGGGGACTTGAGGCAAAGGATAATGCTCCACTCTCTGGTTTTGAGTGGCCAGTGAGGAAAAATGGGAATCTAAGTTCCACAAAGCAGACAATTCATAGAAACTATATTTTCAAGAAAAAGAAAATGGTGACATCTGGAGAACAATCAGCAGTTCAACCAGCAGTTCAGTATGTTGTCTTGTATGTTGAAACATGAGAAAAGTGAAAGAACAGAATGGTCCATTAGCTTGCTAATCCACCCGGCAAGATGAACTGGAGGCACAAGCTCCTGATTTTGCAACCATGAGTAGAAGGCTAAGCCTAAGCAATGAACTCTGAGATGTCCTGAAGGGACCCCTGGCCCATTTCTATTGCACATCTAAAGGTGTCCCCAAATGCTAGTGCTCCAAAACCCACCTCAGGCCTCTTTTATAATTTTAATTGACTCCTATGTATAAAGAATTCCCTTAGCTGCCAGTTTAAATAAATTCAGTTCACTATGTGCAAAGAGTACTTTATTTTAATTCATTTGTACTTTTTCCCTAAAATCTATACTGTGAGGTCAAAGGCAGAAATGAAGTAGGTATTGAGGAACAAAGCCTCAACACTCTGCTCATCTTTTGGAGCACTGAGAAGGCTAGAGTGGAATGGACATTTTGACAGGGTGTGTTAACAAATTGGCCTGTTGTTGAACAATCAGTGTGTCTTTATTTTGAGTTGCCACCTACAAAACCAAAAAACCAAACTACCAAAGCAAAACCCCCCCAAAAAAAACAAAAAAAAAAAAACCCAAAAAACAAAACAAAACAAAAAAACCCACAAAAAAACAAAACCAAACCAACCAACCAAACAAACAAAAATACCAAAAAATAAAAAACAAAACACTAAACTAAATTAAACTAGGAAAAGGGATGCAACCCTCAAAGAGTGGGGAGTGGAGAAATATAACTAAGGAGTCCCTTCTAGCGTATCCACTTCTAGAAATTCAAAGGTAGACTCTGCTTCTTGAGGAGGTAAGCCATCCATTAACACCACACCATCCATGTCTGCAGTAGTGATGCCTATACCACATACCTTATGAATAGCAAGTAGCAATCTTCTTTTCAGCAACGTGTCTTGAAAAATTAGACAAAATGTGATTCCAGTAATTTGCTCCAGGGTAAGTGATGCCTCTCCCTCCCCTGAAACAGGCACTCCCATTCTTACTTTTCAAATAGCATAAAGTAATCAATGTGCTACGCTCAGGTCGGCCAGACTGCTTTGGTATCTAAACATGCATATGTGTGAGCACCTGACAGCAGTGGTTTGGTGTCTGCTTTACAAATACAATTGGACAAAGGACCCTTGAGTAACATGGTTATAACTTAACAATTAGAATGAACTGGGTTGACACATGGATTCACAGGGATGGTCTTGATTGGGCTGGGAGAGGGCAGTCTGTGGTCTAAGTGAATTGGTTAAAAGTGCACCTCAGTAGTATAAGTTATCCCCTTTCTGGACTGAAATTTTGGTGAGTAGAACTTATGTTGCATTCCAGCTTCCTCTAGACCCTTACCTAGCTAGCATCCATGTGTTTCCTACACAACTGCTGAGAGATCATAAGGCATAAAGACCCCATCCATTCAGATTCTTCTACCTCCATGGACTATGATTCTTTTGGTCAGGGTACACAGCGCTTTTAGGAGCATTAGCACCTAATGCATTGCCATGGAGAAGGAGTGTTCTTGTACCAATTTCTTTCTCCTTTTGGCGCATGACACAGAACTAGAAATCCCTCTGAAAAACTTCAATTCCTTTACAAATGAATATTTTTTGTTATGCAAATATATTTGCTTTTGTTTTACAAGTACAGTTGGATAAATGGTTTTTGAATAAAGTGGTTATAATTTAACAATTAAAAATTAACTGGACTAACACAGACATTTGCAGGAATGGAGTGGTTCTTAGACATGCAAATGTGCTTTGTTTTTTTGGGGGTGTTAGCACACATGGGCACACCACAGTGCAATGTCAGGGGTGCGTGCTTTGGGGAAAGTAGAATGAGAAGAGAATTCAGAAATGATGTAGAAAGGAAAGCAATAAGACATTTCTCCACATTCAGATGGACTCAATATAATATTGTGAAACAATATGTTTAGACACATAATTGAGGTGTGCATTTATGTGTATACATATATACATATGCACATACTATATGTAAGGATATAAATAAATATTTAGGTGATGCTTTGAGGTTTTTAAAAATTCAGAATTTGTTCATGTTTAATATTTGACTTAGCTTCAAAAGAAATCGGACTCAAGGCTAGGGTAGAGGAACACGGGCTTAGATTCTTTTAATCACCGTAAAACTATCAGACAAGAAACTTCCTTTCTGACCCAGGAATGATGGCCTCCAGAGAACACCTCCCCTAAATAAGGCGCTTCCCTGTTTCATGGACCTTGATCTGTTGTAGGTTATCAGCCTTGAAACAGCCATAAAAGCATTTCCGTTGAAATGGTTCACTCTCAAGGGTTAGGCTGAAGCAAAATATGTAGAGTTGGATGTTCCTTGAGTTCAGGAGCAGGTCTTTTCAACTCCACCTTGTTAAGTTAGAAAGATGTCATGAATAGAAACATTCTTTCCACTTCAAAACTTGTTCAAGAAGGAAGGGCTCTTTTGTGGGACTGGTACTACACATAGCGACTCCGTGTGACCTTTCCAGGGATCTCATTGGCGGTTTTATCTTGATTAAAATGGTTCTATTCACAGGAGGGGAAGGGCTGTGACATCATCCTGCAAAAGAAAATCTTCTAAAGAATGAGGTGATAAAGGTAAAAGGTAAGAAAAAAAAAGATAATGCTTTCTTTTGGAACGGCGAGAGAAGAAAAGGAAAAAGCAAAGAGTAGAAGAAGGGGCCTTCGCGCGAAGGAGGGGGCGGCAAAGAGAAGAAAAATAAAAGAGAAAGCGAGAGATGGCGAGCAGAGCAGAGAAGGGGCCTACGTGCCCAGAAGAGACCCTCTACCCACACTGCCTTCCTCTCTCAGCAGGGCGAGGAGGAGGGCAGGCCCATTGTGCATTTTGCAGGGAAGACAGCCGAGCTCTCTGTGTAGACTCTTCTGAGGTTCACTGGGGTCTTATGTAGCCAAGCAAATATATAGTCTCAGATCTGCTTAACTTTAAACTCAAGTCTTTCCACAAGAGAAAGAAAATCTGTGTTTCATTTTGACCGTTTCTCAACAATGGCCTTTAAAATAAATGCTGGGTGTACCCTTCTCTGACTTAGAAGACAGTAGACTATACATTTCGCTTAAGCCCTCAGATTCCCCCAAAGAGCACAAACATTCTCTCTTTGCTACCTGAACCCACTTGTCTAGCTTCCCAAAATTTAACAGGACTCCTTTTGCTCCAAATGGGATGCTAAAAGCAGAGAATGATGTTGGAAATAAAACTGCCATAACTCGATGCTTCCTGGGGGATTCAGTTACTCCTGCCGATGACTTGGGATCTCTTTGAAACTTACATGTACACAGGATGATGAGAGTCAGCATGCATATGTTGTTAAGAGCAGAAGGATAGACAGAAGCACAACTAATAAAGAACAGAGTTCTAGAGAACAAACTAATGGGTTTGATTGAGTGGACAGGGGATAGAGCTTTGTAACAAAGGAATTGAAGTCTATTAAAAGGATTTATAGTTGCATCTGTGCACTGAAGGAAGAGGGTACAAGCACTCACTCCTTCTCTGTGACAATGTATTAGGTGCTAATTCTCCTAACAGCACTGTGTTCCCTGACCAAAAGAATCATATTCCATGGAGGCAGAAGAAGCTGAAAGCATGAGCTCTTTATGCTCTGCGCTCCTTAGGCAGTTGTGTATGGAATGCACAGAAGCTAGCAAGGTAAGGGTCTACAAGAAGCTGAAATCCAATCTGAGTTCTACTCACCAAAATTTCTGTCCAGAAAGGACATAGCTTATCCCACAGGGGTAAACTTTTCACTAACTCACTGAGATTGCAGACTGGCCTGTCTCAGCTCAAGGAAACCACAATTGTTATTGTGTTTAAAGATAACATTAGCTTTTGATCTAACCACTCACTGTTAGAGTATTTTGATTTTCACTTATTTTCTGTCCTTAGTAACTACAAGGGATAAGCATAACAATTTACAAAATGTTGGAATTACTATTACTTCTTTTTTTTTTATTTGAATGTAGGTCCTATAAAAACAATGAAGTGTTTAGTATTTGGATATTTTCAGAGAAAGAACAATCCCTTAAATAGTACCTGAGAAGGCTTAGTCTTACATCTGTGTGTGATGCTTCTATTTCATTCCATAGGTTATGGTTTTATATAGAACCACCTGTTTGTAAACCTATAGCTATACAATGCTACTGATCTCAAGAACTCTTAAACTTCTCCCCTGTATCAGAGGCAATTGATAACCAGGTGGAGATCAGCATGTGTTTGTGTGCCTGTCTATGCATCTGTGTGCTTGTGTCCTGTGTACAAGTGCATGTGGAGGCAAGAGATAAATACCTGGTGTTTTTCTCAATCTTTATATTGGTCTCAGGCTCTCAGGCTTGCATATTGATCACTTTAGTGTCCAATTCTCCTTCCAAGATCACTGCAGGTATCTCGTGATTTTTCCCTGCTTCCAAAGTCCTTCAGTTTCCAGCTAGACAGAGACAATGGTATGAAACCATATTTCTTTTATAACTGTGCTGGATAATATGTTAATTTGACACAAGCCAGAGTCATTGGCGAGGAAGGAACTTCAACTAAGAAAAATGCTTTAATGATACTGGACTACAGAAAGGCTTATAAGTCATTTTCTTTATTAGTGATTGATGTGGGAGGACACAGCTCATTGTAGGTGGTCCCATACCTGGGCTGGTGGTCCTGGGGTCTATAAGAAAGCAAGCTGACAAGGTAACATGAGTAAGTCAGTAAGCAGCATTCTTTCATGGCCTCTTCAGCAGTTTCTGCCTCCAGGTTCCTGCCCTGTTTGAGATCCTATCCTGACTTCCTTCCAAAGAGTGGTTTGGAAGCATAAGGCAAATATACCCTTCCCTCCACAGGTTGCTTTGGTCATGGTGTTTCATCACAGCAATGGTAATCAACTTCAACCAGAACAAAAATGTTTATTCCATCCCAAGTGTATTTGTTCCTTTGACTTCCTTACTCCAAAAGAACTGGACAATATCTGGCCTCAAATGTACAGATGGATCTCCTTTAGATATTTGGTGGCTCAGAAACCAAGAACTCAGTTCATGCCCTTGGTAAAACATCATGCTCAGTATTTATCATAGTTAGGACCACAAAAGTGTGCTGCTTACTGACTTCCTTTCTATAGCTTGCTCTGCCTGCGTTCTTAGAGGAATCAAGACTACCATTCCAGAGGCAGGCACAACCACAATGATCTGGGCCATTCCCCATCAATCACTAGTTATGAATATGCCTTACAGCCAGATCTTATGGAGGTATTTTCTCAGTTGAGCTTCCCTCCATTCAGATGACTTTAGCTTATGTCAAGTTGACATCAAACGACTCAGCACAATGCTCTAGGGTGAACCACTTACCTCCATCATTGTCTATCGGGCACACTCTACATAGCTGATTGGCTTCAGGAGACTTTAGAAGGCCTTGTGTACATATTCCAACATAGAGGAGCCCTGAAATAAAATAAAAAAGAGGTTTACTAAGTTGAAAATGTAGCCTTATTTCCTTTCAGGGCACAAGGACAGATGTAGTAAGAAAAATACTCCAGGCAAAGAGATGAAGAGAACCAGAAAATAAAGCACAAATCCTGCCTAAGCTGGCATTACCCAGGAAGACTGACAGTAGTTTTAGGCAGAGAAGTATGGAGGTAAGCTAGTGATACTACAGTGCAAGAGCAAGGCCAAGTGCTCCTAATGTGTCAACAGCTCAAAGCTTATAGACTCAAGGGCCTAGTCCTTGCTCAACAAAAATTTAAGGACATAAGCAAAACCATTTCACCTCTTTAAGCACCTGTCTCTACATCCACAACACAGAAATGCTTTGATAACAGCAATAAACCCATGTTTTAAACCTGACATTAGATTGTGGACGTTTAGCCTTCACCAATTTGGTCTTGGAGCAAGAATCTTATAAAAGTGGATGGGATCTTTCTCTATCTATTGAGTGGAATATAAACAAAGAGATTGACATTTTTTTCAAAGATATAATTTACTACATGGTATTATTTTCATAATTTTATGATAATGAATGACTCGAGTAATAGTGCATAAAACTCCTTTGAATCCAATCATACCTGAGTACACTAAAGATGGCAGACTTGGGCATTCCTTGCTTCTAGCTGCAAGTGAAATCGCTGGTCTCTGGACAATAGGTTTCAATTTTTTTTTTCTTAATAGATGGAGCGATTTGAAAACAGTGTACAGCACATAAGCTCACTTGCCATAATCAGTTTGAATTACCTTATATTTATTTGATTGTTTAAGTAAAGAGAGGTCTAACCTAGAGACCATTTATAAGCTGAGCACAGGAACAAAAGGCCAAGAATAAAATCTTATATCAGTCCTAATTCCAAAGAACTTGAATGTGAACAGAAAAAATCTTAGAGATGCCAAGTTTGCTGCTGCCATGGGAGCAAGAAGATGCTCTTCTTCCACTGAGAACAAAAAACACTAGAGGAGTGACTGCACTGTCTATCTTACACACAGGGGTTGCCCCCTTGAAAGAGGAGACCATAACAGATACCTGTTAGATATGCCAAGGACATGTCATTTTATGTTCTAGATTTTTGGGAGAGATTTTCAAAAACCTATTGCAACCTGTGGTTGAATTATAGGTGTTTAACCAGCACAAGTTTAACATTTGAGTAGAACTGGAGAAAGATGAAAGCTAAGAAAAACGATGAAGAAGAATAAAGGAAAGTAACTTTCTTAGGAAAACCACCATCCCAAAGACCATGTGGGAAAGAACTAGGACTGGGTAAGGTCAATTATGTCTGATTTCAAGGGGCACTGAAAATTTCAACCCACAGGATCTGCTGAAGTCAATATTAAAATATAACTAATAAGCTATGCTACACAGTATCAGCCTAAAGGACATCCTTACCTCCAGTCTTTAAACACCCTGAAATAAAGATACCATCCTGTCAGCACATGTTAATTCAAACCCAGCTTGTCATAGGGTCATAGAGAGCAAACTTTGTACCTATGAAGGAACAAGCCAGTGCCTCTCACTATGCGGCTAAGGTCACTGGTTAATTTTTTTTCTTTCTGGATCAAGAAAATTAGTATGCTTTTAAATATCAATATCATTGAGTACATATACATAATGATGCACAGGCATGTCTGCCTGCCTGCCTACACACACACACACACACACACACACACACACACACACACACACACACCAATACAGACAAACACACATGACAGGGAGCAATTGGCTGCTGTTCCCAGCTCTCCTTTCCAGTTGGGATAGTGAAATCTCCTCCCAAGTAAGGATTTCCCTAACAGTTTTCCCTTGACTGACCCGAATGCCTCTCTTTCAAGGCACAGTTGGGTGTCTTCACAGCAGTAGTCTTATCTACATGGGGAGAAACTGTAAGAGACTCAAGAAAGTCTCCATATTGGTACACAGATATTTTGGCAGTCCATCGGGGAGCTCTCACCTCTCCTGGGGGATGTGTTTGCATGCAGTGGGCACCTGAAGGCATTGTTGCAAGCTGACAACCAAGAGCTCTTCCCTGCCACTCTTCCGGTGTCAATGGGCCTCATGCTGGAGCTGCTGAGAATCCCAGTCATTCAAGAGAGACTTTGCCAAGAGGAGCAAACAGAACAGAATTGTGTTACATAAATCGAATTGAGCTGGAATCTGACTGTTTCTTCAGTGTTTGGCACAAGGCTGATTTCTTCAACAGGATCTCTGTGATACACAACAGCTTGTCCTTGGACTCCAAGTCTGCCCTGCTGCTGCTTCCTTGGTTGCTTGCCTACTAAAGGAAGAAGATGATAAAATGGATCTGAAATTCTTTCAATGCCTATTTTAAATGACCATGTTTGCTTGTTTTAAGGTTTTATTGTGGCTGGTGATGTTATATTTTAGAGTAAAGAAAAGCTTGGAAGTATATTTAGATAAAGTATTAGTCACTCTTCTTCTCACTGTTACCAAATACTTGACAACGGACAGCTTAAGAGGGGAAGAATTTATTTTTGCTCAAGATTTGGGGGGACAAAGTCTATCCTGGTAGAGAAGGGATGGTATGGAGATCATTGAGATGGGGGCAGATGGCTGGGACTCCTCATATATGAAAGGATGAGTAAGAGATAGGAAAAGAAGAAACAGGTTAGGATGCTGTAAGGCATGGCCACTAATGACTTTCTTCAGCTAGACACCACAGCAGAGAAGTTCAATATATCCCCCCAAAGAGAACTTCTCAGTGTGGACAAAGTATTCAAATTCTTGAACATGTAGAGGATACTGAATTACTGATAACAAGGTATGTGTTGTGGTGTGTGTGTGTGTGTGTTTAAGAATATTTTCGAAAATTAAAATATACTAGGACATGGTAGTGTGGGAAGTTAGTTTTGTTGAAAAAGTGCTTGACATGTAAGCATGTGGACCTGTGAAAAGTCTCAGTCACACACACACACACACACACACACACACACACACACACACACACACACCACACACACACACAGCCAAACGAAGTGTTGAGGCATATTCTTGCTATCCCAGCACTGGGCAGGTAGATCTCTAAGAATAGTGGCTTGGTAGCCAGGTGATTTGTGCCATTTCAGACAAGTGAAAGGCCCTACCTCAAAACATATGTTGGATGAATCCTGAGAAACAGATACTAAGCTTGCTCACCAGCCTCTAAATACCAGTGCCCTGTATGCAAAAGTGTACACACACACACACACACACACACACACACACACACACACACACTCTAATAAAATAATAAATAAGAAATGTGATCACTGTACTTATATGTCTTATAACATCGTGTAACTACTGAATTGGGGAGCTATTCTGCAATGTTATAGACAGAATATTTCACAAGGCAAAATACATTGAAGGAAGCATACACATCCTTTGGTGCTCATTTGATCTGCTAAACTTCAGTGAACAAAAGTTCACTTGTTCATACTTGGCACAGTATTTTCTTGATCATAGCACTACAACTTCTAGGTCCTTGCAATGCTCTTTGTCCTCGGTCACAGGATGCTTGGTCACAGCACGTGCTGTTCATGGTTCATTGCTTCAGATGAAAGAGAGTGATCTCTGCTCCAAGAGCTTTCTCATAGACACCGCTGAGTCAGCACATTTGAATTAAAAGGACTCTTTGAATAGTGATCCAGCTTTGTACTTATGACGGGTATAAAGAGCCACAAGTCCTTCTCAAACCACTTCTACTCAGCTTCAGGATCCACAGTGTGTGAAGCTACAGACCTCCTGTCCTGTAACCTTCAGAACATAGAGGCTTTCAGGAAAAAGTCCAGAACATAGGGAGTGTGTGTGTGTGTGTGTGTGTGTGATCACAACCTCAGCTATTTCTCCTTAGGCATATTAAATACTATTTTACAGGCAGAGTCTCTCATTAACCTAGACTTCCCTACAAGGTAACTGTGGCTGGGAGTTGATGTTCAAGAGTGCTCCTGTCTCTATTTCCCCAGGGCAGGGAAGACAAGCACACTATCATACCTGACTACTTTCAAATGGATTCCTGGTGGGTGAACTTAGAAACCAGGTTAGCAGTTTAACAACTGAGGTATTTCCATTTCCCTTGTGATTTGCTCTTGTATTTAAGTCATTTGGTTAATCAATAGTGATTGCTTTCAATATTCCTTTAAGAAGTGGATGCTAACAGTCAACAATTGGATGGATCACAGGGCCCCCAATGGAGGAGCTAGAGAAAGTATCCAAGGAGCTAAAGAGATCTGCAACCCTGTAGGTGCATCATTATGAACTAACCAGTACCCCGGAGCTCTTGTCTCTAGCTGCATATGTATCAAAAGATGGCCTAATCGGCCATCACTGGAAAGAGAGGCCCATTGGACAGGCAAGCTTTATATGCCCCAGTACAGGGGAACGCCAGGGCCAAAAAATGGGAATGCGTGGGTAGGGGAGTAGGGGGGGAGGGTGTGGGGGACTTTTGGGATAGCATTGGAAATGTAATTGAGGAAAACACATAATAAAAAACAAAATGAAAAAAAAATTTAAAAAATGGAGTTTTATGTCAGAAGTGTATGTTTATGGGCCTGTTAGATGGCTCCGCAGGTAAAGGCATTGCTACCAAACCTAGTGACTTGAATTTAATTCCTGGGAATTATATGGTAGAAGTAAAGTACCAATTCCTCAGGTTATTCTCTGAAATCCACACACGCACCACAGTACATATTCACATACATGCAAGTACACACACAAACACACACACACACACAATAGCATGCATGCTTATATATACAGACAAACACATGCACACAGAGTAAATGTAATTTAAAAATTTATAAAAGAATTTTATGTTTGTAATTTCAAGAATATTTTATTGCTATTGTGTGGATCATCTGTTGATTCTTAGCTTACTATAAATGTATTGTGTACTGCTGTATGATTTAAATTGAGATAATATTTTGTATTTGTTGGTTCACTGTATTATACTTCCAAGAAAACACAAGGAAAAATAGTTACCGTACCTTTACTCTTTCTTTAATTTATATTTATTTTCCAGACTTTAAAACAATCTCAACGTTCCTATAAAAATTTTATCATCCACAAAAGAAGTACAATTTCTTTGCTGAAAATTACTTCCAGTGTCTCCTTGTACACTTGTAATTATGATTAGCATAGAGTTTCCTTGTTAAGTATTTGGAGTATAAGACTTACCATCTTTCTTACCCAACACTTGAAGATGATGTTGCAATGCAGATATGAAAGCAGAGCATGGAGCAACCTCTAGCCAAGATGTTTGGACACTACTTAAGCAGGATCACAAACAGAGTGAATTCTTGGCACTATGAGGAAAGCTTCATGTTCAAGGTTTCTGAAAAAGAGAAATGGTACACCATCATGATTATTCATTTTATGTGTTAACTTGACTCAGTCATAGAATATTTAGATACTTGTTTAAATCTTACTCTGCATTAAAAGAGAGAGAGGATATTTTTCTATGTGAGATTAAGATTTGAATTGGTAGACTGAATAACACAAGCAGTTCAATCCAAAGCAGGTTTTATTCCAAGCTGGAGAAAGAAAGTCTGGGTATAGTGAAAGTCCAATGTCTACAAGCCAGGTTGTTCTGTCTTCTAACTCAGAACTGGGCTAGAAATTATACCTTTAGTTCTCCTGGGTAACCAGCCAATCAACTGCACAATTTGATTTTTCCTTTCTCTATAGTCAAAGTAACAAATTCTTTAAAGAGAGATGTTAATGATAGACAGATGATGGATATAGATAAATACCTACAGATAGATAAATAGATAAAACAATAAGCAGACATAAATGGAAAAAGATAATAGATCATAGATAAAGGTACTTAGATAAGGTAGATATAGATTACATAGAGAGATTTAAACATACATACATACATACATTCATACATACATACACAGATAATGTATATGTATCTTACTGGCTCTGTTTTCCTTGAGGACCTAGAATATTGTAGGTCTTTTAGGTCTTAATTCCTTATCTTTCCACACAGAGGGTCCCCATATGTACCCCAGTGTTCTAATACCATTTACCTGACCCTAGGATATTCGATCAAAATCAGGTGAGCATAACTGACCTTCCCAAATAGCCGGTGTATACATTAATGGAGCAGGAAAATGGATAGAAAAATATAATAAAAAATATCGTGACCATTTAGCAAATGGTAGATGAAAACTAAGAAATAAATACATGGCAAAGTTTTGCAAGTGAACTTAGGTAAATAAAACTGTATAAGCTGTATATGGTGTGTGTGTTTGTGTGTGTGTGTGTGTGTGTGTGTGTGTGTGTGTGAGATCACGCGTGCATACGTGCACATTCTTACATATGTCCATATGCAGAGGTTTAGTTACATATATGTATAATTCAGTTAACACATTTTATGCTTTAAAAACTTTAACAAAAGTGTACATTTCACTTCATTTGCACGTTATTTGTTCATCTGTGATCACATGTTGTTTTATGAAAGAATAACTTATTAGGGTGAGAGAAACTTCAGTTAAGGAGAGACCACAGACCTCTCATTTCTTGAGGCTATAAGTCTCCGGTCATAATGATGTTTCTTATTGTTCACACACCTGTGAAATCAAAACCTAAAACCAAAACCAGAAATCAATGTCTTTGGTATCCCACATAAAGCCTTACAAACTGTGTTCAATAAAAGTCTGCCTGGTTTTCTCATGCTCCACACAGAGACGGAAGTGACTGAGGTCTCAATAGTAACCTTCAACCCTACCCTGCACACATGCCTTAGAGAACAAAATCCACAATCTCTGTCTCCATCTCAGGGCTTCTCAGGTGTGTGTCTTGGAGGCATTTTGCCCTTGAACAGACACTTGTCAATATCTGGGCTGCTTTTTGTTATCACAGCTGCAGAGATGGAATGATGAAAACATTCCATGGGAAAGACTAAGAAGACTACTAAAAAACCAGATTTAAGCAAGATAACCACCAAGCAAGAAATTATCCCATCCAAAACGGGTCAAAATTCAAAACCTCTGCTCTCCATTCTCCACAGCTCACATGGTGATTTATATGTTGATAGGATGTGTGATATGCATTTAAATGGCTGGCAAAGGTTAGAGCCAAATACAAAATTCCCTTCTCTCTTCTCTTTAACGGAAATGTAAATGAAGAAAATACCTAATGAAAAATTGGAAAAAGTTAAAAAAAAAAAAGAAAGAAAACAGAAATAAGTAAGCAAAACAATAGAAAAAGAAACAGTTAAGATAGACTGCAGGCTTATGCTTTGTTTCCCACAAGCAACTTCATATCCACTGATTCAACAAGTTATAGGAGAAGAAGGACTCATGAAGCGAAGGCTGACTTTGAAGTACAGATTGAATCTGATGTTAGGTATTTGACTGATTCATGGGGAAAGAAGAATAGTCCTTGAGTTTAGTAAATGTTCATTGTTGAAGTGATTCTGTATAACTATACTTGTTATAACATTAGTCCTAAGGCAAGTACTTGAACTCATAGAGTGTGAGCAGCACCCTGTTATATGTCAGACGCACATAGATTAGCTCAGTTGTCACCATCATGTGTTTTGTGAAAGTCATAGAGAGGGACTTAGTCATCTCAGTGAGATAGCTGGAAACTTTACTATATTAAAAGGGATTTTGTATCATTGCTATTATTATTAATTTTTAATAGATAACTCAGTATGGTCATGGATACAAGACAGAGACAACTATGGCCAAATGAATTTATCTCCCCACTTATAAGTGCACACATGACCATTCTAGCCATGGGGCTTAGTCAATGTTCTCAGCATGACTTGTCTGAAAGTAGAATTATTTCGTTTTCTTAGCTACACTTTTATCTTCTATGGTAACTTCAGAAGCACAATTGTTTTCTGCATGTTAAGAGAGGAAGACATGAATAACTTCTTATACATTAAATTCTATAATACATTATGTAGTATATGTGCTCTATGTTTTGTATTAAAATATGTTCAGAAATCTCGATACACAAGTTCAGAGAAACATTGAAAGGAAAGATTCTGTGGACGATAAGATGCCAGGGATACACCTCCAACTCCCAAGCACGGCTCAGAGGACCAATATACCCTTTTCAAGACTGACAAATGATCATTTAATTCCATTTTAAACTTTATGTGTAGAAGAGCACTTGAGACTGTACTTCACCTACGCACATCTGTTGGGAAAATCCCATAGGAGCATGACCATAGCCATCTTCTTTAATCACAAATACAAGGTAAGATTAAGACTCCTGCACTCCACGGAGAATTTCCAGGGCCTACCTGCTATCTTTGTGTGGTTGTGTCAGACCATTCCAGAGCAGTATAATATCATGATCAAAACAACTTCTCTGGTACCATCACTGGAAGGAGCCTCTTCGATGTCAAGCTTGTAACTTAAAGAGGATGCCAGGATTCTTATACTTACATGGGAGCTTTACCTTAGCATTTTTGTTCTTTTCAAAGAATCAAAATCTTCTCATTGCATTGAGTGCTCGCCATTTTGTTTATGGATGAAATATTTTTAAGCTAGTTTTTTATGGAGAATCTCTGAGGAAAGATAATATTGTAAAAAGAAATTGAAACCTAATTTAAAACTTAGCAGAAGATTTAGAGTCACAGGAAAGGCAAATACGAGGAATAAGAGGGGAAATGAGAAGTTAGTACAGTACACTTATTTGATTTTTCACTATGTTGTAAAAACATTAAGAAATATGATGGGGTTAGAGAGATGGCTTTGCAGTTAAGATCACTAGTGCTTTTCTGGAGGACCTGGGTCTGATTCCCAGCACCCACATGGTACCTCACAATCAACTCTAACTATAGTTCCAGGGATGCAGTACCTTTGTCTGGCTTCCACAGGCACAAGCACACATGTGCTGCACAGACACACAAAATAATAAGAGTATCTAATGTTTTAAAAATAATTCTGACAGTGTTGTAAATATAAACAAGAACTGGGGAAAAATGTTTTGTACCCATAGATGGTGACATGAATTGATATAAACCATTATTAAATATTTTGTCAATATATAGTAAAATTATCAACTCTTATATTAGCTGCCTATCAGTTCTTTTCTTTAGTATGTGTCTTAGAACCATATGACAAAGAATTTTCAAGAAATCTTTACTTAAAAAAATGATGTTGAAAAGTTTTTATATTTGCCAGTAGATTAATGGAAAAGAAATGTAGAATATTCATAAATGCAAGAGTTATGTCCATGGCAATTATCTTGAGTTATAGGTGCCAATGTAGTTGCATATCAGAAGAAAAGGTACTAAAAAGCAAAAGAGGCAATTTGAGCAGAACTATACCAACACAATAGGTAGGAAAAACACACCACATATACAGACACATGAACCTATACTCATGACAGAGCATGTGCATGTTGTGCATTCATGCTACACATATTATGAATATGCATGTATACTCTCACTAAAAATAAATGGCATATCAAGTAGATAAGATAAAATATGAGGTTATATCTGATTTCTACACCATATTTCTTTGCCTTTTGGGAAACCTAGTACTCATAAATGAAGTTCTAATGTGTGCATGCACTTATTTGTGTAGAAAGTGAGGGGATATAAGGTGAAGGTATTTAGCCGTTGCTATGCTGAGTACAGACAGTGAAGACAAATGGAAACTATGTCGTGTTCTAGCCCATATGGACACACACTGTTGAATGTGAGATCTGCGGTTCATAGGGTACATCAATAAATCCCAAATTGTTATGAACATATGATTTTTAAATTTCAAATGTTAATTCACAAACTAGTGACTACAACTTTGGCATTAAAATAAGTCATTTATGAGGGAGTTGTTTTTTAGGACAGTTCTCACTATAATGAACTTTGTTAGACACTTTACTATTTTGATGTCAGAAAGCTGCCATTTAGTTATTAACTTATATCTCACAGACATTCTTTTCTCCATCAAGGCAATGGATAGCTTTGGCAGGATGCTGATTTGTGACTTAGCAAGCAAACTCTGACAGGAGAGATGAGAATGATACAACTTGTTGCATGTGCACATGTGTGTTCATTTTAGACAAATGCACTAATGCATTCATAATAAATCCTAAGGGCTCAAGTTTCAAGTATGAAAAAAGCATCCTTTGGCCTTCCACTCGATTTGACCCACTATGTCTGACATGAATAGCTCCCATTGCACCATTTACATCTGTAGTTGTTTTTCGTCTGGATGTGGGAACATAGATACGCTGATAAAAAGGAACTGTCAAAATAAAGAGTATGAGTATCTGTGACCTTCAGAGTCTCCTGAGTTACTTATGGGCTGACAACAAAAATGGTCCATGTATCAGAAACTATTTGAATACCATGATACAAAAGACAAATATAATTTAATAATGAACTATCAATAGGAAATACTGATAGTTCCATAATTGCTATGCTAAAGATATGTGGATAGATCACATCTTTTTTACAGCTCATAGTAATGGAGAATTGGTTTAACAGTCATTGTAAAATGTACTTTCCAATTTGGGATGATCTACTTGATATATTTGTGTGTGTGTGTGTGTGTGTGTGTGTGTGTGTGTGTGTGTGTGTGTATGTGTATGTGTGTGTGTGTAAGTACACAGCAAGTTCACTAGACTGTGAACAACAGATCCAGATACCAGGAAGATGACCTTTGGAATAGAGAGAAATATTCATGGGAATAATTAATTTAAGTGCTTATTTTCATAAATATATGTTTAAGATTGCCTCACATCAAGAGGGTGAGACTCCAAAATGAAAGTGTGGACAGGAAGTCAGTCCCCATTTAGGGTAACTGTAGCCACTGGGAAACTAGGGTGGTATTTTTGGAAAGACAAAAACAGGAACCTCTGAGTTCTGAGACTCAACTCGGCCCATATCCAGATGATTCCTGGAAAACCGTTTCTTTAACTATGTAGGGTGAAGTAAAGAAGGTCTTCTTGCAATGAACCAAACAGATACCAAATCCTGGTAGTAGAAATTTAGGAATGAAAAAAAAAAAAAAACCCAACCCCAAAGTTAAATACACAAAGAAAATTGATAGAGAAGAACAGACTAGGAAGAAAAAAGATGATAGAAGGAATCATGTTCTGACTGTGGTAAGTGCTCCCACAACGGGACTGCTTTGTGTGGCCTTGGTGAGAGGACACACCTACCCTGGAGGAGAACTGATGATATACCAGGGTTGAGGAACACCTTGGGGAGCATCCTTTCAGAGGAATAGGGGAAGGGAAACAGGATGAGGGTCTCTGTGTGGGAGGACTGGCAGGAGGGGCAATGTTTGACATAAATAATTAATTAAGAAAACCCAGCCTCCAAAGGATGTGTATGCATCCAGGAATAAACACTGTGCATTTTTAAAAAATTACTAAATAAAAAAGAAGGAATTCTGTAAATATGCTGAAAAGTTTTTAATTGAAATAGAGAAAGACTTAAGTTCACTGTGTTAACAGAGCTTCAGGGATGAGGGCAATATGAAAGGCTTTAAAACTACACATAATCAGTAGCCTGAGAGGAAATGAAATACAGAATTAAGAGTGTAAATAACAGAAATTGTTATTAAAATGCACGTGAAGTCAAAAGATTATGGTTTTAGGGATCTCCGTGATCCTGAAGTGTGTAGGGTACAGTGATCCCTACACATAGATGTAGCAATCTCTTCCTATTAGCATCTCATTATTTACAGAGGTACAGTAACAACCTTTAGGAAAGAGACACAGATAACAACTACCAAGTCAGTAGAACAGTGAATGCTAGAAAACAAAGGAATAATGTCTTCTTTTTTTTTCACTTTTTATTATTTTTTAATTGGGTATTTATTTCATTTACCTTTCCAATGCTATCCCAAAAGTCCCTCACACGCTCTCCCACCCATGCCCCTACCCACCCACTCCCACTTCTTGGCCCTGGCATTCCCCTGTATTGAGGCATATAAAGTTTGCACAACCAATGGGCCTCTCTTCCCACTGATGGCCAACTAGGCCATCTTCTGATTCATATGCAGCTAGAGACACAAGCTCCAGGGGGTATTGGTTAGTTCATATTGTTGTTCCACCTATAGGATTGCAGATCCCTTCAGCTCCTTGGGTACTTTCTCTAGCTCCTCCATTGGGGACTCTGTGATCCATCCAATAGCTGACTGTGAGCATCCACTTCTGTGTTTGCTAGGCCCTGGCATAGTCTCATAAGAGACAGCCGTATCTGGGTCCTTTCAGCAAAATCTTGCTAGTGTATGCAATGTGTCAGCTTTTGGAAGCTGATTATGGAATGGATCCCTGGATATGGCAGTCTCTAGATGGTCCATCCTTTCGTCACAGCTCCAAACTTTGTCTCTGTAATTCTAAGAAGGGGCAAAGTGTCCACACTTTGGTCTTCGTTCTTCTTGAGTTTCATGCGTTTAGCAAATTGTATCTTATATCTTGGGTATTTTAAATTTCTGGGTTAATATCCACTTATCAGTGAGTACATATTGTGAGAGTTCTTTTGTGATTGGGTTACCTCATTCTGAATGATGCCCTCCATTTGCCTAGAAATTTCATAAATTCATTCTTTTTAATAGCTGAGTAGTACTCCATTGTGTAAATGTACCACAATTTCTGTATCCATTCCTCTGTTGAGGGGCATCTGGGTTCTTTCCAGCTTCTGGCTATTATAAATAATGCTGCTATGAACATAGTGGAGCATGTGTCCTTCTTACCGGTTGGAACATCTTCTGGATATATGCTCAGGAGAGGTATTGCGGGATCCTCCGGAATAACAAAAAACGTAGGATAGCAAAAACTCTTCTCAAGAATAAAAAACCTCTGGTGGAATCACCATGCCTGACCTAAAGTTGTACTACAGAGCAATTGTGATAAAAACTGCATGATACTGGTATAGCTACAGACAAGTAGACCAATGGAATAGAATTGAAGAACCAGAAATGAACCCACACACCTATGGTCACTTGATCTTTGAAAAGGGAGCAAAAACCATCCAGTGGAAAAAAGACAGCATTTTCAACAAATGGTGCTGGCACAACTGGAGGTTATAATGTAGAAGAATGAGAATTGATCCATTCCTATCTCCTTGTACTAAGGTCAAATCTAAGTGGATTAAGGAACTCCACATAAAGCCAGAGACAGTGAAACTTATAGAGGAGAAAATAGGGAAAAGCCTTGAAGATATGGGTACAGGGTACAGGGGAAAAATTCCTGAATAGAACAGCAATGACTTGTGCTGTAAGATCAATCAATAAATGGGACCTCATAAAGTTGCAAAGCTTCTGCAAAGCAAAAGACACCATCAATAAGACAAAAAGGCCACCAACAGATTGGTAAAGGATCTTTACCTATCCTAAATCAGATAGGGGACTATATCCAATATATATAAAGAACTCAAGAAGGTAGACTCCAGAAAATCAAATAACCCCATTAAAAATGGGGCTCAGAGCTAAACAAAGAATTCTCACCTGAGGAATACTGAATGGTTGAGAAACACCTGAAAAAATGTTCAACATCCTTAATCATCAGGGAAATGCAAATCAAAACAACCCTGAGATTCCACCTCACACCAGTCAGAATGGCTAAGTTTAAAAATTCAGGTGACAGCAGATGCTGGCGAGGGTGTGGAGAAAGAGTAACACTTCTCCATTGCTGGTGGGATTGCAGGCTTGTACAACCACTCTGGAAATCTGTCTGGCAGTTCCTCAGAAAATTGGGAGAATGTCTTCTTAAAGAACTAACCCATATGCATACAGCTCAACCCAGACACGTATAGTAGTGGAAATATTGAATAAATATCAAATTAGAAAATTTTCAATGGACGAGCAGATAACTTGGTAGATAAAATTGTGGGACTGTGAAAGACAGCCTGTTTTCTGGTAGAGCTAGGTTTAAACTCCAGAGACCAAGCAGGTGTTCCTGCAAGTGACAGAAAGCCTGTGTGCCATGCTCCCAGAACCTAGGCTCCTAACAGGAGGCTCCAGCTCCATAATTCTATGGCCACCAGTCACTTAAGGCAATGCACCAAACTCCTGGTATTCTGTCTGGACTCTATGCCCAAAGTTACCTGACAACAGCCAGGTATGCTCCTCCCCAAGGTTACCTGGCAACAGCCCACTATAAAAGGGGCTGTTTGCCCCCTTCTCCCTTTCTTACTCTCTTACTCTTGCTTCCCACTTGCTTCTCTCTGGCCTTCTTGCTCCCCCCCTCTCTGCATTCCCTTTACCCCTCTCTCCACGAGGCCATGGCCAGCCTCTACTTCTCTACTTTCTCCCTTTCTCTGCCTTTCTACAATAAACACTTAGTGTTGGAGCAATGGAGCAGGTCCTCTCAAGAGCCAGGTCTAATCTCATGCATCAGGACTCTCTGTTTCCAGCCACAGTTTCCACCAACCCAAGACTTGAAGCAAGCCAAAAGACACTCCTCCCCACAGAACCAGCCTCAGCGCTCTCCTTCTATCCTTTTTCCTTTGGCCTGTCCTTAGGCCCCTTCTCTGTTCTCAGCTCTTCCACGACATCCAGCAATGTCTGTACTGTTCAAGAATCTGAAACCCTGTCGTTCTTGGCCTCCATGCATGCCCAGGAACCCCTAGCCAATTCTGGCAGGTCCACAGGGACCTCAGACTATGCTTGCCCAACCCTGAAGTGGGCTTCTATGGCTTCTCACAGCCCAACACCCGTGCAGCAGCAGTGTCTGCCTCCATGAGTGACCCTAGCCTTGTGGCAGGCTGGATGCAGTGCCACTATGTTTAACCCACATAAAAACACTTGTTATGGAAGGCTGATTATCTGAGTTTGCATTGTGAGGCACACTGTTGGAGGACAGAACTGTCTCCTGAATGTTGCCTCCTGAAGAACATAGACATGTAGTGGTATATGCAGGATGCCCCATGCTAATATTAAATAACAAAGAACAGAAGATTAAGAATTACTAATCACCACGTCCCAGGTTTTTCAAGAATATTCCAAAAATATAAACAAGTTGTAAAATATCAGAATGTCTTGTGAGATGGTACTTCTTCCTTATACCAAAGTGTTCCTGGTGAAAATGTCTGAGAAAGAATTAACCATTTCTTGAACAAATGCAACAAAGTAGAGCTGGAGACCACTCTAAGTTGAAATGAACCAACACTGACTCTTGCCTTTTGGCTCAAACTGCTTTTGTAGTTAAAACTGCCACCAATATTGGGCAATATCTCCTTGAATGTTTCTCTTCAAACTATGACAGTTTAACATGGGCATAGTTGCTGTTTGAGAGACATCATGGAATAGTCATTAAAACAGAATCTATAAACAGAGCAACAGTGCATATACCCTTAATCCCAGCATCTGGCAGATGTATGTATGGAAAAGAGTTTGAAACTTGCTTTTTTTGCACCTAGAACTGACTGTAGGCAACTATATTAAATATGTATAGTCTGAGGAAGCTATATTTCAAGTTTCCAAGCTGTGATGGTTAAAACAGTGAAACCCCACCCCCATAGCCTTCAACAGCTATGAGACTGTTCCATCTTCCAAACAGCACTTTCGCTACCCATTTCAGATGTAGTTGCAAAGAGTTCCTCTAGCTGGGATGCTCTTTCCCCACTGGACAGGAGAGGTAATCCCAAAGAGAAGGCTCAAGAGCACAACCTGGGCTATTCACTGACAAGCCAAGAGAGTTTACCCTGCCTGTCCAATAGCTGTGATTGTTATAAAAAACGACAAAGCTCTCTCTATTTTCCATTCCCTCCTTCCAAAAGGAGAAATTTATTTTAATTTGCCATGTTCTGGACATGTGGAAAGGGCATTGCCCATATGTGTCGTGTTACAGAGGTGGTTTAGAACATAAAAGTATTTCCTACCAAGCCTAACAAACAAAGATCTACTTGGTAGGAGTGTTCTGAGTCACAAAAGGTTTCTTCTGTCAGAGGAATATATTCATAACTTTTATTAATATATATATGTGTGTGTGTGTGTTTACATATAATCTTTTATTAATCAACACCTCAAAGTACTACAGTTGACCTTAACTCTGAGGAAGATACTAGTGTAGGACATTCAGCGTTGACATAATCTAATGAAAAACTTAAGTTACCTCTCGAGGACTTAAAAAAAGATCTGTTACAAGCCAGAACACATTCATTTCCAGCTGTGTAAGACAGCTTGGGGTAGAATGTTGAATTTCATTATTTCCTTTCTCCGCAGTTTTTTCTTAAGAAGCAGCAGTCTGTCAAATAGAGGGTATAATTTCTACCATCCTTCACAACTCCTTGTATCACATGGTCAGCCTCTCATCCATGATACTAGAGTAAATACAATAATCAAAATTTATAAATATCTTATATTTAGAGACCCATGATTAATGCATACTTGAAATTCTAAAACCCTTGATCTGTTTAGTGGCAAGCTGGAACTTACAGTTGTTGGCCTGGAATTGGTTTCCTGCACTGGGTATTAGGAATTTGGCTGAGAAAAGCATTTTTCTCTCTAAAAATATATTGGTTTATCATGTAAGCCATGCCTAATCTTACTATAACTACCTGTGAATATCTTTGAGCTTGCATCTTTCCAGCATTCGTTAGGAGCTAGCACACAGGCAAGTGCAGTGTCACTGTACAGTTCGACTTTAGAAAGAATTTGCTGGCTAGAGCCTTATAGTGTGTCTTGTTTCTGATAAAATCCATTCCCTATACAGGGATAGTTATCAATGATCTGGTTGGAGGAAAAGTGATGGTTCTATCTATTTCCTCCTTTCTTAGTAGATCATCACCCAGCAGATACATTACAGAAGTTAGTGGAAACAGATCGATTAGGCTTTCCCTCACACAGGCTGAGGAAGAGTCACCTTTTCCACTTGAATAGTATAGGAGAGACTTCTACAGCTCTTTCCCCTGCTTATCTAGACTGTAGATACGTTGGTTGTTCAATTTTCTTTCTCTTCACATCTGCTACTTCTGTTGAGCATCAATGTAAATGCACTTTCCTTTCTCTTACTCTTCTGCTGGGAACAAAAGTTTTTTGTCTAAAATTTCAAACATTCTTCCTGAGCACTGTAGTTTTTAATGTCAGAATAACAACACATTACTGGGGAGATTTGTGTATGCCTTTGGATTCTGGGTTATTTTCTATCTAGTAACTGAGGATTCCCTCCATGATTCTTTATAAATCAGCTGAGTATACTTTGACGTCTTGGGGGAATCCAATATACTCTATTGCTACTATGCTAGGGGCCAAATGGATAGATGTTTTCCTCGTAAAAATATTGTCATTGATTTAACATTTGTTGTCCAGGTGACAACAGAATGTACACGCATCCCATCCTGCCCTGCCTCTCCTCCTGTTCTTCCAGCTCATGTCCATCATGGCTTTGTCAGCGTAGCTGTCTACCTTGTTTTGTGTCTGTGTCTCAGTATTTCTCCAGGTATAACTGGTGTTTCTAAGTTTACTAGAATGTTCAGTTTGTATTTCCACTACAGATAAGTTTTAACCCACATAGATTTCCTGCAAATTAGTTCTCCCTACTGGATCAATTTCTTTTTAGTCGAATATCCTTTGACATCTATCTCATCTGCATGATACTAGGGTTCAACAATTTTAACCATCCTTTTTTGATCTAAAAATCTCCTTCATGGAGTCTCTTCACAACTTGTTTTACATATATGAACTTTCACATTTGATATATTTTTACCCACACTGTTTTGGGGTCTTTCTGTTTAGGGTTCTGTTTTGCTTGTTACTATAAGACCATAGTACGTTGAACGTTGAGTCAGTCGCCTAAATTTCCTTTATCATCTTTGAATCTATGGTACCAAATATAGCAAATTAAACACATCATTTACTTCAGATGCATTATTTTCCTCAGCAACTGTTTCTTCCTTGGGTCTAATACAGTGCCTGAAATATAGTGTGCAATCTCTGTGTTTTTATACATACACACAAATGTAGGAATGAATGACTCAATTAAACTTGATACTCCTATCTTGGGAAATATTTTAATCTTCTCAAACTGAGGTATTTGAATTACAATGTGACATCCTTTCATCTCCTTTCTCTTTGCTCTCTCTGCGAAGGCTGTTCTACAGAGGGGAAATTAGCCTGTGTATGACGCTTTCACAGCTTTCACAATAGTTTCTATTAATAGAAAATGATGTAGAAGCTGAAAGCAAAGTAAAAAATCCTATAAGTGATTGGGAGGGGGTGCTAGGAACTACCATAAAGCTAAGAACAATCTTGCAAATTAATTCACAGGTGAAGGCAGAAGGGAAGACACTGTCTCAGAGTTCAGTAGTGGTCCAAGAGAGGGAGGGAGAATGTGGCAGAGGCCACACTTTAAGAATACTAGAAAAGATTTTATAACAAATTAGACTCCAGAAGAAACTGCTTCTCGTGTTACAGGCCATCATTATGCACAGCTATGGAACGCTGGCGTGCATTAATAATAAAGATCAGTGCCACCTTCTAGGAAAAATACAGGCTTCCTTTAATTAACTTAAATTTTTTTATCAAATTGATTGAAAAGCTCTTATCCTTTTTAAATTTTTTTTCCCTGTTCAAGTATTTCATGCATGGGCTCAGAGCAGATTGATTCTAACCAGCTTTTAAAATTGTGTGCTCGCTTCACGGCTTAGACATATGAGTGCAACAAAGCCTAAATCAGACCATGAATGAGATGAAAACAAGAAAGAAAATATATACAGCTTACTATGTAGAAAATACTACTTTTTTTTTTTTTTTTTTTTTTTTTTTTGCTAAGAAAAGCAGAGTGATAGCATCTTCTTTCATAGAAGCCCAGAGGACCTGTTGTGTCTTAATAGAGAGCTGGTGTTTTGTAGGCAAAGCAATGTATCTATTCATGATGACTCAGGAACACTGCTGGAGAGCACAGCGAAGGCCATTGCTGATTACTCTGAAGTATGTGATGTGTGTTGATCGTTTCCAAAACTGTAGCTCCTGTCAGGAGACATCTGTGAAGAGTTCTCACAAGAATAGTGAGTAGCACTACAGTGCTTTCCCTCAACTTGGAATTAAATTCATGAAAGAAAACAAAATTATATCCACAGGGAACATAATATGAGGAAATATTTGGGGTAGCAATATTTATTGACCAGCAAATCTAGGATGAACTTCAACTGACATCACACAGTTTATTTCATGCGATGTAGCAACACTTACACTACTCTGATGAGTTTATTTATAAATTGTGAGTTAGAAACAAGAACCAGACACACTTCAAAAACACAAGTAATTGAAATATTGAAGAATATTTACAATTAGAGAGGAAGTAATCTAGAGAGCCTAAAGCTTAACAATAAGAATAGTGATGGTAAGTTATACAATTCCTCTACTTAATTATGGAAACCCAATACACAAACAGGTAGAAACTCTTTTGAAACACTAATCCTTTTAAGTAGGAATCCTCACCAAAATTAAGATAAATGAGAGTGTTCTTTTCCAAAACCATTGTATAGAAATAATGTTTTCCACGTTTTTGAAATTGTCGAGGAGCTCTGAAAAGCCAAGTGTACCCCATGGTAAGATGGAAAGTATGATCTCCAGTGGATCTCAGAGGATGATATTCCAAACTTCTTGGAATGAGCATCAAACCCTAAAACAAACAAGGACCCCCCATCACTAATCAAGGAGGACTCAGCTCAGAACTTTCCATAGGGATTCAAAGCCATTGCTAATACCAGGGGTCCTAACATTGCAGATGTTGCAGCATGTGAGAAACAAAAACCAAGGATGTGAATATCAAGATTAAAGAAAAGTAATATTAAACAGCAGAAAGAGAGAGGAGAAGGAGAGGGAGAGGGAGAGGGAGAGGAAGAAGGAGAGGGAGAATGCAAGAGAGAATTTGAGAGAGAGAGAGAGAGAGAGAGAGAGAGAGAATCAACTCTTTAGATAAGCAGCATGCAGGGATGCTTTGTTGTTGTTAGAGTTAATCTCTATTATGGTCTCCAATCATAAAAACTGATTTTTTTTTTAAAGACTCAATACCACATGTCAGGGCATAACTCACTCAGTATAGTGCTTGAGAACTGATTTCAATACACTGAACATATGTTAAAAGAACAACAACAACAACAAACCCCAAAACAAACAGAGGTGAATGTGCTTGTAATCACAGAAGCAGAGACAGAAGAATTCATGGAACTTGCTGACCAGCAGATCTATCATTACTATTGAGCTGGAAGCCAGTGAGAGGCTATATCTTAAAAGCAAAACAAACAGCACAGTTGGTTTCTGAGAGTGACACTGGGAGTTGCACTGCAACCTTTGCTTGCATTTGCAAACATCTGATCATATGCAGATGCGCTCATACACATGAGCACTCAAGCACACACACATGCACAGATGAAATATTTCAATCACCTCAATACATACAATTCAGGAAGTATAAATCTAAGAATAACTGAATTTTTCTTTGCAGATCAAGACATGGGTCTACTGTAAAGGAGACAAGTCTTGCTTTTTGTCTAATAGCTCTCTTTTAAGCCAATCCCGAGACACGGGGCTCTGTGGATTCTATTTGTACTTTTTGTTGAGACAGCACCTGTTCAACACTTGAATAAGAAGTGATGAATGAGCTGGATTCAGGCTCTTTCCATTCTGTTTTGATAAGAAATATGGATTGTACTCAATGAACGAAGTATGACATTAGTTGGCATGCATGTTGGGCAAAATATATAGGGGGATGATGTTCCATTGGAATCCATTAGGGAAGAAAAAAATAACTAAGAAGGAGACCATGCCTGGTGACAAATGCTGTGTCAACCTCTGAGAATGATGGAGGGGTATCTCTGAAGGCCAGTAGGGCAGGCAGAAAAGTCAGGGGCATGAGGGCAAGGCAAAGATAAGCTGGGATCAACCTTAGTACCTCAGTATACCTAAGTCCACCTCCCTAGTGACTTAAAGAAGAGAGGCACAATACTCAAAGCCATTGTAAGTTAACAGCATTCCTTCTTGGTCTCTTCCTGCTTTGGTTATCTTTGATAATGAACTGAATAGAGAATCTCTCTCTCTCTCTCTTTCCCCTTTGGAGCTGAGGATTGAACTCAGGGTCTTGCACTTACTAGGCAAGCACTCTCACCACACAGCTAAATCCCCTTATAAGCCCCACTTTTCAATTAAAAAAGCTGATGGCCTATGAGCTGACGCAGTAAGTAGGAGGTGGACACTGTCAGGAAGAAAGTGTTCTGGGAAATAGTGAGAGTATAAAAGACAGAGCCACAGGAAGACAGACCAAGAGATGAGCCAGGAGATAGAAGAAAACCAGCAGGTAGATGGGTAGATGAACTCAGGGAGATGCTGATATGTGGAGAAAGAAGCTGGCTGGCAGGGACTGAAGGTAACTAATGAAATAGTAGACATAGAATAACAAGTGGGTTCCTGGTTCATTTCTACTACTCAACTCCTGTGTAAATGTTCCTGGGAGCTCATTTTGAAGAATAATAGATAGAAATTCTGAAGCCTACTACTACAGGAAACAAATCCTCATTATACATCTTGTGATAGTCTCACACCCAAAGTCACTTATAGCTAACAAAATTTCACACCCAAATGAAGGCAGTAATGAATCCACTAGTCTACTTACATGGACCCACTCTCAGTCTTTCAAACAAAATCACAGTAAACTTTTTTTTAAAGAAAAGGACTCAAGAAACAAATTTCAAGTTATTCATCTTGGTTTATGAATATTCCTTTTCAGTCTGAGTCATGTCCTCCATTTGGTGCCATGTAACGGTATTAGAGAGAGGAAAAAGAAATTAATGTATACACAAAAACAGCCACATTTCTGGTTAGACTAAAATATCACACACTCTTGAGTTTTTCAATGGTGATGATTCTATAGCTGATGGTTAGAACATGCTCCCTTTGCTAGCTCTTTAATACTTTTTTCTGCTCTCAGGAGAGTGGGAGGTTATGGTTCCTTGTCATGAAGACACAATGGGTCATCATGTATGAGGAACTGATTGTGTTTCCATTCAGCTCTGCATATATGCGATAGTTTATCTCCACACTTAAGCTTATCAGAGGACAAAAGAATGTTAAGGGCTGTCCAAAGGATCTCTTATATACTAGAAATTTTTCACCTCATTGCCAAGATATAGAAGCAATACAACCCTATGAAAGATGAATCAGCAGTGATAGCTTACAGGGACATCCTATTCTTTTCCTGGTAACTCACTGGCATGAACATACAATACATGTAGAGGAATGTTTACCTTCCTATTTGATACAACACCTATATCATATACTCTTGCATAACTTCACTCAGAAAATGAGGCTTCGAAAGCAGCAAAATTATAGATGTAAGTTGCAAAGTTTACCTCACAGAAACAGTAGCCATAAGAATTATCAGAATTCAGTTCTTTAATTCCAAAGCCATTCAGTTTTCCTGGAACAAAACTAGTATCCTATATAAGTCAGTGTTGTAGAGCTGTAAGTTCAGTAGGACACTATTGATCCATCCTTTGAGGAGATGCCATCTACTGACATGAAAAGGTGACTTCGGTACATCCTGATAAAGAAAAGGAAGTTCTTTATTTTTGCATACTCTGCTACCCTCCCTCAGTCTGCATAAACATTATTCCTTGATCCTCAGCAATGCTTTGTGAGCAGGTGTTTCAGTAAATCACAGATGGTGGTTTTGCAGAAGCACGGTGACTGTATTGGAGGAGGTAAGATAGGAATGATCATCATGCATGTTTCAAGCTCTTAGGCATACCAGGAATGTCTGAGGCCAATATAGATATGGACTTATTCAACTTTGTTTCCTGTTTTAGTAGCCCCAAACACTTTATGCATAACATTTGCTCTTTCACATTATACTGTCCTTCATGGCACAAACATGGGGTTTTCTAGGTCATACGTGTGTATATTCTAACAGTACATTCAGAAACAGGATCAGCAAGGGGTAAATCCATGTTTCAGTTGATACCTGCGAGATAGACACAGCCAAAATTCCACCTGCCATATGTCCTCAATGGAGCTCTATATTGACTGGTAGAACAAAGAGGTGTTTTACATCTCTGGAATTAGTACCAGTAGAGATTTAGAGACCAGCAGTTCTTTAAAATCCTGATTATTTTTATTTCCTTAATATATCATGCCACAACAATACTTTATGGTTACTCTGTAGAGCAGTAGGAGAATCACTGGACCGTTTTTTGTCTGCATAATACATGCCTATGGTAAACTAAATTTCATCTCCTTATGTAGGCAAGTTCTCAATGAATCTGTGAACTGGCTAGCTTGGAGAATTAGAGGAGAGGCCAGTTTCCCTTTACTGTGGTGACTCACACATACATGGGTTTCCCACTCACACACTTTAAGAGAGATATGAGCAGGATGCAATCTATTTAATTTGTAGGAAAGCTTTGATCAATTAGTCAAGGCCAAAGATCTCTGTGGGTCAAATCCCTTTGATTACTATTATGGTTCTGTTGTCCCTTATGGTCACCACATACATCTTGTCTCTGGTGATTAAGTGCTTTCACTGACCTCTGCAACCCCACCTCTCCATCAGTGGCATTGGTTTCAGGGAATCTAGTTCCATGGCAGTACTAGCCATGATTATTTTTAGCCTGTAAGGAATAACCACCCTCGAGCTCTGAAGGATACTGTCACTCACCCCAAGTACATTTTTCTTAAAGCTTGGGGGAAGGAAACACTCTAGGGTCTCCTGTGGAGCCATGGTTAAACAAAATGGATATTCAGGTCTCTGTAAATCTGATGGTGTCTCACCTCCATTCATTATCACCTGTGTTTCCATGTTTCACCTGAACAAGCAAATGAAAGATAAACTCTCTCATAGTCACTTTACTAGATATAAGAATATCTAAAAATGTCACTACATTTCCTCATTACTTTCCTTTTATTATTTTCTTCAGCATCTACCGAATTTATATTCATCCACATGCCTCAGGATTTGAGTGGAGACTAGGAAGACATACAACACTGTGAATCCAAGTATATGCCAATACTTGTCTTGTTGTGGTGCTAAAAGCAAGGAAAATTCATTTAATTAAGACCTGGTGGTTTCAATTGTCTCCATCATGATAGCTCCCACACAGGGTTTTCAAGGAGTGGCAATGAAGATAGGAGAGGACAGGGCATTTCTCCTGCAAAAAAAAAAAAAAAAAAAAAAAAAAAAGGTTGGTTCACACTAGCAGGAGACATTCAAGGGTCTCACCTCACTGGTGCTTACACTACACCTTTTGTAATTTTTTGTCTCTCACTTATTTTCATTAAATCAAGATATTAGTACTAGATCTCACAGGGTTGTGAGTTCAATTGGAATGAAATTCAACCAGAGAAATATGTAGTGGTTGTCATCGACGTGTATTCTCTGTGTCATCAGGTCCCCTCGTATTGGTTACAATGGATCAAGTGAAGGATGTGAACTTTATTTTCAGTGATGCTAGCAATGACAGCCACACCATAATAATTTCAATTTATATCTCTCATAAGCACAATTCTCAGTGTTCATGTGTAAATAACTTAGGAAACTTGCCACAGCAAGAGTAGTCTTTCATCACTTGAAATAGAGTTATTACTTCCTTTGAATTTAATCAAATGAGAGGACCAGTATTAAACAGACCATAACCAAGATGGAAAATCTGCAGTGTGTCCTCCTATGATCCTATATTTTGTCAGAAAGAATGGACCAGGAAAGGCTCCCAAACTGAATCTCAAGTAGAGATCTGTCACAAGGTTGCAGATTCATACAAATGTGGAAGAAGCTGTATAAGGGCAGATAGGAGAGAAGATACTTCGAGAAGAGGATGCGAACTATGAACTGGGAAAGAAGATTAGAGGAAGCTGAGGAAGACATTTGCTTCTACATGTGCTGGTATTCCTGTATTTACTGAAAGTCGTTAGAGAAGATAATGGCCAAATCAGGAGAATCCTTGCTGAAAAGAAAGCAATCTAGAAACTGTATGAAACACATACATGTATTCTCATGTGCATACACATATGTTCATGTACTTGTGGAAGCCAGAAAGATCAGGTGCATGCATCGATATGGAGAGAAAATGATGTTTGTAAGTGATTTTGTCTTATAGATGCTGCATTTTATCTAATATTATTTAGATAATTTATTTATTTCCTTATTGAAAATAAAAGTGCATTTGCTTAGCCATTGTCTCACAATGGCTTTTAAGTGTAATCCCTTTTTAAAGTGTAATCCCTCATGACATGAAGACATAAATAATCCAATGTTCTTTCTGTATCATACATGAAGCAAATACTAGACAGAGAAGGAAAAGTTCCCCTAATAAATCTAAATCATAGTAAAAATTTTAAATCTACTTTTAAAATTTATGTATTATCATTACATCTAAATATGCTTACTTTGCTTTTTATTTATTTCTCAGTCTTAAGGCATTACTCTTTATATATTTTCTGATGGTAGCTCTGTCTGGAAAAGAAAGTATTTCATCTCCATATTCTCATTATATATCCAAGGGGAAATATCTAAGAAATAAATAGAAAAATAATTGAGACACCAAGGATATAAGATTGTATATGCTATAAGAGTGTAAGCCCTTTCCAAAGCTATCATTTTAACCAAAGTGGAATAGAAGGTCCTTTCCTACAGATTCTTTCAAATTTTCAAATCTATCAATCTCTTGGCATTGTCTGTGTTGACTCTCTTAACTTGAAGGCAAGGCCCTTTTGCTAGACACCACATATTTCCATCATAGTAATCAAACTAGAACTAACTCAGAAACTTCCTCTCTGAGGACTGGCACTATAATTTCAGAAGCTGCTATTTAAACTGTCAGAGTAGAAAAGTTATTAACAATCTTACCTTGCTGCAAGACACATGAACCACAACAATGACCAGCATGGCATGGTAACTCTGATGTGATATTGGCATTATTATGTTGAAGGTAATCAATAGTTTTCTAACCTAACTTAAGGCCTATGCAATAGGAGGGAATTCACCTTTAACACTGTAAGCATAGCCAACTACAAGTGGCTAGAGAGGTCATAGACTCTAGGGAAGAGAATGTTATTGCCATTTTTTAAAGCAAAATAGTTTCTGAGTGTGTTTAAACATTAATTCTTCTACCCTCAGGTAAGTGTAGCTCTTGCTTTTCATCAAATAAGTAACTTTTGTATCCAACAGAGTCTACAACAAAGAACAAATGCAGGTCAAAACTCAAAGAATTTCTGAGAATGGTGTTCCTAGCCCCAACTGGCTTATCTAGACCTCAATCCCTGCACATAAACCTAAGGTAACATAACAAAAATGGGATGGAAAGATTGTAGGAGTCAGAATACCTGCTACATAATGTCTACTAGGCATGACAGGGATTATATACCCATGAAATCTCTACAATATGGTTGCCTACAGAAGACCTGCATAAAGAGACCACCAGTTGACATGCTGAAGTATATGGGGGGAGGGGATGTTAACAAGGATTTCAGTGCCTAGATAAAGAGTTATAAGCATCAAAGACCACTGAGAGGAAAATCTTTCTCTGGCCACAGTTGTCCTGATAACTTATCCAATCCCAGGTGTTCAGCTGTAAATGGATGTATATAAGAAAACATTAAATGAATCAGTAGTTTTGTGTGTGTGTGTGTGTGTGAGAGAGAATAATTAATAATAATTATTATTATTATAACTATTATTCAATAAGCTATTGTCATCCTGATACATAGTTGGGAAACATGAAAATAATTCAGGAGAGAAGAAAAGATGGTGAAAATGATTTAAATATAACTCTCATATTTAAATATAATTCTTCAAAGTTTATAATTAAAAAGAAAATGACAAATAGCTGAATAATGCATGTTAAGATTTGTCCAAATGAAGATGTTAAGGTAAATCAATATTATAGAAAAATTCATATAACACTAAGATATATAGAAATATGATCGATCTTTACTGTTTATCAAATAAACATTTAAAGCACTTTGCTAAGTCTGTGTCTCATAAATAACATATTTTTAGTTGGCCTTTTTTTTTTCAGCTCACTAACATACAAGTCTCCTGTCTCTGATTGCTCCACTTCTTGTTGTCAGAATGGCATCTGCTTGGATCCTTTAATGTAAAAAGCCCAGTAGAATGCAGTCAGACAAGATTAAAGGTCTGCCCTCACATAGAATGAAGGAGAATTATATAGTTTGCAGGGGAAAAGATAATAAAAAAATATGTCTATAGACATACTTTGATGAATTATATAGATGCAATTTTCTGACATTAGTAATGTAGGGCAGAAGACAATGGTTCTGATATATAGATGTAAATTCATCATTGAGACTCCATTTAAGGGAACTACAAAAGATGTGTTGATTTGAGCACTGCTTACAAAGACTTACTGGGTGATGATAGGCAGTCCTTTGTAGAAAAGCAGGTCACTGCAGTGGGTGAAGCTCATTTGGATGAGGTAGCTACATTATGGTGAGTGGTAGAAATAATCGGAAGTCACAGGGCAAAGCTCAACTGCCTGGCTCGATGAATAAGATCCAAAACCCATAGTTTAGGACTATATGCTAAAGTGAATATTTCACAAATACTGACTCAGATGACAGTATCCTCTTGAGTTTCAGTAAAAGATAAAGGGTACATCTTAAATTGAAAAGAAAAAATCTACCTAAGACTATTCTGTGAGAAAATAGGACTCTCATTTTTCTCTCCATGTTCCATGCTGAAAGGATTATCTTAGAAGGAAATGATCTTTCATAGTTATTGCAAAAGAAAATGTTTAGCTACAAAAAAATGCTATAAGGAGGATTTCTTTATTTCACTCTTAGTCAGATAATTTAAAGTGAGTTTCATATTCTATGTTTCCTCAACTTTTTCTTATATTTTCACAGGCATTTATAATTATGAACTTGCAGTCTTGTGTATATAACAATAATAAGGCTTTCGTACACTTGTAGAAGTGCCTTTTAAAATAGATTCTGGTATCCTTTGTCTTCTTTATGAGAAATATCTGTGACAGTCTTTTTGATATTTTTCTTACAAAGAAGAGTATATCAAGAGTGTCCACAGCAGTTTCAGATATAATTACTGTACGCAAAGTCAATTCAGAAATTCAGGTAGGAAGCTAAGAGTTGCTATGGCTTAATTTGGTGTTTGTCAATTGGTAGATATGTAAGTAAACTGCAGTGTACATAAAGATATCTGTTATTTTCTTACTGACCTGTAGAATGAGATCACACTAAGCTCATTTTAATTCATACTTACAGAAAGGAGGATTATATTGTTATAGCTTACCAGTGGTGACATATATACTGCTCTGACAGCTAAAGTGAAAACTGCAGGCTCTTTTGTATTTTATCACAGCATCAGAAAAGTAAATAAAATGAAGTCATAGCAAGCAATTAGAGAGAAGCAGTAGTAATGTGTCCCCATGAAACAAATAAAAAACAAACAAATAATAATAAAAAAAAAAACTATGAGAAGGCTCACTATGGGATTCTACAAAACAGTTAAGGACAAACTAACTCTGGCATCCCTCAAACTTCTCATAAACAGAAAAGCACACCATAAACCTCATTCGGAGTGTCCAGTATCACTCAGATACCAAAACCCAAGAAAGATACACAAGAAAATTAAAACCATAGACAATTATCATGATCAACATGTGGGCAAACCTCTCAATATATTTGCAAATTAAATTTAAAATACATTAAGGAGATTATACTTGATGGTCAAATTTGTTTCATCCCAGTGATATAAAGTTAGTGCAAAAAGTCAAATCAATATAGATAATCCAACATATAGACTCATAGGCAGAAATCACTTGATCATCTCAGTAGATGCAGAAGATTGACAAAGATCAATATTTATTCATGCTAAGGGAGAAGAAGGAGCATTGTTCACCAAAAAAGAAACCTATAGCAAACATCATATCAAATGGTAAAAAAAAAAAAAAAAACCAAG
The DNA here is from genome assembly GCF_000001635.26 of Mus musculus. Taxonomy (NCBI): domain Eukaryota; kingdom Metazoa; phylum Chordata; class Mammalia; order Rodentia; family Muridae; genus Mus; species Mus musculus. The sequence continues at coordinate 69,423,777 of NC_000073.6, forward strand.
AAAACATTTTTATAACGTGGCAAAGGATGTCATTCCATTATTTAACATGATCCTCTGAGTCTTAATGAGATTTAGCAAATGACAAGACAATGAAATGGCAGGAATACATAAAGAAAAGAAAAAGTAGAAATAATCCTATTTTTAGATGATTAAACACTTTATATAAAGAAATGGTATATTAAATCATCATACAACAATCAGTAATTCACCTATGTAGTAATAATGGACATGAGGGAAAGATATGTTATTCAAAATAGATTTCTAAAATATAGAGTAATAAACCTAATATGAAAAGAGAAGGAGGTTACAATTTAATATTTAAGACACTGAAATGGGAAATTGTGGAAGTCACTGGAAGGTGAAAAGACCTCGTATATTCATGGATTGAAATAATTAAAGTAGAAAGTGGCATGATACAGAAAGTGACCTACAGAATCTATATAAACTACATCAAATGTTGAATGATTGTCATGTCCTGTATATTGTTTTGTCATGTTTAGCTGCTGTCTCTTGGAGACCCACACTTTTCTGAAGAGGAAACAGATTTGAGGGAGGGGGGCGTGGGGGCAATCTCGGAAAAGTGGAGGTAGGAGAAAATAGTAAAAGGTATCGTATGAGAGATGAATCTATTTTCAATGCAAATTTTCAAAACTTGAATGGAATTGTCTATAGAATTGGGAAATAAATATTAAAAAGTATGTGGATGCATACAAAAGTCCTAAATAGCTAAAACAGTCCTACCAAAAAGAGCAATGTTACAAATATTTTAATACCTGATATTAACTACCTTATACTCAGAGCCATTAAAACAAAAATAGTTTAATGTTGTCACAAACCAGCTCTCTCTCTCTCTCTATATATATATATATTTATATTTATATTTAATATATAAGCATATATTAAATATATACATATATAAATGGTATATTAAACCATTAAACCATATATCATTAAATATATAAATAATAATAAATAATAAAATAAAATAAAAATAAATTATTATATATTATAAGCTATCATCTTATGGTCTTTAATAAAGTCTTTAAATTCATGGATTGGAAAGTGAGAAGTTCTTTAGCAAATTATGGCATAAAACACTTTGTCCACATGTAGAAGAAAGAAACTAGGCCCGTAACACTCATCCTTCACAAACCTCAATGCAAAATGGGTCAAGTACCTTAATGGAAGACCTGGACTTGAAAAAGCTAGAACAAAGCCATGAGGCTCAAATATCAGAAGAAATAATGCCAAGAACTGAGAAAATGAGATCAGTAAGAAATGAAAAGATTCTGAACAACAAAAGAACCATCACTGATGTGAAACCAAGAGCCCTAAAAGTATGAAAAACAAAAGCCTATATCCAGTATTCACCAGACAAGAAATTGAAATTTTGATTATCTGAAAATCTTCTAAAAAAATTAGGTTTAAAACACATACCATTCAGTAAGCAAATGAACTAACTCACTGAAGATATTTTAAAAGAGATTTCCAATAAATATTTGAAACTATCTCCAACATGTTTATCTCTTCCATGAAATTCAAATTAATGACTTTGGCCTTTTGTTAAAAGAAATCAATGGCCACAGATGTTTAAACTTGTATCTGGGTTCCAATTCTATGTACCAGTCAATGTTCCTGGATTTTATTTTTGAATAATTTATTTTATTTTTATTAATCAATTTATTTGTTTACATTTCAAATGATACACTCCTTCCTGGTTACCCCTCCACAAACCCCTCATGACAACTCCCTCCTCCCCTTCCCCTTTGCACCTATTAGAGTGCTCCTCCATGCACTCACCCAATCCCTCCTGTTTCACCACTCCTATGATTACTTCCTTCCCCTTCTATGTAGAATTGAGGCATCCACACTTTGGTCCTCCTTCTTCTCAAGCTCTATATAGTTTATGGTTTGTATCATGGGTATTCTGAGCTTTGGGGCTAATATCCACTTATCAATGAGTACATGCCATGTGTGTTCTTTTGTGTCTGTGTTGGGTTGCCTTACTCAGGATGTTTTGTTCTAATATTTCATTGATGTTACAAAATATTTCCCTGAGCTGCTGAGAAAAAATGTGTATTATTTGGTGTTTGGGTGGTATGTTCTGTAAATGTCTGTTGTGTCCATTCTTTGTGATGTCATTTAGCTCCAGAGTCTCATTATTTAGTTTTATTTAGATGACAAGTTGATTGGAGAAAACTTGGGAAGTCACCTGTTATTACTGTGTTATGGTCAATCTTTTTTTTAAAGATATTTTCTTTATTTACATTTCAAATAGTATCCCCTTTCCTAGTTTCCCCTCCAAAAATCCCCTATCCTCTCCTCCTCCCCTGCTCCCCAACCCACCCACACCTACTTCTTGGCCCTGACATTCACCTATACTGGGGCATAGAACCTTCACAGGACCTAGGGCCTCTCTTCCCATTGATGACCGATTAGGTCATCCTCAGCTACATATGTAGCTAGAGCCATGAGTCTCTCCATATGTTTTCTCTGATTGGTGGTTTAGTCCCAGGGAGCTCTGGGATTACTGGTTAGTTCATATTGTTGTTCCTCCTAGGGGGCTGCAAACCCCTTCAGCTCCTTGGGTACTTTCTCTAGCTCCTTCATTGCTGACTCTGTGCTCTGTCTAATGGATGACTGTGAGCATCCACTTCTCTATTTGTCAGGCACTGGCAGAGCCTCTCAGGAGACAGCTATATCAGGCTTCTGTCAGCAAGCTCTTGTTGACATCTGCAATAGTGTCTGGGTTGGTGGCTGTTTATGGGATGAATCCCCAGGTGGGGCAATCTCTGAATGGTCATGCTTTCAGCCTCTGCTCTGAACTTTGTCTCTGTAACTCCTTCCATGGGTATTTTGTTCCCCTTTCTAAGAAGGATCAAAGTGTCCACATTTTGGTCTTCCTTCTTCTTGAGTTTCATGTGTTTTGAAAATTGTATCTTGGGTATTCTGAGCTTCTGGGCTAATATCCACTTGTCAGTGAGTGCATATCATGTGTGTTCTTTTGTAATTGGGTTATCTCACTTAGGATCTTTAATATTCCATCAAAGATGTTTCTTCTGGAAATGGGAAGCTCCTGCGTTTGGTGCAGAAATATTTCGAACTGTAATATCTTCTTAGTGCATTTTCCTTTGATGACTAAAGATGTCTTTTCCTTTCTCTTCTGAATAGTTTTGGTCTGAAGTACACTTTTTCAGATATAATAAGCTACCCATGCTTGAATCTATGATCAATTTCTTTGGAATACATTTGTTCCCTAGTTTTTCCCTAAAAAGGTATCATTCATTGATGATGAGGTGAGTTTTTTGGAGACAGCAAAAAGTTATGATCATGTTTTCTAATATTATCTGTTATATATCTTTTATGGGAGATTTGAGACCATCAATGTTGGGGATATTTATTAATTTAAGTTATCTTGTTGGGATGGTAATATTTTCTTAGCCCTCTTTTAGTTAACTTCTCTAAGATATTTGATTGTTGGTGCCTATTTGGATGTGTTAGATAATCTTTTCAAATTAAAATATTTCTTCTAGTATTTTCTATATTCTGTATGGATAGCTGCATTCATTCCATAATTTTTTAGTACAATAGTTTTCTTCTTCTTCATTTAAATATCCTTTGGCTGAGTATAGTAGTTTGGGCTGGTGTCTGTGGCCTTTCAGTACATGAAGAACACCAGTCAAGTTCCTCTATCTTTCAAAATTTTCCTTGAAAAGTCAGGTATTTTAAAAATAGGTCTGCCTTTGTATGTGACTTGGTTTTTCACTTTTAATGTTTTCAACATCTTTTGTATGTTTACTTATATTTCCTGTCCTGCTATCCTTCTGCATGCCTTTTATAGTGTAATAGGCAAATTTTTCTTAGATTTGGGATATTTTCTATGTTTCTGTAGAAAATTTTTTATGGAAAATATCTCTGCCTTTGATCTGTTATTTTCTTCTCCTTCTTCATTATACAAATGATTTGTAAGTTTGTTCTGGCAGGCAGGTGGAATGGATCTGGGGTTCCTACTTGGGTTTGCGGGTTGGACTGCATGAATTGTTGTGAGATGCAGTGGATAGGTATGAAGGTGGGTCAGACAGGCAGATGGGCAAAGGGAATATCTGTGAGGACCTACATGAAATTCTGGATTTGGCTCTGCCCAGAGCCAGTTGTAGTCATGGTGGTAGATGAGTGTGACTCTTAGGCGGGTAGAAATGGGCCTGGGAAACCTACCTGGAGTTCTTGGTCAAATAATGCATGACCCAGGTGCCAAACCAGCCCATGTGTGGGGTGGCTGAGAAGCTTGTAAGCAGGGTCAAGGGTCTGGGTGTCTTACCTGGAGTTTTGGGTCACATTCTACATGGTGCTGGGCATGATGCATATTTTAAGCAATAGGTGCTTCAACAACAAATACCAACTGATCAATAGTCAGGCTTATATCTTAGTTGTGTCTCATAAAAATAATGTTTGAAAAAACCATTGGTGTAATTTTTAACTGATTAGCATTGTTGCTTGCATTAGACCGATCAGTGGCTTTGTAGACACTAAAAGCAAATGTAACAAGAAGACTAGGCCTTGCCTTCCTTTGAAGAAGCAAATTTAATCATTTACTCCAGGGCATTCTGCACCTTCGAGTAATTCAAGAACATTTGAATTTTATTAAGGTTGACAAATTCACACATCTGTTCATGTTTTGAAGCTTTATGGTCCTACCCACTGTGAAACTTCACAGGATCAAGTAGTGCTTTTACTCCTTGGAGGTGCTCTGTGCTTCTTTCATTCAAACTTATGATTTACTTGATAATGCATATTTATTTAAAAGATTTGCATTCTCTATATTTTCAAATATAGGTGCCATCAAGGAATAATTTTGATTAGGCATCCCTAGTCTATATTGCAGATGTATTACAATGTTAAAATATACTTCTGAATTAAAAAAAAAATCTACAAATAGATGTTTCTCAGGCATGGTGGCTCTGGTGTATATGCTACCACTTTCTCAGGAAGCAGAGGTGGGATGACCATAAGTTCAAGTAGATCTTATGCTGTATAGCAGATCACAGATCAACCTTTGTTTCATAACATAGCTTATATATATGTAAAAGAAGAATATATATCTTTGAAGAAAGAATCACAGACATGTCTGTCTGTCTTTGTCTCTCTTTTTTTTTTTTCCATTTTTTATTAGGTATTTAGCTCATTTACATTTCCAATGCTATACCAAAAGTCCCCCTTACCCACCCACCCCCACTCCCCTACCCACCCACTCCCCCCCTTTGGCCCTGGCGTTCCCCTGTACCGGGGCACACAAAGTCTGCGTGTCCAATGGGCCTCTCTTTCCAGTGATGGCCGACTAGGCCATCTTTTGATACATATGCAGCTAGAGTCAAGAGCTCAGGGGTACTGGTTAGTTCATAATGTTGTTCCACCTATAGGGTTGAAGATCCCTTTAGCTCCTTGGGTACTTTCTCTAGCTCCTCCATTTGGGAGCCCTGTGATCCATCCATTAGCTGACTGTGAGCATCCACTTCTGTGTTTGCTAGGCCCCGGCATAGTCTCACAAGAGACAGCTACATCTGGGTCCTTTCGATAAAATCTTGCTAGTATATGCAATGGTGTCAGAGTTTGGATGCTGATTATGGGGTGGATCCCTGGATATGGCAGTCTCTACATGGTCCATCCTTTCATCTCAGCTCCAAACTTTGTTTCTGTAACTCCTTCCATGGGTGTTTTGTTCCCACTTCTAAGGAGGGGCATAGTGTCCACACTTCAGTCTTCATTTTTCTTGAGTTTCATGTGTTTAGGAAATTGTATCTTATATCGTGGGTATCCTAGGTTTTGGGCTAGTATCCACTTATCAGTGAGTACATATTGTTTGAGTTCCTTTGTGATTGTGTTACCTCACTCAGGATGATGCTCTCCAGGTCCATCCATTTGGCTAGGAATTTCATAAATTCATTCTTTTTAATAGCTGAGTAGTACTCCATTGTGTAGATGTACCACATTTTCTGTATCCATTCCTCTGTTGAGGGGCATCTGGGTTCTTTCCAGTTTCTGGCTATTATAAATAAGGCTGCTATGAACATAGTGGAGCATGTGTCCTTCTTACCAGTTGGGGCTTCTTCTGGATATATGCCCAGGAGAGGTATTGCTGGATCCTCCGGTAGTACTATGTCCAATTTTCTGAGGAACCGCCAGACTGATTTCCAGAGTGGTTGTACAAGCCTGCAATCCCACCAACAATGGAGGAGTGTTCCTCTTTCTCCACATCCTCGCCAGCATCTGCTGTCACCTGAATTTTTGATCTTAGCCATTCTCACTGGTGTGAGGTGGAATCTCAGGGTTGTTTTGATTTGCATTTCCCTGATGATTAAGGATGTTGAACATTTTTTCAGGTGCTTCTCTGCCATTCGGTATTCCTCAGGTGAGAATTCTTTGTTCAGTTCTGAGCCCCATTTTTTAAGGGGGTTATTTGATTTTCTGAGGTCCACCTTCTTGAGTTCTTTATATATGTTGGATATTAGTCCCCTATCTGATTTAGGATAGGTAAAGATCCTTTCCCAGTCTGTTGGTGGTCTTTTTGTCTTATAGACAGTGTCTTTTGCCTTGCAGAAACTTTGGAGTTTCATTAGGTCCCATTTGTCAATTCTCGATCTTACAGCACAAGCCATTGCTGTTCTGTTCAGGAATTTTTCCCCTGTGCCCATATCTTCAAGGCTTTTCCCCACTTTCTCCTCTATAAGTTTCAGTGTCTCTGGTTTTATGTGAAGTTCCTTGATCCACTTAGATTTGACCTTAGTACAAGGAGATAAGTATGGATCGATTCGCATTCTTCTACATGATAACAACCAGTTGTGCCAGCACCAATTGTTGAAAATGCTGTCTTTCTTCCACTGGATGGTTTTGGCTCCCTTGTCGAAGATCAAGTGACCATAGGTGTGTGGGTTCATTTCTGGGTCTTCAATTCTATTCCATTGGTCCACTTGTCTGTCTCTATACCAGTACCATGCAGTTTTTATCACAATTGCTCTGTAGTAAAGCTTTAGGTCAGGCATGGTGATTCCACCAGAGGTTCTTTTATCCTTGAGAAGAGTTTTTGCTATCCTCGGTTTTTTGTTATTCCAGATGAATTTGCAAATTGCTCCTTCTAATTCGTTGAAGAATTGAGTTGGAATTTTAATGGGGATTGCATTGAATCTGTAGATTGCTTTTGGCAAGATAGCCATTTTTACAATGTTGGTCCTGCCAATCCATGAGCATGGGAGATCTTTCCATCTTCTGAGATCTTCTTTAATTTCTTTCTTCAGGGACTTGAAGTTTTTATCATACAGATCTTTCACTTCCTTCGTTAGAGTCACGCCGAGATATTTTATATTATTTGTGGCTATTGAGAAGGGTGTTGTTTCCCTAATTTCTTTCTCAGCCTGTTTATTCTTTGTGTAGAGAAAGGCCATTGACTTGTTTGAGTTAATTTTATATCCAGCTACTTCACCGAAGCTGTTTATCAGGTTTAGGAGTTCTCTGTTGGAATTTTTAGGGTCACTTATATATACTATCATATCATCTGCAAAAAGTGATATTTTGACTTCCTCTTTTCCAATTTGTATCCCCTTGATCTCCTTTTGTTGTCGAATTGCTCTGGCTAATACTTCAAGTACTATGTTGAAAAGGTAGGGAGAAAGTGGGCAGCCTTGTCTAGTCCCTGATTTTAGTGGGATTGCTTCCAGCTTCTCTCCATTTACTTTGATGTTGGCTACTGGTTTGCTGTAGATTGCTTTTATCATGTTTAGGTATTGGCCTTGAATTCCTGATCTTTCCAGAACTTTTATCATGAATGGGTGTTGGATCTTGTCAAATGCTTTTTCTGCATCTAACGAGATGATCATGTGGTTTTTGTCTTTGAGTTTGTTTATATAATGGATTACATTGATGGATTTTCGTATATTAAACCATCCCTGCATCCCTGGAATAAAACCTACTTGGTCAGGATGGATGATTGCTTTAATGTGTTCTTGGATTCGGTTAGCGAGAATTTTATTAAGGATTTTTGCATCGATGTTCATAAGAGAAATTGGTCTGAAGTTCTCTATCTTTGTTGGATCTTTCTGTGGTTTAGGTATCAGAGTAATAGTGGCTTCATAAAATGAGTTGGGTAGAATACCTTCTACTTCTATCTTGTGAAAAAGTTTGTGCAGAACTGGAGTTAGATCTTCTTTGAAGGTCTGATAGAACTCTGCACTAAACCCGTCTGGTCCTGGGCTTTTTTTGGCTGGGAGACTATTAATAACTGCTTCTATTTCTTTAGGGGATATGGGACTGTTTAGAAGGTCAACTTGATCCTGATTCAACTTTGGTACCTGGTATCTGTCCAGAAATTTGTCCATTTCGTCCAGGTTTTCCAGTTTTGTTGAGTATAGCCTTTTGTAGAAGGATCTGATGGTGTTTTGGATTTCTTCAGGATCTGTTGTTATGTCTCCCTTTTCATTTCTGATTTTGTTAATTAGGATTTTGTCCCTGTGCCCTTTAGTGAGTGTAGCTAAGGGTTTATCTATCTTGTTGATTTTCTCAAAGAACCAACTCCTCATTTGGTTAATTCTTTGAATAGTTCTTCTTGTTTCCACTTGGTTGATTTCACCCCTGAGTTTGATTATTTCCTGCCGTCTACTCCTCTTGGGTGAATTTGCTTCCTTTTTTTCTAGAGCTTTTAGATGTGTTGTCAAGCTGCTAGTATGTGCTCTCTCCCGTTTTTTCTTGAAGGCACTCATAGCTATGAGTTTCCCTCTCAGAAATGCTTTCATTGTGTCCCAAAGGTTTGGGTACGTTGTGGCTTCATTTTCATTAAACTCTAAAAAGTCTTTAATTTCTTTCTTTATTCCTTCCTTGACCAAGGTATCATTGAGAAGAGTGTTGTTCAGTTTCCATGTGAATGTTGGCTTTCTGTTATTTATTTTGTTATTGAAGATCAGCCTTAGTGCATGGTGATCTGATAGGATACATGGGACAATTTCAATATTTTTGAATCTGTTGAGGCCTGATTTGTGACCTATTATGTGGTCAATTTTGGAGAAGGTACCATGAGGTGCTGAGAAGAAGGTATATCCTTTTGTTTTAGGATAAAATGTTCTGTAGATATCTGTCAGATCCATTTGTTTCATCACTTCTGTTAGTTTCAGTGTGTCCCTGTTTAGTTTCTGTTTCCATGATCTGTCCATTGGTGAAAGTGGTGTGTTGAAGTCTCCCACTATTATTGTGTGAGGCGCAATGTGTGCTTTGAGCTTTACTAAAGTTTCTTTAGTGAATGTGGCTGCTCTTGTATTTGGAGCATTGATATTCAGAATTGAGAGTTCCTCTTGGAGGATTTTACCTTTGATGAGAATGAAGTGTCCCTCCTTGTCTTTTTTGATGACTTTGGGTTGGAAGTCAATCTTATCAGATATTAGGATGGCTACTCCTGCTTGTTTCTTCATACCATTTGCTTGGAAAATTGTTTTCCAGCCTTTCATTCTGAGGTAGTGTCTATCTTTTTCTCTGAGATGAGTTTCCTGTAAGCAGCAAAATGTTGGGTCTTGTTTGTGTAGCCAGTTTGTTAGTCTATGTCTTTTTATTGGCGAGTTGAGACCATTGATGTTAAGAGATATTAAGGAAAAGTAATTGTTGCTTCCTGTTATTTTAGTTGTTAAAGGTGGCATTCTGTTCTTGTGGCTGTCTTCTTTTAGGTTTGTTGAGGGATTACCTTCTTGTTTTTTCTAGGGCATTGTTCCCGTTCTTGTATTGGTTTTTTTCTGTTATTATCCTTTGAAGGGCTGGATTCGTGGAGAGATAATGCGTGAATTTGGTTTTGTCGTGGAATACTTTGGTTTCTCCCTCTATGATAATTGAGAGTTTGGCTGGGTATAGTAGCCTGGGCTGCAGTTTGTGTTCTCTTAGTGTCTGTATAACATCTGTCCAGGCTCTTCTGGCTTTCATAGTCTCTGGTGAAAAATCTGGTGTAATTCTGATAGGCTTGCCTTTATATGTTACTTGACCTTTTTCCCTTACTGCTTTTAGTATTCTATCTTTATTTAGTGCATTTGATGTTCTGATTATTATGTGTCGGGAGGAATTTCTTTTCTGGTCCAGTCTATTTGGAGTTCTGTAGGCTTCTTGTATGTTCATATGCATCTCATTCTTTAGATTTGGGAAGTTTTCTTCAATAATTTTGTTGAAGATGTTTGCTGGACCTTTGAGTTGAAAATCTTCATTCTCATCCACTCCTATTATCCGTACGTTTGGTCTTCTTATTGTGTCCTGGATTTCCTGGATATTTTGAGTTAGGATCTTTTTGCATTTTCCATTTTCTTTGATTGTTGTGCAGATGTTCTCTATGGAATCTTCTGCACCTGAGATTCTCTCTTCCATCTCTTGTATTCTGTTGCTGATGCTCAAATCTATGGTTCCAGATTTCTTTCCTAGGGTTTCTATCTCTAGTGTTGCCTCGCTTTGAGTTTTCTTTATTGTGTCTACTTCCCTTTTTAGGTCTAGTATGGTTTTGTTCATTTCCATCACCTGTTTGTATGTTTTTTCCTCTTTTTCTGTAAGGACTTCTACCTGTTTGATTGTGTTTTCCTGTTTTTCTTTAAGGACTTGTAACTCTTTAGCAGTGTTCTCCTGTATTTCTTTAAGTGATTTATTAAAGTCCTTCTTGATGTCCTCTACCATCATCATGAGATATGCTTTTAAATCTAGGTCTAGGTTCTCAGGTGTGTTGGGGTTCCCTGGACTGGGCGAAGTGGGTGTGCTGGGTTCTGGTGATGGTGAGTGGTCTTGGTTCCTGTTAGTAAGATTCCTCCGTTTACCTTTCGCCATCTGGTAATCTCTGGAGTTAGTAGTTATAGTTGACTCTGTTTAGAGATTGTTCTTCTGGTGATTCTGTTACCGTCTATCAGCAGACCTGGGAGACAGATTCTCTCCTCTGAGTTTCAGTGCTCAGAGCACTCTCTGCTGGCAAGCTCTCTTACAGGGAAGGTGCGCAGATATCTTGTATTTGGACCTCCTCCTGGCCGAAGAAGAAGGCCCAAAACAGGACCTTTCTCAGACACTGTGTTGCTTTGGCAGTTCCCAGGTGGTACAGACTCTCACCTAAGCAGACTAAATTCCTAAGTTCCTTGGAGTCCCGGGACCAAGATGGCGACCGCTGCTGCTGTGGCTTAGGCCGCCTCCCCAGCCGGGTGGGCACCTGTCCTCCGGTCCGGAAGGTGGCCGGCTGTCCCCGGCCCACACAGGGTGCTGCCTCAGCGCCTCTGTGCTTCTGCCTGTTCCAGAAGCTGTCAGGTTCTCTGGCGCACCCTCTCACCTGTTCAGACTAATTCCCTAAGTTCGGCGGGTCCCGGACCAAGATGGCGACCGCTGCTGCTGTGGCTTAGGCCGCCTCCCCAGCCGGGCGGGCACCTGTCCTCCGGTCCGGATGGTGGCTGGCTGTCCCCGGCCCACAAAGGGTGCTGCCTCAGCGCCTCTGTGCTTCCGCCTGTTCCAGAAGCTGTCAGGTTCTCTGGCGCACCCTCTCACCTGTTCAGACTAATTTTCTAAGTTCGGCGGGTCCCGGACCAATCTTTGTCTCTCTTAATACTATTGTTTAATTCTATATTCAAATCTATATTCCTCTATACTATTTACATAATTAAAATTAAAATATAATTACATCCCTTTCACCTCTCTATCCCCTCATGCTCTCCCTCAAACTAAAAGCCACTTTGATCTTTGGTTATTATTTTCACACACACACACACACACACACACACACACTCACAGATATATAAAAGCACAACCTGCTCCATCTGTTGTTAGTTTATTTTATTTTGGAAGGTAACTTTCTTCAGTGCTGACTACCTTGCATTGCATAAGCAATAAGAGGCTTCATCTCTGGGAGAAGCTAACTCTCTTTCTCCCAACAGTCATTCACTGCCTGTGGCTCTTTATGTAGGAGTGGTGTCCCAAGAAAATGTTCTTCTTCCACCTTAATGTATCACTGAGAGTGACATTGCTCTCATCTTGTTTCGGCATTTCTAGGAGAGACCGTTTCAAGCTGATTTCTCAATAGTCTGGCTCTTCTGATATCTAAACCCCTCCTCAGGTGTGTTCCCTGTGGCATAGATACAGGGTCTATGAAATAGCTGTATCTGCTGGGGCTGAGCTCTCTATGATCTGTTTTTTTCTGCACTGTGTCCTTTTGCGGTTTTCTGTGATGGTCCTCAATAGATGTAAAGAGAGGCTCCTCTGATGAGGATAACTAACTTCTCTGTGAGTAGAGGAAGACCCTTCAGAGTCACTAGGAATTGTGCTGAAAAGCAAAGTGATGCTGGTAGTTTCCTTTCTAATGCCCAGGACATCACTGGTCCCAGAAATTTAACTAGGGTTCCTGTACCAGACATGGTTTTCTTTAAGTTCAATTAGTCAAGGGTTAGTTACCACCAACATGTGAATGTCACTTATATCACCTTTCTACGTATCTCGCCATACTCTTTGCTACATTGCTTTATAAGTGTTGTAGTTACAGAGAACTGTTAATTTCTTATATCCTTTGACAGTCTCTATGGTGCTTTCTGGCACCATGGAAGCTAGAACTCAATAAGGAGGCCTTCATGTCATAGCCACATTGTTCATCTGTGTCATGTATTCTAAGTGTGAAATGTCTCCAGTAATAGGGGCTTATTCTTAATCCTTGAGTGGCAACCAAGCACATTACCCATATTGAACATATTTTGAGAGTCATTTGGAGTATCTTGACAAAAATATTTAAAAGCATGTTTCTCATGGTGGATATTGGGATTTTGTTAGTTTGTGGTTGTTGGATATAACATGGTTTTGTGTGTGTGTGTGTGTGTGTGTGTGTGTGTGTGTGTGTGAACAAGCATTTAGATTACTTGTATATAATTTTAGATAAAATAATATGATCCTTTGAGCATTTAATAAATCAGCCTTGGTGTTGTTTGTCACTAGTCATCCATTCTTCTTCTATATTAATGCCCCTCCCTTTCCTATTTGTAGCACCCCTCACATTTTTCCATCCTCCCCCTCCTGTCCTATAAGCCTCCATATTTTCCAGGTTCTTAATTCATATCACCTGTACCCAGCTGCTTCCCTCTCCAGGTGCCCTTCCCCTGCCTATGCTCCCTTTATAATTTCTTGGTTTCTGTGGTTACTTTGTATTGTATACTCACATCTGAAGATTTAGAGCTAGGATGGAAAAATGAGAGAAAACGGTCAGTGTTTGTCTTTCTGGACCTGGGCCAACTCATTCAATATACTCCTTTTTGTTGTTGTTGTTCTATCCATTTATTTGAAATACAATTGTTTAATTTGTCTTTACATCTGAATTACATCTTACTGTCTATATATACCACAATTTTGATATGCATTCAATTTTGATATGCATCCTGTTGAAGGATATTCTGGTCGTTTCTATTATTAGGAATAGGGTAGCAAAAAACATTGCTGATCACTTATCAGTAGAGTAAGACTTCAAGTCTTTGGGGGCATATACCAAGGAGGGTGCAAACAGGTCATAGGCTATAGTTACTTTCAGCCTTGTTAGCACTGTCAATTTGGATTTCCAGAGTTTCTTCACAGATTTGTATTCCCAGCAAATTAGTGTTCATACTTTCTACAACCTTCCTATCATTGGTTTCCTTGAACTTAGCCATTCCTACACTGAGTAAACTGAAGTCTCAGAGTTATTTTAATTTGGCTTTTCCCCTTTGCTAAGGATGAACATGTTTTGAGGTATTTCTTAACCATTTTTATTATTTCCACTGAGAATTCTTTGTTTAGAACCCAAACCTCTTTTTCAATTAATTAATTAATTAATTAATTCACTTTACATTCCAATCATAGACATGTCTATCTTCCCAGTGGCCCCTTCACATGGTCCCTTCCTCTCTTAACCTCTCCTTCTGCTCTGAGAAGGGGAAGGTTCCCCTTAAGTACCAATCCACTCTGGCTTCTCAAGTCACTGTAGTTACACCCTCTACAACAGAGGTCAGACAAGGCACCCATTTAGGGGAACAGAATCCATAGGCAGGCCTCAGAGTCAGGGTAACTTCCCTCACTCCAGTTGTTACAGGACCCACATGAAGACAAAGTTGCACATCTGCAGGAGCAGCTAGTTCCAGCCCTGGTATGCACGTTGGTTGGTGGTTGAGTCCAGTCTCTGGGAGCCCTCAAACCTTCAGCGGTCTAGGTTAGTTGACTCAGTTGGTCTTCCCCAAACCCATACCCATTATTATTATTATTATTATTATTATTATTATTATTACTGTTGTTACAACATCATTTATTTCTTGAATTTTGGCATTTTTACTTTTGTTTATGTGTGGTTCTTGGTTTTTGTTTTTGTTTTTTTTTTTTTTAGTTCTTTGTATACTATGGATACCAATTCTGTCAGGGATATAACTTGCAAAGATACTCCCCCAATCTATGGATCTATTCTACACTTGACTCATTGTTGTTCACTGTACAGAAGCATCTTTCTTTTAAATGTATGAGATCCAATTTAAGTTTTGCCTTTAGTTACTGGTCAAAGGGAATCAATCCTGTGCAATTCTCTTCCTATACCTACATCTAACAAGTGCTTTTAACAGTTTTAGTGCTTCAGGTTTCAAATTGAGGCCTTGTTTCTGTTTAGACCTAATTTCTGTACAGGATAATAGATATAGACATTATTTCATTTGTGTTCCGTTGGCCATTCAGTTTCCACGCCATTGTGTGTTGAAGATGCTGTCTTTCCTCTACTATACATGTGTTGCTACATTATAAATTATCAGATGGCTGTAGTTATGAATATTCATATATTGTCTTCTTATTTATGTTGCTATCCTTCATACCTAGTTTTATGCCACAACCACATTCTTTTTATTACTACAGTTCTACAATATATTCTGACATCTGAAATAGCAATGTATTGGGTATTTTTGTTCAGTAATGCTTGAATATCCAGGAACTTTTCTTGTTGCATGTGAATTTTAGTATTCTCTATTTCTCTGAAGGCTGGAGTGCATATATTTATTGGAATTTTATTGAATCATTGCATTGCTTTCAGTAGGATGGTCACTTTCATATTATTTATCTACTGATCCATGAACATGGAATGTCTTTCCATTTTCTAATATCTTTCTCTAGAAAGTGAATAAATCTATACTGAAAACTATCATTAATAAACAAATATACATGGGAACACACACATATATATATTCATCAAAAATATATGTTATTTTGTGTTTTAACATGTAATGGCACATCTTAAAAGTGAAGGGGAGCCACTGATCAATTTGAAGCAGAGAAAGATGGTGTGATTTTTTTTTTAGAAAAGTATACCATGACAAAGGATTACACACACACACACAAGAAAATCTATTAACTGGAATAGTATAAATTAAAAGCTGAATAAGCTACCACTCCATAAACACTAAGATACTTATAATAAAACAGATGATGTATATGCATGAGGAGTCATTGAATTCTGCGTACATGATCGTGATAGAAATACAAAAGTTTACGTCACATAATAAGGTAATCAATTCAACCCTTCTGGGAATGAATAGATAATGAAAATGTGTTACATATATGCAGTTAAATTCTACTCAGCTACAAAGATAGATGGAATCATGCATCCATAGGCAAAACAGCCACTGCTGTTAACTACACTGTGGCATGTTAAAACAATGAACATGAAGAGAAGCAGTTGAGTCCCCACCTAAGCTCTCAAGGCAGGGGGCCATTGTATCTGGGCAGCATGACCCAAGGTTCAAAAGCCTGACTCAAGACACTTGGTCTTTTCATTAAAACACAGACTAACTGAAACTGTCCAATCATAACTACAGCTCTTCCTGCTGTGAAGTCAAAGGAGGAAAACAGGAGAGGGAGAAGTTGCTGTCCAACTGTGAGGGCCAGGAGTAAAGGAGAGCAAGGGCAGTGGGAGTTGCTATCATGAGAATGCAAAATATCATCAGAAGTACCCAGCTCTGTGTTCTGGTGCCAGCAAGAGCAGCTGTGTCTGTACATCTAGCCTTCTGAGAGTGAACTCTCAGAAAGACAGCACCTTTCACACGTGTACCCCTCCTCTTGCTTCACAGATCTCTCACTTTCCACATAGTTGGAAGAAACCCCATAAATTATCTTTCCCACCCAAGCATCATCTATTAAACGATGGCAATAATGTTACATCTTTTTAAAATAACTTGTAATTTTGAGATTTTTTTGCATAACTACATTGCTGCTCATTCTCTTCCCTCACTTCAACCCTGCACAAGTACCCTGCCTCTCTGATTAGTTGTTGTTACACACACACACACATACACACATTTCTTAGTCCGTGTAATGTTACTTGTATGTATGTTTCCAGGACTGATCATTTGAGTGGGTACCCAGGTTGTGTGCTTTCCCTGGGGAAGAGTTTGTTCTTCAGCTCTGAGGAGTCCTTAGTTGACTGTAGTTATTTCTTTAGTTTCTTTTCTCCTTCCACATAGACATGTCTATTGGTGTCATCCTTCTTCAGGTCATATTTAGGCAACCGTTTTGGTGAAATGTAGTCTGACCTGAAAGCATGCTCCACAAGAACTAGCTTTCATGGTGCCAGAGGTGCCATGTGAATCTTCAAAGGGAAGAAACAGAAGAAACAGCAAACCATCCTACCCAGCTATGATGCCTGTATATAATATTTTGAGTGAATAATAAAGTAAAGTTGGAAAGCAAAAAAAAAAAAAAAAAAAAAAAAAAGGAAAGGAAACTTGAAGGTTAGAACAACAACAAAACAAGTCATACAACAACAAGACAAATAGATGACAGAGATTCAAGAAATCAGGTCAGATGGCTCTGCAACTAGTAGGTTCTACTGACTCCAGAGTAGAAGCAAATGGTACCATCTACAAAGACAGATTCTGATGATGGGTATAATATCAAATAGCTAGAATTTTGGAATTATTACAATGTTTTATCATATATGAAGGAAATGAATAATGAATATGCTATTTACAAATTTCTTTATCTCTCTCTTTTTCTCTTTCTATCTCTTTTCCTTCCTCTCTATCTTCCTTCCTCTCTCTCTCTCTCTCTCTCTCTCTCTCTCTCTCTCTCTCTCTCTCTTTCTTTCTTTCTCTCATTCGTAGAATTTTGCTCTTGTCATTGTTGTTGTCATTTGACACAGGGTCTCATTCTCAACCTGGAGCCCAGGCTGGCCCTGAGTTTACAGCACTCTTCTTGCCTCAGCCTCCTGAGTGCTAGGAATATAAGCACAAGACAGGGTGCCCCCTCTCTCCTTTTAAGATATTTTTATTGATTTTAAGTGTGTGCAGTCACTTGTGTATGTTTGTGTGTGCATGTGTCTGTGTGTGTCCCTGTGTGTGAGTGTGTATGCATATGCAGCTGACTGATGGTTCCTTTAGAATTCAGAAAGGGCACTGGATCCTCTAAAACTGAAATTACATACAGGTGTGGCCTGGGGTGCTGGGAACAGAATTTGTTACTCTGGAAAAGCCATGAGCACGCTTAACCTCTGAGCGCTCTCTCTCTATTCCATGGTCTCTTTATTTTTAAGTGTCATTTGTAACGTAGATAAATATGAAATGCCATAGGACTCCTCCATCTTAGAATTTAAAGCACTGGTGCTTTGGCTTCCCTGATTACTACTTCTTATCCAAACAACTAAGAGCTCTGTTAGTGCCGAAGAAGATGTGACTTTTTTTTTTCTTTCTTAAGAAGGATAAAAGATGAAATGAGCTTTCTTGTGGAAGAATATTCTCTTTGCCATCAAGCTGGCATTAATTTCCTGTTCAAAAGAGCCTATATTGTCAATGTGACAGTTTAATCAGCCACCAATGTGACTGGGAAACACTGATTTCACAATCAATGTCAATGTGTTTCATGTCACCTCACTACCTCTTAGTCATTTTGCTTCAGAAGTGTGTGGAGGGTCAATACATTTCATTAGTTTGTTTCAGCTAGAGAAGAGCACAACATGAGAACTTTGATTATATTATAAGAATTGCCTTAATGTGACACTGATTCCCCCGATTGTGCAATACTAGACATTCGAGTGCTGGAGGGCAACTAAATTATCCCTCACCCAACTGTTCATGGTGTCATCCAATGCAAAATGTGCTGCAAAGGAAGAGGAGAGGAAAGAGCAGCTCAGACTCGACAGCAGACACACACTGTACTCTCATAAACCCAGCGCTCAACAGGATCACTGAGACTAACTTCAAAGGTCACCGGTGAAAAGCAACAATTCCTTTCCAGTGTCTAATTATAGTAGTAAACATATTTGTGACTGAATTTTAATGTTTTTTCCCATAGTATTGTTATGTAATTAACAGCGATGTTTTGTGATTTTTATTTCCTTCAGTTGTTTATGGTTTCATGAACTTGAAAGAAATGTGAAGTAATGCTTTCTTCTCTTCTAACTCTTCATATCAGACTTCTTCAGTACAGCTTCATGTGACAGGGGGCCTGTGTGTTCTTTACCGGGATATTCCACCAAAGGGAAATAGGCTTCCACTCCACTTCTGGGTAGTGGATCTTTCTAAATACCTATTCATTTTGGCTTACACTATAGTGATTTTTTTTAATTTATTGGATAAAATTTGTCACAAACTTTCTTGTATATTCTTTTAAAATTTTAAAAAAAAATATTGGTTATTTTATTTATTTATATTTCAAATGTTATCCCCCTTCCAGGTTTCCCCTCTCAAAGCTGCCTATCATACCCCTCTCCCCTCTGCTTCTATGAGGGTGCTTCCATATCTCCACTCTTCCTCGCTACTCTAGCATCCTTACACTGGGCATAGTACTGCCTGAAGACCCAGCTCTATCACACCTGGGCATATACCCAGAATGTTCTGGTTCGTTTTTATAATAATTTCAGAATTTCAGAGAGTAATATAGAGTGAGGGATTCAAGACTAATTAACCACGAATGGCTTGTCAGGTCAGGCTCTGTCTCAAGATTCCCCTTCTACTTATAATGTGTTCCTATTACAACTAGAATGATCTCCTCACCCAGAGCTAAACTCTTTCACAGTAAACATTCAAGATCCATTTTCTTCTTTCCGGCCCACCATCCCACCAGTCGCATCTTAGTTGGCTTCTCCTCTCTCTTCTCAGAATCCTGAGACCCTTGACCTTCATAATGTGTGATATTTGTTGCTCAGTTTGAATAGACTTGCCTGGAGTTTGTCATGTCAGCTCTTTTCGCCTTTTGCCATTTGCTGGAGAATACCTAGCCACAATCTCTGCGCCAAACCACTGTTCAATATTTTTCAGAGACTCTGGATATTGAGGAAACTAAACGCATATATTATTGCTGAAATCACATTTGTCTTTCATGAGGAAAAAAAAAAAGCAGTTTCTCTAAAACACTAAATGAAACCCATAAATGCACTGCATATTACCCCTATCGATGCATGAACATTGCATAGCATGATTTTACAAAACCACATACCATTAAGGTATTTTCTAGATAGTCACTTTCATAAAAAAAAAAAATCACCCATTTTTTGCCAATAAATTGGAATTATATAAAAATAACATTTTATATTTTACATCATTCAAAATATATTTATACATTATAGAATCTGTTATGGGTGTCTGAAGTGTATGCTAATGATCATTGTTTATATTTGGTACTGAGACTAAATACAAATATTGTTCACTGATGATTATAATAGAGTATAACTAGCCAAGTAATTTTTAGAATTTATTCACTTTCTATGTGCGTATTATTTGTCTGTATATATGAGCATCACATATGTGCCTGGTACTTTCAGAGGTCAAAAGATAGAACAGATACTCTGGAAGTAAAGTTATGGGTGGTTATATGCCATGCTGTGGGTGCTGGCTACTAAACCTGGGTCATCCAAGAGAGTAATAACAAGTGTATTTATGTGTATGCTGAGCCATCTTCTTAGTCCAAACCAGATAATCTTTAACATATAACCTGACAAAGTTTTGGGTTAATCACCAAGTGCAGAGCTATAACACTGAAGTAAACAAATATGGTATCTAAGTTCAGCATGGATTCAGAGGGTATTTACTTAATCATCCATGTGTATGTCAGAGATCGCAATAGGGCTACTGAATGTCTGCATGTGACATTACAAGAATTCTCCAGTTAACTGTGTTTCACATGCACATACGTAGAACATGCCCTGGTCTGCTTGCTGGGCTTCTGCATTGAGAAGAATCAGGAGGCCTCCATCCACTCCCTGCCCATCCATCCTTCTTTCTAGAAGAACTATCACTCTCATAAGTCTCCTGAAAAAACACTCTTTTCTAGGGACCGACTCGTATAGCTCACCCTTGCTCACAGGAGGCTCAAGTGGAATAGATAGAATTTTCTATTTCTATCGTGAAACAAAGAAATAGGAAGACCACCATTAGGTAGACAATCAGCAGCACATTCAATAAAATAAAAGCTTTGCTTAGTAAGCACGATTTTTAGACTAAAACGCTAGCATTGACTTATGATGTTCAGGGTAATATTCTCTACCAAGAAAAAAAAACACAATTATAATCTTAAGAAAATTGAATTTAGGACAGGAGAACATTAAGCAGAACAAATAAAATCACTTTAAAATAATGAAATTATACAGTGGAATGCTTTGTCAACTTTAGAAAAATTAGAAAAATATCCAAAGTAAATAGTTATGGGAATAATCTCTAAATTAAATGTCTGTGATTATACACTCACATATTATTGAAAAGTGTATAATGCTTGACTATATTAAACACACACAAAGAGGACTCTCATAAACTTATTCTTACAAATGTTCAGTAAGTTCATGAAAAGTTCCTGAAGACACTTACAATACCACTCAAATCTAGATAGCTTAGAATCTAGATGGCTGATAAGTGTAGAAAGACATTTATTTTTCTCTTTGTAATACCCTGTACCTTCTGAATTTGATGATGTATAAACTTACTACCTATGAATGTGCAGTTAATTTCTAATTATATCTATCTATCTATCTATCTATCTATCTATCTATCTATCTATCTATACACTGTTATTATCTGTAAATATGTTGTAAGGAGGAAGTGAGAGAGAGGAAACTTGTGACACTAACAAGAAGCCTCTGACTGTACAAAATCAGAGTAGCAGCCAGCCCCAGCCATGTCTAAGTCTAAGTGATAGAAGCATAGTGTTGTCCCATGCATCTTTTGATGGGATGTGTAGCCTAGAGTTGATTAATGGGAAATTACTTTTTTATCTTCCTTTATGCAGAAGACAGTCTCACCATAAACTTGTTACTTCCTCATGATCAGTAGAGACAGCAATTCTCAGATACAAGATCACATACCACTTTTTCCCACCAAGGGAAATATCAAAGCAGTTTGAAGATTCTGCCAAGAAATTTGGTCTCTGTTCAAAGATTGAGATGTCATTTCACCAAGGATTCCTAGATTTGGGCATAGTTTGGGGAGTTTAAAGAAAAGAAATAAAAGTATTCGACATCCTTACCTATTGGGAGCACACTCCAAAAGTCAAGATCTGATATCAAAAAAGTAGGCACAACATCTTCATTGTATTCTATTTTTGTATGATCTTTCCTGATTATATTCACCCTTTCTCCATTTTTTAATAATAAAACACTAGGCCCCCACCTTTTTGCCCTATTTTTTTTTTAACTTATCAAATCCAATGTGTAGATCCCTTACATTCTTCCATTCCATTCCATTCTATTCTTACATTCCCTTACATCCTTCCACTGGAATCTGGTAGACTTACATGTGGTAGACATTTTGTTGTTAAAAAGAACTATATTTAATGGTAGCTACAAAGCATAATGAAATGAGAACGTAAAATGCCTGTTATATTTTTATTGCTTCTCAAATGTTGATTGTTTAGCTGCAGAACACATTCATCCCCCTTCTTCAGTTCTCAATTCGTTGTTGTTAGCACACTTCATTTCTACTCAGCCACTCTAAGGTCAGCAGTATCTTGAACCTTGAGAAAAAAATCCTTTGGTTTCTGGGACTTTACAAATGTAATTTAATTGACTTATAACTTGACCTCTAAACTGAAGCCATGAGATTACATTGAAGAGATGTAGAAAGTATCCAAAATTCACTCACAATCCCCTACAGAAACTAGGTTTGCTGTACCCATGCCTGGGTGAGCTTCCTCCTTCCTGATGAATGTCAGGGATTGTTGAGTAGCTTTAACAAGTCCCTGGACACAATGTGCTCATTAAATTAGTACTGTCCTTCTGAGCCAATGGGTTTGTGTCTCCAGCTAAGAGGATGGTGGGAATCTTCTTCTTGGAAAGACTTAAAAGCTGTTACTTGGTCTAGAGGAAATTAGATTTATTATTAATTAATAGACCTAAATTTATGATGAACAGGAGTAGTAAATATGTGTCTCTGGTTGGAATGAAGAAGGCCAGAGAGAATTAAGCAAGAGGTTAAAAAACAAAGGCTTGCCTGTGCTTAGTGGCTCAGGGAAAATTCTTTACTTTTAATCTGTCTCAATATAATTTCACAAATGAAGCCCAAATTTTGGATAAGAAATAAGTGTATCATTCATATTTATTTTACCTTGATAGGAGAATTATATATATGATATAGATTTTATTTTTATGTTTCTAGACAGGTTTTCACGATGTAGCCTTGCCATTTTGGAACTTGCTATGTAGACCAGATTGGTATCAAATTCACAGAGCCTCACCTAACTTTGCCCCCTATGTGGCAGCATTAAGTGTGTGTCACCACTCCGAGCTTGGAGAGTTGTTAAATAGAATGATCTGCTTACTATTTATTTCAGAACAGCAAGGAGTTAAGAGCATTGTGATAAAGGTTTCTGCTGAGCATAGAAGTGAAAGAGTCTCATGCCAATTCCTAGAGCATTTAGGTATCAATAATTATTAGTTGTCTTGATCTACTCAGAGCATGAATCCCAAAGCAAAGGTTCTTTCTGGCTCATCCTAATATTTGGGATCATAAACATGAGGGAATTCTGAGGTCAGGAACGGAATGACACAGTGTAAAGTCAAGGTCAGTTTTGACTGTATTTGTTATTACTGTAAAAACCCAATCATCCCTGGATAGTCTAGTTAAATTGAATTTTCTGTTTAAGGGAGGCTTCCAAAAATACCTTTTAAAATTATTTATATAGGCCTATATTATCTATATTAATCTCATCTAGTCATAGGGAAATGAAGACAAAAAGTTTTTAATTACTCATTATTTTATAAAAGCTCTTGTTTTACTTTAGGAAGAAATAATATTAAGTGGAGAGAATGAAATAGATGACTTGCTTTCCTTACTCTGCCTAATGACTTGTCCTGTGACCTTGAGAATCTCCCATCCTGTGACACCACCGTTTCTGCATCACAGAGGGCAGCCCATGTACCACTCATCTTCCTAAGCTGCAAGGGGCTCCACATCTGCAAGGGGATGTGCTTGTGTGATGGTCAGAATTCAGCACAACAGGAGTATTAAAGGATCTGTACTTAGAGAAAGCCAATGACTTTGATATGTACCAACTTAGATTATAGCCTGAGGGTGCTCTGTGTTTGATTCATTTTTAGATGGTTTTGCTATCATTAAATTTTTAATAAGTTACATCTGTTACCTAAAACGCTGATTAGAAACTCATATCTGCCAATAATCAAAGTTTTACCTTAGGTTCCAGCTTTGTCATTCTGTTAGATGCCATGTAGCAGAGACCTTTGAACTCCTAAATGTCACATTACACAAACTATAATCCTCATTCTCACTAAAACATCAGCCACTACCCCAGTTTCTTGTTTCTTACTAATTATTCAGAACTTTCTTCTGGTTTTACACTTTCACAGGGAAGATGTGCAAGTCCCTTAAAAAGTCATTGCTTACTTTTCTGTAACCCCTTTTAGAAGCCATTTTAGCCTATCAATTTTGTTGTAGTAATGAACAAAAAAATGATGGAATTTAATTTTAAAGGGAGCTAACATCTGAGAACTTGGATATGATCAGACTCTATGTCGATCAATGAAGATAAAGATGGAATTTGCATCATTTTTGTCGCAGAAGTTTTCCATGGGGAGGAAAAATAAGAGAGTAAATACATATATGATAATAAACGAATGGTGTCAGTGTTGTGAGCCCTCTACTAACAGAGCATACACAAAGAATTGACAAGGCCTACAGGAGTGGATAAGAATCTATTTGAAGGATGAAATGACATTTATCAGTTTGAGAAAGCAGGGACACATTGAGTTTCGTGTTAGTGGAAGAATGTATATGAAAAGATGTCTTTTCTCTTCATTTTCCCAATTTTTTAAAACACTGTGTATGCGTGTGTGTGTGTGTGTGTGTGTGTGTGTGTGTGTGTGTGTGTGTGTGGTGTGTGTGCGTGTGTGCATGTGTGTGTGTGTGTGGTGTGTGTGCGCGTGTGTGTTTGTGTGTGTGTGTGTGTTTATATGATGGAAAGAGAACTGACTCTTACAAGTTCTCCTCTGGTCTCCTAGAGATTAACTTCAGGTCATCTGTTTGGCAGCAATCACCATTACGCACTGCAGCATCTCGACAGCCTGTGAATGAGTTTTCAAGAGGATGCTTGCCCTTGGGTGTTCTCAGAGTTCTGGGGATGAAGGAGGTGCATGATGCGTTGAATCGCAGTGTGAAAGACATTCTATGACACTCTCAAATAGAGTTTAATATGATAATAGCTATAGAAAACATTCAAGACTCAAAGGAGGAGAATGACATAACATGCTTCAGAAATTTGGTTCCTAAGTGCAATTGACAGTAAAGGTGGAGAAATAATGCCACCAACAGAACACAATCAGAACTAATGTCAGGTTAAGTGAACCTGAAATATAAATTGTAAATTAAAAGCCAATGGTCTAAATATACCAATTTAAAATTCGACATTTGGAATAGATAAAAGAAATATTTAATTATATGTGACCTACCAGATTGACAATAAAAACATAGATTGAAGTTAAGGGCTGGAGGAGGACACATTAGTTAAAGACTACTACAAATAGAAGTAGAGGTGTTTATACAAATTTCTGACAAAAATACATTTAGGAAGAGGGATAGTCAGTGATAGTGATAAAAGGGGTTGATAAGGGAAGAATAAAACACCCCTCACATCATATGCTCCTAAAAAGAGTAGAACATCAAAATACCCAAGGCAAAATGCAACTGAGCTGTAAAGAGTGAAGAATCTGTTATCAAACATGGAGACTGAAAAACTCCTTTACACAAAATAAATGTCCCTTAGAGACGAAAATTTGTTAAAAATATCATTGAAGTCCATTTGCATGATTGGCATATACAGGTTATTTAATGCAATTACAAATAATCACTTATTTGTTCCAGCACAGTCACCAAGATAAGACACAGCTTATGTCATAAAAATAGTCATAACAAGCTTCAAAAACTAAGTCAGACAGGGTCTGCTCACACCATGCTACAGGATTACCTAGATACCAATATTGGAGAGATAGAGAGAAAAATCTTTCTCTTTCAGAGATCAAAGATCTATTTCTAGTTAACACATGGGCCAAAAAATAAATTTCATACCATAATAAGTACATTTTCTAAAAACTCCTAAAAATATCATTCTCAAAGAAACAGAGCAGACAAATAGTTGGCCTGGAGTTAGAGAGGTGCCTGTACTTTGTAAGAAATGGAAAGAAGCTGAAAGGAAGCAAACTTTCAAATTCACTTACAGAGTGCTGACTTTTCTTAAAGACAACATAGTGTACAATTTGTTATTTGTGAAGAAAGAAGATCTTGTCTATCCAGCTACACTCACACACAAAAGAAAACTGTACATGGTTGAGGACATATAATTAACTTTATACAGATAATAATTTCCTAATATTATCACACCAGAACTTCATTATGTGTGATTTGAATATATACAGTATAGTTTTAACTCTTATATCTCAACAAACCTGAAAAATATGTGAATATAGTTTGAACCAGAATAAATAGATACACAGCTAATCATAATTATGCGATGCAATGAATTAAGTATTTTGGAGAAATAACTTAGTGTTTACATTACAAACAAGGAAACATTTAAAATCAATAGCCTAAGTTCCAACTTAGGAAACAAGACAAGGAAAACACAGTCAAGAAAATGCAAGCATCATACAGATAACAGCTTACCAAGTAAAAGAAGTTTATGCAAACCACACACCTGACAAGGAATATATATATTTTTTTTCCAAAAAATCCATAGACAATAAATAGGCATTTCTCAAAAGCAGACAATGTTCATAACAATCAAATACATGCATATGAAAACCCTAATGAGCTAACCCTCACTCCTTTAAGAATAGCCCTTATCTAAACCACAAGGAAATCAATTGTTAGAAATAATATTTAGAAAACTTGATATTTGCCCACTTTTTCCATATTATAAATAATTAAGCTATTAGGTAAAACAGTGCTGATAGACTTCCAAAAACTAAAAATAGAAATCATAATTGCCATATGATCCGTCAACCTAATTGCTAGGCAAATATCAAAAAAAGTCACCTGACTATGGCAATAAGACCCATGCATTCTCATGTGCATACAGCACCACTCTAAATACTCAAGAGACAAAACACGGCAGCAAATGGGTGATTAAGAAAATATGACTTATGACTCAATCATACGAGAACAAAACCTCGTCCTTTGAAGCAACACTGGAACTGTGTTCAGTGAGTAACTAGGCACAAAGAATGAATAACCACGTGGTCTTTCTCGTATGTAGAGACTAAAATGAATAATCCTAGAGGCAGAAAGAGAAACAGAGGTCATCGGAGAGGGACAGGGCCTTGAGGCCTAAGGGAAGCTTGGTCAATGTGTCCTAAGTTGTGAGAGAGGAACAAGGAATGTGGTGTTTAGTTGTCACCACAGGGTGACCACATGGAGCACTACTGTACTGTATGGTTTAAGATTCTACATTTTCATAAGACCTGATTTTTTAACTCAATAAATGTATGCTAAGACAAACATATTTAACATGATTTAAGTGTGCTTTATCAGCATGTATTGAAATTTCACATAATACCCTGAAAGTATTCAAATCTTCATATTTTTATGTATCCATTAAAATTTTAAAAATTCAAACAATACTCAAACTAAATCTAATATAATTGGAGGGAAAATGGAAAAAATGCAGAAACCAGTGAAACAATTTGTAAAACACAAGAAAATCAAGAAGAAGGAAGGCCAACATGTGGATACTTCATTCCTCCTTAGAATAGGGAACACAATACCCATGGAAGGCATTACAGAGACAAAGTTTGGAGCTAAGAAGAAAGGATGGACCATCCAGAGACTACCCAACCTGGGGATCTATCCCATAATCAGCCACCAAATGCAGACACTATTGCACATGCCAGCGAGATTTTGCTGAAAGGACCCTGATATAGCTTTCTCATGTGAGGCTATGCCAGTGCCTGGCAAATACAGAAGTGGATGCTCACAGTCATCGATTGTTTGGAACACAGGGCCCCCAGTGGAGGAGCTAGAGAAAGTACCCAAGGAGCTGAAGGGGTCTGCAACCCTATAGGAACTAACAATATGAACTAACCAGTACCCCCAGAACTCATGTCTCTAGCTGCATATGTAGCAGAAGATGGTCTAGTCGGTCATCATTGGGGAAGAGAGGCCCCTTGGTCTTGCAAACTTTATATGCCCCAGTATAGGGGAACGCCAAGGCCAAGAAATGGGAGTGGGTGGGTAGGGGTGCAGGGCAGAGAGAGGGTATAGGGGACTTTTGGGATAGCATTTGAAATGTAAATGAAGAAAATATCTAATAAAAAATTGGAAAAAAAAAGATGTTAACTTGAAAAAGGAAAAAAAGAAAATAGAAAAATCTGAAAATCCATAAAATCCTCTTTGGAAAGATTAATAAAATCAATAAGCTTTGGCCAGGAAGATAGTGATAAATAGACAAATTTATCAATACCAATAAATAAAAAGACATGCCATTAAAGAGTTGAATTAGAACATAATCAAGAAATATTATGAGTGGACAGAGGCCAAAAGTTTATAATTAGATAATATGAATCAATTGCTTGAAAAATACAATCTACAAAACTTGCATGAGAAGATATAGGAAAACTTAATAGAATTATATTCATTAAATAAATCAATTAGTAAATATATTTCTAAACAGACCCAAAATGTGTGAACAATTTTTTTATATTTTGTGATTATGACCATAAAAATTGTCAACAAAATACAAGTGAGATTAATCTAATAATGTATAATTATTTACAACTGTTCGTTAAAATTATTTATCCCAAATACTTAGGCTAATTAAAATTAGGAAGTAAATTATGTAAACAATTATCAACAGACAAGAAAATGAAAAAGGTCAAAAATCTGATCAATAAAATACAAAAGCAATGAAAGGGAAAAAATAAACTGTCTCAGTCCATAGCTTACATGACAATGTATATAGAAACCTTGAAAACACACACACACACACACACACAGAGCTAGAATGTATAAGCAACATAAGCAACTATAGCAACATTGCAGAATGCAAAATTCATATCTAAAAGTTTAATTTCTTTCCTATGAATCAACTGTAAAGTGTTTAGAATTTAATATTAGAGGGAATTAGAATTTAAAATACAGTATCATTTTGATTTGTTCCATAAAATAAAATAGTTATGCATTTATAAAGATATGTACAACTCTTTAAAAATTATCCATTTTAGTGTTTTGTGTTTGCAGAGAAAGTCGGATCCTCTAGAAATGAAGTTACAGATAGTTTGAAGTCACTGTGTGGGTTGAAAAAATTAAACTTGGAGTCTCTGAAAGAGCAGTAAGGTTTTTTTTCTTAAACACTGAGACCTTTTTTTTCCACATCCCACATATGTACAACAATTTTTTTCTGAGGGCAAATTCAAAACTTTGATGTAAGTTATCAAATAATAAATATAGCCCATGTTTGAATTGTATTTTTGTGGTCTTGCTATTATGCAAAAAAAATGATATGCATTGAGTGGAAACATTGTATCAAACTCTCAATTTGGATTTGTCACTGGGCTCATGATGTATGATATGAGACTCTCCAATAGGGCTGGATTGTGGCAGGAATGTGCAGATTAAGTCGGCTACACTATCTACTCTACACTATTCCTTAGATGTGATATTCTTGAATAGGTATGTTGTACACATTAAGTTCATTATCTACTTTCACATGCATTACTTTTTTTTAGTTAGGTATTTTCTTCATTTACATTTCCAATGCTACCCCAAAAGTCCCCCAAACCCTCCCCCCAACTCCCCTCCTCCTCCCACTTCTTGGCCCTAGCGTTCCCCTGTACTTAGGCATAAAAGGTCTGCAAGACCAATGGGCCTCTCTTTCCACTGATGGCCAACTAGGCCATCTTCTGATACATATGCAGCTAGAGACATGAGCTCTGGGGGTACTGGTTACTTCATATTGATGTTCCACCTATAGGGTTGCAGATCCCTTCAGCTCCTTGAGTACTTTCTCTAGCTCCTCCATTGGGGGCCCTGTGCTCCATCTAATAGCTGACTGTGAGCATCCACTTCTGTGTTTGCTAGGCCCCAGCATAGCCTCACAAGAGACAGCTATATCAGGGTCCTTTCAGCAAAATCTTGCTAGTGTGTGCAATGGTGTCAGCATTTGGAAGCTGATTATGGGATGGATATTGCTGGGTATGGCAGTCTCTAGATGGTCCATCCTTTCGTCTCAGCTCCAATCTTTGTCTCTGTAGCTCCTTCCATGGGTGTTTTTTTCCCAATTCTAAGAAGGAGCAAAGTGTCCACGCTTTCGTCTTTGTTCTTCTTGAGTTTCATGTGTTTTGCAAATTATATCTTGTATCTTGGATATTCTAAGTTTCTGGGCTAATATTCACTTATCAGTGAGTACATATCATGTGAGTTCTTTTGTGATCGCATTACTTTTTTTATTAGATATTTTCTTTATATACACTTCAAATTTCAAATGCTATCCCTAAAGTTCCCTATACCCTCCCGCTGCTCTGCTCCCCTACACACCCATTCCTGCTTCTTGGTCCTGGTGTTCCCCCGTACTGAGGCATATAATGTTTGCAATACCAAGGGGCTTCTCTTCCCCAGTGATGGTTGACTAGGCCATCTTCTGCTACATTGCAGCTAGAGACACGAGCTCTGGGGGTACTGGTTAATTTATATTGTTGTTCCATCTATAGGATTGCAGATACTTTCAGCTCTTTGGGTGCTTTCTCTAGCTTCTCCATTCGGGGCCCTATGTTCCATCTTATAGATGACTGTGAGCATCCACTTCTGTATTTGCCAGGCACTGGCGTAGCTTCATAAGAGACAGCTATACCAGGGTCCCTTCATTAAAATCTTGCTGGCATATGCAATAGTGTCTGTGTTTGGGGGCTGATTATGGGGTGGATCCCCAAGTGGGGTAGTTTTTGGATGGTCCATCCTTTTGTCTTAGCTCCAAACTTTTCCCTGTAACTCTTTTCCTGGGTATTTTTTTTCCCTATTCTAAGGAGGAACAAAGTATCCATCCATTGATCTTCCCTCTTCTTGATTTTCTTGTGTTCTGCAAATTGTATTTTGAGTGTTCTATGTTTCTGGGCTAATATACACTTATCAGTGAGTGCATATCTAATGACTTCTCTTGTGATTGGGATACCTCACTAAGGATGATATCCTCCAGATACATCCATTTGTCCAAGAATTTCATAAATCCATTGTTTTTCATACCTGATTATACTCCACTGTGTAAATGTACCACATTTTCTGTATCCATTCTTCTGTTGAGGGACATCTGGGTTCTTTCCAGCTTTTGGCTATTATAAATAAGGCTACTATGAACATAGTGGAGCATGTGTTCTTATTACTAGTTGGAACTTCTTCTGGGTATATGCCCAAGAGAGGTATTGCTGGATCTTCTGATAGTATCATGTCCAATTTTCTGAGGAACCTCCAGACTGACTTCCAGAGTTTTTGTACAAGCCTGCAATCCCACCAGCAATGGAGGAGTGTTCCTCTTTCTCCACATCCTCTCCAGCATCTGCTTGTCACCTGAATTTTTGATCTTAGCCATTCTGACTGGTGTGAGGTGGAATCTCAAGGTTGTTTTGATGTGTATTTCCTGATGATTAAGGATGTTGAACATTTTTTCAGGTGCTTCTCAGCCATTCGGCATTCCTCAGTTGAGAATTCTTTGTTTAGCTCTGTACCCAATTTTTAATGGGGTTTTTTACATTTCTGGAGTCCAGCTTCTTGAGCTCTTTGTATATATTGGATTTTAGTCCCCTATCAGATTCAGGATTGGTAAAAATCCTTTCCCAATCTGTTGGTGACCTTTTTGTCTTATTGACAATGTCTTTTGCCTTACAGAAGCTTTGCCATTTTATGAGGTCCAATTTGTCAATTCTTAATCTTACAGCACAAGCCATTGCTGTTCTGTTTGCAAGTCAAGAGCATTTCAATGGAGAGAGAACCCATGGTCATAGATATTGAGAGTCATTATTGTCAAAGAGATCAGTTCTGCCCAGTTTGATCTATATATCCAACACAGCTCCCATCAAAGCTTTGCAAGGTTCTATATTCATTATTGTCCAAAATGCTCAGAATAAGTGACCTTTGAGTGCTCATCCCTAACAAGGACATCTCTATCATTGCCTCCAGGGCTCAGAAAAAGAGAAAAGGACATTGGGAAGAGAGGCCCCTTGGTCTTGCAAACTTTATATGCCTCAGTACAGGGGAACGCCAGGGCCAAGAAGAGGGAGTGGGGGGTAGGGGAGTAGGGGGGTATGGGGGACTTTTGGGATACCATTTGAAATGTAAATGAAGAAAATACCTAATTAAAAATAAAGATAACTTAAAAAAAGATCCATAGGTAGGGATTTAGCACTGTGTAATGCTGTCTTCAGAGCACTGTCAGGCCATTACACTTTTGAACTTTATAGTCTGTACTAAATGGACAACCTCAACATTTATCATGAATGTGAGGGAAGCTCACTAGAATCAAGCATTGACTGAGGAGATACTGTAAGTCACTTTATAATTTCTGCAGGAGAGGGATATTAATTCTTCAATGCTCTAGCCAATGGAAATTGTCTACATTCTCATAAATCTTGTACCCACACACTCACACAAGCAACCATAATGAAAGTCATGAAATCCAGAATGTATAATGTGGAGTAGTTGAGAGGAAGAAGGAATTCATTGAGATGGAGACAAGAAAAGATATTAGGGAGTCATATGATTAAAAGAGACTGTATACTGCATAAAAGTATACAAAACTAAATAATACAATAAAAAATTAAATTAATAAAGAAAGTTGCTTTCTGTATTTTGATGATTTCAAAGTTCCTATGGAGAGAGCAAGGACTCAGAATAACCAACTCAAGAGGAATGTGTCTTAGTCAGGGTTTCTATTCCTGCACAAACATCATGACCAAGAAGCAAGTTGGGGAGGAAAGGGTTTATTCGGCTTACACCTCCATACTGCTGTTCATCACCAAGGAAGTCAGTACTGGAACTCAAGCAGGTCAGAAAGTAGGAGCCAATGCAGAGGCCATGGAGGGATGTTCTTTACTGGCTTGCCTCCCCTGGCTTGCTCAGCCTGCTCTCTTATAGAACCCAAGACTACCAGCCCAGAGATGGTCCCACACACAAGGGGCCTTTCCCCCTTGATCACTAATTGAGAAAATGCCTTAGAGTTGGATCTCATGGAGGCATTTCCTCAACTGAAGCTGCTTTCTGTGTAATAACCCCAGCTGTGTCAAGTTGACACAGAACTAGCCAGTACAATTGACCCCTTGTCAACTTGACACACAAACACATCACTAGTAAGCCTCAACCCTTACATTCTTATTCATCCCCAAGATCAAAATAACTTTAAAAGTCCCACAGTCTTTACATATTCTTAAAATTTCAATGTCTTTAAAATATCCATCTCTTTTAAAATCCAAAGTCTTTTTATGATTAAAAGTCTCTTAACTGTGGGCTCCACTAAAACAGTTTCTTCCTTCAAGAGGGAAAATATCAGGGCATAGTCACAATCAAAAGCAAAAGTCAATCTCCAACCGTCCAATGTCTGGGATCCAACTTACGATCTTCTGGGCTCCTCCAAGGGCTTGGGTCACTTCTCCAGCCATGCCCTTTGTAGCACACGCGTCATCCTCTAGGCTCCAGATGCCTGTACTCCACTGCCGCTGCTGCTCTTGGTGGTCATCTCATGGTACTGGCATCTCCAAAACACTGCATGACCCCTTCAGTCCTGGGCCATCAATTGCAACTGAGGCTGGACTTTCACCAATGGCCTTCCATGGCCTCTCACAGTGCCAAGCCTCAGCTGCTCTGCTCAACTCCTTCATGCCTTTAAAACCAGTACCACCTGGGTGACCCTTACTCATTACCAAGTCCAGCCACAGCACAAGGTACAACTTTGGCTATATCTAGAACACAGCCACTGTGCTCTCAGAAAACACTTCCCAGAAGATGTCACCTCAATGATGCTGGTCTCTTCTTAATCACCGCTAATTTCTTAGCTCCAGCTAACCAGCATCAATAGTCCCAGTAATGCAAAGTTTTTGCTTTAGTAGTTCTGATATCTTGTTAATCACAGCTGATTCTTCAGCCCCAGCTAACCAGAACTACAGAATCTTCACAATCAAAACAGCAATGGCCCTGAAAAGAGTCTTTAATTTTCCCTCTGAAATTTCACAAGCCAGGCCTCCATCTTCTGCACTGTTCTCAACATTATCTTCCAAGCTCCTACAAAACATCTGACAGAGCTCGTAACAAAGAATGGATCTTCAAGCCCAAAGTTCCAAAGTCCTTCCACAGACCTCCCCAAAACATGGTCAGGTTGTCACAGGAATATCCCACTCTGCTGGTACCAATTTGTCTTAGTCAGGGTTTCTATTCCTGCACAAACATCATGACCAAGAAGCAAGTTGGGGAGGAAAGGGTTTATTCGGCTTACACCTCCATACTGCTGTTCATCACCAAGGAAGTCAGGACTGGAACTCAAGCAGGTCAGAAAGTAGGAGCCAATGCAGAGGCCATGGAGGGATGTTCTTTACTGGATTGCCTCCCCTGGCTTGTTCAGCCTGCTCTCTTATAGAACCCAAGACTACCAGCCCAGAGATGGTCCCACCCACAAGGGGGCTTTCCCCCTTGATCACTAATTGAGAAAATGCCTTAGAGTTGGATCTCATGGAGGCATTTCCTCAATTGAAGCTCCTTTCTCTGTGATAACCCCAGCTGTGTCGAGTTGACGCAAAACTAGACAGTACAGAATGTAAAAGTAATAGTGGGTGACTGACTTGGCCTAACTTCACAACATATAACACACCAGTAGTGAAGATAGTGTAGTATTGGAGAAACAAACAGGTGGATGGAATAAGTTAGAGTCTAGAAATAGGCACAGATATGGACAAGTGTCCTTAGACAAAGGAGCAGATATAATGAAATGGAGAGAGTCATTTCATTGGCCAGACCTTGAACTGCCAAAAGAGAATGGTTACAAAACTTAATCCAGAACAAGACTTGACACGTCTCACAAGAATCACCTCAAAAGTGAATACAAACCTACAATAAACTTCAAAGCTATAGAAGTATTAAAAGGAAACTTTAGTTAAGCTGGGCATAGAGGTGACTTTTCAAGAAATATTATCTCAGCAATGATACAAGAAAGAAATAATTGATGATTTGGGTAATTTCAAGAGAATGAGAAGGCAAATCATGTCCTGTAGATAGATAACTATTTAGTCAAGATAACTGATAAGGGCCAATTGCTTGAAATGAACGAAAGCTCTTAAATTTCTACAATAATCCAAAGAATTGAAGCATGGACATTTTAAGCTTAGTTATTGCACCAAAAATTACACAGTTATACAGAGAGCATTGAAAAGTAATTTTAACAGCACAGGCCATTATAGAATTGCAAATAAAACTTAAAAAGAGAAACCATTTTTCACCTGTGAGAAGGGTATCCAAAACATGCCACTTCTAAATGCTGAATAGAATATGAAACAACAGACACTTTCTTCCATTTCTTGTTTTTTGCAGAATGAAAACCTGGATGGCCATGATAGAAGACATTCTGGCAGTTTCTTGCATAAGTAAGCATAATTTTACCTTACAATCTTGGAGTCATACTTATGATATAAATTATATAAGCTCAAATGAAAGAAGCCTATATACTCACAACCAAAGCAGCACCTGCAAGTTTGTAAGAGCTTTATAAGTGGTTGTCCTGTGTTGATTGTAGCCAAGATGACCTTGGAGAAGTGAATGATGAGGGATCTTACAGTGGCACACAGACAATATCCAACAGTTAAAAGAAATGAGTTATCAAATTACACCAGTTATGGATGAATCTCAAATGCCTGATTTTGAAAAGAATGTAATCTGATAAAAGCATAAATTTTGGGGTTCCACCTTGAGAAATTATTAATGTCTCCTACCAGGAGAAATACAGGATCAACAGCTAGAGTATAGAATGTGTCTGTAAGGGTGAAATGGTTGTTCATGTACGATAGTGGTTACATTCATTATTATTAGAATTGTCCAAACCGATAGGAAGTACAACAGTAAGTACAAAGCCTGCTACATATTTCAGGCTGGGGAGTTGGTGATATATCAGCAGTAGTTGAGTGGTAATAAATGTGCCACTGTGGCCTGGGATGTCAATACTAAGAAGGCTTGTGCAAGTGTGGTGCATATGGCATTCTTGAACTCTCTGTACATTCTGCCCAATTTACTGTGAGCCTAAAACTGCTCAAAAATAAAGTTAGTAAGCAATAAAAAAAAATAATAGGTGCTGTTTTATGCATGTAGTACTCTCAAGGCTATTGAAAGAGTAGACAACAGCTTAGCCATAAAAGCTTTGACCTACAATCTGGCCTGCCTACAAGATATTCTAGAACAATGATGGCACAGAACATGTGGGAAGAGCTAGTGTCTGATTTGACTTATGGCTCTCTCCACAAGTTGGAACCCATACTAGACACTGCTTGGGTAACCATGAACGAAGGCTAGATTGCCAAGAGACCTACGGCAAACCTAAATACAAAAAAAAAAAAAATTCCTTATGATATTCTGTTTTACTCAAATTCTTTATGATATTCTGTTTTATTCATAGATCAATCCTGTATCAAGTCATCGTCAGAAAGGCTTCCTCCAACAGTAGATTGGATCAGGTGCAGAGATATTATATGGAGAAATAATCTAAATGGGAGTTCTCCATCAAATCTGTCCCATCAGAATTCACAGACTGCTACCAAAGGAGAGGAAATAAGAATGATATTTTAGTGAGGTATAGCTAATAAGTCACTCTCCAAACTCTTTAAATTAGCACTTTCCTCCAATTTCAGGACTTCAACACATTTGCTTCCCAAAAGTAGCAAAGACAAAATAGTCAATATGAGTTCAACAGGCTCTAACACATGTGTCCCAAATTGATGGATTTAGTCAGGATATTTTTCCAGGCAGTTAATTTCCCCTTTTGAAGTGCTCACAAAAGGTCAGAAGCAGTTTAAGCATCAAAGCTTTATGAATTAAACAGTTTCCCCATGAAAGAAGAAGAAGGCTTGCCTCAAGAAATACTATTGTGAGCCAGTCTGGCTAACCTTCAACTAAGATGGTATCCACACTGGGGAGATCAATACTGCACACTATCCCAGAACTGACCTAAGTCATTAGATAGAGCTGACCCTTTATAAATAAAATGTTTGCCCTCTTAATTCTGTATTGCTGAGCATTTCAACTGTTTTACTCCTACTTGCTGGTGATTCTGTAAGAAGACATGAAAAGGAAAGTGAAGAAAGTATACAGGAGTATGAACCACAGGCTATTTTCTTAAGGAGCTAAACACATATATTGTAAACTCAGATCGAGTCTATTGTATTCATTATTTATGACAGAACCAGTTTAGTACAATATACCCTCCTTCACATCAGAGCAAAGAGTGTCTCCAACCTGAGCTTGTTTTTGGCTTGATGCATATCCCAGAGTATCACATAGTGCTTAATAAGCAAAGATAGCTGAGTCCATATTATGGAGATAATATTAAAAGTCAATATTTTAGTGCTCTACTTTATTAAATGTTGCTGAATCTACCAATTACTAATATTTTATAATAGGAGAAAATTAATTGCTAAACATAAAGTATTTCCTTCTGTTTTAATGTTAGCTCTCAGAGACCATCATAAATCACTTGTACTTAGGTCCTAGTTTCCAGTTTCTTCTGAGGCTTTTCAGGACATGCTTGGGTGTAATTCCTTCTTCTCCAATCAACCTTTCTTCTTAGGCATTTCATGAGAGACTCATCACAGAAGGCAGCCACTGAATAGCAGGGCTTTGGATGTGAGGCAGAAATGGTTTCCATTCTGGCAATATTCTTTCTGAGTAGCCATAGGAATGTCTCTGGTGCTCAGGGGTCTGGTTTCTTTATCTCATAAGTGGAGTGCTGCAAAGATTAAATTAGATGAAGAACACCATATTGCCCAGTGGATGCTATCATTATTATCATCTAGTTTAACCCTTATGAGGGTCTTTAATCTACTCTTCAAACTCTCTCACAAATGTTTCCCTTAGTATAATTGGATTGCCTGCACTGCTCAGTTATCCCCAAAGCAGCTCACAGTAATTTGAAAAGATTTTCTTTCTCAACAAGAGTGAAATCATGTCTGGTTCTGGAAACCTGGCCAGTTCTCAGGGCTAGTGTGTTGATGGATCTTAAAACAGGATCTACTACTTCTGCTTCACTAAACCGCCATCATTCCTAAATTCATCCTGAACACTTATCCTTACACCATCAGATAAGTTAATCTCTCACCTACCCTCAAAGATGCTTCTTTTGCAACAGATGAAGACAATCATAGAAAACCACAGCTGGTTGAAGTGTGGAGAGTGAGTGGTCTCAGGTTGCCCAGCCGCAGTCCACACAACTACAATGTAATCCCTGGACCCAACACTCAGAATCATTACGGAAGAGGGGACAGACAGGTTGTAAGGGCCAGAGAAACAGGAAATCTTATGTGAAATCGTGTCCTTTAGAAATGACAGAGAAGCATCACTCGTGTTATTTCAACAGTCTGGCTGCTTTAAAAGACCTGTACAAAGACAACAAAGTGGATATGTATATATATTTACATGTACATCAATATTAATATATAATGATTAAATAAAAATAAGCAATGAATTTGAGAGGGAGCTTAGGGAAGAATCAGTGTAAGAGGATGAAGGGAGAAAACAGGGAGGTGTGAACTACATAATTGTATTTTAGTTTAAAGATAAAGGATATTGAATATTCTCTTTTACTTAGTTGTGGGTATAAAGGGAAGTGGGTATAAAGTTTCATCCATAGAGAAGGTCTTATTGGCAATTGATAACTGCTGAGAAAGATAAAGTTGGTTTTGTTTAAGGTTATGACCCCTGGCAGGTAGACTGTACTCTCAGTGGACAGAGATTCACTTAAGAATATAGGAACAGCACAGAATGGACTTGCTGGAATAAAAATAAAAAGAGGCACAGTTGTGGGGATGTGGATCTGGGAGGAATTTGGGGAAAGACATGAATATGAAAAAAATTGAAGAGCAGGAGAGATGGAGTAGGAGTTAAGAGCACTGCCTATTCTCTGAGAGGACACAGTTTTAATATTTAGAGCCAGCCACGATGGTGACTACTAACTGCCATCCATAACTACAGTCCAGAGGACTTGGTA
The DNA here is from genome assembly GCF_000001635.26 of Mus musculus. NCBI lineage: Eukaryota > Metazoa > Chordata > Mammalia > Rodentia > Muridae > Mus > Mus musculus. Next base: position 69,462,438 of record NC_000073.6, read on the forward strand.
TGCTCCTCTGGCTCCAGTAAGACCAGTCATGCTAGTGAAACAAATACAAACATGAAGGCAAAACACTCCTAAACATAAAACTGAAGCTAGCCGGGCTTGGTGGCACACGCCTTTAATCCCAGCACTCGGGAGGCAGAAGCAGGTGGATCTCTGAGTTCGAGGCCAGCCTGGTCTACAAAGTGAGTTCCAGGACAGCCAGGGCGATACAGAGAAACCCTGTCTCGAAAAACCAAAAAAAACAAAACAAAACAAAACAAAACAAAAAACAAACAAACCTGAAGCTAGATTTAAAAAGTAAATTGTATAAAATTTTCAAAGAATTAAAAAAGAATCCAAAACTCAATGAATTTAAATAATGTTTAGTTTAATATAAGAATAAGAAAAAAATTGTAAATACACTAGAGAATTTTACCCCTTTCTTATACTGTTAATAGGTTACTCATGAAGTGGAAACTTAAGGGTCTTTTGGAGACTCAGTTGTGTTGGATGGTGTTTTGCTGGGTCAAACATGTGAGGGAATGTTTTCCTGATGTGGACAGAGGTGAAAGGATAAGGCAGATGCATGAAGAAACTTCACCAAAGCAGACAAAGGAGAGAGGATGTTCTGCTAAAGCAAACACATGAAAGGACACATGATGAAGGATTCTTTGCTAACAACATACATGTATTGGTATGTCTTACATTGCATAGTTGAGATCCATTTGTCAGAATTCTGAGGACTCAGGCTAATTGGATGCACATTTTGAGGCAAGACCTGTGCTGAGGCAAAACACATGCTGAGGCAAGGCACGTGGAGGAACTGTGCAGTGTGGAGGGTATAAATAGGACTCAGTGGCGTGATGGAGACAGAGCACGGCTTGCTGGCACAGCTAGCTGTGCAATGCTTGTGGGTCTCACATCTTCACTGATCTTCACTTCCCTGAGAGAGGCACAGCTGAGAACTTCTCCTGGTGTTCCTGTTGGTTCCTCCTACTGACTTGAGCTGAGGCTGAGGCCTGGCTGTCTCTGCTAGGCCACGTCACCACTGTTGCTAACCCAGTTCTACTTACTCAACTGGATTGCTGATGTATCCATGATGTGTTTGCAAGTAGATCAAGCTGCTGCTGCCTGCTAACCTAGGAACTGAACTGCCGATTTCCAGAAAACACAGAGTAGAGGTGCCAAGCTGCCACTGCCTGCTACCCATGAACTGAACTGCCGATTTCCAGAAAACAGAGTAGAGTTGCTCTAAAGAACCTTTCTAAACAAGCCACCCTCCTGCCCCCATATCCTTTCTTTTCCACTACCCATGGTGAGTGATGGGCTACAAGCGAGGTTAAAGTGTTTAAGAACCATCATTAAATATAATGTTTGAAAAATAGTACAGTTACATACTCTGGTGCATTTGTTACAAATATTGAATTATGCTAGTGTGACTGCTAAAGCAAGTTTAGTTTTCATGGTTATCTTGCCTTTTAACTAAAGAGATTTGTTTTTATTCTCTAATCTCATCTATAATATCACATTGTATTTATGCACAATTCGTTTTTGATTTCCCTGGGTTGTGAATTTCTTAGGCTTTTTTTTTTTTTTAAAGTTTGGGTGACAGTAACACTTTTAAGTAGTGCTTATCAGGAATTTTATAGAGGGACCCTCATGATATTTTTAATATGACTACAGAGATATTCTGGATAGTTTTATGTCAAGTTGACATAAAACTAAGTGGAAAGATTAAGAAAATGCCTCCACAAGTTGAGGGCACAGGCAAGCCTGTAGTGTGTTTTCTTACTTAGTTACTGATGAGGGAGCACCCAGCCCATGGTGGGCAGTGCCATCTCCAAGCTGGCAGTCCTGGGTTCTATAAAAGCAGGTAAAGCAAGCCAGTGAGCAGCACCCCTTCGAGGCCTCAGCACCAGCATCTCCCTCTAGGTTCTACCCCTGCGTGGGTTCCGATCCTGACTTCTTTCCATGATGACTGCAATGGACAAATGTAAGATAAATAAATCCTTTCCTCCCTAAGTTGCTGCGGTCAGGGTATTTGATCAAGTAGATAGAAACCCGAACTAACAGAGGTGGTAGAACACTTTCAGCATCCTATCATATCAAGCATGGACTATGAGTGTGACTTCTAACAGGATGCTGGCCTTTCTCAGAGGGCCACAGTTTCCCATTCACAACCACATGTTCTCCTTTATTAATATCATTTACTCGCTGGAGAAGTTACTCTGTACAACTCACAGTGGGAGGATGGAAGGCTCCATTCAATTGCTCGAGGGCTGATTTATCTACAGAAATTGTATGATATTCCAAATGCAGGGTCTCCCTAATTAAATAACCATGCAAATGGACGTATCTTTCATTGCTTTTACTCTGACTTCACTGCAGTTGGCAGTTGTTGCCCTCTGTCTGTGATTTGCCGGGGATTTTGCCTCATTTACTTGAATATGAATAGTTGCGCTGTAGTTTTCAGAGAGTATATAGGAGAAAACACCTATATTTCATTATCCTTCATTATTTTATTTTGATTAGTAACATTTTAAATGGAAGAAATTTCTCAACTACAAAAACATGCAAATAAGTGTTCTAGATGACTTTATGGTAATAATGAACCTTAAGCTCACATTGATAGGTAGGTGGTTTGGGGGTGCAGTATATGAAATAGAAAGATATTTCTTGTTTACACAATAAAACAAATAGGTGTGAACAGTCTGTAGTGCTCATTTATAGGGCTGGATTAATGATACAGTGGGCGCAGATGTGAGTTGCAGTTTGTGCAACAGCTAGTGTTGAATGCTAGACAAGTACATCTTGCCAGCATGATCACACCTTCACAGCTACAGAGACCACTCTAAATAATACCCTGCCCTCAGATGTGTTTCCCAGGGGAGATGCATAAGTCCATTATAGAAAAGATAATTATTAATGCTTTTTTTCATTAAACATTTGAAATGTTTTCCTGAGCTGAATCTAATTTTTCTTTCAAATTAATTAGTTCACAATTTACACAATATCATGTGTTTGTTTTTTCTGTGGGAAAAAAAAATGTAACCGGGATGCTTTCTAGTGCATTATAAATACAAGTCTCACTTTTAGATCCTTTGGTTAATAGTTTATTTTATAAATTCAATTTAATTTATCATAGCTCTTATTAATGATTCTTTTGGACACCTTCCCAGTACTTTTCCATGACAAACACATAAAATATATCTCTGTAATTCATGTTTAAATTAAGATGTGTTTTTAGGCATCGAAGGACACACCTATTTTTTTTTTTTCCATTTTTTATTAGGTATTTAACTCATTTACATTTCCAATGCTATACCAAAAGTCCCCCATATCCACCCACCCCCACTCCCCTGCCCACCCACTCCCCCTTTTTTGGCCCTGGTATTCCCCTGTACTGGGGCATATAAAGTTTGCAAGTCCAATGGGCCTCTCTTTCCAGTGATGGCCGACTAGGCCATCTTTTGATATATATGCAGCTAGAGTCAAGAGCTCCGGGGTACTGGTTAGCTCATAATGTTGTTCCACCTATAGGGTTGCAGATCCCTTTAGCTCCTTGGCTACTTTCTCTAGCTCCTCCATTGGGAGCCCTATGATCCATCCATTAGCTGACTGTGAGCATCCACTTCTGTGTTTGCTGGGCCCCGGCATAGTCTCACAAGAGACAGCTACATCTGCGTCCTTTCAATAAAATCTTGCTAGTGTATGCAATGGTGTCAGCGTTTGGATGCTGATTATGGGGTGGATCCCTGGCTATGGCAGTCTCTACATGGTCCATCCTTTCATCTCAGCTCCAAACTCCGTCTCTGTAACTCCTTCCATGGGTGTTTTGTTCCCAAATCTAAGGAGGGGCATAGTGTCCACACTTCAGTCTTCATCCTCCTTGAGTTTCATGTGTTTAGCAAATTATATCTTATATCTTGGGTATCCTAGGTTTGGGGCTAATATCCACTTATCAGTGAATACATATTGGACACACCTATTTTTAAATTTAACTTCTTGAAATTGAATAGTATTAAACTGACCCCCAAACCATAATCCCATGCCTTACCCAATATAGTGTGTGATTAGTGTGAGAAATATTACGAAATATTATAGGTTGCTAACTTTATTATCATTTGTATTATATAGATGATATCATGCACTCTTTCCACATATTGGCTTTTTGCTCTTTTGAGTTATCTGTTCAGAAACATAAGTCACCTAACAAAAAAAGTCAAGGTATTCTCTAGAAACTGTAAGTTTTACCTGATTTGCAAAGGCAACTGACCGTATCTGATTAAATTGGGGATTTGGGGATGTGATATTATCCAAAACTATCTAGGAGTAGTCAGGCGCATCATGGTACAGACGTAGGGTTGGAGTTAATATGCAATCACTAGGCAAAGAGGACAGAAGACCAAGATAGAGATGGAGAGATAGCAGAAACTAGACATCAATCGGTTGTCTCCTGGCAGTTAGAAGAAGCTGGAAAGGGCAAGGACCCTGCTGTTTTGTTAGCAGCAACATAACTCCACCTCTGCTTACAACTTCATGCCTAATGTTATGGATTTTGAGTTGATGGCATCTACAACTGTGAAAGAATACATTTCTGTTGTTTCAAGTCATCACATTTCCACTATTTTTTTTCTTTTTCTGTACAAGCCACTGGGTAAAATAATAAACCATAGTGTATGCACTCAATGGAACACAAATGAACACAAAAACGGTTTTAAAAAAGCCATTTTCTAAGAAATTAAATGGATCTAAAAGATATTATGATACATAAAGAAAATTAGTCTAACACAATTATATGCTATATAGTTCTAGTTTAGCTTCAACATTGAAAAAAAGCTTTGAATATATAATTGTTGTATAAAATGTATGCTGACCATATTCACCCTTCCCCCAGTCTCTACATTCAACTGTTTAACTCTCCCCAGGCTCCTAATTTATATATCTCCTTCTACAACCATGTCTTTCTTTAAATATACATTACTGAGTTAAGTTAGGTCTTCTAAGTTCAAGATATAGGGTCATTCACTGTGACATGGGCAACACAGTAGTGGCTATCCTCCATACTCCCATATACCCCATCCTCCATGAAAAGAAAAGTGACTCTTCTGACCATAGTAGCCATCAGCTGCCAGTAACACCTCAGCTAGGGTGAGTCCCTGAGACCCTCTCCTCACTCCATGTTGGAATTTTTAACTGACTTGTTATTTTGTAAGCCTTGGATGGGTCACTACAGCTGCTGTGAGTTCCTGTGTACAATAGCCATATTAAGTTCAATGGACCACTTTCACATCACTCCTTCCACGTCTTCATATACTCTTTTTATTCCTACTTCGTTGATAGTCCATGGCTCTGAGATGCAGAAGTTGCTATAGATACTCCATCTAGGGATGAGCACTCATAGACACTTACTCTCAGCCCTGTTATTAGTTATGAATCACGGCATTAGCCGCTATCCACAACAATAAAAAGCTTCTCATACCAAGACTGGTAGCAGCACAAATCTATGACTATAACCATAAAGATTTAGAGGGCAGTTTGACCGCATGGCCATTTAGCAAAGCAGTGTCCTTAAGTTATCCTCTTGTGCCCATGACTACTTTAACAATGGATTTTGACCACGTATTTTGTACCACGTATGAATTTCCTCCTGTGGAACAATTAGGCCACTCTTGCTCTAGTGGGCACATCATGCCGGTCAGGTTGATTCTGTCGCTTTCTATATAGTGTGAAATTACAGTAATTGAAAAACATAGCTGCTGTTAAGACTAAGAATTGTGAGTAGGTACACAACAAAATCTCTGACCTGAGGGAAGCTTTCAGGGATAAGAGTGAACTTTCAGTTTGATTAGGTGGTGCTTACATGACTCTATGAATGTGATGATATTTTGTAGAACTAAACATACAGAAAATTGTATCAAAGAGGATTAAATTCAATAAAATGTTCAGCTTCTGGGTCTGATGATCACACAATTGCTCTGTGAACAGGCTTAGACCAAAGAGAAGCAACGGAGAATTCCTTGCGCTAACTTTGCATCTTCATCGTGATTCTAAAGTTATTACAAAATAAAATTTCAGATATAAACTAATTATAGTTGACATCTATGAGGATTTTCCATGTGCAGATATTTTGTTAAGTACATTAGCACATATAATGTTCATGATCTACACATGATTTAAACTTTCCACAGCTATATAGCAGCAATTAAAAAAATGTCATGGATTTGAGAGAGCAAGCATAGGGGTATACACAGGACAGTTTGGAGTGAGAAAAGGGAAGGAAAGAATGATCTAATTATTCTTTAATTTAAATATACAGTAAATAAAACGCATTCTTTCTTTTATTGAAAAATAATATTTTTTGTCATATAATATATTCTGAGGATTACTTCTCCTCCCCCAAATCCTCCTGGTTCTTCCCCATCACCTTTCTGATCCAGATCCACAGTGGTTCTATCTTTCATTTGAAAACAATCAGATATTTAAGGAATGGAAATAAAACAAAATAAAAATTCAGAATAGTACAAAACAAACAGAAGCAAAAGAGTCAAATAAATAAATAAATAAATAACACAAGAAACACATATGGCCACACACACACAAATCCCACCAAAACACAAAACTGGAAGCCATAATGTATACACAAAGGACTTGTAAGGCTAAAATTTAAAAAATAATTAATTTTAAAAAATGCCCTGACATAGCACTATGAAAAAAAGAATGTCCAAAGATGCCATTGAATTTGTTTTGTGTTGGCCATCTATTGCCGAATATGGGGTCTACCCTTAAGAGTGGTGTGTTTTCCTAATGAGACTCCATTAAAGAAAATATTTCTTTTATTTGGAACTGGATATCAATTGGAGCTGGCTTCTGAGTTAGGGACAGGGGTGTGTGTCCATTTCTCCTCTCAGTCATAGGATCCCATCTGGTTCAGACCCATGCAAGGCCTACTGCCTGTTGTGTCTAGAAGGTAGAAATATTTTTTAAAATTTTAATATTTTTATTACGTATTTTCCTCAATTACATTTCCAATGCTATCCCAAAAGTCCCCTATACCTTCCCCCCAACTTCCCTACCCACCCATTCCCATTTTTTTGGCCCTGGCATTCCCCTGTACTGGGGCATATAAAGTTTGTGTGTCCAACGGGCCTCTCTTTCCCAAAAAAATGCCAAAAATTTCAAAATCATAAATGAGACTACAGGTTGACCGTGGGGGAGCCTGAAATATAGAGTAGACATTAATTACAAATGAGAACTCTTGTGCATACTTGTAAACCAGCTTCAAGTTGTATCCAGTCAACTTTGGAATGTTTGTCCCACAGATGAAAGTTTCTAAAGTGACCAACTGATTATTTGAGATGCACGGTACAGAATCCTGGTAGTGGGCTGCATGTTAGTGGCAGCACAGGAATGGCCTTAAACTCAGTGGCCGAATATCAGCACAGCATAATCAAGACCTTGAGTTTCAACCCCCAGAAAGCAACACAGTGTTTTTAAAGTCTAATGTGTTAATATGTATCTAATTAGAATACATGAACATTTACACATACGTGACAACATGACTATGACATCAGTAAGAAAAAATTTAAATAAATAATAAAAGGAAGATCTTAACATTTTTATCTCCATCACTGAGAAATCTATTCTCTATTATCTGTCTTTATAGTGTCTATCTATTTATCATTTGTGATAGGTAAAATCATGTCTCGACAAAGGGAAATGTAGAAGTCCTGATTCCTACTACCCTCAGGGCTTGCTATTATTTAGAGATATTTCTTATTGTCTTAGAATTTCATATATAAGCAATGTAAATATAGTCTTTAAGACATAAAAATAAGTTAATCTAGTATGACGGGTAACCATATCAGTATAGAAACTTGAGAAACAAAATGTATCTGCCTGGAAGGAAAATGGAATAAGACATTAAAATACATAGAAAGAAGATAGCACTAAGCTTAGGGTCTGTAAGCCAAAAATAATCTGATATACCTTGCATGAGACAATGCTTAAAGGTTGGAGATTGTACAGAAAGTTTCTGCCATAAAAATGCCAATGAGAGGGGCTTTCTAATACCTTGGTTTCAGAACTCCAGCTATAAGACAACAGATTTATGTCACGAAATTTGTGGGATTAGGTTGCAAATATCCTAGGAAAGAGTACATTTTCATAGCTGTCATCCATCTATTATCTATCTCTCTCTCTATCTATCTATCTATCTATCTATCTATCTATCTATCTATCTATCTATCTACCTACCTACACATCATCTATCCTTCACCTATTTACATCTTACTATCTTTCATCCATTTACTGTCTTCTTTTTAAATATCTTTTAGTTCTCATTCTTTATTTACTTGATGATAAATATGAAATGTCATATTTTGTGCCTTTCACTTTTGTAGCAGTGACATGAATATCTTCTTTTAAACATATGGAAAGATACAGAGAGAGAGACAGAGAGAGAGAGAGAGAGAGAGAGAGAGAGAGAGAGAGAGAGAGAGAGAGAGAGAGAGAGAGAGAGAGAAAGGAAAATAGACTTAACTTTTTATCTGGTCTTTGGGACTTAAAACTCTTGGTTTGTGCCTACCAAATTTTCTGAATAGTGGCTTTCATGCTAAGACACTGCATCACTCTCTATCTTGACTGACATCCAGGATAAAGGTAGCACTTGCAAGATGAAGAGCATATCCTGTTATGATAATGTCACTCATCAAATTGTTAGAAATGACTATAAAATGCACTTGAAGTAAGGCACAGTTACAAAACATGTGGTCTGGGAGCAGTGGATTCTGTAGACCATTCCTCCTGGAATGTAGAAGAAATAGAATGCTTGCACTTTCAAGAAGCCACACTCACTGATTTAAAATGTGAAGGTTTTTGTTACTATGAGTATGACAGGACCAAGTGCTTTATTATGAAACCACCTGTATTCACAGAAAAATGCTAGAACATCAAAAAAGAAAATCACACTTTGCAAAACATTTTTATGAGGTACAGTGAAACAGAGTTTTTTTTTTTTAATTTCAGTAGGGTATATATATATATATATACACACACACACACATATATAACATGCAAAGTTATAAAATAAAAAAAAACTGAGGTATTGGGAAAAGATAATTTTATGATGAATACTTTTTTGTACATATATTTACTATTCTATGTTTTATAAATATTTCATATTTAATAAATAAATAAATAAATATAAACTTACTCATTTATAAACATATGCTCACAATATACATGAGATTTGGCAATTTGAATCAATCAAGTCACTAAGGAAAAGGATGTGGCCTATCTTGCTGAGATGTTTGTTTTGTGAGAGTTAAAAACTCCAGCATCCCAGCATCTCAGTCATCTTTCTGCTCTTTATAGGAATTCAACCCTCCAGTACAATAAGATACGAAAGTCATATTTTGTATATGTGTGTGTCCATGTATTTGTATGTATGTGTGTGTGTTCACACACACAATAATTAAACTCAGAGTGCTGTGCAACTGTTTAATAGAAATGGGAATGCTACCTCCTTGAAAGAAGATAAAAGCCTGTTGAACACTGATGATAATTAAAACCTCTAGAAGCTACTACAAGTTACAAGATCCTCAGGGCTCCTCTCTAATATTAAGGCAGCAGGAAGTTGAGTGCTGGGAAGAGAAAATTCTGTGATCAGCTGGGCTGCTTGCAAGTTGTGCAGGAAGCTGAATTCATATAGCTTTTGTGAGGATTTGCCTATGTTGTGCTGGACATTTTAGTGAAGCAGCTTCCTTTGAGTAACTCATGTTTCTGCAAGTAACTCTTTATCTATGCTGTGTAAAGAACAAACTGAATTACAAAGTAAGACATGCAAAAAAAAATAATAATTTCTTTGGTCTGTGCCTAGCACCCTGTCTGTGGTAAACAGTTTATTTACAACTCCCCAGGAAAAGCACACAGCACAGAGGAAGTACCAATTCCTCTAAAAAGGAGTCAGGAAGATCTTTGACCTTGGCCTTGAAAGGCTAGTGGGATGGCTCAGATGAAGATGAGAAAAAACACGTTATTCTTGTGCATCAGGGATAAAACTCAGGATACTGGCAGGAAACAGGAAACACAGTGTGCCTGGTGCATGGGAGGTGGAACAAGGAGGAGATAAGTGATGGAAACCAAAGCATGTTCCTCAGTAACAAGAATATTTTTGAAATTTCATAAGACCAAAATATCTTCTTCACAGCATTTCTGAAGGGGACAGTGGCTCTGATCTGGTCTTGGAAGGATTATAGGACACAGAGAGCCAAGACAAGTACTAAATGTAGTTTGATAGTGGTCATAGAGAACAGAGCATTATTTACTCTCATAGGGACCGTTATGCTGTTCTCTCTTCTCCTACAACAACCTAGAAAGGAAGAGTTCCAACCAACATCCCACAACCAGCATCCCACAACCAACCAGCATCCCACAACCAGCATCCCACAACCAGCATCCCACAACCAGCATCCCACAACCAACCAGCATCCCACAACCAGCATCCCACTCAAAGTCCCAGGTCATCAGGGAAGTTGTAGATGATAAAACCTGGGTGAGTTTTGTTCCCCTGTTCTCCATTTCTTAGCCGCAGGTTTAAGTGACCTATAGGTCAAGGGAAATCCTCATGAGGCGTGTAGTCTGCTGACCTTGCTCATCTGTGGTGCGTAGTTTAGAGTGAGTCATGGATTCGGTTTAGGTTTTGTTGTTGCAGGTCTGTGTCAAGCATTTTGAGGTGTTGACATTCGGAACCCTCTATACTTAAGCACTGCGTCTTGGTCATGTCAGACTAACTCACGTGCAATTACTGAAATGACCTATGTATAACATACCTAATGAGAAGTGATGACTCATACACACCCACTGCCAACTGCTGGTAGCTGTGTGTGGTTTTATTGTGTGATGGAGAATTAAAAAGCAAAAATAATACTATAAGACTAAAAGCAGCTATGTGAAAGCTCTATTATTTAAGTACAATTTTATCTGGCCTACAATCTATTAGTATGTGAATGCATTAAGCAAATGTGACATGTGTACACAGTGGGATAGTATTTGGCCATGAGAAGAGGAAAACTCTGTCCCTGCAGCAGTATGATGGAACTGGAAATAGGCTAAGGGAGATGAGCAAGGGGAAGATTATCAAGTATTGCATAGCTCCCTGCCATTTAAAGTTGTTGATCTCATGAACATTGAAGGCACAACTGTAGTTGCACCATAAACTCAGGGAGGTATGTGGACAGATTTGTCAAAGGGTACCAAGTTACAGTCCTCAGCAAGACTTTCTTTGTGTTAGTGTACAATAGGGAGGCTATGGATGACAGATCACAAAAGCTTGAAAAAACATTTTGAGACTTCGTACTATGGAAAATAATAACTCTTAAATGAGATAAATATTTTAATTTAAGCATTTTTACAATGCATAAATGTAGCTAAACATCATAGGGACAATGTTAATATGGTTAACAGACAAAATGCATTTCATTCTTTTCTTACTGAAAAATTGTCAAGAGTGGAGTCTTCTCATTCATGGGCATTTAAGAAAGAGCCCTAGGTCTAATGCAAAGAATTTTTAATAAGGTTAATTATTGCATTTATTTACTTTTAATTAAATTAATTTAATTAATACACTGAAAACACAAAAAGTTATTTGGATTAATGCTAACCACATGAGGTTTAGCTACATGGCCTCATTGAGTCATGCCCAGAGGCCGTCATTTAGAGGGCAGATTTTACACTGTAACTCAACAACACCCACATTCTGAGACACGGGATACATACTTGGGGATTATCAGTAGTTAGCATATTTGATCTCCTCTTCGTTTTGATATGAAAATTCTCTAAGAAAACCTGAGTATTCTTGGCCAACCTAAACTGGAGAGGCAAATTATACAAGCCAATCTAGGCAAAACCATTCACAATAAGCCATGGAGCATACACGTGAGCAGGCTCCTATTACACATAGCTTTTAGCCTGACTTCTGGAGTCCTACTGACTCCCTTGGTTGCTGTTTCTATTTTAACCTTTCAATGTGCAATGGGTGCTTTTCTGCAAGTACCCATTCCAGAAAGTCAGCCAATGTTTGGAGGCTCTCATAAAAGTGGGCTTAAAACTTAAAATTAATTATCTTTGGCTAGGAATAAGAAGGGTTTTAGGTCAAATAATACTGAGAATTGCTGTATACCGATTCCTCTTGAGAAATTTGTGAGTCAGAAACATACAAATGGAAAATTCTCTATTCAAGTGAACAGTTTGATTTTGTTTCAACCACCAGAATCTCAAAGGCATTAACCTTGGACCTTTTGCCCAGGTACTCTCTCTAATGTGGTAAGGACTTTAGTTGGGAATGTCTAGGGAAACAATATCCAGTGTATCTTCCCTGTCATAGGGGCCTGAGAGCAGCAGCTATGGGCCTTAACTTCCTCTCCTGGGTATGGAGAGTTGCTTATTCAGTGGGACTGATAAGATTGTATCTTTCCCCAGATACTGTGTTAGAAACTGTGATGGAAAGTAGTTGACAAGTGATCTAGCATTACACAAGTAAAAGCTTTGGAAGAGAAAGAGAATATCTGGAAAATAGCAAAAATGGTAGTGGAAAGGTTTAATAGTATTTGGCCCAAATCATACATTTTGTGGAAGGACCTTGACTATGGAGCCAGGTTTGATCTATCAGGGATGAATGCTTCTATCTCTTAAATTGCCATTATTAACATCTTTTTAGGATGATCTGATGTGTGTGTGTGTGTGTGTGTGTGTGTGTGTGTGTGTGTGTAATTCTCAAAAAGGTTTTCTTTTTTAAATTACAATTATTATCTACTATTTGAAAAACTTTAATTGAAGTAAAATACTTTGTAAATTGAAAAATGCACTGTTGCTACTTTAACAACTTCATTATGAACATCTTCAGCTTAATTGAGCAATACCTTAGGCATGAATGCATCTTATGTTTTTAAATTAAAAGTGGAGATGATAACCTTATAAAAATTAAGAATTTCTCATAAAGTGTAACAAGTACTCAAATGTCATTTTCATGTTTGCCCTTTGTTGAACATTACAAATCCTGTTTAGATAGTTGCTTACCATTGTGCCATCACTGGTAATAAGAGTGTTGTGAACAAAAGTCTTTAGAACCAAGAGTGCGCTTTTCATTTTAAGTTGATCATCTTTCTCTTGTTGTCAGTCTTCTAGCATTTGTAGGACTATGGATAAAGAAGAGATTAAATAAAACCATGCTAAGCTTCTTGGTAAACATAGCATATTTAATTATTAGCAGTTACACATCAAGTCTCTCTCTCTCTCTCTCTCTCTCTCTCTCTCTCTCTCTCTCTCTCTCTCTCTGTCTCTCTCTCACAGACACACACACACACACACACAGGCACACAGGCACACACGCACACGCACATGCACACAGACTTCCATTTTCATAATAGTTGACTGACTTTCCTAACCAAAAACGAATCGAGTGAGAAGAGATTAAAAAGTAACAGGGCTGAATCCAGTCTGTACAATTGAAGATGACCTAAGTAACTTCAATAGACCTTTCGTTATTTACTGAAACACTTCAGATTTTTAGACTTTCTCCAAAATTCTGCTTAAGGGAGTCTGGCTTGCACAACATCCTTGTGCTCAGTTGTGGAGTAACCTATGACCATATTACACTCTCTGGGTTTCTCACTGTAGTCTTTGCAGTTGCACATCTGGATGTTAGTTTGATGAGGACATGGCTGCCTTCGATGTCTCATGTGCCGACAAGCCATGTCTCCTGCCTCTGAGCCTCTACACAGGGGTTCCTCTTCTCACAACAGGGACATCCTTCTGTCTTGTTTTCAGCACCATCCCTTCTTCTTTATTTGTTATTTCAAATGGGACACTCAGGGCCCAGAGTTACATTAGCCATTGCTCTCTGTTTAATCAGGCAGAGGCTTTTTGGGTTAACATAAAAGTCCTTTCTTCAAAAGGATCTAATTAGGTTGAAAGTACTGAAATTGAAACTTCAGCTTCCACACCGCATCTATCAAGCATCCTCCCTTTGCCCAATCTGCCGTAAGTGCAGAATACCGACTTTATTAGCCTGAAGGTGGACACAAGCAAAGTGAACTCACTCCAAAACCAGTTTACAGTGCAGTGTTGAATGACTCGCACAATTTATTGAACATAGTTCCGAAGGTAGAAAAAAATGTAATGGTAGTATGCATGCATTTTCACCCTACTGTAAAGCAGAAAAACATCCAAGTCTAACCATACCAGGCTAGAGAAACTTCTGTGCCCATTGTGTGAAATAATGCTTAACTGCATTTATTTTTGATGAGGTTTCCTTCCTACAGACCTCAAGATAAGTAGCCATCTCCCCTTCATCTGTGTACTTCCAATGCAAGGAACACGGGTTCTCTTTGTTAAGTGAATGAACGAAAGCAGCGCAGATTATGGCGAAAGATGGCTCCACGGCAGCGGTAGATGTCTGTCACATCTTTCTATGTAATGACACTTTGGGATAGTGTTCTGAGTGGTCCCAAATGACATCAATGATAAGAAATATAAATAAAAAGACCAACAAAGGGTGTGCATGCTGCCAAAACCCACATATGAACAGAGCTTCAGGCTAGCCCCTCCCATGGCCGGGGTGCATGAACTTGCCTGAACTGTTGCAGCCCATCTCCAACGGAAATCTAATGGAAATCATAAATTACCGAAACAGGTCCACAGGTGCTGGAATTTACTACTGTGTTGACTGCTGGCAAGGGCTGAAACGCAGAACAATGCACGGTGTGCTACAAAAATGAAATATTTATTACATTCATATTCTCCCTCAAGCTTTTTTTTTAAAGCCCTTTTTCTCGGTGGCAAAATAACAAAGCACCAGAATTTCGAGACAAACCAATTTGCACTGGCATTTTTAGGAATTTTGTTAAATAATTCTCTTTAATGGTTCAAAGCTTTTTAGTGCAGATACAACTTCATGAATTCTAAATAAACCTTAAAGCCAAAGGGAACAGGGTGGAAATGTTCTTTCTCACAAATGAATCTGCCCTTTACTCTCACCAGATTCTGCACAAGACCGTTTCAAACCTCACCAGTTCCTAACCTCTCAGAGCCAAATGAGCCACCAAGGAATTGCAGTACTTGGTTGCAGGGCCACCTTAATGAACATGTGAGAAGCCAATGTTCCAAACTTGTGCACAAAGCAAGGAATATCATTTGGCTTGGAACAAGATTGGGGAGACGGCTTTAAAGCAGAATTTGGAAAGAAAATTGCATATTGCATTCTATAAAATGCAGAATGCAGGTTGCATGTGGTTCATGAAGACATAGATGAAGAGTTTGCCATTCCGGGTATTAGCTTCACGTTCAGAAGCCCAAGCACAGCCAACTAAGCCTAGTGCTCTTTACTTGGCTGAAACAGAATTAATGCCATCATCCCTATACTGTAGATTGCTGATGCAATAATAAATCCAATAATGCTGAAAATTACTTATGCTTTGAATTTGTAACTTTTGTGATTATATTTTTCCACTTAAATAATAGTAATCAATATCCATTATATCATTAGTCACAAAGTTTTTAATGTTTTAAAATATTTTTTTCAAATAACTTGATTCGCTATATGGATACACAGTTAAGAGTTATCTAAGAAGTCATGATACTATAATAATATTGAGCCTTACAGAAAACTGGTCTCATGGATGCATCTGTGTCTGGTCTCTAGTCAAGGACAGCAGGCTGGGCTGAGAAAAGAGCAGGTAACAGTCTGCCACCTGCAAACCAGTAAATGGATCCAGTCAGGTTCCAATTTCCTGAACTGGGTTAAGTTTGGAGACATAATCACGTCCCAGACTTATACCTGAGCCCCAACTCCCAGTTGAGGGTCAGACTCTTCTAAAGCGCTCAGTTAGCCCTACTGTGAACTAGACCTCAGTGACATCATTCACAAGCCGTAGATGGAAACCACATGGGAAAGGGAAGAATAATAAAGTAGAGTGTTGGGATGCTGATGGCCCTTCGTGCCCCATCGCCTCATGTACACCTCTTTGTTCAGATTTTCACAAGAATTCTTTCTCCATCATCATTATTTCTAATATTACTTATTTCACTGTTATTGGAATAGATGAGTATATATCAGAAGAAAACACAATAGAAATGAAAAAATGTGTAGGTAAGATTGGTACAAATGGGAAAGGAATAAATGTTTCACTAAGGAAAACCAATAGATAGCTTAATGCCATCAAAAAACTCATTTAATTGTGTATTTAGAAGTTAAATGTTAATACTATAAAATATTTAAAATTAACTTCTATAAGAAAAGGAATAAAGGAGAAATGACCAGTCTTGTGACAAGGTGTTTTTACTCCTTGACAGAAATGAACTTACATGTTGTGGAAGAAGGTAGGTTTGGCCCATTTGAAAAGAAATATATGAGTGAAAACTGGAATATTCTTTAACAGAAATGTTTGTATTCTACCCAGATCATATCAGAAATGTCTTAGAGAAATAGAGGAACGGAATGAAAATGAAGACAATGTAACACATTTTAAAGTAACATCATTTAAATGAGAGACATTGCTACTATGTTATTTAGTGCTATTAGGAAATTGATCTCCAAAAAAAAAAAAAAGAAAATAGTTTGGGCATTTGGTCAATAAGGTGAATTTGAAAAGCAGACATCAGTCTAAGCAAAAGCAAATGGTAACGTGAAAATAAGCTACCCAGTGTGTAGACCTTCTATATTGGAGATCCACACCTCAATATTATTATTATGTTTATTTCAATTTGGTTAGAGGGTTGACTTTTGATAACAATAAGAGCAATTTCAGAAAATCATTTCTAGTTTTAAAGATAACATATGGCTGTACTGGAAAACAACAAATAAACTTTTATTTTAATACATACACTATATTTTAAGAAATTCATATACTGTATTTTGACCATAATCACTCCATCTTTCCCAACTTCTTCTGGTTCCAATCTCCTTATATAACCAACCAAATTTGTGTTATCATTTTATGACTCTTCTAGTCTAGTTTGATCTATCCATCTACCCTTGGGCGTGTGGTTATCCATTCAACAGTGGTCAATCTACTTGAACTTTCCCTTCTCCTGCAGCAAGTGCTGGGCTTGCATGCCCATCTCTTCTCTCATGCTTGGATTTTGTTTGCCTGCAGCTTGCACTGGTCTTGTGCATGTTGTCACAACAACTGTGCATTAATGTGTTCAATGTCCTGCTGCATCCATAAAACACTGCAGCAGCTCCCCAAAATGTGTACATAGACACAAGTTAAAGATTTAAATGGAGTTACCTTGCAATGGAGCAACACTTTTCCTGCTAGACACCACAGGCTGACAAAAAAAAAAAAAAAAAAAAAAAAACAAACAAACAAAAAAACAAACAAAAAAACAACCTCAGTTGACTGGCATCCTTATGGCTTTAGGGATTGTTGCACAAGATAGAACATATACCTAGTAAGATTATTGGGACCAAGAACCTATTGCAAGACAGGCCATAAGGTCTCCGAATATCTTACTACCATTACTTTGATAGATTGGCATAGCATTAAACTCACTCCTACAGACTAATCTTCATGGCCACAGATTAGTGCACCTTTCAAACATTACTAGAGAAGTTTCCTTTTGCAGGAGATGGTGATTAGCACTGAGACACACAATTGGTCAGCATACACTGAGCAGGAGACTGTGAAGTGCTCTGCCCTAAACAGGACATCTCTATTATATCATCTTCTCCCAGTGCTTAAGGGTCATACTAGAATAAGGAGTCCTAGACTTATAACTGCAATGGATAATTTTTAAAATTAAGATGTATTGCAAGGATTGAAAAGATTAAATGAAGTAAATTAGCTTCATGATGCCATTGAAGTTTACATAAACAAAATAAATTAAAAATTTATAAAGGTAAATGGTGATTTTAGTAAATGATTATTGGAGCAGTATCCTCAGCAAGACAGTTATTGAAAATCCAAAGCCACACTGACTAATCCACAATGCACTATCCCAAAATAAATTGGGATATGAACAATACATAACTACGATGTTGCCAAATCCCACCTAAGCTCAAAGCCAAGGACAGCAGCATTGCAGTTAGTGAGAAACAAGCTCACTTAATGAGCACCAGGCATTCTTCAAGACTCCGTCCCATGACTGTGGTAAAATTTCATCCACAGTTTATCTCCTAGGTAGAGAGAATCAAGGAGGAGTTATGCATGGTGTTCAAGATGTTTGAGGTCTTTTCAAGGGGAGCATTTGTGCTTCTCTTGACTCAAAGGATTCTCAAGGAGCAGCCATAGTTTAGATAATTGCAATAGGTTAAGAGTCATGGTGAAGCTGGGCATGGTGGCGCACGCCTTTAATCCCAAACTTGGGAGGCAGAGGCAAGCAAATTTCTGAGTTCGGGGCCAGCCTGGTCTACAGAGTGAGTTCCAGGACAGCCAGGACTACACAGAGAAACCCTGTCTCGATAAAAAACAAAAACAAAAAACAAAACAAAATAAAAAAGCTTCTGAGAAAGAAACCAGCGAACACCTCTGAATTGAAGCTATCCTTCAGAAGTCGAGCATTGCCTCCCATTAGTTTAAGATGCTCTCAGATTGTCTTGCAATACTGTTCTGTGCAAATCCAGGGAGTGTAAAGATTAGGGGATGTGGCTATATTTTAGTGAAAACTTAATAATAATGAGTCATTTGAAGAAATTGGTATTCAATATAGGGATTAACATAAATATGGCTAACAAGACATCAAAACAATTGCATTAAGGACACACTACAGCAGAAAGACGACTAAGTGACATCAAGAAAATGACACATAAACAAAATGAGCATCACCAAACATAGAAATACTAAAGAAATGAGATTCTGGAACTGAATAGTATAATCACAAAACTGAAAAATTTACAGTGAACTTTATTAATTTCATATATCAAGAAATGGGAAGAATTGGTAAAAGTGTATAAAGCCTTATTTACTATGTAAGCATCATAGAGTTGATCAATACACATGTCTTCTGAGTCTCAGAAGAAAGGAGAAATATCAAGGTGGAGAGAGCTGCTTGAAGATATAGCAACAGAACTCATCTCAGCAATAAGGAAGGAGATAGCCATAAAGCAGCAAGGAGCACAAAGGGCTCAGGTAAGGAAAGGGCAAATAAAAAGTTTACACACAAGAAGTGATTAGAGTAAAAATGACAAGAGTCTAAAAAGAAGCTTTAAAATTCTGAGTGCCAGATAAATAATATTGATGAGGACATTCTCAAAGAAATTATCAAAAAAATTACACTATATGTACATGATGAAAAAGAATAGTTTATTTAAAGTTTTAAAGCAAACAAAAAGAAAGGAACAAACAGGATGACAGCTAAAGAACATCTACAAAACTTTTGCATGAATGAAGGCAACATAGAAACATTGCCCAGTAAGAGCAGAAGAAATACGCCCTTCAGCAAACCCAAGAAAGCAAAGCAAGAAAACAGAAGAGGGACAAACACCTCCAGAAATAATAAAAATAAGAAAGTGGGATGTGTTAGATTTTTTTCTGTGTTAGTAACGACTTGAAATATAAACACAGATTAAACCTAATGGTTCTGGAGTGTGGGTATCATTTTCTTCAGGAGTGAAGTCACTGCTAAGTTTTTCATCTTCAGAAAGTAGCCTCCTACCTAAGATCATGAAAGTAACCATGATGAAGCTCAGTTGGTTGTACAAACAAAAAATAAATAAATAAACAGTTTTTGAAAGCACATCAAGTTAGAAAGAAGTTGCAGGAAAAAGAAGGATTTCGATGATTAAGCAGTCAAAGAACAAAGAAGGGTAAGGGAGTCAGAGCAAAAAGGCTGAAATGTCAGTACATATACATAAAGATTCTGAAAGCATGTCTGTTATAAATACGCAAAACACAGCTGTTTGGTAAGGGGTAAAGAGTGAGTGTCCTATATATTATTGATGCATATATAATATAGTTTCACTCCTGTGGAAAATATTAAGATTGCGCTATAGAAAATTAATATAACATGCCACATTTTCAAGCAATCCCACTCCAGGCATATACTCAGATAAATTGAAAACATGATCGCATGTAATTATTTACACACCCACATCACAGTTTCCAAGACATGGATAGAATCAGTACCAATCAAAGATGAATGGGAAAGAAAATGTGGTCTTCAAAGTTGAATAATATTCATCCCTCAAGGAGTCCCTGTCAGTGTACAACATAGATGACCTCTAAGGACAGAACTGAAACAACAAAAATTCAAAAATCTGTGTGATTACACTTAAAAAATGATCTCAAATGTTCATGCTTAAAACATAAAACAGAATGGTGGCTCTCTCAGGGCAAAGAAGAGGCCAAATGGCTATTGTTCAGTGGAAATGGCTTCACACGTAAGTCAACACTCCAGGGCTCCATTGGACAGCAGTGAGAATAACTACAGGCATAAAGAGTCAAAATGGTGTATTTTATGCCATGTTTTGACCACAGAAGCTTGTAGAAAAGTCAATTTTTTTTATTAATTAGTAACAGTATTTTCTGTACCGTGTACACTGAAATTCTACACCACACCATGTGGAATTCTTTAAGTCTTTTGTGAATGTTCAATTATGATCAATCATTATGTGTGGCAAAACAATTGAAGAGCTTTGTGAAAACTCATGGATTGGATGGAGGATGAGGTCTCAATATGTTTGTGATCAGATTGAGATCAAGCCTGACTGGTTTGGTAATCAAACAATTCAACCAAGAAATGCAAATGAGAAAATCACCACACACACCCCCCTTAGTCAATGTCCAACAGTGACAACAAAACAAAAAACACCGTCAGTGTTGATTTCAGCACAGATAAATATTCTATGGAATGAACACAGTTCAGATGCCTATATCATCTAGTCATTGCAGTCCTGACCACAGTATCCATAGCCACTATAATTGTCTCACCTGCCATCACTGCTGCCATAAGGACCCCTCTCATTGCTACCTACTCACACGCAGTATCAGAAAATATAAAACCATTAGCCAATGTCCACATCCATGTCCTCATGACCTAGGTCTCTGCAGTGCAGTTGTCAATGTCATATTTGTACCCACAAGCGTTCTTCCTTTGCTAGAGCAGGAAGGCTTTTCCTAGGTTGATCCTTGCCTCCCAAGAGAGAACTCAGATAAGAGACACCAAGAGGTTCCACAGAAGCTTGGCAAAGTAAAGTGCACTCTAGAGACTGGTGAGCTGCCCTGAGAGTGTGTGGTGAGTGGTGGGAGCTGTGCATTTGGACTTGGAACTGCAGATTTTAAACATTTTTTTTTTATGAACATAAAGTAGGATATATAATTATGAGCAAAGCTGACCTTTTCTTTATTCCAGGATCAAAGTGGTTTATAATTTCCTTTAGGATAATTTTTTTCCTGTTATCCTTTTGAAAAGCCATGGAGGTATGTAAAAACCACAATATATGATGCCATGATGAAACCTGCTGGAGGGGAGGTTTCATTTGAGGATGTGCCTAGCAATAGGGGAAGACTTCATTTCTAAAGTAGTGGGAAGTCTCTGTCTGCAGCTGTAAGGACGTCTGACCTCAATGACATTTTCTGACTTCCAGAAGACATGGCTTTTAAGGGACAGATGTTTCCTTTGGTTGCCTAGTCTAACTTGCCTACCACAGAAAACAGTGTATTTGGAGGACTCAGACACTTTTTTTTAAAGATGTATTCATCCTTCTGAGTTAGCCATGCACTGAATGTACTAAGTTGGAATGATCGTTACTTTTCACTATTGAATCTTGGTAGTGTGCTCTCTGTCATCCTGAACTACCAATGATAGAAAGCCACACATTTCTATCTTACCCTCCTCAATACAAATTAGGTATCAAAGATAAAATGAAGCTTTATAAAAAAATCTGGTGCTGCTTACCGGATAAATACCATGCGTCTGGTTCACTGTTAAGCAAACATACAGGAAGGGCAGCCTTATTTCTCGTCCTGGCAGTGATACTGAAGCCATGTGTGGCCACGGTGGACAAGATGAATGCAGCCAGGCTGATGGTAGCACCTTTGGGGAGAACCGTGGCATAATTTTTCCTGTGTGCTATTTGGCTGTCCTGTTTCTAAAAACAACCTCTAAATTCCCACCTTCCTAATGCAGCTGAGATTTGTAGTCTTACTAACACAGAGAGACTTTTCTGGGAACCTGAAACATTGTTCAAGTTCCCACTGCATGTGTGTTCTCCCATCCCTTCCAGCGGCTTCAAAAGCTTCCCATCCCCTTCTGAACACACTCACAATCTGTATTTCTTTCATGAAAATATCGTATGTTTAGGCTCTATATAAGCATCATCACTTAAATGTTTAAACAATGCATATTCTCACTGAGTCAGTATGTAACGCGTTCTGCAGACTCCAGATTCCAGCTGCTGGTTGTATACTTTGTACATAATCTTCCCCAAGATGACTTATTTTGTAGGACTTTCAAAGTCTCAAAGTGTTATATTTACCCCCCTTTACTTTAAAATGTATACAACTCATAATACTTGCCAGCTAAGAGTTGCATAGATGTTTACAAGTTATTATTTTAAAGCCTATGTATTTTTTTAAAGATGTTAGTAGCTATTTAACGTTAAAGTTGTTCCTTGGAATGTAAATAAATAAAATAATTTAATAAAAAAAGGAAAAAAATGTTCCAGGGCCAAATTTCAAAATGAGAAAATATCATCCACGCCTTGGACTTTACATAGTAGCAAAGAACTCTGAGAACTTGTCCAGAGAGAAAAACTTTATCTGGTGTTCAGCTTTCCATATGTACTTAATTTTTTTTTAATTACACATGACAAAATTGTTCATATATTAAAGGTGACCTGGTGTCACAATGCTATCACTGATGAAATATTTGACTTAATGATGCTTTCACTGGGAAATACTGCCTTACTGTGTGGCCTTAACTATAGACAAGAGAATCAGAACCTGAGACACATCCCAACACTTTTAATGATTAAATAACATGTTGCCAAGGACAAAAAGAAAATCAGCAGAGTGGTTATAAATGGTTTAAATTTTTAATCAAAGAGGGAAGGCAGGTATAGTATTGACTTAGCAGTTCTTTTTTTTTCCTAGCAAAGAGTTCATAAAGACATATTCAATTTATATCTTCAAAGAACACTGACGGTATAAGGAATCATTAGATGTAAGAGGTTCTCGTTTTGATTGTGTAGTCTTCAATCTGGATTTTAAAAGTCATCATCTGGTACATCCTTATGTGTAACTACCATTCTGTGGATCCATCTTCAATAACCTTGACCCATGAAGGAAAACATGATATAAACAGGGTTGCTGAGCACCTCAATATTTGATTTTCAGAAAATATATTTCTATTTAATTTTTGTTTATTTGTAACTTAATATTTTAAAAGAAGAGAATAGAAAATGAACAATTTTAAAAGATTGTAATGATAATAATGTTGATAAATAACAGATATTTCTGCTTTGCTTGCAAACACACTAGAATCTCTGACTATTTTTCTGCATGTTTTATTTATTACTATTGTTATTACTATAATTATTAGTATTTTAACATTTTTATTTTTTAATTTTGCATGTGTGTCTATTTATCATATGCATGTCTTGTGCCTACAGATGCCAGGAGTAAGGTGTTGGATTCCCTGTGTCTGGAGTTACAGATGGTTGCAAGCCATGAAGTAGCTGCTGGGAACTGAACCAGGGTCATCTGGAAGAGCAACCAGGGCTCTTCATTGCTGAGTCACATCACCAGCCTCTCTGTACATTATTTACAATCAGAGGAAGACAATATAAAGAGCAAAAGCAAGATAGGATCTGTTATTTTCAACCCTAGAGCACTTAATAGAACATACTCCTAAAGGGTATTAAATAGAACAAATACTCATGACATCTACCTTTGGACAGTGTTCAAACCGGAGAATGCTGATTTACAAGTTGACTACTACAGGCAAAAGAATACAGATTTGTATTCCAGAATCACCTCTTAGCCATTCCTATGAGGTTGAACATATGACTTAGCCCTCCTCCTATACATAATGGGACTAAGTTATCTACCTGTCTTATACAACAGTTACAAGCACTACATGGGATGAACATTTAAATGCTTGTTAAAGTGCCCAAAGTATACTTGCATCTTCTAGTTCTTACTAATCCCTACCACTGAAACAGGAAGGAGAGAGATATATGCCTGTGAACGTCACACTTAACTAGATGTGGACTCTATAGCAGTTATCAAGGCTAGTTGGTTGATGTTCAAGACTGGTTTTATCTAATCCCAGCTAAACTTGGGTCTAGTTTACTATCTCTATCTTAAAGGCTCGGAAGATCTTGTGAGCTACACAACCTTGTTATGAATTGTTCTTCTAATGGATAAAGTAGAGTTAATCATGGCATTTTCTCTGAGGACATACTGAGGAGTACATATACAAATATGTGCTTAGAACCACGCCCGCTGTGTCCTGGTACTCTGTATTAGATTTTGATTTTTATTGAACATCAATATGGCTCAATAGTTGATAATGTCCTTAAGGCAAATCCCTAACATCCTGCTTTATACTCTTGAGAACTCTCCTAAATCTTATTGGGAAATACAACATTCTAAAAATTATGTTCTCGTGTGCGTGTGTAGTGGGGGGTAGTCAGGAGTCTTCAGAATCCAGAACTGGAAGTATTAATTAAAGTCGACAAATGTCTGCATGTCCCCACGGCAGCCCTTGCTGTCCTTGGGGCTCACACTTTCTGCTTTCTTCTTGGGAGATGCCATATGTGCTCAGAAACCTTCGAGAGTCTTTGCTTAGCAATCTACAAAGGTTTTTACTTCCCTCTCCTTGATACTCAGCAAGATTAAAATATCAGTCCAATACCCCATCAAACCTGCAAAGCAAAGCGTGGGTTACTTCCAACCACAGTGCTTGGATGAAGTCCAACAATTGAGCACTACAAAGCACATGCTTGCTGATGATATAAACCAAGGAGGAAGCACATAGTATTTGTTTTGACAAGTCTGGCCCCACAGTGTTTGAGAATATGCTACACTTGCTGTCTCGGCCTTGGAGATTGGAACCATCATTAACACAGTAGTAGAAACCATTGCCCCTTGCAAAGAGTTTTGGTGGCTTTTCATTGCCTACAGAGTAAAAATCTGTCTTAATCCAATATTTAAAGATTCCTGTCCATTCGTTTTAATTTACCTTTCTCTCTGCGGCACCATGTGCAAATCTTCTATTAGCAATTCCCTGACAGTGAGTCCCTAAAATTCTTAAAATTCTGAGGTCAAATTAGTTTAGGAGATGTATCTGCTATGTCTCTCTGATGATGCGTTTATCATTTGAGATGCAATAGGCTCTGAGAAGGTTGCATTAAAGAAACTTGTCTCATTTTATTTAACAAACTCATCCAACGACAGTAACAACAATACCAAAGCCCCAAACAAACAGAAGCAAAGCAAATCCCCTCATGCCTTTTAAATGACAAGCATTGGGGAGGGGGGGCTGTTTCAAAAGAAAAATTACATTTGCTGAGAGTGTTCTGGATCTTTTGACCTTACTAAGAACTAGTTGCTCGTCATGTCTCCTTGAATGTGGAATGTTGTGGGTATCACTGTGTGTGTGTGTGTGTGTGTGTGTGTGTGTGTGTGTGTGTGTTTTATCAACCTCACCAAATTCCCATCCCTGGCCTGAGTCCTCTTCTATACTTTGTCAAAATCATTGTCCCAGTAGCTCTTGTCACACCTAGAATATGGTAACTTATATACATGAAAGATAACTATCACACACACACACATATATATATATATATATATATATATATATATATATATATATATACGTCACACACATATATATGTGTGTATATATATATATATGATAGATATAGATAGCTCTCATATAACCACTATATCTAATAACTTATACCAGTAATTGTATAATTTCTCTTCTACAAATCCAAGGGAAGATTCTATACTTCTTGAAATCAATAATCATTGCTCAGTTTTCAAAAGTGACTATTGCCTCTGAGTCAAACTTGCGGATGAGGTGCTCCGGACCATTTTTATTACACGAGTGGCTTTGCTATGAGCAAGCCTATCTTCTCTGGGTCTGCTATCCTCACCTAGACATTCCTCATACATTCACTGTCTGTGAGCAAGATACTGTACTTATAGTTTCCTGCAGAAAAAATAAACAACAACAACAACAAAACAACACACACACTGATAGGTATCACCAATCTTGTGCTCTCACTCCCATAATGCGTAGCCTTTTATTTTTTTACAGCTACTGAATAATTTTAGTCATTGGTTTAATTAATGTAGTGAAACCGTTTGCTCTCTAAAAACTTCTTCAGCTTCTGTTATCCCATCTGTAATGTACCAAGCAGGAGGCACAGGCAACAGAGTGGTGTTCAGAATGTGCAGAGCATGTGGTGGGAAGGAGAGGGGGCCAGAGCTCTGGAACCGGAGCTGAGGGTGGAGAGGGCAGAGAGCAGGTGGGTCAGCCTGCAAAGAGCTTTGGGGGTGAGCCTTACTTGGTTCCACATGGCTCTCAGCGCAAGCACACGGCTCCACTTTCTTCGTTTACTATGGTTCTCCCTCTTGATCTGACATGCCTGAGAGTTGATGTTACACCAGTCAGGCAACAGGAATGGTGATCGACTCTGAAAGGAATAGCATATCCTACAATTATAGTAGCTCAGATACTCCCGCTGCCCAGCACACGCGCGCACACACACACACACACACACACACACACACACGAAGAATCTTGGTGAGAAAATAGTGGCCCTCATTAATGTGCAGCTGACAGATCCCCATTGTTTTTCCTTGTGCTATTTCTTTGCACTTGGATATAGAAGCAATAAATTTCCAGGGAAATGAAACTCACTTATCAGATTTCCCAGCATCAAGTTTCATATTAGGAATGAAAAAAAATCAGTCTAACTGGACTCAATATAGCTGTAAGCCAATATATGTAAGTCATATCAGAGATTAAGCCTTTATCATGGCATGTATAAGCTTCCCATTTCAGTTTGGAAGGAATAACAAATTTTCTAGCTGTTATTTAATGATGCAAAATATTCCTTAAAATAACAAACCAATTCAGACACTATTCAAATGACCAAATAGCGTTTTGTTTTGTTTTTTTTTTCTAGCGAATAAAAGTAGAAGTGTTAGTTTATGAGGGAATTTTAGTTTATTTTGAATTTTTTTTAAATTCTATCTTCATTCTATAAGATTTAAAATAAGGTTCCCACCATTATAAAACACTTAACACTGGTTCAAATTGGTTAATGTGTATTTCCATATTTTCAGCAAAATACCTACAGTTGTTTATTGATTCTAATAAGGCAAGTATGGAGTTATTATGAAAAGAACCAGCAATATCCAGAAATGAGTTAGTGTTTAACATCGGTCCTCTAGTTTGGAGAATGAGGAGTGGCATCATCAGCATGTCTGTTTTATGTCTGAGTTTTCATAAGTGTAAATACATAAGAACAGATGCACACCATGAGTGCATGCTCAAGTTATTGTATATATGATGCACGGTTAAAATTTTAATTAAAGCAGTTAGCTACGATTCTCCATTTAGCAGCATGCAAAGTGAGTAATTATACTTGTTGAGAGAATCTAAAGAGCGTCGTGCTAGCTTTTGTGCAAGACTGGTCCATGAGCCCTGAAATAAACACCTCTGGACCACGAAGAAGTAGTCAAGGAGAAAATTCAGCAAAAATAGATGATAGATAGACAGATAGATAGATAGATAGATAGATAGATAGATAGATAGATAGATAAGTGTATGTGACTCCTAACCATTACCCTGCTTGGCAATGTAGCATTCATGAGTCATGTTTCTAATTGATATTACAAAAGATCTAATGTCCTTCTTGTGTCATGCACATGCCTGCAGATGTATTTTAGCCAACAAATTTTTAAAGCAATATGTGATCACCCTTCCATAAGATGAGAACCTTCAACCGGGAACATCTGCAGAGTGTCTAAAGGGAGTGTTTGTACAGACAGTTTTAATTTTAAAGTCCTGTTTAAAAGAAAACTGTGTTGGATACTTTAGGATTACATTGATCATGCAAAAATGATTGTGGTCATGGGATGTATTCATTCCTAGCGTGGAAGGATGCATTTAGTTTATGGAGAAACTAAAATATTTTTTGCGAAGTGGAAGGAAGAAAAAGACAAAAAGTAAAAGTCCCTCAGCGTAGAGCAAAGTGGGAGAAAGAATAGTCCTCCTGATGCTCAGCGCACTGGTGACTCACCTTCCTCAGTGAATTTGCCCGAGAATTTTCCTCGGCTCCATTTTCTCAGCCAAGTTTGCGGGTTTCTGATCCTCCATCATCACGACCCTCCACTATGAGAGAGCACCTGGAGAGTGTCATTGATCACTACATTTAAACTAGCACGTTTCGCCAATAAATAATTGTTTCTTGATTAATAACTAGAATTGGGTTCATACTTTTTATTTTCTTCATATAAAATCAGTGAACCTCATAATCTGCCCAGATCCCCACATTAACCTGAAAAGGGCTTACGAAGTCTCAGTTCAGTTATGGCCCTTTCTGATTTCGGCCACTAGGAGGCACTGCAGCCTGCTTTATGAGGGACCTGGGCTCTGGTGAAGTGAGTGTTGCACACAGCCATGGCTCCAGTGTCATTCCCTATTTAATGGCTGTCAGTGAGGGGGAAAGACAACGTGGCGGGTAATTAAAACCAAATTGCAGGCAGGAGATGACTGCACAAGAATGATATTGTCATTAATACTGATTTAACATGCACCTGGGTAAGGTGAGGGAGCGCGGCAAGGGAATTCACACTGAAGCCAGGGTTGCCTGATTTAAAGATGTAGTGTTTCCAGCTGAAGCATGTTTAAAAACTGAATAAAACCATCATATTATGACAGTAGAAATAAAACAGAAACAAATGTTCTACATATGTCTGAGAAAAGGGGGGAAAAAATCTCCATTTCTTCTAGCCCTGTGGACCAAGCATGTTTCTTGTCATCTGAAGTTCAAAAGTATTTTTGCTGACCGGTTTTCTATCATCATTGGCTCCTCCTGTGTGGGTTTTTTATCTATCCGTGGAGTTTTGTTTGCACTGTGGAAAAGGGACATTGAAGCAAACATTGCTGATTTGAACATACACACACACCGAGAGAGAGAGAGAGAGAGAGAGAGAGAGAGAGAGAGAGAGAGAGAGACAGAGACAGAGACAGAGACAGAGACAGAGACAGAGACAGAGACAGAGAGACAGACAGACAGAGAGAGGGAGAGAGAGAGAGAGAGAGAGAGAGAGAGAGATGTTCTGAGAAAGGTGATCAGTCCTGTGCACATTTTAGGAGATTTACATGGCATGTTCATGTGTTTTCCACTCATAATGAAAACTCTATTGCCATTGAGGTTTATAATGGAATCATCAATAAATAAATAAATTCAATTTTGCTTATAAGATACAGGGCTTTTGCCTTTCTGAGTTAAAAATCTCAAACACAGAACAGGCTAAGTTAAATTCCAATATCCTTAAAATTATTTGCCTTTGGAGTTTAAACCGATACCTACAAATCTTAGAAAACAGTTTCAATTAAGCATTCTGCTTAATTTAAGACAAGTGAGCGATCGGCCGTCGTAGGAAGTGTGCTCTTGACCAGTTTATTTCCGTGGCGAGGCTCAGGTGAAAATATACAACTGTCCCTTCAGCAGAAGAAAAGGCCTGGTTGTTCAGACCATGCACAAATTAAAACATCTTATTAAAGGGTTATGAGGCATTTCAGGGAGAGAGTGCACCAAAGTTAAACTTGTTTATGGAAGGGGATAAATGGTTATAATTTAGCCTGTGCCTGGAAGGTCTGTGCTGACTGATAAATCTCCTTCCGGTTTCACCTTAAATGAAACGTGTGCATTATAGAAGTGGTTATCCTTCTGCCCGGTGCCAAAAGAGATGAATCATTAGGGATGTCACAGAGATTTATAATCACACCATAAAGAAAGTAAATTCAAAGAGCATTCCTTCGGCAATAAAGAACATATTATAGACAGAGAGCTCACTGGACAAGGTCAGATAGGGAAAACGATCAAATGGTGGAGCTGCTGAATGTAGACAATCAGACTTGTTTTAATACCCTAATCATGATATTTTTCCCACAGTGCTTTGCTATTAACACTTTTAATGGGTTTCACATTGGCAGACCTTTTCTTTCTATATTTATTTGTTGGTTTGCTGTTTCATTCCTTCATTCCGAGCCATGGTAATTAGACAGCAGAGTTAGTAATCATGCAAAGAGAAAGAAAGCCTCATAATACTGCAAAAAAAATTTTTTTAAATGTGTAAATAAAAAAAAAAAAAAAAAAAAACCAAGGTAAGTGGGAACAGTCGTCCTTTTAAAGGAGTGTCTCTATACAATTGCAAGATTGGATCTGCCGGTGGTGGCTGGTTTTTAAGAGGATAAAGTAAAAGATGCTGCCCAAAAGAAACTTTATTTCACTTGCCCTTTAGAAAATGTCAAAGAAATTCTCCAATAAGGAGACTTTCTGAAACCGGGACTCTTGCTGGATGGTGACCCAGCTCAGGCCAGGCACTCTCTGACACCTCACCTCCAGGCAGGAGAAGAAACTGCCCTTTGGATGCCAGATGGAAATTCGTTTTCAAAATCTGTCCCCACATCTGAACTGCAAACCTCTGCACCGCCTCTCTCCACGCGAGTCTGAATTATCTGGGATCAGTAGCTTTTATGAGAGGAGGGGAAAAGGCCTGCCTGGTCTCGGAGGAGAAATTCGGAGACAAGGAGTATCCTTCCATTTCAGCCAATAGAGAGAGAGCAGAGCATTGAAAGCCCTGTTGTTAAGGAGACTTGCTGACATGAGTAAGAGGGAGAATTATTTGAAGGGAAGGGGCTGCTTTGTGATAATGAATACTGACTTAGGGACGGCTCTGGCCGGCAGGTCCTCATGTTCTACGTGGTCGGCACCAGGGCACATGTGTTGGGGACGTGCAGGGTAACTACGGCTTGCCTGCCGATTTTCACCCCATTTACTTTGCGATGGATCCTGGCATTCACCGTCTTCTGAATGGTTTTCCCAGGTTGCCGGTGTAACAAATATAATTTTTCAGCAAGATGGCTGCTGCCACAAGCGGGCTCAGAAATGTCCATTTTAATTAAACATTTTACTTTCAATTATGTTTCACAGTTTGCACATGGTGACACGGGCTTTCATCGCATGGACTTGCAGGCAGCTATATTACTACTGTTTGCCTAGGCAGGGAAAGTTCTGTTAGGGGGAAATGACTCACATATGAAGAAAAAAAAAAACAGATTTTCTTTAACTTGAGCTGGGTGAGGCTAATTTTAAAAGGGAGGTGGAAGAGGCAGAGAAGGAGGAGGAGGGAGAGAAGGAGGAGGAGGAAAAAGAAAAGAATGGTAGTCCTATGTTTAGACTTCTGACCAGACTCAGGTGCTCACTGCCAGAATTCCTCACAGTCCTAAGGCAAAAGTAGTCATTCTATGGTTACCCAGTGGGTCCCTAACAGTTGTCAGCAAGGAATTTGCCATCAAAATCTGTGAACGCTGTCCTGCCAAAGTCAAAAATATATTTTTCACTAAAACCAATCTCATAAATATACGTGTCCTCCTGTGTAAATCAGACAGACTTGACCCTTGTATCCCAGCTTCCAGATTAAGGCCCCCATTCAAGTGGAAGAACATTTTCTCCTAAAATGATCCATAAACACATATTTCAAGAAAACTTTTGAGATGTTTCCAGGCTAGGAAAATAATCTGGAGTGCGAGAAGACCGGAAGCTCATTCTCCGCTTGCTATGAAGCACAAACTGGAACGATTTCCAGTTTGGGAAGTGTTTGTGGCTCCATGGTGCTCAGTTTTTAATTTACAAAGAAACTTGCAGAAAGGTTGTGCCCAGAGCATCAGTTTTGTCTTTCCTCTTTTCTTTTCTTTTCTTTTCTTTTCTTTTCTTTTCTTTTCTTTTCTTTTCTTTTCTCTTCTCTTCTCTTCTCTTCTCTCCTCTCCTCTTCTCTTTTCTTCTTCTCCTCTTCTCTTCTTTTCTTTTCTTTCTTTTTCTTTTCCCAAAAAGTGTGTCTGAGAGGGTATTCGTGAAGAGGAATTAATCTATAAATACCAAATAATGACATTTAAAATTAAATATTTTGGGCAATCATTGACCCCAAGCAGAAATTGCCTTATGCCAATGTTCTTCAGGCTGGGGTCCCTACAAGTAACTTCTATGTCAACATAATGGCATAAGTAAGTATGGCAGAGACCTCTGTCCTGGTAAGGGGAAGTTTAACTGGGTCTTTCAGCTCCACTATTTAACACTGCCTTTGGTTTTCCTCAGGAATTTTGCCATGACTATCACATGTATCTGTCCCCCTCCCCAGCCCCCCTCCCTCCTTCTCCCTTCTCTTTATCTTCCCCTTCCATATTTTCTTCATAAGAGAAAAAGTTATATGTTACATGTACTTCTTAGAGGAACATTTTAAGGCAATATCGTCAAAGAATTTAGGTTTCTAAATTTAGATCAGCAGGAAATGAATTTACCAGTGCCACCAGTGAATGAGGCTGGGGTTAAGATTCACACCTGGCCTTTGCCCTAGAATGGGTTTTTAAATTTACATTCACAAAACAGCAACAAAAAAATAATTGCTCTCTCTCTCTCTCTCTCTCTCTCTCTCTCTCTCTCTCTCTCTCTCTCTGTGTGTGTGTGTGTGTGTGTGTGTGTGTGTGTTACTGTCTCTAACAGTCATTTTCAGAACCAGCATGTAAGACAATGGATACTGTTTCCTAGATGAAAGGGCTGGAGTCCTCAGGTGAACTCTCACTCTGGGGCTGCCCAGCTACAGATAAAGCTCAGGCTGAGCCAGGACTTCTTACACCTCCCACCTCCCACAGAGTTCTATGTGGAATGAAGAAATGGGTGATGCCCTTCATTTACAAAGTGAAGAGTGCTCCTGCACTAATTCCAGGGGGGCAAAGACTTACAACTTCAGCTAAATAAAAAACTACCAATAAAAAATAAAAAATAAAAAAAGCACACGTGGCCCACCCAGTGAGAGCATCCTACTGATCTCCTAGGGAAAACAGGAAACCAGGATAGCCATTTAGCATTGTATGCAGACACCTATAGGTGCATCTATTTAGAAGGAAGAAATGCTTTTGGAAATGATTACCCAGTTTTGAAATTAACCTGTCCGTCAAAAGATAGACTTCTGGTAACCTAATAAATAGATTTTATTCCTTATTATTATCATTAGTAATGTCTTTGTTGTTGTTGTTGTAGCTGAGAGATAGGCTCTGGTAACAGAAATCTAGGATCTGAGCTCTTTTCCATCATTTAGCCGGAGTGAACCCGTGCAAAGAAGTTGCTTCTTTAGGCTATCTTTTGTCTTCTATAATATTCTGATTGCAATGTGTCTATGGAGGTATGTCGTGTCTGCTCTCGACCAGCAAGAACGACACGACACAGTCGGATTCTTCTCAACAGCCTTTATTGCAGGAATGCCTTGATGCTTCTACGGGGACCCCAGGCACCCAGGGAGCCCTGCTTATATGCACCCCAGCACAGGAGAAAGCTCCGTGGCCCCCTGGGATTGGTCAGTAGCACGGCACCCAACTTGCATGCACCCACTCGGGAGGGGTTGGCACCAAATTCTAATTGACGCCTGCGCAGTGGTGTTGTTTATGACAGCGGCAACCAGAAACCGGCGCCATCTTGGAGTTGGCTTCCCACAGAGGTATAGGATGATTAAGTAAGTGAACTCATGGAAAGTACTACACCTAGGCCTTAGCCAGCAGTCTACACTCCATAAAGGACACCCAATTGTTATTCCTATGCAGAAGCAAAGCAGCGTCATAGCTGCTCAGAAGAGCATGCAGGTAGTGTAGACCTGCTGATTTATGAGCCAACAATTACGAAACTAGAGTACACACCAAGTCCAGAGTTTGACATGAGAAAGCTTTCAACTGAAAATTTAGAATTAATTAAATACTGTTCTTGATCTTGCCTTAGACTGCTAATGTTACAATCCAGGATAAGGACTGCAATCAATATCCAATTTACATCTATATAGCTTTGTAAAAGCATGATAGGAAGCCCTTCCCCAAAAGGTTTTCTAGTTTGCCAGTTATTGTGACGAGTGATGCTATAAATAATTGTAGTCATGCCATTGAAATGAGACTCCAGGAACTAAATTTCTATGTGATCTGGTTGGTTTATATTTAACTTTTAACGAATTTCCCAAACAGGTTCCAGCCATTGCTATGGCACTCTACATTTGTGTGATAGAGCCATGAGTGTTCTACTTATGATGGTAAGGACTTTGCCATGGGTTCTTGGACCTCTGGAGAAGCATTTATTGCTATGCTACTATTAGATTTTCTTTCATTACTGAGTTGAAAGGAATCTTTATATACTTTTGAACAAAATTTTAAAAGTTATACATATAAGTTTAAATCATTTGATGATAAGATACAGATATACCCCCTTTGTGTCTCTTCATTGTCTTTTCTGAAGTAAAAAAAAAAAATCTGAATTTCAGTGCAGACCAACTTAAAGTAGTTTATGTGTTAGCAACATGTGCAATTCAACAAAACCTTTTTTTTTTTTTTCAATGCTTGTCTTATGCCCTATTGTCCATTTCGAGCTGGGTATGGTGAGGTAAAATTTACCGTCTGCATTCAGCAATTACTTGTCTTACCATCATCTATTTAAAAGGCAATCTTTTTTGTTATTGAAATACCTTGACATTTTGCTGAAAAGACTATCAATTGACCTTAGATGTAAATATTTGTTTAGAGAACATCCCATCTGTTATATTCATCTATATCCTTATGCTTGATCACCCTTATTGATTAATCTGGATTTATAACAAAATTTTTCAAGGTTATCTGAATCCTAGAGTGCAGAAATAGATTCCCTACCTTAATCCCAGGGACTAGAACTGTGATGAAATTTTACTCTTTTGCTATGTAACTTGGCAATAGTGGTACTGGATGTGCAATTAAGACAATTAATCTGTTGGTATGATCACAAAGCAACCTTTCCAAATCATATGACTCTAATCCACTCTCATGCATGCATCAAGACTTGAGTATCTTTGATTCACAGTAGGGCATGTCCTGAAATGTTTCCTGGGTGAGAAAGATATGCCCCACTGTTGCTTCTGCAAGATAGTGGGCAGTCTTGTGCCAGGAACTGAGGAAGAGTCACCAAGCAGAGTATACAACCTTCTATTGGCAGGATACTCAATAGCTGGGACATCATTCCTCCTGCCAGAGAGAGGTCCCCCAAGGGCAGGAGTAAGCACTGAAGGGAACCCCAGAAAAATGAGAACCAAGCTACTGGCATCTCAATTGCTAAGCCCAGAAACCAACCTTGAAGGCTTGGACTTTTTCTATAAAACACCCAAATGATAAACACATTTTGTTTTTAGAACTGGTAAGTTTGTGGCAATTTGTTTTGTGACAAAAGTAAGTTGGAAATTAATTCGGTTAGTATTTTACAATGAGTAAAACAATTAAAAATAGGTAATTATGAAAAGGATTAAAAATTACCAAAAGCTTTATTGGACCAAACACAATCAATACTTACTTACTTACTTACATCAATAGTTTCGTGATTTCAAATCATTTTCTAAATTTTATATTCTACTTCACCTCAGATGCCTAAGCCATTGTTGTACTTCAGATTTCCCACAACCATTTCAGTGGCTGGACAAAACTGAAAAATCCATTATTTTGCCTCTATCCTTCTTCAATATAGTAACTGCAAAAGATCTATCAAATAAACAAAATACGATGCCAGTATATTGTTGTTTTTTTTTTCTTTTTTTTTATTACGTATTTTCTTCAATTACATTTCCAATGCTATCCCAAAAGTCCCCCCCCCCACTCCCCTACCCACCCACTCACATTTTTTGGCTCTGGCATTCCCCTGTACTGGGGCATATAACGTTTGCCTGACCAATGGGCCTCTCTTTCCAGTGATGGCCGACTAGGTCATCTTTTGATACATATGCAGCTGGAGTCAAGAGCTCTGGGGTACTGGTTAGTTCATAATGTTGTTGCATCTACAGGGTTGCAGATCTCTTTAGCTCCTTGTATACTTTCTCTAGCTCCTCCATTGGAGGCCCTGTGATCCATCCAATACTTGACTGTGAGCATAAAAATATGGAACGCTTCACGAATTTGCGTGTCATCCTTGCGCAGGGGCCATGCTAATCTTCTCTGTATCATTCCAATTTTAGTATATGTGCTGCCGAAGTGAGCACGCCGGTATATTGTTAAAGTAACTTTATAAGGTAATGAATTTTCTCCACACCAGTTAATTGTTGATGTTTGTTTGTTTGTTTGTTTGTTTGAATCTCAGAATCGATGTAGATATTCTAAGCACTTTTTATTTCCTTATGCAGGCTGGAAGTTGTACATCATTACGGTAAATGTAACGATGGCTCTGGATACGGCTACCACTGATAATATTGACTCAGTTTATGCTACTGAGGGTGTCTTTTTTGCTTTATTTTCTCAAATTTCTTTCAGAAAATGTTTATTTTAGTATATAACACTTGCAGTACGTTTGTAATTTATTTCTAAAATATTTTACATCTTTTGTTCCCTAAATCAGAGTTTTGATTGTAAGCTACTTGTCAATATGAAAAAAGTGCATTGATTTTGACTAATATGACTATATCCTCTACCCTAGTTAAATGTATTTATTAACTCTGGTAGATTAGAGATCGATTTCGTAGGACAATCTTTGTACGAGATTTAGGATTTAGTCAGGTACAAGAATGTGACCTGTATTTTATTCCTACACTCTGAACTTTGTTTCTTTCTGTTTATGTTGTTGTTGTTGTTGTTGTCCTTGCTTGAATCTCCAAAGAAATGTTCCAAATGGAAACTGTACCCAGCCCCTCTCAAAAAGCTTAGTTTGCCACAAAGGCTGTTGAGCTGAATTTGATCCTTCCATCCATGTGAAGGAGAAAGAAAACCAACTGTAAGTTATCCTCTGAGCTTCCTCTACTTCAGTGATTTTATGCTTTTATGAAATTTAAGAATCCAGTTACGATCTCATTTGTTCATATTTAGCTATGTGCTGCATTAATTTCAAGATGAGATTTATATGTGAGTGGTGTTGAGTCTTTCTTGCTGTGTCCTGGGGAACAGAAACAGAGACACATTCATGAAGCCCAGCACTCTAAAACTAAACTACCTCTCTGGGCCTTTTGAACTTATATTGCATTCATAGAATAAACACAAGCTGTTATGACATATGACAACTTTCATATCCTGGTGTCTTCATTTCAGAAATTTTGTATTAAATATAATTCTCAGAACATAGGTATATGTAACAAAATATTAATTAAGTGAATCTACGTTTGTGCTGAACTCAATCAAGGGTTAAGAGGTTAGAACTTTTTAATAATGTGAAAGCATGTATAAAAATATCTCCAGCTTGATGGTTAAATATTGAATGTGTTCTCTACAAAGTTTAGAGACATGTCAAGGATGTCCACTCTTAGAATAGCCTCTTTATGCATTTGCACACCTTTAGATGACTAAAATTATGGACATTTGTGGCTTCCTTTATCTTTATTGTATAGAGGGAAGCCAAGAACTGTGTTTGAAGACTCATCTAACCTCAGTTCCAAACCAATAGAATGACTGAGGCCCTTGTTCATGTACCACTTAAATTGGTTCTGCTTTGAAAATGGTGCTGGGTCTATGCTTCACCAACCTCTCCAGGTGACAGGAGCTCATTTTCACAATGGCAGAGACTTGCCCATCCTTCAAACCCCATTCTGTCAGAACATCCAGACCCAAGGAGGTAGGATCCATACAGCTCCAGGTAAGAAGACTGGATTCAAACTGCCGTTATCTGAAAGCTCTTTATAAAGCATAAATTGTCTGCAAATTCAATATAACAAAAATCATGAGGGATATATTATCAAAAGCTACATTAGAACCAAACTTTACACAGAATCTAAGTTTATAATTTTGAATATATTAGGTTTTATAAAATATTTACATGAATGAATTGATTATATAACTAAAGAACACAAGAAATAGCTTGAAGAAACACATAAAAGTAAGATACATTTTTAATTATGGAAATAAAAAAAGATAACTTAATCATACTAAATACTTAATTTAAATGTTTGTTCATACATAAGGCAAAATCCTACAAGCCAAATCAGTTCAATATAATTACAATTGGAATCTAAAACTTTTATAATATTGGCAAAAACAAGTCTAAAATTTTCAAGGGAATGAATAATGAGGATGTGTGCCTCCATGTCAGGGTAGAGGCATGAAGGCAAATTTGCAGTGATGGATTTCAAAGCATGAAGTGTCATCACATCATTGTCTCTCAGTGGTGGTTATAGTGTGTATGTGTCTGTGTGTCTGTGTGGTGTATGTCTGTGTGTGTGTGTGTTTGTGTCTGTGTATCTGTGTGTGTGTGTGTATGTCTGTGTGTGTGTCTGTGTGTGTGTGTCTGTGTCTGTGTATGTCTATGTATATGTGTGTGTGTCTGTGTGCGTATGTCTCTGTGTGTGTGTCTGTGTGTGTGTGTGTGTGTGTCTGTGTGTGTGTGACAGAATGAGCATGCATGTGCACATGTGTTCAGGCTTACAACATGCATCTAGAGGTCAGAAGTGAATCCATGTGTCATTCTTCAGAAACCATCAACATTATTTGTGAGGTGAGTTTTCTCAGTGGCTATTGGGGGTTATCAATTAACCCCAGGCAGACTCTCCAACAAACCTCCGGGATGCCCATGTCCCTGCTTCCCCAATGCTAGGCATACAGATTTGTGCTACTACAGCCAACATTTTATGTGTATTCTGGGAAACAAACTTAATGCACACCAAGCCATTTACTGACTAAAATTTTTTTTTCAGGCTCAGGAGATGAGATGTTTTTAAATTGTTTCTAAAATAAAATAATCATATATGAAAACCTAATGCATAATAAAATGATGGGGTCCGAAGAGATAGTTGAGCTATGAAAAGTGCTTATTTTGGGTACCCTACCTCAAGGAGAGCTGATACCCTCTTCTGGCCTCTGCATATAAATACCCATAGCACAGGCACACAGGCAGACATATAGACAGACACACAGACACCCACTTTAAACATAAATCTATTAAAATGTTATATGAAATATCTGAAAGAGATACAGCCAATCACTAGACATTTTCTTCTTTAATATAATTTGACGCACTTTATGTTTTCAAGTAATAGATATCACAACTTAATAATACCAAACTCAAGAAATAAGATGTGCCACACTGAATAATACTAGAATAATTCCCCTTAATTTATAAGCATATTGAACTAATCATCAATCAATAAATTACCATGGGAAATGTACAAAGGCGTGTTCAAATTTTCATATTTGATTTTCTTATCTTTAGTTACACATTAAGTATGTACACATTAGATACAATAATGTCCTGGGAAGAGTTACTACACATTTAGAAATTTATATTCTAATCATAACATAAAGTGGGTAAATTTCTGCAACAAAGGTGGAAGCCTGCTTAATTCTGTTAATCACAATTTAAAGCATTTGCTCTTTTGTGCAATGATTCCACTTGTATGGCACATTGATGTCAGTCTTCACAAACTCTTCCAGAAAGTGGAAGCAAGGAAACATTCCCTAAACTGCTTAGCTGGACCCTCACAGCTGTCTTAGTTTCTTCTGCCATTGTTGTGTCAAAATAACTGACCAAGACAACTTAAGGAATGAAGTAGTGGTTTTGACTCACAGTTCGAGGGTCCAGTGCCTGTGGTAGTGTAGTGAAATCTAGGTTACAGGAGCTTGAATCAGCAAGTCACACTGCATCTGTAGTCAGGAAGCAGAGACCCAGAACTCCCCATGCCCAACTCTCTCCCAATTGCTGTCCATGGCCCAGCCCATGAAGAGGTGCTGTCAACATTTAGCGTTGCTCTTCCCATTGAGTGCATTAGTTCCAGCAGCTCCCTCACAGATATGCTTAGAGGCTTCCTCTCTACATTACAGTGGTCGTGAATTCCATACATCTGACAATCAAGCTAACCAGCTCAATTCTATCCTTGTCTTCTTGCCAAAATATATATTTTTAAACATGCCTATTTCCTATATTTCTCTCAGCGGATTATGATTTTCACATGATGAAAAACACTTAAACTAATTGCAAAATTTCCCATAATTTTTTACGTCTTTTAATTGTTCAAAAGTTCAAAGTTCAAGGGATGTTTTGTACCTGAAAGCAATCTCTTAAGTTTGAGATCCTATTCAAAAATGCATTATTTTAATATAGAATGGCACAGCATCCTTCCCATTCTAAAAGAGAGAGGCCGGATATTACAAGGAAGGATTTGATTGAGAAAAACCAAGACACCAAACCATGTAGCTCCATGCTCCACCCCAGGGGTCCTGAAAGAGTGCCCAATGTGCTCAGTTAGCTCTCTGCCTATAGGTTGTTGCCTAGAATACAACAGTCTGTCTCTATGAGAAAATGTCATTTCATGAATGCACATTTCTCAATACATATTATTCATGCCTAATATCTCAGGCACCCTGTAGCAACCCTTGCAACTAAGATTTCACCTTCACAGTTCTATTCAATGGCCTCTCTGGGCCCCTGGTTTTGTCAAACATTGTCTTGCCTCAATGGATCTGAACTGTGCTACAAGATTTCAAAACAGCTTCAGACCCCCAAAGCCAGTAATATATGAACAATCCTGGAAAAGTGTGTTGCCAAATTGGGGTGAAGCATGTCCAAGGGACATTAGTATTAATGTTTACAGAGATGACCAGGAGAAACAGTTCTTGGCTGGATTGTTTGAGCAAGGATGCCTTCAGCGATAATTTCAGTTTATACTCTCTCCTTCAACTTAATTTTTATTTTCACAAGGAGAAGTCTTTCCACAATTTGCTTCTTACCCTCAGGGATAAGTCCTTGTGCAAAACATCACGCCTGCCTTTAACAGCACGGATCTCCAACACTTGCAGCTGCTTTAGGAGCTGCCTTCTTATAGAACTTCATTCCTTATTCACAAAACTTGGCATTTTTTAACGTCTGCCTGCTCCACTTCTGGCTCTCTTGTTGTAAGAGCTAGATGAAACAGTAGCCATGCCATACCCTGCATGTTATCTTATCTTGACATTTTCTTCTCTAAAAATATATTAGTTCATTACTCTTTAGTCTCACTCAGGTTCTCAGGATACAGGGAGAGTGTAGCCAAAATCTTTGCCAGAACCTAAACAGTGGTTTCAAGCCAATGTTTGGATAGATCCCTTGCTCTCTGGTACTGCATAGGCTCCTCTGTCAGTATTTTTTTTCGGTCGTCGAAACTTCTGCAAGGAAGGTGTACGAAGTTCTGTTTACATTATCCAAGGGAATTTTTTTGACACAACACTCCAAATTCATTCATATTTTCCCACAATCTATGTGGCCTAAGGATTATAAGGTTTTTTTCCCCACAATAACCACCTCATTTAGTGGTAACAATTTTCTGCACTACCCATAGTTTCATTATTTATTCTGACAAAAGAGACTTTGAAAAAAAGAGAAAAAAAGCAGAATCTATGTGGACTCACAGTTTGAGGGTACACTCCATGAAGTTTTGGGAGGTATAGCAGCAGGA
The DNA here is from genome assembly GCF_000001635.26 of Mus musculus. Lineage (NCBI taxonomy): Eukaryota > Metazoa > Chordata > Mammalia > Rodentia > Muridae > Mus > Mus musculus. Next base: position 69,504,050 of record NC_000073.6, read on the forward strand.
CCATGACTCATGTGACATCCACAGTCAAGAAGCAAAAAATGACACTCAGATCGACTTCACATAGTTATTCAGTCTAGACTCTCCTCCCATGGGATGGGATCACCCATATACATGCTGGGAATTCCCACAGCAAAGAATTTAATAATGAGACTCCTCTGAGCCATGCCTATAGGGCTGTTTCTATGATGATTCTAAATGCTATCTGTCTTAGTTAGGGTTTTACTGCTGTGAACAGACACCATGACCAAGGCAAGTCTTATAAAAAAACAACATTTACTTGGGGCTGGCTTACAGGTTCAGAGGTTCAGTCCATTATCACCAAGGTGGGAGCATGGCAGTATCCAGGCAGGCATAGCGCAGGAGGAGCTGAGAGTTCTATGTCTTTATCCAAAGGCTGCTAGTGGAAGACTGACTTCCAGGCAACTAGGGTGAGGATCTTATACCCACACCCACAGTGACACACCCATTCCAACGAGGTCACACCTATTCCAACAAGGCCACACCTTCAGATGGTGCCACTCCCTGGTCCAAGGATACACAAACCATCACACTATCGATTTGAAAATTAAGTTTAAGCACAAGAGTGTCTTTGATTACAGATATGACAGGAGCATCTTATAAAATGGTAATTATAAGCCAGTTATAATAAACTAGAGTCACAAAATCTAGGTAAAATATTTGTAAATTGACCTATGACTTTAAGTAACAAGGAAAAATAATGGTGAGGGTTTTTTTTTTCCTGAGAATGCAAGGTTAGCTTAACATTTAGCAACTTTCTAATAAAATTGACACAACAGGAAGTAAAAGAAATTGTATTATATAGTGGCCCTAATAAAAGATTGATAATATTAAAATCCAATTTATTATTTTCTCTTTTTTATTAGATATTTTCTTCGTTTACATTTCAAATGCTATCCCCAAAGTCCCCTATACCCTCCCCCCGCCCTGCTCTCCAACCCACCCACTCTCACTTCCTGGCCCTGGCATTCCCTTGTACTGGGGCATATAATCTTCGCAAGACCAAGGGCCTCTCCTCACATTGATGGCCAACTAGGCCATCCTCTGCTAAATATGCAACTAGATACATAGTTCTGGGGTTACTGGTTAGTTCATATTGTTGATCCTCCTATAGGGTTGCAGACCCCTTCAGCTCCTTGGGTACTTTCTCTAGCTTATCCATTAGAAGGCCCGTGTTCCACCCAATAGATGACTATGAGCATCCACTTCTGTATTTTCCAGGCACTGGCATAGCATCATAAGAGAGAGCTATATCAGGGTCCTGTCAGCAAAATGTTGTATATGCAATAGTGGCATATGCAATAGTGTCTGGGTTTGGTGGTTGTATATGGGATGGATCCCTGGGTTGGGCAGTCTCTGGATGGTCCTTTCTTCCATTTCTGCTCTGAACTTTGTCTCTATAACTCCTGCCATGGGTATTTTGTTCCCAATTCTAAGAAGGAATGAGGTATCTACTTGTTGGTCTTCTTTCTTCTTGGGTTTCTTATGTTTTGCAAATTGTATCTTGGTATTCTAAGTTTCTGGGCTTATATCTGCTTGTCATGTCATGTGTGTTCTTTTGTGATTGGGTTACCTCACTCAGGATGACATACTCCAGATCCATTCATTTGCCCAAGAATTTCATAAATTCATTGTTTTTAATTGCTGAGTAGTACTCCATTGTGTAAATGTACCACATTTTCTGTATCCATTCCTCTGTTGAGGGACATCTGGGTTCTTTCTAGCTTCTGGCTATTGTAAATAAGGCTGCTATGAACATAGTGGAGCACGTGTCCATATTACAAGTTGGGACATCTTCTGGGCATATGCCCAGAATTCTTTGTTTAGCTCTGTACTCCATTTTTAATAGGGTTATTTGATTTTTATAAAAGCCAAATGCAAACTAGAAGAGATACGTTCTGAACTTGATCAATGATATCTATGAAACCTAAAATGGACACACACAGTGATGATAAACTAAAGCTTCCCTCTGGAGCTGGAGTTGTAGATGGGGGACAGTGACAGTTTTCTGCTTTTAGTAAATATCACACTGGAGGTCCTACCCAGAGGTTAGTTTATTAAAAAAGTAAAAACATTTTTACATATGAGCTAATTATATTAATGGCAGAGAGTAAACATGATAGCTAATAAAGAATATCATGTCAGTTGGCTTATGTCACAATGAAACACACTTGGGACTGACATTCCCAAAGGAATAAAGGCTTATTTGGGTTCATGAATCCAAAGGTTTAGTCCATTGTATCTTGGACTCTTTCATTTTGGTATGAGGCAGTACATTATATCATCTCAGAGTGTAGTGGAGGGACAATTCCCTTCATAGCAAGTAGGAGGCCAGAGAGGAAAGAGTTAAAGTCCCAATAGCCTCCTCTTCAAGATAAAGCCCCCAAAGCCTTAACTTCTTCCAAATAGGTCCAAGCCCCCAAGCTTCTATTACTTCTGATTGCAACAGAGGCTGTGAACAATCCCCTAACACGTGACACATTGGAGGAGATTCGATATTCTAATCATAGCACATATTAGATGTTCTAGCAAATAGTAGGATTCTATAAAATACACATTAGGATACTGAAAATAGATAAAGATTCAAAAAGTAGTTGGTTAAAAAGAACAAGATACTGTGTGATTCCACTCAGAAAAAAATATGTAGAAAAGAGGAATGTCTATTAAAGTGAATTCTCTTACCTAAAGATAAAAGGACCATGTTTAACAATTTATGTTTCCAAAATCTTTACTGTGATTGTAATGTCAAAGCAAACTTTCTTTCTACTTAAAGAGGAAACAGTCTAGATTCTATACCTACTGTCCAACAGTGGATATGAAGGTGTCACGTACATCCCACAGGCCAGCCTGTGTCACTGGGCATCGAATGTTGAGGTCTCTTTTCTTCACTTTTATTTAATAGTGGGTGATTTGTTGGGGCTGGAGAGATGGCTCAGCGGTTAAGAGCACTGACTGCTCTTCCGAAGGTCCTGAGTTCAAATCCCAGCAACCAAATGGTGGCTCACAACCATCTGTATGTAACAAGATCTGACATTCTTCTTCCAGAGTGTCTGAAGACAGCTACAGTGTATTTACAAATAAATAAATAAATCTTTAAAAGAAAAGAGTGGGTGATATGAAGGCCAGTAAGAAATGGTACGAACAGTAATAATCATTACTATTTTTTAATGGAAAACACATGTGCTAACAACCATGCTTGCTTCCTAAAATACATGGGTGATTTCTGACTCATAATAGCTAATCTCATATCCCAGGCCAAAGCAAGAGACTGGGACTACATGCCTATTCCCCTGCAAGAGATGGCATTACTTTTGGATTCTCTCATTTGTGCAGTCTTCCAGAAGTAAGAGACTTCTCATTCATGAATAGCCTTAAATAAGAGCTCCTTTTGAAAGCTGAAATGGAATTAATTTCCTTCCTTTTGTATGTTTCATGTTTATTTGTATATTTGATATTTGCCTAACTTAATTGTGGAGATTCCACATGGCATCCTCTATAATCTGAGTTTTACCTGTGCTAAAATTCCTGATTCAAAATAAAGTAGATTACTTTCTGTGATAAAAATGTTTCAAATAAAAATAAGTTAATATAAATTTATATTATACATTAGTTGGAATATTTTTAAAAAATTCTCCGAACATTAAGATTTGAAGAATTCAGAGTCAAAGACAACAATAAATTTGTTTTATGAGATGTTAAAATTGTTTGCATTTGTGATGATATGGACTACATCTTGGGCCATGTCACCTGTTTTATAGATATGACAGGAACCAGAAATATCTCCAGTTTAATTATAATGAGAATAGTGTTCCAATCAAAGAGGGGGTTCCATTAGGAGCTCTAAAACTGTAACTACAAAAGATTGTTTTAACCTTATGAAAATCATATTTTTCTAATTTTCATCTTTATGGATAGAAATTTGAATTACAATCTATTATTTATATTTTCATATTTTTCTTTAATTTTTATTACCAGCTGCTCAAGCCTTATTAAACTGAACAGCATGAGGTTAACATTCAAGTTTTACTCAGAGAAGCTTAACTCTAAAACACTGTCTTATCGTTTAGCTATTTATCTATAATCAAATGTATAATAATTAGATAAAATGCAGAAGTATTTTAAATCCATCATTCAAAGTAATCTAATTTATATTTATGACTTCATAATTATATTAAGTGGCAATGATGACTAGAACGTTACACATTGAGAATGAGCAATAGATAAAAGATAGACTTTTATCTTTTCCTTGGTTATTTGATCTCACTAATTACACATTTAATAATGATCAATTACAAGTTAATGCACATAATTGTTTTATTAAATCTAAAGCATAGTTAAATGCTTATTTAATAATCTAAGTTAGCATTGCCCTTTAATCTTTGCCAGTAAATTAGAGTTGCATTCATCCACCTAAAATTTTCAGAGTTTTAAATTATCTCTTTTCCTCTTCTCTGTCTTCTTGTCCTGAATTTCGAGAAGTCAATCTACTTTACTTTTGCTAAAAAGAAAACAAAACAAAACAAAACACAAAGACAAAAAGACAAGAAGAATTGCACTTAAGGCCGGAACTGATTCTATGTATTTTGGGTTTTTTGTTTGTTTGAATGCTAGTGTCTAAGATATAGAGGTACAATTCTATTTTACATAAACTGGTGCAAGAATATTTTTAAAAATAGATAATCTTGAATTTTTCAGGCTCTTTTTCTCTAAGCTCTTTAGTTCTATATGTCAGTTATGCAATGATAAGATCCAGGATTATCAGAAATCTTCTGAGGAGGAAAGAAAACTGTAACATAGAGAAAGTTAAGGGGTGTTTCTAGGTAGTTCTTGAGAGAAACTCCTCAGGTCTCTTATCCCTAGAACTTATCCTCCATTTCTCCCCCCACCCCCCCAGTCTTATCCATTGTCATGGACTTTAACTGACAGGTAAAGGATGGAAATGTAACTAGGAAGTTACTTACCACCTCCAGAAATTAATTCCACGGAGAGAAGATTTTCCCATTCACTAAACCACATACAACTCATAGTTCTACTTGAGATCTACTAAAACTCACCAAAGTTTATTTACTTTCATTAAAATAAAACTAGATCAAAGAAAATTCACCTTATGGGATTGAAGCAGATCTCTTTAGTAAGGGTAGATATAGGGGGGAAAGCAGCAGTCAAAACAGAGGAATTCCAAACATCTAGGTATGTGTGAGTGCACACCCATAGAAATAAAAGCCAGGTGTGTGTCTTTGAGAGTGTCTCTATGAGTGTATCAATTAAACACATGGTTTTATAGTATTTGAGTAAAATATATCATAATGCTACAAGCAACAGAAAAGACAAACTGAATGTGTGAATTCTTGGACAAATCCTATGCAGGGCACCATGCATACACTCTTGCCTAAAATCCATGGTGATGCAGTAACCTTCCATTTTAATGTGAAAGGATCTCACACAAGCGCAAATAAACAAGTGAGAAAGAGGCATACCGTATTGGAATCCAGCACCATTTACTCAGACCACCTTACTGGATTTTCCCACTTCCTCGTCTAAGAATTTTACAGACTCAAAATTATTTCAGTAGAAAAATGGAGGTGGAAATGGACAGGAAGGGACTCATTTCTGTTTGAGGGTCTTTCATTCCCTAAGCATAATATATGTTCTTACTGATTAGGACACTGAAGCAGTTAGACGTTTGTGTAGCACCTGTGCATTTAATTGTAATGTCAAACAAGAAGTGTCTGTGAATACTAATGATTTACAAGTCATAAAACTGTCCTTCAAAGTTTGTTCCATGTTAAAATGAGCTCTTCAAAAGCATCTCTTCTGTTTCTGGATATCACCTAATACGCTGTAATATGAGCATACAGGATCTAAATGTTATTAACAAGCCTTATACATTTTTACAGTTTGAGTTGGCCCCAAGAGTCCAATTGGTAGATTGTGGTTAAGCTGTCAAAAAAAGTACTCATCGTCAAATAAGAATTTTTAAACTCTTAAAATGGTAAATGTGCTTCTCAAAAGTAGAGAATACAGGTGTAAGTTCTATCTGAGGTGGCCACATGAGAGAATCATTCGCACTCTCTATAGGCAATTGTTTTCCATAGCCAGCAAGCTTGGACTTATATGAGCTTACTTCATAGCAATGTCTTCCCGCCAGCTCTAGACTGGACAGAGGAATTCATTTCACCCCTCGGGCCTGGAGACCTGGCCCCAATGAGATACATTGCCTCGTTTTGCTTCCTCGTTTAGTGTCTCCTGTAGGTGGTGGACTGGTGAGATGGTATCTGGAAGGTGATTTGGTGAAAACGGTGGTAATTTAGCAGCAATTTTTGTGGCTACTCTACCCCAGTGGGAGTCATTCCACTTCTTCGAAAGTAAGAGCTTTGATCAAGGATCCAAGTAGGGAAGCTTGTGTGCTCAACATGGAGTTAAGTTGAAGAAATGGGTAAAACACACAGAGCTGAATCGAGCCTGTCAGGCACACTCCACACAAGATGTGCTGTGTGCACACAGAATCGCAGCGCCATAGGGACGGCTTAGATTAAATCACAGCCGCTGCCACCATCAGTATTCTTGCTTGTCGCTGCTTTTCTATTTGGGGAGAGCTTATCAACAGGCATGAGTTCAGAATGATGGGTGAGACAAGTGATAAACAAAGACGGAGAAAATGAAACTAAGCCCTCTTTCATGCCTTTCCTCATTGTTCTTAGTCAAGAAGCAGAAGTGCATCTGTACCCAGCCTGCTACCCAGGGACATTCGCAGTTCTGTTGTGTGATTCTTAACAACTTTAAAAAATATATATCGTTTTGGAGAGGAAATGGAGAAAAATGTTTTTCTTCACCTGCCTTGAAACACATGTAGAAGAAATATATCAACCTCACAATACACACATTTTTAAAGACACTCTTTTTCTTAAATACAAAATGATTTATACTCGGTTCATTTATAATTTACATAAGCCACATTTTAATTTTCCTAACGAGATGGCAGACTAACATCCATACAACAACATAGAGCAGTAGACTTAGCATGTTCCTGCAGAACTTTAAGTGGTGTGGTTACCAATTGTGTGGCTTTTTGCCTATCATGTGAAAAGCCTCAAGATAGGCATAGGTATTTTTTGTATAGCCATTTTTAAATCAAACATATGAAATATATTTAAACTAATTTTTATAAAATTTATTTCCAGCACAAACATCTCCCCCTCAGATATATTTACCCTATCTGCTGAATCACTAGAGGGTCATTTAAGGCATTTTGGACTTGTTGGAGACAGATTCATTTAGATTTAGATGATATGTACATACCACACACACACAAACACACACCCACACACTCACACACATACACAGATCATACACATACACATTACACACATACCACACACACATCACATTGTACACTCATCACATAACACACGCAAACACATACACCACAAACACACACATATGCATACCACAAAATAAGCACACAAGTTGAATCTCAAATTCATTTAGATTTAGATAGTGTATACAATACACACATTCACACCACATCACACACAAACCACAACACACATGTACACACACACACAAACACACACCACATATACATACACATTACACACATACAGCATCACTCACATATCACATCACACATACACACACACCATGTCACACACAAACACACTCCATATCACTCAAAAACACACACACCACCAACACATTTACTCACACAGACACACAGACACACAAACACACATAGTTTTGTTCTAGGGGTGTTTTCTTTAGGAAAGGACACAGGCACTTCTGCATGCTGTGTTATAGCTCATGGACACAGTTACACAATGGCAGCCCACAGCCCCATTCTCACCATCAGCGTACCTTATAGTATTTTAAACACTCAACTCCAACCTTGGTACAATTTGAAGTACACAAAGCCAGAAGTTAGTAGTACTCTTAACATGAGGCACATAGAAACATCGTGGAAAGTTTTACTTTCAGAACAAATTTGTTTCTGTCAATTATGCAACTGATAATACAGTAGATATATAATGGTGATTGTAAGGAAGATTATTTTTAGAGGATATTTACAGAAATGAACCAGCAGAATGTTTTGTTTATGTTTGAAGGAATATATCCTAAAGCTAGATTTGTACAAGAAAATGTGCACATGAAAGAAACTTATGAGTGTCTTACCCCTGCTAACTACATTCCTAAACATTCTAAGGTCTGACCAAGAATAATTTGTAACCCTGAAAGGAATTATTTAAGCCAGAGAAACCAATTATTCATAAAACATTCTATAAATTGTATCAATTATTTCTTTATTTTCTTTACAAAACCATAATATATCTGCATGGTTTCCATATGAAGAAATGATTAAATCAAATATAGCCAAATTGAAAGAAAATCATATCATAGATATGTCAGGAAACTTATAAGTGGGTTCTAGTTTCTTAAAGTTTTATAATGTCTCCTCTGACTCTTTAAATTCTCAATTTGGTACACTACGTTTTTTTTCTATTTGGAAGAGATGTTCACTTTCATACTATGTTTTGACTTCATCATTTTCAATTGTTTCCCTTATATATGTTATTCCAAATTTTACAGGCCCAAGTTATTTAATGGAAAGTTATACATAACCTACAGAAGAAAAATGTTCTTTCTCTTATAGCAGCAAGATTGAAAAGAATATCCGCAAACTCACTGCTTCTATCCAGTGCATAGTCTTAAAAGAGATAAATTTCCATGGGGAAATTTTATGGGGGCCCACCAAGACACGTTATTTTTCCTCAAAATAAATAAATAAATAAAATTTTAAAAGAGCTATGGGAATCTAACAACTGCTGAAAGGGGAGAATTGTCCTCTTCTAGAGATGTTCTTCCTAGTTGGTCAGCTCTGGAATCATATTTACACAAGGCATGCTAATTGGACTCAACTCTGTGTGTGTGTGTGTGTGTGTGTGTGTGTGCTTAATACTATGCATCTGTATGTAATGATAAGGAGGGCAGCAATCCAAGAGGAAATGAGAGGGGTGCATGAGAATGGGAAGATGGGAAGCAAGGGTGTGGAAAAGCTTAAAGGGAGGAGAGGGAGCAGAAGATAACATAGTCATATTTTCAATTGTTTAAATTTAATAAAAAGAAACTCATCTTTCTGTGTTGAAAATTGTATTATCAAGATCATGAACAATTTACAGTCGTAATACCACAAAGGTCCTCAGATATGTTTAAAGTCTTCCCTTGATCACTGATGTACTAATCGTTCTGTTGTAGTGACCTTTCCTAAATAATTTATTTTTAAAGGAACAAAGAGTGCTGTGATCTGATTTGAGGCAAAAATCTCAAATGGCAAATAGGAGACATCATTGAGCTGTATATATCCTTAGGAAATGAAAGATGATTGAGAAGAAGACCCCCATATGAATGAGATGCTAAAGATTTACAGGATATGTCTCGAAGCACAGAAAAAAATGACAATCAAATTTCATAAAATCATCAGCCAAAAATATTGAAATTTTTGTGCAAATATGAAATTATAAATTCAACATGTGAATAACGAAACAGAAGAAAGAAAAGAAAAACTATGAAATTTCTCAAAGCTGAAGTCTACAGACCAAAAGAGAGCTAGCAAGCCCACATCAATTGGTCTAATAATACATACATACATACATACATACATGTTCATATACATACACATGCACATACACGTACACATATACATATATTCCATATACATATATGGAAGACATGAGTTTGAGAGGGTAGATGGAAGAAGGACATAGTTGAGGTAGGCAGGTCAGTCAGGAATACATATGCTCAATATGCATTCTATACATAAAGAAAGTTCTCAGATGCAAAACAAATCAAAATAAAAACATTTCTAATTATAGGGGGAGGGTACATTATGTGTGTGCAGAGGAGCAGATGCTGTGGATGGTCACTATGACCAGAAAGAGACTCCAGGTAGCCTCTTCTTTCACTATCTGCATTGGGCCCCTGAAGAAGTCTCTCCCTAAGCCTGAAGCTTATCATTTTCCAGAAAGACTGCTGACCAGCAAGCCGAAGGCCCTGAGTCCCTGCAGAGCACTGGAGTGGTACAAGCCTGCAGCCTTGACCAGATGTTTCTAATTTTGATACAATCCAGTCTATTTTTTGTCATTTGTTATTTTGCTGTGCTAACAGAAAATTCCATTGCCAAACACAAAGTAACATGGATTTATTACATATTTCACTGTGTGAGTTGCGTGGATTTCTTCTGCATTCTGATGTATGACCTATTTTAAGTTAATTGGAGAAGATGACATGGAATTTCTACTCACCATGTGGATAACTCAGTTATTTCTGTACAATTGAAGACCTATTTCACAGTTAACTTGCATTAACAGTCATTTAAAAATCAGTGTGAGGGTTCGTTTGCGACCGCCAATCTCATCCTATCAAAGTCTAAATCTACCCTTCAATGAATATGAGTTTTAAAAAGAGAAGGTATGAATTCTCCAACTTTAATTTTCTTGTCAAAATTATCTTTGTTCTCTTTTTCCCTTTTTGTTTTAATATGAATTTAGAAACACCTTATCAACTTATACAAGAATATAACTAGAATTCTACATGCAGTTACAAAGGATTTATAAATTAATAACACTGTCTTTTCATGTTTGTCTTCCAATCCACAAACATGAAGCACCTACACATTTATCCTGGCCTTTTACAAAGTGCACACACTTTTTACTAAATTTCTGTTTGCATACTTTAATTCATTTTTACACCATTATAAGCATTTTATAATTTTAAGTTTTGGAATTTTTATTATTAATATACAGAAAACACGTAGTTTTGCTTATATTTGTAATCCTTTATGCGGTTCAATTATTCTAATACTTTTTTTTTCTGAGTTCTCTATAATTTCCTGCAGAAAATATTGTATCAATCATGGATAGGAAGAAAGTTGTCCTTACTCTCTGGGCTTCTTATCAAGCATAACCACACCATAATAAAGATGCAACAGTCTATACATATTCAAACTAGATTTTTTTTTTATTCTCTACGACTAAAATGTTACTTGCAAGGTAAAATATGGAATTCACCGATATGTAGGGTCAATTGAAGTTTATTTCTTCCTTTATAACTTGAACAATTTTTTTCATTCTATCTTATAGTTGCTATGTACTATACTTACCATGACATTGCTGAATACAGAAAGAATGTGGTAGCATATTGTCTTAGGGTGTCATTCAAATTTTAACCATTAGTGTTGTTTTGGATAGGGGAGAACAAACATTTTTTGTTTGGTTTGTTTTGGTTTTGGTTTTCGGTTTTTTTTGAGACGGGGTTTCTCTGTGTAGCCCTGGCTGTCCTGGAACCCACTCTGTAGACCAGGCTGGCCTTGACCTGAGTAGTTCACCTGCCTCTGCCTCCCAAGTGCTCCATAATATATATTTGTTGTTGTTGTTGTTTTCGTGTTTTATTTTGTTTTGTTTCATTTAAGACAAGAGTCTCATTATGTATCTTTGGCTGCCAAAGTACAATTCTATTGATACAGTGGTATATCATTTGGAGTCACCTTCTTTCTTTGTTCCAGTAGAATAATAATAGTCTTGGTTTTGTTCCCTAAGCTCATGACCTCTCCTATTTCATGTTTTTGACTACTTTAGATGTGTCTAGTATGAAGAGAAATATTTCATCTCATGAAGAGGGCCTTTAATTCAATCCAATATTAGCCATTTATTTCCATCCCATTTGTGCCACTATTGCCCCAGTATATCTTGTAAGCAGGCCACTTCTGTAGATCACCACATTTTTAGATGTATCATATGGTTGATTACCTTTCTCCTCTAGTAGAATGCATAGTCCCTTACTATGAATGCTCGTTAGTAGTGCTGAAGCTGCTATTTGGGCAGCAGCTTCACTTCGTTTTGCTGGCATAAGTATGTGGTATCTTTAGCCATAGGCCATTACCTTCCAGTTGTTGAGAGCAACCAATATAGTCTTTGCAATAGCCTGGTATGTGTGGGGAATTCCATAGGACTCTTTTGGCTAGTGATTCAACAAGTTGTTACTCCTTTGTTATGCTGGAGGTTGTACTTGGTGATGTAATATGCCTAAATGAGGTATTGGCTCCCCTATTATACGATGACTCCATTTACATTCATTGTATATGTGTGGATAGTTTCTACAGCAGTAGGTTTCCATATTGTTTTTCCAATGCTTTGTATGGTTAGTTGTCCCCTTTTCAACGATTTCTCCCATATCTTACCTCATTTAATTACCCTAATAAAGATTTTCTTTATCTTTCCCAAACACTATATTGCATTTCCCCTTCCTTGGAAGATCTTCTTTCTCCAGTTTCTTACTGAATATTTAACATTGGTATTTATTCACATTGTAGCATACATATTGAAATCTTAAAAGCTAACATTCACATATAAGAGAATCATATAACATTCGCCTTTTGGGATTTTTAAGGTTAGCTTTAAGGTAACCTCTTTAAGGTTATCTTACTCAGGAAGGTTTTATTCTAGCTCTATCTATCTACTTATATTTTAATGATTGGATAATATTCCATTCTATAAATACACATTTTTTTTTTACTCATTCACAAGGCTATTTCTTGTTGAGGTTTGGTCTTTTGTTATGTGCTGTAATGCTAGATACTGTCTCTCTTTTTTTTTTTCATAGTAGCCTTTTTTTTTTTTTTTTTTTTTTTTATAGATACTGTCTCTTAAGAGCTGGTTGCCCTCAGGGGCAAGAAAATCTGCACATACACAAAGTAAAGTTATATAATCTTGTTCCTTAATTTAAAACTATTGGTTGAATGAAGATGCCCACACACTATAGCTGGACAGAAGAGAGACAGCCTGGAATTTTTGGTTCCCAGGCTTGGGGCTGAGTTAGGAGATTATGGGGAGAGAAAAGAAGGTGGAGAGATGACAAGAGGCCATGGGGTAGGTAAGCTATGAAAACATGGGCATGCGGGCTGGTCAGTTGTAGTTAAGAGAAGCCCAAATGGAACACAGCATGTTACTATTCAGAGTTATTAATAGGGAAGTAGAAACAATAGCCCAGAGGGCAAATATCTGCCTAGCTCTACTGTATTAAGGACTTATTATAAATATAAAAGTTATGTGCCATTTATCTGGGAATTGAATGATCAAAGGTGGCATAGAAATTCTTATTGATCTTATATGTTTAATACAACATTTTGAGCTATTTTTTAATTCGGAAATTTAATCACATACACTTATCTCTTAGCACTGTTTTATCTACGTTACAGAGGTTTGTATGATTATTTGAATGAGAATTGAAGTTCATGTGTTTGAATACTTGAATACTTGGTTCCCTGTAGGTGAACTAGTGGGAAGGATTAAGATATGTGGCCTTATAAAAAGCTATAAAGGCATTTGAATTCACGGCCATCATAACTGCCCATCTTAAGAAAAGCCGTAAAACCTCAAATCATGGTAAATTTACAATGATCTCTCATAGAAAATGCTCAAATTGTAGAACCCATTGAAGTACATTTAAAACTTAACATTCACCTACATATAGCCTGTAATCCCACGCTAGGCTATTTATAAGAAAGAATAAATTTAACTGTTAAAAACATTTTCCCGAAAATGTCCCTATCAGTTTGATTGCAATTAGTGATAAATTGAAGTAGTGCAAAATTCCAAGTAGAAGAATAAACAATCTAGGTGGCACTTGCATACAAGAACATGCTATTACTCTGCTACACAGGGAATGAGCTGGCACATGTGACATGAAGCAACACAGATATGTCAGAAAAAATAGGATTCAATGATAAAGTCAAGATAAACAGATTCTTCATGATAGATGGTATTTGGGAACTACATGTACATTTATTTCTGGTGGGAAAGCACAAGAGTGCTTTTCTCTGATGCTGATGGGAACTGGCATGAGGGAAATTTCTTTGGTGACAATATTCTGTATCATAGATTGATTTGCACAGGTGAACGCATTAGTCAGAGCTCATCATATGGCATATTTAAGATTTATGGGTTTTAATATATGTGTTTTACTTCAAACAAGAAGAATCTTAAACAAATATTGATTTTCCGTTATTTTTCTTCTCAGGTGAAGCTTAGTGATCTAAGATTTTCTTTGATATGCATGAAAATCACCTGATGGATTGATGGATGGAATGACAGATGGGAAGGTGCATAAACATGTGTCAAAGCAAATATGTTAAAGTGACAAATGAAGAAGCACATTGGTGTATATGTGTACGAGTTATGGAATTCATTCAACTTTTCCATAGTTTTTCATTTTTTTATAGTAACACATTTGTGTATGACACCAAGTACTGACCAGGATTCAGTACATTTTCAGTGTAGACATATTTCCAGGCAAATGTCTGATACAATGATGAGGGTGCCCGTTGCACAATGGTAGCACAGAAGAGGAAGTTTTGGGGCCAATAAGATATATCAGACTAGAGGTGAGTTGAGGCCAGAAATGGGCTATAAAACATTGACTATATTGTCTAGAGTTATGGAAAGTGGAAAAGTGCCTATTTTGGATGTGAATGTTCTACCTGAGATCCACATATTAAAGACTATCACATCCTGTAGTACTCTTGAGAAAAGCTAGAATCTTTAAGAGGAAGCTGAGTCCTCTTAAAAATGAGGTCACCTGGTCAAAACTCTGAGGGTAATATTGAGAGTCTGGCTCCTTTCCCATCTCTCTCTGCTTAGACTATCATGGGGTAAACGAGACTTTTGTATAGCAGTCTATGTATGATATGTTATACCCAAATAGATTCACAGCAGTGCTGCCAAATCATGGTGGATCAGAATTTCTAAAACTGTGAGTTGTGGTAAACCTTGCCTTTTTGTATGTTGACCTTTCTCAGGTGCTTATCATAGCAATGGAAACCCAATAACAAAGAGATATGTATTTCCAATATGCTCTTTTCTACATGGATGGACCAAGCTGTTTGGAAACATGTGGAGTTCATTAGGAGATCAGAATGAATATGTCCTAGGAGATATCTTAAGGTTTCTGAAAAGGAATGGGTAACTCTCCTGGAAATATTCGAGACCACATTTCTTGTAAGAATATGACTGCCAGCACTACCAAGGTATGCAACTCCCCCTAGCAGGATTGGGAGGTAGACTCCCATTTGCATGAGACACTGGGTAGCAGACATAGTTTTGCCATATTATTTACTTTCATTTCTCTCAAATTATCACTTTCTATACTAAACGTTTCCAAGATAGCTTAATAATCACCTTTTAAAAACCATATGAGGAAAATGAACTTGAAATAGTACTAATGATTTAGTGTACAGCACTGGGATTATTGCTCACACCATTTCTCCTGTGTCGTTTTACATGTACCTAAATGCAGAGCTGAATTAGAGTTATGTGTCGCTGTTGATACCTCCTAAATAAATACATCAACAAACCTAGAATGTAAACATGATCTTCTACCAGATAACTTGGATCAAAAGACAAATTTTTGCATGAGAATATTTCAATCGCAGATATACTGTTTGAATGTGATTTATTCAGATTCTGGTGGTGCCTATATACTCAAGTATGAATGAGAGCAAGATGAAGTAATTGTTTAAAAAAAAGTTGGTATTTGAGGACTCACACTTAAGAAAGAAATATAAAAGCATTGAAAACACAGAGAGAAGTGGTGAGATACATAGCTCAATTTAAGGTGACAAAATGAAGTGACCCAGGGACATATCTCAGGGAATATCCTGCTATGAAATGCTGCGCTTAAACAAATTTTCCAAACACACCCAAATTACAAAAAAGAGCAATTTAAGTTATTTTATAATCCCAAGCTATCAGAATCATTAGCAATCAACTTTGATGATTAACCTCTATGGGTAATATATTCACCATATTAATGTGAATCTTGGCTCAGTTTTTCAATGTCCTTATTTGGTCTTTAAATGAATCTATTACCATAGAAAATATAAAATTAACATTTAGCATAATTACTTAGTTAATACTCACTGTTTATGAAGCAAACATGCATTTCCAAAAATAGGGCATTCCACTGCTCTTTGAACAATAGAACTGTTCATAGCCTGTAGAAGCCTGCGTGTGCCCTTGATAGACAAGTGTATTGCAAGCCACATAAGCACTTGCCTTGGAAATGCATCTTTTCCTGTCAGTGGATTCCTACATCCATACTGAGGAGTTAATCACTTGCCATTGCCAAAAAAACAAATATGCCCATTTTCACTCTGACATATAGTGTCTACTGCTCTATAGATTTTTCAAAGGAAATAGATTCAAGCTCTATCAGACTGAAGGCTCAGGAAATAATAATCACATATTCTTCTCTTTAGAGCCATTTGTCCTATGGCTCCTGATTTTCATCAATTCTCTGTAATTTTCACCCACTCTGTCTCAGGATCATGAGTTATCATTGGTTGCCACTGGAACACTCCAGAGTAATTTGTCTTATTGAAACATGGGCTGGCCTCACGACTGTGAATAATCATTCACTCTCTAATATATCACATATTCTTTAAAATTCCTTTCTCTACTTAGGAGGACATAATGCTGTCATTGAACTGATGAGGCTGGGAATTAATTGTTTTCTTGCAGTTTGAAAAGTGCTGCAGTTATTTTAACATGCTCATTTTAGAAATCTACAGCCAGTGGAAGGTACTTTCTGGAAGCTAAATTGTTAACTGTGCCCTCGCACATAAGCAAGAGTCACTTTGTCTTATGAATAAGCTGGGCACAGACTTGGAGACTAACAAAGCTTCTATATCACACAATGCCTTTTCCATTATATTGGCCAAGTTTCTTTTTTCAGGAATGAGTCAATTTAAAACTATAGTTCTGCTGATTCTTTAAGAATATAATCTGATTCCTATTCTTGTAAAGATTTTAATGTTTAAAAGTGATGCATGAGGGATTTAAATATATTTGAAAACTAGCATGTGGTATCAATTCCAATCCCAACTTTAGTAAGTCTAATCAGTAACTGGGATGACTACAGCAAACGTTGAGGCCTCCTATAGATTTTTAGTGGACAGGTAATATTGTCTTTTAATTTTTTTCCTTGGACCATAATTTTTAAAGTGGAAGAATACTGGTAAAATTATATATAGAGTGCTTTGGTATAGGAATATAAATTCTGCCAAGTGATAACTTGGGAAATTTTATATGATCACCTAAGGGACACATGGATTGAATATTTTTAAAAATTGTATTACACTTCAGATTAAACTGGCTAGTGTTTGTTATGAATCTAAGTTTGGTATTTGCCTAGCCCAAAGTACTTGGAAAGTGGCTTGATAACAACACTATTAGATGAAAGTAGTATTATCAATTTTGATTGACAACACTAGCAAACTCAAAGGGGATAAACACTGTCTCAACACACATTCCAGATGGGTATTGCATTTGTTAGATTCAACTGTAGACCCAATAAAGAAAATCTCTGTCTACCAATGAGAGTCTCCAATGGGATCGTAGAATCACAGTATTCACTGTATTATCCACTGAGAAGAAATATTTAACTGGTACCATAGTTTTGTGCCTTCAGAGGAAGACTATAGACTTCACATGGGTCGGGGAGTGTGGCACAATTTGAGGTATTTGAATTTCCGCATCATTGTGGCTACTCTCAGATTGAACATAGTAAGAAAAAGCCAACCATAAAGTTTCTTTATTGAACTTATTATGACTGCTATCAAATAGGATTTAAACATTTTAATCCACTGATTGATAGTATTATTACTATGAAATGCACTGAACTAGATCTATTCTATGGCACTGGACCAAAGTAACGAACCAGAATCACGACATTTTGGCAGTGGAACTTCTTCAAGTTTGATCTGTGTGATTTTTACAACATATGAGACAATGTTAATAATCTGTGTACAATAGTTTTACATAGCTTAGTAAGGACATGAGCTGTGTTTAGTACAGTGAAAGGGCTGTAGACAGTATTCAGCCAGTTGCTGTTTATGCCATAAGATGAATTTATTTTCTATTTGAAACATGCAAACTGAAGTGCAATTATTTAAATTGAATATGATTCTGGAGAATACTCATTAATAATAACTTATTTCATCCTTATCTACTATGAGTGAAACATTAATATAGTTAAACTGTTTAGCATATTAAAAGTGTTCAAAAGTTATTACAATTATTCTCTAATAAGAACTATTTTTAAATTGTCAAATTTTGTCAGTATTTTGGAGTATATCTCATGAGAATAGGTGTTTTTTATTAGAGCTAAGAGAGGGGCAAAATTGTCATATTACAAATATTAGTGTAGATATAGATTTTCCTTGGATTCTGCATGTGGATATATTATATAAAGATACAGTCATTAATTCAAATATGTCTGTAGTCTCGAGAGCAATAAAGAAAACACACACACACACTACAAGTCGAGCTTCATTTATCTCTTTTAGAGTGTGTGTTGATACTCTAATTAAACAGTTAGTGCAGGAGCTCACAGTAGTCTTGAGCTGAGGGATAAGGTAAATAAATGCATTTTCCCCTCTATCATCCAGCATTTCACATGACTCCTATATTATTGTTATCTTCATTCCTCAGAAGTAGCTAAAGAAATCTTCAGAGAATGCATAACCCTCGGGGAATTTTATGTGTGATTTATACCTTTGTTTGTCATTTACTAATTGCAAGACTCTTTTCCCATCTGAAATGTTCTGGTCGACAGCAAAGTTTGGATCCAAAGTGGCTGATTTATACTTTTGAAAAGAGAAGAAAATATGTGAGGGAAATGACAACTTAGCATTGTTCAGCATTCACTCAATTGGGGACCAATTGATTCCGATGCAATTGAACTGAATACACAAATGGACTGGGCCTAACATGGCTTATAGGAGCACATTTGGAAAAAAAATGTGTCTCTGTGTATTGAAAACCCTTTAGTGCAAGGTAGGGGTTCTCAGCCTCTTTCAATCCCTGACCCTACATTCAGGCACACTCAACCAGCCATCTTCAGATATGCCGAAGACTCTTTTGTTCTCCCTGCTCTTGGAAAGATCTGCTCACAGAATCCTACAGTGAGACACAGGGGATGTCATGGGAATTAGCACAAAGGTTACAGGGTGCTCCTGACACATGAAGAGGTCCTCACTGCACGTGACAGAACAAATCCACTTCAACAGAAGGGAGGTCAGCTCCTAGCAATGGGTTCCAGGCCCGTGACACCTTGTGCCCTGGCAAGTTGCACCCCAAGGACCCTGAGATTGAGAATCCTGATGTCAGTGGCACCAGCTCTCAGGCTCTGGCCCTTGTCATGGTCCCACAGCATGGGTTTAATTGCCGTTCAAGCAACACTTTGCAGCTGGCAACCCCAAGTGTCTGGGATGAGTCTCCATTCTTCCAAGGCAACTCAGGCTTTTGAAGACACGCAGGATTGTCTATCAGTGACGAATACTTCAACATATATCAGATGGAAATTGTTTAGGCATTCATTTTGACTTCCTGCCTCCTTCCCTTCATTAATGTATTTATTCATGCATTTTCTTTTCCAAATAGGATTTCTTCTGAGAATTAAGTCTAGCACCTGCAGCATCTCCGCATTTCAACACAGTATGTGGGAGCGAACAGGGTCTGGACAGTGGGAGAGGGAGGTCATCTCCCAGTGCTTTTCTTACAGACTGACTGGCTAGAAGATCACCCTAGGTTGCATCTTCACAGCACTTATCCCCAACTCAATTATTTTCTTTTCTTGATATTAACAGTATTTATAAAGGTGTTAAAGAACATGTCTTCCTATAAGCCAGGGCTCACAGTGAAGAATGCCAGTCTTGAATTTATCCCCCCCCCCCGCTTTTTTTTTAAAGTAAACTATCTCCTGGCTGCTGAAACAACTTCATTTCTCATATAGTTACTATTCACAGGGTTTCTCTCCTACTTTATTTTTTATAATCATGTAGTATGTCTAACAGCATGTAAGAACTGAGGTTAAAAAAAGTCATGCTCTAGTTTTAGTTTTGGTTTGCACAACTTTTCACAATTTATTTATTTTTATCATAGATCAGCATTCAAATATCTCCACTGCAATACGTTTGGAAGACATGATAACAAACAACCTATTTAAGAACTTCATTAAACAATCACTTTATTAATGGTGGCAAGAATATTAATAAAAAGAGCAACAATGTATATAAAAATCACCTCCAAACATAACAAAAATTATTAAAGTAAATAGATAAGATACATTTATGACCACTGTCAAATTTTTTGTCTCCAACTATCTAGTGTATTTAAAAATGTACCTTTTGAGAATTTTGTCTATGAGTAGTGTGTTTACAACAGTTTTTCCTCCATATTATCCCCAACCTTTCCTGAGTATCATATGCCATTTCTTCTTAGATTCATAGCCTCTTATTTGTAACTATCATTGTTATATACACATTGTTATATATGTGTATATATATATATATACATTGTTATATATATATACATATATATATGTGTGTGTGTGTGTGTGTGTACATGCAAAGGTGAACATGAGTGCATACATGTGCACACACATGTGTTTATGTGTGTGTGCTTGTGTGTTTGTGTGTGTGTGTGTGTGTGTGTGTGTGAGAGAGAGAGAGAGAGAGAGAGAGAGAGAGAGAGAGCCTCTAAATTTATTTAGTCTTGCTCATATACATATATTAACACTTTTGGGCAGATCACTTGGAATTGCTTAAATTCTCAGGACTGTTGTCCTTGGGGAAGAGTGAATTTCTCTTCAGCCTTTGTTAGAATTTTCAGGTCCAGTTTAGGCAAACAAGTCATTGAGATTTTGC